>NC_090929.1:383589730-384254730 GCF_040938575.1 Ambystoma mexicanum | reverse complement strand
GAGCACTCCCCTCCTCAAACTCCAACTCTTTGATTGTCAAACGCTTCTCCAAAGGAGAGAATGGGGGGCAGGTCTCTCTTCTCGGCTGGTTCCTTCCTTTGGAACAGCCTCCCTGCCCCTCTCAGACTTGAACCAGACCTACTTAAGTTTCCAGAAACTGCTAAAAACTCTGCTCTTCTTTACCTCTTTCCTTTTTTTCCCTCTTTCCCTCTTTCCCTCTTTCCCTGCTAATCACCCCACTGCCGCTGAGACTGGTGGCCGGGTCCTCATGAATAATCCAGACATAGAACCCTTGCTCACTGTGCGTATAAAGGCATAGCTTCACCTCACTGATGAGGCCCAACTAGGCCAAAACATGTGTCTGGGGTTGCTGTTGGTAATCTTGTTCAGAGGAGAATTGCCCAGCATTTCGGTGCTGGGCTGCCCTTGTGGGTGGGACTAAGACTGATATGCAAATGGATATTTCCAGTGCACTTAAAAGCCAATGCTTGCATTACCAACAAGTGCCACCAACTTTCCCAAATCACCTCAAACGTGACTACTCTTATTTCTCACCAATTCTCATACTATGCAGTGTAGCCCAATTGCCAATCTATAAGTGCAGAATAGTCCTGAGTGATTATTCGTGTGGGTCCTGACTGTTAAATATTAGCTCTAATCAACTTTGCGGGACCCCAAAAACAAACACAGATCAGTTTAAGGATTTTACCTTTCAAATGAGTATTTTTGTTCCCCATCTTAAATAATGCAGAGAGCCAAATTGCCTGCAAGGATAGGGTAAAATGACATATGGCATCCAAACGTCCACTTAATCAACGTGCTCTCGTGTTTCCAGCTACACCAATAGATACAGGGTTGTTTCCCAATCACCTACACACAATATAACAGAACTCACCCAACTGCTGTGCTTTGTGAGATTAAAATATTTCAGGATACAATGATAGGGTGTAACAAAATCAGGGTCTTGAACCTGTCAAATGGGAGAGGGGAAATGACCCTTCTCAGTCTGAAGCCAGAGGCTTTCTAAAATTAAAATCAAAACAGCCCTGCCCCAGGTATACGAAGTGGGAGTTGTGGGGTCACCGGACCCTGAAGAATCTCTCCCTTGAGCCAATAGTGACAACACAGATGCCACTCATATGCTCTCAATGCCTCATGATTCAATTTCTCACCACAGTTCTCTTTTTGTCATTTCAGAACTACATCACCCACAATGCAATAGCAAGCATCCAGGAACACCCGGACTGGAAGCATACATCCTAAAGGCACGAAATGCAGCAATTCCAGCATACTGTGACTTGGCAACACCAGCAAAGTGCATCCAATACATCAGAGAAGCCGTCTATGTAACGTCCAAGCAGAAAAATGAACTTTCAGCCACTAGCATGACAGAGAACATCAAATTGCTTGTACAACTGTTCTGGAAAAAGGGAAGGGGCTTAGAACAGTTTTAAGGCCTACCAGAGGTGTAGCCCTCCTCCTGTGGACCTTTCCACAGGCACTGACTGATTGTACAGGAAATCAGCTGAACACTTCAACCAATTGGGTGTGAGACAGTCCCTGAAAACAGAGTGCTGCACTATAAAAGCAGGCAGCAGCAGAGGCAGAGAGGAAGAAGCATAGCAGAGTGTTGGAGAGGCAGATTTTGAAAAGATGAGGTATTTGAGATAGAGTGGTATCAGTGGTGTTTAGCGTAGTGTTTTGCAGTGCAGGAAGTGGGGAGGGGGAGTTTAGGAGTTGGGAGTGAGAGGGAAAGACTGAACATAGTGTGGGAGATAGTTGTTAGTTTGAGAGGAAGTGAGTGTTAGCAGAGAGCGAGGTTAGTATGAAGGATGTCGAAGTTGGGTGCAAAGGGTAAGCTGTATTAAGGAAGTGGGGGGCTGTGATTAGCGAGAGTGGGAATAGTGGAAGGGTGTGCACCATATCCCTGGATTACTTGAATAGTGAAAAAGCGTGAGCAGTGCACCATATCCCTGGGTGTCTGGTATAGTAAAAGGGGTGAGCAGTGGACCATATCCCTGGGTTTCTGCTGAGTGAACGGGGTGAGCAGGGCACCATATCCCTAGGTTACTTGAATAGTGCAAGGGTGAGTAGGGCACCATATCCCTGGGTTGCTTGCGTAGCAAATGGGTGTGCATGGCACCATATCCCTGAGTTTCAAGAGTAATTGTGATAGGAGTAGAGCCGGAAGAGTCATAGCGGGGATAAGATAAAAAGTTTTGGTTAAAAGAAAGTAGGCAGAGTTGAGTAGGAGGGAGGGGTAGAGTAGTGAATAGAAGGGAGGGCGATAAGATCAGGAGGCACACATACCCCACCCTCTAGCACTAACCATCGCTAGTGTAGGCTAAAGTAGAAGATCCCTGAGGGAGTCAGTTAGCCTGCACTTAGGGAAACCACCTGCATTTTAGATCAGTTTGAGACAGTAGGGGTTACCGAGCATAAGCAGTAACCTCACTGATAAGGACGCCTGGGCTAGGCAGGAGGAATCCCACGTGGATTTGAGAGACAGAGGGACGGCCCTAGCGCCACTTCCCATACCCTTTTTCCATTCGGTGCATCTTTTTGTTCTATTTATCTTTTTCCTAATCCTATGCTCAACATTCAGTCTCAGTGCAATTAAAGCTGTCAGTCACATCAGGTCGAAACACGTGTCGGCTGACACTTTAAAAAGAAATCTTAACACTCACAAGTATATGTGATTCTGTTTTCATTAATATTCCTGGCCCAGGTTGAGAGTGATTAACACACGTTGTTTCTTTAAATTATTCTGCAAACCTGGCCTGAGTTCCTGTGCATCCCTCTCCTTGCAGCCCAAGCTACTCAGACAACCCGAATTAGGAAGGAGAGCTCAGACCCAGGAAAGGGCCCCAGCCTTGTTTTGTGTGCACTTTAGAAACTTAACTCTCTGAGTCCCTAAACACTATAAGGGGGGCACCTTGGCATGTGTATCTTCTTGTGAAGTTCCGACGGGTCTGCACAGAGTCTCCATTGTCCACTGGAATGTAATATTCCTAGTGCTGCGTTATTAAATGTATTATGGATTGTAAGAATGATCCCACAGAATTGCACATTTTTCATAATCTTTGTGAGTAATTCTGCTCGTGTGTCTGTTTCCTCTCTGTTCTTGACATCCAGTTTTGAGTTGCTTTTGGATTTGGTTCACATTTCATGTTTCTGGGTTGGCTTTCCTGCAGGCTTGTCATAAATTGGTTTTACGCTGCTTGTTTTACTCCTTTTTTTAGATTTTTCATTCTCCCTATTTTTTGCTCGCCCTGAGTCACTGGTGATTTTTCACATTTTACTGTGAGCTCATCATCAGATTTTTTCTCGACACTTACATTCCCCTTGCTTTTTGGATTCTCCCTCAGATGTGCAACATCCTGATTTCTGGTCCCTTGACAATTGGCAGCAAGATGTGTGACCATGGTCCAGAGTTTCCTCTGAACCAGTTCAAGGTAAGTGTGGATATTTTAATAATACAATATTTGTATACATAGTAATTATAGGCAGTAACAATACGTTGCCTTTTTTTTCCCTTCTCTAGAAACTGTTAGGAGATTCCAGTATCTGCTCATCATCATTTTCATTCCAAGTCAGGGTGTTCATTGTGTTTTTCTCTACCTCCATATTGAATTATGGGAGCATGTAGGACTTAGCCTCAGGAAACTGTAACGAGTCATCCCAATCATTAATAGAATCCTGACAGGGGCGCTTTCATCAGGAATAAGATTCTCAGAGGCTCTGTTATTCAAAATTCTACATGGTACATTTGGTTTAATCACCCATACATATTTGCATGAGTGTAACCATTACATGCATTTACACACAAAACATAACATGGAGAAAATTAATATTTATTTTAACATCTAAAGGACCTCACGTGAGACAAGTGCTGCTTCTCACTTTTCATTAGTGTGACTGCAGAAATTCGAATGTGAGTTCATAACCCACCAAAGTGTGCAGAGCAACGCTCTGCCAAGTGCAGTGCACAGTCACCTAAGAATATGTGATTTATAGTATTGGTAGTCATTTCTTTATTTCAGTTTAAATGGAAAATCCATAAAAGATACATCATACACAAACTTTAGAGAAATTGTTCCAATATTAAAACATAAGACACTAATTCATACATTTACAATATCACTTGCATAAGACAATTTCACATTATTTAAAAATTGTCTAAAACCATTAGACACAAACTTTTTTCCAAACCTTAGAGGCATAGAGCAGCAATTTGTTTACATAATCACATATATAATACAATTTAGCATTCATAAAGGTTATCTAAAACCAATAAAAGCCTAAGCCAGCTTAAAGCGTATAAGACCAACTCATCTAGTATCAGGGGTGTTGCTAAGTCTGGAAAAGATCCAGGGCTAGGCTAATGTTAGAACTCAGGTCTAGCTAGCATTTCAGTTGTAACCCCTGGGCTTCTATCTGGTTCTTCAACCAAAAGACCCCTGATCCCCCTCCGGTCTAGTATCATCACTTCTTCTTATGATAGCATTTTGTTCTCTTTGTCTCCTTTCAGCTGTTCGTAACACTTTGCTTATGAATAGGGATAACTTCCAGACTTTAGTTGGTGTGGCTTCATTCAGCAAATAGTAACGTGATGGCCTATGCTGAGTGAAGCCTCCTCCTAAAAAGGGGTAACAAATACATGTTCCTTGATTCACAGTAGGCTGGTGTTATGCTTGAGCTAAAACATGGCACTGGTGCGCAGTGTATGCTGGGAGCACTCAGAGCCATAATGGATATTTACTCCATGCCTCAGTGAAAAGCTGTACTTACTTTGCTGAGAGCTGAATTTACTTTGCTGAAGAAAACATGCTTTCCAAACCTGGTATGCGGTCAAGGACATTCTGCTGGGAAAGCTGGTTTTGTTATGTCTTGTTATGAGTTATGGGACTGTTTTCCGTGGCGTTTGTTCTTAGGAGAGGGAAGCGCTTTGCTCCTTGAGGTTACTGTCGGTTGACCCAGCTGGCAACCAACGGTTACCCGTCAATGCGCAAGTGCATTGCCAGAAGGTTCGAGAAATTACCACCCCTTTTTGAGGAGTGCATATATGCGGAACCCCTCAACGGTCAGACGGGACAAGTACGAAGACCAGAAGCCCACAGCATACCTGTGGGCTGCTGTGCTCTCGGCCTGGCTGTTATCAGGGTCATCCAGCCGCTTCTGGCGAGATGAGGGATTCAGTTACGCCCATGGTGATGTATTTTCTTTTGAATCCTCTGTCTTTTCTGTGATTTATTTCTGCGTTATCACTTGTTGCTTCCAAGCTTTGAATAAATAGCTGTATAAGTGCTCATTATTTTCTAAGCGTGCATGTGGTTGTAAGTCATTGTGTCGTCTACCTGCGTTTAAAGTATTGGCTCTGCAATTGCACTGGTGATTAATGACTGTCCGTGCACTCTGGGTGAGCAATACATTTTGGCGCTGTTAGCAGGGTATTTGTGATGAATTGTTCCAAATATTAAAGAATCTGTTTGAACGCAGATAGGCTTTGTTTACCTTGCAAGCGAAAGTAATTTGGCAGCGAGTGTTGGACTGTGTTAATCTGTTTTTTTTTGGTGTGTGCGTGCCTGCGCGAGTGACTGCAGTGTGGAAAGGAAAAGAAAAAAAAAAAAAAATATATATATATATATATATATATAAAGAGGTTTTGTACATTATTGCAATGATGAATAGTTTGTTCAGGAAAAGGAGCGTTCCCGCTGGCAGTGAATGTTCTGATGTTATCATTCCAGGCTGGGCTAAGAGCCCGTATGATAAATTGGCCCATGTGTGGGCATGCGGCGCGGGGCTAAGTGAAACATGGGATCAGGAATTGGGAGATGCTGATCCGTCTGAAGTAATGTTGTGCTTACAACAAGTTTCAGTGGAAAGGGGAAGGGAATGCACTGTGCTGGGTAGGTGGGGTTGGGTCCTCCTGCATGCCTATAGGATAATACATCAAAGGAATTTGGAAATGAAAAATGATATTTTGAGATTGGAAAGAGAGCTGGCTGCAGAAAAGCAGATTGCGTTAATGCAGCAGATTCAAATGAAACTTTTTAAAGATAAAGCCGACACATACCAGGCCGTGGCTGCGAGGGCAGCAGTCAGAGAAGCCCGGTATAAGTATAGGAAAAGACGGGGAGGGGTAAATCAAAGAAAGATGGCAGCTGTAATCGCTACAGCCGGTGTGGACTGGGATCCGGATAATTGGGATGGTGACATTTTTAACTCAACCAGTTCAGAGAGCAGTTCGGCAAATGAGTCAGATCCCAAAACGGAATTTAAGCAGAAGACAGTGGTGGCTAAGCCAGTTAGAAGGCGGCGAGCCGGGCCCCACCGGCAGAATCCTGCGGGCGGGGTTGTGGATTTAACCACGCTGGAGGATTACACCCAGCAGGAGGTTGGGGAAATTATTACCTGTTTGAGGCAAAAATCAGGGGAACCTTTATTGACATGGATGGTGAGGTTGCTAGATGGGGGCGATGCAGGGTTGTTGGTAGATTCCACGGACTCACTGCATTTTCTACCCTTGTCAACTGACACCAATGTACAGGAGGTCTTAAGGGCAGGGCCACCCCCTGATGAGAATGGTCAAGATTCACAGGTGTCTTTGTTGCACCTAGCAGCCCAAGCATGTAACCGTAAATACCCCATTACCACAGATTGGCCTAGCGAGGAAACAAAGTGGTATACTTTGAAAGAGGCAATTCAAAAGGTCAGAGAGCATGCTATGAAAGAGGCAATTCACGTAGATGCTCCAGGACACATGGGGGCCGTGCCGCTCTCAGTTTCAACTAGAAATATGGTGATCAGAACTGCACCGCCCGCATACAAAAGTGTCATTATGACTTTGCTCGTAGGTATGACGGGCAAACCCACTGATGAGGTAGTGGATGCCATTCGGCAACTGGCAGATTTAGGGGAGTGGGACAAGAGTGATGACGAGCCACGGGAGAGAGAGGGGCGTAGTGAGAGAAGAACTGAAGGCAGGAGGCAAGATAGTAGAGACTCCTGGGTGTCCAGAAAGGACATGTTTTTGGCTTTCTTAAAAGATGGTGTGCCACAAGAAGAAATTGATGGCATTGAAACTAGGGTAATGTATGAATTATACAAAAAGAGAGGGCTTGCAGCCAAAGAGCGCTATAAACAGGTTAAGAAACAGGTAGTGACCAAACCACAGGGGGAGTCCTCACCTTCCGCTCTCCCTGAGGAAGAACAAGAAGAAGGGTCTATGGGGACACCTTCCCCGTACCAGCCAACATACGCTGATTTGAGGAAGGTAGTGAGTGGAATGCTAGAGGCAGAGTCAAGTCACACTCATTCAAAATTTGACTGGGGTACGGCCAAGCTCCGGCAGCGTCTGCTCGCATAAAAGTTGATAGGCGGCCCCATGTTAATGTTAAGATTTTTTGGGGGCCAGGAAATATGCAAGGGGTGCGAGCATTGATAGACACCGGGGCAGAGGCCTCTCTGATTCATGGCAATCCAGCACGATTCAAAAGCAGACAATTTACTATTACAGGTCTCTTGGGAAAGGAGACCCCCGCAGTACAAACTGAAGTGGAGATGAAAAAAGGCAATTTGAATAGGCAGAAATACCAAGTGTTGATTGTCCCGATACCTGAGTACATAATTGACTTTGACATTCTGGAAGGGTTGACTTTGGGACTCGGAGGTAAAACATACCAGTTTGGGGTGAGTGCATTGACCTGCACACACATTACAGTAGGCAAATTGAAGTTGCCACCAGTACAAGTGCCTGTGGCAACCAAGCGGGTAGCAATGAAGCAATACCGCATTCCTTGGGGGCATAAGGACATTTCAGACACCATCAAAGGGTATGTGGAGGCGGGTGTGTTATGCCCTATCACTACTGCACGGAACAATCCTCTCTGGCCTATCAAAAAAGGGGATGGGTCTTGGAGGATGACAGTGGATTACCGTGAGTTGAATAAACACACTCCTCCCTTAGTGCCCGCGGTCCCAGATGCCATTACCTAGATTGAGAATGTCCAAATGTTTGAGGGGACTTGGTATGCAGTGGTAGATTTAGCCAATGCATGTTTCTCTGTGCCAATTACTGAAGAGTGCCAAGAGCAGTTTGCATTTTCTTGGAGCGGGTGTCAGTACACCTTTACAAGGTTACCTATGGGGTACATACATAGCCCGACTATCTGTCACCGGCTGGTGGTGTCGAAGTAGAAAGTATATCGTGCCTCCTATTGTAATAAATATATTTAATATTGGCCTACACCAAGCTGCTCGAAAGTCGCTTGCGAAAGAAATCTGTGTTGCAAGGTCCTGACCTTAAATCCATGTAGGCCGCCATTTTAGGTCAAACCGCCATTTTACGATTCGTTGTGTAAAAGTCACCCTGTGAGCTAAAATGGTGGACGATGTCATTGCAGAATACAACATGGCCGTCTTGACCTCTGTACATAGCTAACGTGTAATCTGCCTGCAGGCCACTTGCTGAGGTCATGAACTGAGACCTTGTCCTTCACTGACCTATGTGTAGAAGGATTACTTGTGCAATGAAAAACTAATCCACAAGCATATGTTGAGACAATGGATTCAAATACTGAACAAAGAACATCTGTTTAACTACATTGTATTAATGTTTAAGAAGGCATGCATGGAAAACTTTAGAATACACAGCTATTGCATACGCTTGTTGATACATGTATTAAAGGCAAACCAGTTATATGCGGTTATTTGAGACTTGGCACGAACCGTAGATCGGTGATATATTAAAAGGAATATTAACCGAAGTGGGGCTGGACATCGCGCCCACAAAATGTATAAAAAGCGAATGCATTCTATTGTACAGCATCTCTCACTGAAAACACTGAACCACGCTGGAGTTCGTTGTGTTGTACTGAGGGCCGATAGCTATCTGATTTTGCTCTGTTTTTGTAATTGGGTTCCGTATAGATTAAAAGTACTTTGTATGTTCCTTTGTAACCCGTGGCTGGTGTATTTCCTTTTGGGGTACTCAGCCTCAACATTCTTTTTCTGTTTTCACAGTTGGCGCCCGAATAGGGACCCTCAAGACTGATGCCGGATTGTTGAAGGTTGACACACGCTATTGGACCGGGATCGGACGGTGTGACATAAAGGGGCCCCTGGATGAGACGCGACACCTCAGCAGCGCTGCACGACCCGATCCCTGGACGATTAGCTTGTGGTCTGAGACGGCATCTTGACGAGGGTCCACTTATCGAGGCGGGCAAATTTGCCAAAATCACCATACACGAGGTAAGATTAGTTAGGTAAGATTCTTAGAAGTACCGATTGGACCTCCTTAGGTTTGGTCAGGTGAGTCGTGAACCGATTCTTAATTTAACCCTGACAATTTGAATTTTGGCGCATTGTATCTGCAGACACAATTATTGACCAGGTAACACCAAGAATTTGAGATATGCCTGGGAAATTGTCTACCTGCTTTAGGGCATTATTCTGCAGTGATAGACAATCGTTGGAATTTAGCCGTCCCGCACCACAGGAGGGGTCGCCGGCATGTACTATGTACTGTAAGTACGGCATTGGAAGTATAGTATTTAATGGTATTTGGCACAGACAAACCAGACATGCCTTTGAAATTCAGTGGCCAATCAATGGTAGTTTTGAGATCCCTCGCATTGAATATTTGGAGTCAGTCTTGTTAAAGAAAAAGACTAGACCTGCAGCATTTGATGTTTTGCAGAATTGGAAAAAAAGAAGCGTTGCAACAACTTAAAGGTAGAGAGAAACATGCACGTCGTCATAAAACGAACGCCAAAAAAGCATTGTTTTATGACCAAAACAAACAGTCTGAGTCGACCAAAAATATGGATAGGGCTTTCTCACTTGGAATTCAGAAAATATATCCTTCTAAAGATCTTCATATTTCTGATGAGTTTATTGACAAAATATTAAATGAACAAAGGTCTAGTGCCTCTGCACCACCTCTGTATGTTCCTCTTCCTACTGCTGTACCTCTTCCTGCTGTTATTCCTGCTCTTCCTACTCAACCTGTTGTTCCTACTCCTCCGGTTTTTGTCCCTCCACCTGCTCCTCTGCCTCTTTTTATCGCACCAGTTATAGTACCTCCATCGAATGTGCCTGCTCCCTCTCTTCCAACTGGTCCTGTGCCACTTGTAATCGCTCGAGGTACGGGAACAAAAGTCGTCACTCGCAATACTGTACCACCGGAGAAGAAACCTGAGTTAATTGCATGGGCTAAGCATTGTATGGAGAAGGATGATCAAGCTAGTGTTTTTGCTGCACTTTGTAATACGGATAATTTTCCTGAGCAAAATGCTTTTATTGAAGGTTTAGGGATTCAGTTATGTATAATGTGGGGAAGATTAAATAATGCGGATGTTCCGCAAGGGTTGAGGGATCTAAATACTTTCCAGAGGCACTGTGGAGAAGGTAAATGAGCATGTCGAGAGGTTATTTGGGTATAGAAAGGAGTTAGAAAAGATACAGAATGAGGATGATGAAAAGGAGAATATGTATGTACAGAAACGGTTCCTTCCGTGTCGTAAACCGATATCGGAGGAAATGCGAATTTGTAAGAAAGAAGCGATTAGATGGATTTCAGACATATCGATAACTCCAGTTAAGGTATATGACACATACAGTCAATATACGTTGGAAATGCAGAGGAAAGTGATACAGGTAATAGTAGAGTACCTGCAGGATGAGTGTGTAAAGAGGAAGATTAGTTGTCCCACAGTGTTATTGAGCATTTATAAGAGAGCTTTTTCACTTGACACTTCTTCGACTGCTTTAGCGCTCGACTTGGCTCTGTTGCTTAGTAAGCGTTCGGAGTTGCCTATGAGAGAGGTTCCTCTGACATTTGTCCCGAAGGTTGAGGTTGCGGCCGATGCTGCACAGGGTATAGTCGCTGTGAACATTCCCACACATTATGTATCACAGTTTGTTCATGTCCCGTTTTCACGACAGGAAGTGAACACCAGTAGACAGTCTATTCCTGACATTAGGAAAAATCCGACAGGTTCTATAAAGAGATGGAATCTGTTTTGCAATCCTCAGTGTTCACCTTAGGTGACATTGATTTGTTGTTTCCTGTACTCCTGCCCGTAGATTTATGGAAACAAGTTAGAACTATTGACGATGTACCCGGGTTGGGAGATACATGGGCGAATATAACTAGACTCGATAGTGAAAGGCCAGCTGGCGAAAGACCACAACAGGTGATATTAACTCTGCCTGATAGAATCATTGCTAAATTAAAAACCATAATTCCTGAAAAGAGAATTATTTGGGACAAACTTACGGCCTGTGTCCAAGGAAAGTCTGAAGGAGCTACCGAGTTCTTTAATCGGTTTGAACAGGTATTCTCAGATTTCAGTGGACAAGACTTAGGCACAGAGTCTGGGAAAAGATTATTTGTGGACAAATGTGTACGTGGATTACTGCCTGACATGCAGTCACAGATTATGTCTTCTGAGAGCGCTTGGCAGGCAAAATCACAATCAGAAGTGCTGCACATGGCTCAGTACTATGAGAACCGTTTCAATAATGAAAATGATAGGATTGAAAAACAGAAAGGCGATTTAAAAACTAAAGTGCTATTGCAGCAAATTGTTAGGGGCCTTAGAGGTCAGTATGTACCACAGGGGAATGTGCCCTTGGGTCTTGTGAATATTAATCAGTGTGCTTATTGTCGTCGAGAGGGTAATTGGCGAGCACAATGCCCCGTCCTTCAACAAAGGTCGAATAATACATTTGGTAATATGGGTAGGCGATCCAGAGGTCGCCCGGGCGTAGGGGCCCTGGTAGAGGTCAGTTTACACAGGACCCTCAACAACCTTTTTTGCAGGACAATCAGACTCTGAGTGCAGACACTAGGAATATATTTGATCATCCTTCCGCTGCATATTTATCTGAAGAGCTTCCTTTTGATGATATTCTGTTTCATTAGGATTGCCCGAAGCAGGGTTTGGAACCTACACCTATTCCCGTCAATCAGAAAGGTCCCTACGTTGAAATGGTGGTGCGAAATAGGAAACATCAGTTTTTGATAGATACTGGAGCACAGAAGTGTTCCATTGATCATTTGTGGGTTCCAAACATTCCACTGTCAGGGCAAACCAATGTTTCTGTAGGGTTTTCCGGTACACCAGTTGTTTGTCCGGTTTCTATGCCAGTACCTATTTCTTTGGGTCTCTTTACGGACCAGTGTCCTTTTCTGTTGACTTCGGATTGTGGAGAGAACTTGCTGGGGTTGAATTTGTTAAAAGAACTAAATGCAGTGATTTATTGTTCTTCTGATGGAGTGCGCTTGACGATTTCACCACAGCAATTTTCTGCCTCACAATTTTTGACTAGACCTTTGCCTCCAGAATTCATTAATGTACCAGAGAGCTTGTGTGCTGTCGACGACAATGATGTCGGTGTTTTACAGACCAAGCCTGTTACGATAGTTTTGAAACATGGAATTGAGTTGCCACGCATTCCCCAGTATAAGATTTCGTTTAAGGGCGAGCGAGCTTTGAAATGTATTGTTTCCGATTTTGTGCATCGCGGTGTGATTGAAGAAATTTCAGGAAGTTTGTGTAATAGTCCGATTTTACCCGTGTACAAGAAAGGCGATAATGTAATTCCATTCCATTTTATAATTGATTTACGTGCCATTAATAAAGTTGTGGCACCACAATTTCCAATTGTGCCTGATGTAACGATGATCCTAACCATGATTCCAGCTACAGCTACTTACTTTAGTGTTGTGGACTTAAAGAATGCATTCTTTAGTATTCCTATACACAAGGATAGTAGATATTTGTTCGCGTTCACCTTAGGGGGGCACTCATTTACATTTACTCGTGCACCTCAAGGGTACACAGAGAGTCCTAGTATTTATAGTAGGGCTTTGAAAGAACAGCTTGATACCCTTGAATTGCCCTCTACCTGTACTTTGCTTCAGTATGTTGATGATTTGCTTCTAGCTGCTGACTCTGAGAGTGCCTGTCAGGAGGGCACTGTGTTATGACTTATTCATCTAGCTAAGCATGGTCACAAAGCTTTGCTTAAAAAATTTCAATATTGTTGTCAGGAGGTTGCCTATTTAGGCTATCTCCTGTCAAAGGAGGGAAGAAGATTGACACCTGAAAGAATGAAACACATTTTTGGCATGTCTGTCCCAAATACACAGAAGGAAGTTAGGGCCTTGATAGGTATGGCTTCTTACTGTAGGTTGTGGATCCCGAATTTATCACTAGTGATCAAACCGATGGTGGCTTTGACGAAGAAGGGCATTTCTTCGCCATTGCCATGGAACGCGGTACACCAGAAGTCGTTTGACTTGCTTAAGACTGGATTATGCTCTGCACCAGTTTTGTGCACACCAAACTATGAAAAGGCCTTTGTATTGTTTGTGCATGAATGTGATGCATGTGCTTTGGCTGTATTAACGCAGGAACATGGAGTGAAGAATAGGCCGTGCGGTTACTATTCTTCCGCCCTTGATCCTGTAGCATGCACTTTGCCAAGATGTTTGTGCGCTGTCGCTGCTGCTGCCGCGTCTGTAAAACAGAGAGAGGGAATGGTCTTAGGCCATGATCTAACCCTGAAAGTGCCTCACTCTGTAGATGTTCTATTGAACCGAACTCAAACGCAACACCTCACTTCTGCACGGTTGACAAGATATGAATTGATTTTGTTTGCTCCTCACATTCAAATTAAGAGGTGTTGTGTCCTTAATCCGGCTGAACTCCTACCTTTTCCACAAGATTCTACTTGCGGCGATGAAGAGTCACATGATTGTTTGTATACGACCAAACAAGAAACACAGGGCAGAATTGATTTGAAAGATACTCCTTTGGATAATCCGCAAGAAGAGCTGTTTTGTGACGGCTCCTGCTTTAAACTTCCAGATGGTACATCCACAGCTGCTTATGCAATCACTACATTGAGCACGGTTGTGGAAACTAAGAGAATTACGCATAATTCTGTGCAGGCCGCAGAAATTATAGCATTGACCCGAGCTTGTGAACTCTCTGAAGGGCTTACAGTAAATATATATAATGATAGTTAGTATGCCTTTGGGGTGGTTCACAACTTTGGGAGACTTTGGTCAGAAAGAGGGTTCCTAACTTCGCATGGCAAAAAGATTCAACATGGCTCCCTAATAGTGCAACTACTCTCAGCACTTGCACTCCCTACTCAGTTAGTAGTTATGAAATGTGCAGCACATCGAAAGATCGTGGATGATATTGGAAAAGGGAATGCTTTCGCTGATCAGATAGCTAGACAAACTGCCACAGATCTTTTCACGGGGATGTATGTTTCAAGGGAGACTGTAGATGCCTATGTAATGGATGAGGGTGTTGGGTCTGTATGGGATATCCAAGCTGATGCCATGATGGAAGAGTCTTAGAGGTGGGCTGAAGGCTTGGGAAAACTTGATGATGATGGGTGTTGGGTGGACATGGTCGAAGGAAAATGGCTGTTACCTGACGCCTATGTCATGATGATGGTTGTAATGGCACACGGCCCTATACATGTTTGTGCCCAGCAGGTTACAACAATGTTAGAAAAAGTTTGGGCAAATGACAAGATTTTGAAAACTGCCCAGCACTATATCCAGAAATGCATGATTTGCCTACAACACAATGTGGGAAAGGGGACATCAACTCCAAGGGGAAGTTTTGGCCCACCTTCTGTCCCCTTCGAAGTTATTCACTTTGATCTCATTGAAATTGAACGATGCAACAATTTAAAGTATGTCCTTGTGGTCATTTGTGCCTTTAGTAAATGGGTTGAGGCTTTCCCTGTTAAAGATGCTACAGCCATGACCACTGCGAAAACCATGTTAAAGGAGTACTTCCCCCGGTTTGGTTTGCCGAGAGTTATCTGGTCGGACAATGGTCCACATTTTGTCTCCGCTGTAATCCTACAGATATGTACAGCGTTACGAATTGACAAACGGTTCCAACCGCCAAGACATCCTCAGAGCGCCAGACTAGTAGAAAGACACAACGGTATCATCAAGAACAAGCTCGCTAAGATGTGTGCCAGCACCAAACTAAAATGGCCGGACTTACCGATCGTGTTACTAGCCATGTGTACAACCCCTCAAACTAAGACTGGGCACTCTCCATTTGAGGTGGTAATGGGGAGACCTGCCAATATCTGGAATCTTCCAAAATGCCGAAATTTAAAGAATGTTGAAAATGTACTACTTTCAGATTATTGTAGCCAATTGACTAAAAACCTGTGTTTGATTTACCACCAGGTACGAGAAGCTTTACCTGTGCGATACGAGGGCCCGGGCCACGGCATACGACCTGGGAGTTGGGTGTTCATCAAATCATTTGAGCGCACCTCCTGCCTCGCGCCTCGCTGGCGTGGGCCATTCCAGGTCCTGTTGGTCACCCAGACAGCGGTGCGGGTAGCTGGACGAAAGAACTGGATCCACGCATCATACATCAAGAAACGTCCTTGCCCTGTGCCACACGCTACAGAAGAAACAGAACCCCTCGCTGATACTGCAACCAATGATCCCAAAGCAGTATGCAGCACTGAGAGTGTGTCAGAGAAAATCTCTGAGCCCAGGAGGCTTGGGGAAGCTGTCATTTTGTCTCCACACTCTCTGCAAATTTTGCACCCGTAAATGGCTGTTTCAAATTCAGCCTCCACACTTGCCTCCGACACGTTGCTTCCAGCAGGAAGTGACGACATAATCTTTCCGGATCAATCAGTACCAGGAAAAGTACGATACAACTTGCGACCACGAAGATAGACTTACGGCACGGTTCAGCTGTGCATTCGGAGAAGGAAAAGAGTCATCAAGGGCTTTCTTTTGCCCAAATTTGAGAAAGGGGATTCTGTTGGCTAGGGTTGTGGAAGGACTAAGAAATCCCACGACCGGGGGGTCGCCAGCAACGAACATTGGGGTTTCCATCTGAAGACTACAATGCCTGCTACCGCCGCCGCTCGTATTGGACTTGTAAATAAGGGGGTGACCAACCGGGACAATGGACAAAATGCCTGGGCCCCGAAAACGTATTGCTGTATTCTTGTAATGATATTTGTTTTTTTTTATAATCGCTGCCTTAGGATTATGGTACCTTGAGGAAACTCATTCTTTAGAACTTTTGTTGCCTACTGAAAGTGCACCCATTGTTCCTACTCCCTTTGTACTTTTGCACACTTTATCCCCTCGGGATTCCCAGCACAGACAAAGGTACCATAATAACACTCTACTACTTATCATGAATGCTACACATGCCATTTTTTATAAATCCAACTGCTGGGTCTGCTCACATTTATCACAACACAGGGATAAGGGGCTTGGTTGGTATATTCATCCCTTACCGTTGACAACTGCCTGCTTTGCTTCTCTTAGAGCACTGTTCTTTGGCCGATGGAATGATAGCATCTCAGGGAACTTTGATGGCACCAATTTGAATAGTTTTGAAAAACGTGTTTTGACTCCCCTGGGATGCTCGCTTTTTGCAAATAGGAGTAAACCAAATGTTGCTTCTATTAGGTGTTCTGACAAACTGCCTCATCCTTTCCAATCTTTGATTTCTTTTAAAATGGCTCTGATAGGCAATAAGGATGCCAGGCCCCCTTCTTACACTATTAACCATAGCCCCGATTCAGTTTCTTTTTGCATACAGAGGAATGGAACTCAGTCAATGGGAACATTTTTAGGTTGTGCCAACATTGCAAATTTGACTTGAGAGAACAGACCTTTGTATGTAGGCGAACCTATCTACTTTGTCTGCGGTAATGTAGCATTCCCATGGTTGCCCAGGGATTGGCAGGGAACCTGTTATTTAGGGATCCTGTTACCTGGGGTGTTTATAGCTAGTACAAAAGAAGTTTCGAAGGCTCGTTCATGGCGGGATGAGAATGGTGACACCCCGGCACAAGTATTGAGAGATATAACAAAATCAGTTGTGCCATTTTGGGGCCAGATAGCGAATTCAGAAGATATCAGAAAACTAGCGAGAGTACTGGAGAGAACCATCAACCGGACCACGGACATACTCTATAATATGACGTTAGAACAAAAGGCGATAAGATTAGTAGCACTTCAAAATCGAATGGCATTAGATGTCATTCTAGCTGAGCGTGGTGGAGTATGCAAATTAGTGGGGTCCGCTTGCTGTGTTTTCGTACCAGATTCCTCCCCAACTATCTTCAAGGCAATACAAAATCTGCACGTCCTTAGTTCTGAAGTGCATGTTCCCGAGGGAAACTGGGATCTAAGCACTTGGTTCTGGGACTTCTTGCGGTCTTGGAGTTGGAAGGTGCTTTCGGTCTTATTGATTATTTTGGGAATACTGTTGTTTCTTTGTTGTTGTATTCAGTGTGTGCCTGGTATGTGTTCGATACTAGGGGGATGTTGCGCATAAGCGATAGGTTCGATAGGACATCAAGTATATGCCCCAGATAAGACTGCCAAAGAATATGTATTGAAGGATATTTTAGCAAAAGTCCTAATGGCAATAGATATTTCTGATAGTGATTCAGGGTGCATGGACAATGATGCATGGAGTTATTTGCAAGGAGACCCAAAATAGTTTTTAGCACTTGGCATAGGCCAAAAGGAGGGTTTGTCGAAATAGAAAGTATATCGTGCCTCCTATTGTAATAAATATATTTAATATTGGCCTACGCCAAGCTGCTCGAAAGTCGCTTGCGAAAGAAATCTGTGTTGCAAGTTCCTGACCATAAATCCATGTAGGCCGCCATTTTAGGTCAAACCGCCATTTTACGATTTGTTGTGTAAAAGTCACCCTGTGAGCTAAAATGGTGGACGATGTCATTGCAGAATACAACATGGCCGTCTTGACCTCTGTGCATAGCTAATGTGTAATCTGCCTGTAGGCCACTTGTTGAGGTCATGAACTGAGACCTTGTCCTTCACTGACCTATGTGTAGAAGGATTACTCGTGCAATGAAAAACTAATCCACGAGCATATGTTGAGACAATGTATTCAAATACTGAACAAAGAACATCTGTTTAACTACATTGTATTAATGTTTAAGAAGGCCTGCATGGAAAACTTTAGAATACACAGCTATTGCATACGCTTGTTGATACATGTATTAAAGGCAAACCAGTTATATGCGGCTATTTGAGACTTGGCACGAACCCTAAATCGGTGATATATTAAAAAGAATATTAACCCGAAGTGGGGCTGGGCATCGCGCCCACAAAATGTATTCTAATGTACAGCGTCTCTCACTGAACACACTGAACCACACTGGAGTTTATTGTGTTGTACTGAGGGCCGATAGCTATCTGATTTTGCTCTGTTTTTGTAATTGGATTCAGTATAGAATAAAAGTACTTTGTATGTTCCTTTGTAACCCATGTCTGGTGTATTTCCTTTTGGGGTACTCAGCCTCGATATTCTTTTTCTGTTTTCACAGTGGCAGAGCACTTAGACAAGATACTGTGTAAACCTGACATACAAATCTCTCACTACATTGATGATATTTTGATTCAGGGCAAGGATGAGCGCAGTGTGCAATACCAGTTAGAAGTAATTATGGAAGGATTGAAAAAGGAAGGGTGGGAGATTAACCTGAATAAAATTTAAGGCCCAGCTGAAACAGTGATATTCCTAGGGATTCAGTGGCATAATGGGCATCGAGAAATGGTGCCGAAAGCCCGACAGAAAATACTTGAGTTCACCACTCCAATGAACAAAAAGCAAGCTCAGCAGTTTATAGGGCTGTTTGGGTTTTGGAGACAGCACATTCCCCATTTAGGGCAGATATTGGCCCCCTTCTACAAAGTGACACGAAAGAAATATGAGTTTCAGTGGGGGGAAGAGCAGCAGAAAGCATTTGATTTGGCGAAAGACACCGTGCAGCAGGTGCTTGATCTATGGCCATTGAAGGAAGGCGAAGTGGAATTGAATGTGTCTGTACAAGACAATTATGCTAACTGGAGTGTGTGGCAGAAACAGGACAGGAAACTTGTGCCATTGGGGTTCTGGAGTCGTAAGTTACCCGATGCTGGTAAGTCATGCACTCCGTTTGAGAAGCAGTTGCTGTTATGTTATTGGGCCCTTGTTGATACCGAGTAAATGACGGTGGGCCATGATGTATTGATGAGGCCAGAAATACCGATTATGCAATGGGTACTAAGCTCTCCTAAAACACATAGAATAGGACATGCTCAAGAAGCCATCATAATTAAATGGAAATGGTACATTCAAGACAGAGCCAAATCAGGGAAGGGTGGAGTTGCAAAATTACATGAGCAAGTAGCCAACATACCGCCCTCAGATTACATACCACCGGAAGTCCCTGAAAAATGCGAGTCTCCCGTGAAATGGGGAGTACCTTATGGCGATTTGACCGTGGAGCAGACAGAGCATGCCTGGTTCACGGATGGCTCAGCCCGATATGTGGGAGCAGAGCGATACTGGAAAGCGGTGTCGTACAATCCCAAGACAAAAAAGATTTTGACAACGTCAGGGAAAGGGAAGAGCAGTCAGTTTGCAGAGCTTTACGCAGTTTACCAGGCATTGAAACAAGAGACCCCTGGTCGATGTCATTTGTACATGAATTCAAGGTCAGTGGCAAATGGGTTGGCGGTGTGGTTGCCAACCTGGCAAAAGAATGGGTGGAAGATTCATTCAAAAGAGTTGTGGGGAAAAGAACTGTGGCAAGATATTGCAGAAATGTTATCACAAAGTGAAGTCACTGTGTACCATGTGGACGCGCATTGTGCTACAGACTCATTAGCACGTTGGTTTAATTCTGTTGCAGATGAACACACCAAGATTTCATTTGTGAATGCGGAGGCTCAGGGAGACGATTTGGAGGGTTTGGGCAAGTGGGCTCACCAGAAATGTGGGCACCTTGGAGAAAAGGCTACTATCAGGTGGGCACAAGCTCGAGGAATCAGTATTCCTTTAGAGGTAGTGAAAACCATCATTTTGCAATGTCCAGTGTGCCAACACCAACAGCATAGACCTATCCCTCAGATTGTTCGAGGCACATTGCGAAAAGGAAAATTACCAGGTCAAATTTGGCAGATTGATTATATCGGTCCCCTGCCAATCAGTAAAGATTGTCAGTATGCATGCACTATTGTGGATACATACTCAGGATACATGATGGTTTTACCGTGCAAGCGTGCCGCACAACTGAACCCCATTAGGTTGTTAGATCAGATCATATTGCATTATGGAGTGCCTTTGCAGATTCAAAGTGACAATGGGTCACACTTCAAAGGCAAATTGATTCAGAAATATTGTCAGGAAAAGAGCATTGAATGGCTCTACCATGTGCCTTATTACCCTGCCGCTTCAGGGCTGATTGAACGAATGAATGTTTTTTTTAAAGAACAGCTGCGCAAATCTGGAGATGGCAATTTGGCAGGATGGCGCGATCGTGTGTTTGATGTGGTGCAAGTGCTAAACAATAGGCCTGTGAATGAGCATGAAACTCCTTTGTTGCGGCTAATGACTCCTGCTTTACAGATT
The DNA here is from genome assembly GCF_040938575.1 of Ambystoma mexicanum. NCBI lineage: Eukaryota > Metazoa > Chordata > Amphibia > Caudata > Ambystomatidae > Ambystoma > Ambystoma mexicanum. The sequence goes on along the minus strand of NC_090929.1, from coordinate 384,234,259 downwards.
CAACCCAACTCAGTCAGAGAAACCTTATTGTACTGGGAAATTAACCCGGGTTCTTTAGCTCCCTATCGGGCGACTCCAGAGTCAGCAGGGGTAGACTTGCATTCCCATGAGGAAATCAGATTAGACCCAAGAGGGATTGTCGTAATTGAAACAGGGATTGGAGTACAAATTCCCTCAGAGCATATGGGATGGATTGCCCCTAGATTTGGCCTAGCATTGAAGTGTTGGGAGGGGTAAGTGATGCCGATTACCAAGGCGAGATCAAAGTCATCCTGATGAATAGTGGGGACCAATTGTTATCGATCCACAAGGGCGATCGGGTGGCCCAATTAATTATTATCCCTGTTAAGTTGTTCATGATTAAGAAGGGGGAGCCTCCTACAGTGTTAACTACCGGTGGGGATCGTGGTTTTGGCTCTTCAGACAGTATGGTACCAGGTGCGAAGGTGAGGGTGGAAAGGCCAAGTGGCCCACCAGTACCCGCAGATGTCATTGCATCGGGCAAAGACCAAGTAGTTTTAGTAATGGAGCCCGGTAGAAAGAAATGGCAATATGTGCCCGCAGACAAATGCTACCTAAGAGAGTGATTTACAACACTGATATCTCTTTTCTGGGGTTGCCTTGTAGATCCTGTGTCTGGCTGGTGTAATTGTGGGACTAAATGGACTCTGTTCGGGAGAGTCAAACGGCATGCTGCTACCAATGAAAAATGTCACATCTGTGCCAACGATCAAGGAGAAACTGATGATGAGTAATGATGTCCAAAAGCAGCCCTATGCCGATGCCGAAAAGCCAGCCAGACCGAACACATGGATTCGTGAAATGCGGCAAACACGTCAGGCGCAAGTGAAAACAACATTGATGCCAGTTATGCGAGAGGCATCTTCACGACGGCGAAAACATTCTCCAATGATCACCCAAACGGAGAATATGTGGACATACCTGGCACAACAGGTGCTCAACATTGCGCACTTTTGCCTTACTGACGTGCCCAATGCTGAAGCCTTACTGACTACGTGCTTAGTAGCAGTGCCAACGCCAGTTCCGGTTCTAAAATATATTTTCGGGGTCACGCACAATGATTCTTTGGTTCAAGATTCCGATATCAGGCAATCCTTTTCCGTCTATGATTACTGCAGGTTTTGCCAGGAAACAGATCGCAAATGGAGAAACTTGACACGTATTATAACCTATAATATAACTCAAGGCGATGTGTGTTACCTTATGGCATGCAATGCAAAAGAAATTGGCAAATGCCAACAGCTCAATTTAACCAAACAGCAAAATCAAACTGTGTTCGAGAAACGATTGTGTTCACGAATTCCACGGACATGTACCGGTGTGAATAACACTATGGGCCGCATTACACGGATGGCGGTAAGGATTTACCGGTACCGGTAAATCCTTACCGCCTTACTACGAGGTCCCTTTGCGGGTTGGGGGATTTAACGCCTGCTTTTTGCAGGCGTTAAAATCCAACCCGCTAAGGGACCTCGGAGCTAATTACGGCACCGCAAAATTGCGGTGCCGTAATTAGCGCCTTCCCCATTCCCATAGAGCCCTATGGGGCAGAAATGGGAATGGGGAAGGGCAATGGTGGAAGGGGGATTTACTGCCCCTCCAACCTTGGAATGGGGCGGTAAATCCCCTTTCCGCCAAGGCGGTGCCGGTATTTTACCGGCAAGAGCCATGGCGCTAATAGCGCCATGGCTCACCGCCTACCGTGTAATGAGGCCCTATGTCTTGTAATCATACAGTGATAGCTGCCAGTCATCTGAATCATGTGAAAGTTCCAACAGGATGGCTCTTTTCATGTGGCAACATCACTAACATTTCCGGAGGTCCATGTGCCTTAACTCGATTAGGACTAATGATGTTCCCTTTACACCCAGCGATATCTCGAGGCAAAAGGTCAACTTTTGAGTCTGTGGGTCTATCCCCCGATTGCGATTCACATGTGCATTTGCTATCAGAAGCGGAGGTTCTAGCATTAACCGTTTCATTAGTGGGAGTTTGGGGTTTAGCTGCTGGGAGTTACGAATCTTTGATCAAATTAGCATGTTTAGTAGTCAAAGGACTCAATCATACTTCTCAAGCATTAGAAGAGCTACTCCTTGATAGCAAGGTTATTAGAAAAGCAACTTTGCAAAACAGGGCTTCTGTTGATTATCTATTGCTAAAGCATAATTTAGGTTGTAACGCAGTTGAAGGTATGTGTTGTTTCAATCTAAGTGACCATTCAAGATCCATTGAAAGTCATATTCAAGGTTTGAGGGATCTCATTTCTCAAGTGTCCCAAGATCATGCTGGGAATTGATGGGATTGGTTATTTTCATGGATTCCTGATATTGGGGGTACACTGCGTTATGCTTTTGCTTGTATTTGCATTATATTAGCTATCATAATAGCTTGTAGTTGTATTCAATGCATTCCCAACTTAGTTTTAATATTTCGTCGGTTTCTGAGACCGGCTCCTCTGCCACTGGGCTATGGAAGATAAATATCCAAGGGTGGAATTGTTATGCTTGAGCTAAAACATGGCGCTGGTGCGCAGTGTATTTTGGGGGCACTCAGAGCCATAATGGATATTTACTCCATGCCTCAGTGAAAAGCTGTACTTACTTTGCTGAGAGCTGAATTTACTTTGCTGAAGAAAACATGCTTTCCAAACCTGGTATGCAGTCAAGGACATTCTGCTGGGAAAGCTGGTTTTGTTATGTCTTGTTATGAGTTATGGGACTATTTTCCGTGGCGTTTGTTCTTAGGAGAGGGAAGCGCTTTGCTCCTTGAGGTTACTGTCGGTTGACCCAGCTGGCAACCAACGGTTACCCATCAATGCGCAAGTGCATTGCCAGAAGGATCGAGAAATTACCACCCCTTTTTGAGGAGTGCATATATGCAGAACCCCTCAATGGTCAGACGGGACAAGTACAAAGACCTCAGTCGGAAGGGGGACGCATTTGTCCGGCATACCTGTGGGCTGTTGTGCTCTCGGCCTGGCTGTTATCGGGGTCTTCCAGCCGCTTCTGGCGAGATGAGGGATTCAGTTACGCCCACACTGATGAATTTTCTTTTGAATTCCCTGTCTTTTCTGTGATTTATTTCTGCGTTATCACTTGTTGCTTCCAAGCATTGAATAAATAGCCGTATAAGTGCTCATTATTTTCTAAGCATGTGTGTGGTTGTAAGTCATTGCGTCGTCTACCTGCGTTTAAAGTATTGGCTCTGCAATTGCGCTGGTGATTAATGACTGTCCGTGCACTCTGGGCCAGCAATACAGCTGGACATAAAAATAAGAAATGTGCTAGATCTTCATGCCCAACTTGGCACGTTGGGCATTTGGATTCAAAATCCCAGCCCGATCTCTGACTTAAAACCTCACCCAACTCCATATACCCAAAGCGCACCCTTGGTCTTTGGTGGCCTTTATTACTTGTAATTGGACCAGACAAGGTATTCCTTGATTGTGTTTGATGATATTCTCATAAATTGTCTGTACATTGGGTTCAGTAGCTCCTGCGTCTCTCTTGCATCATTTACCCGCTGCACAACTTGATTCCTTAAGAGACGACACCTACCATTGTCCAGTAGTTGGGGTTTAGTGATCATAATGCTGGCATGATTTATATACATTCCAAGACTGACAAATACTTTTTTATGAAATGGCATGACCCTTAAATATTAAAGGTGTCTTCGAAGAAAAGCATGCTTTATTTTGATCCGTGAAGGTGAATATGACATCGTAAGAAATAGTTTTTTGGCATTCAGCACTTCATGTACACATATTTGCTTTATTTTGTTCCATGCAGATACATTTATTTATATTAAAAATAGTTTTTAGATCGGAGGCCCCGTTCTGGAACTTCCCCGGTATAGTGCCCACATACGATCCAGATGTACAGAAAACATGGGACCCGGAGGGAGAATTTAAAATCAAAGACATTTTCCCCAACGGTAGATTTATAACATTATAAGAGTTCAAAACAGGGATGGGGAGAGACCAGTTGAAGATATTACAATATCACAGAATGAGAATGGCCTTTAAGGCTAGATGGCCACTGTTCCCAGACGAGCCCCCACCACACCATGCCTCGTGGCTCTGTCCATCTGGTCGGGAACCAGTGTCTCAGGACTTTACACGGCTATACAGGCCAACACTCCATCGGTAAACATGATAAAGGCCTCCTGGGTAACAAACCTGGGTACTACCATAACGGACAGATCCTGGACGAGATACTGTGAACTGACCAAGAGGGTATCCATGAACGCTGGCCTCCGGTTGATCCAATTTAAGGTGTTGAACAAGTTACATTACACCCCCCAAAAAATTGCGAAATTCACACAAAACTGCCCCGGTAGATGTCAGAAGTGCGGGGCTGAACAGGCTGACTCATTCCACATGTACTGGAGCTGCCCACACATTTGCGGATTCTGCGGGGAGGTGGTGAGAAACCTGGAAGAGGTCACGCAGGTCCCGGCGACCTCACACCACAAAAATACCTGTTCAGAGGATACAGGAAAGCGATCTGAGGTAACCAGAAGGCTCATTAATATCACATGCGCAGTGGCCAAGAAGTGCATTCTGCAAAAGTGGAAGAGTGCACAGGCACCACACGTAAATCATTTCCTCAAAGAGCTAATGTATGTTAATGAGTGCGAGGAACACTATGTAATGTCACTCCCAAACACAAGTAAACCAAAGGACATCTGGGCCCCGATCAGAGTGTATCCCCAACAGGGCCCAGAAATACGTCAGACCCGTAATACTGTGTATTATGTTATGAACTTGAACTGAACATCTCTGTTATAGATATGTATGGAATGTTGTGTTGTTGCAATGTTGTGTACCACAATTAATAAATAAAGTTTTTTTAAAAAAAAGTTTTTAGAAATGTAACTCTGTGTGTAGACAGTGAAATTAATGTTACTTTTGCAAGCAATGTCGAGAGTTCATCAAACAAGACCATAGGGAATGTCCAGAATAGTTAAGGATTAAGGATTTTGCCAAGTGTGTCATGCTTGAGACAGCTACATGTGAACCGAATCATAACATCATAATTAGGGCTCCCATTTTCTTTACTGTTCTTTACACATGAGTACAGACAAACGCCATACTGATTCATTGTGTATTTATTTGTCAAATAAAAGCAGAAAAAATGTATTTGTAAAATAAAAGCAGAAAAAATGTGTTTGTAAAATAAAAGCAGAAAAAAATGGAAATTCATATGTTTTGATTAGCTCTTAAATCATGCCTAGTGGGCCAATGGCTGTGCAAGGTATCACAATGGAGAGGCTACAAAAAGCGATGTATTTCCCCTTGAAATTGATTAAATGGGATAGCATAAGGAGCAGCTGTTTGTTTTAGTAGGTGAAAATGGATTTTGGCTTGCTTTACAAGAACCCAGCTCTATATAGACCTCAAAGAACCACATATTTTTAATAGATAAAATTAGATAAAAAATATATATATATTTGCAAAATATGTTTTTACAGAGCAAACATAAATTTGGATAAATACAGTTAAAATGACAAAAAAATGTATATAAATAAATACGCACAGAATATTGAACAAATAAATAGCCTAAAACGGGGAGACTTCATTATGATGAATAAAACCCTCCATTCTGTGAATGTAAAATGTACTCAACTCAAATGCATGTCGGTGGGAGTGAATTATTCAATCAGAAGCATTTTGAACCCACGTTTCATATTTTCATATGGCCTTGGAGTGCCACTCATTGGAATATTTGCGGTACAACATCTCATTGGATGTAGATTAGATAAACAGTGTCACAAATTGATCGACTGCCAATGCAACGCAAACAGGCAAGTGAGGGCACCGAAGGGACACGTGACAGAGGAACTGGAAATGAAACCCTGCTCGAGACAAGTACAGATAGGGCTAAAATGTGGCAGCATTACACCGGACTTTCCACAACTGTTAAACAAACTATTTAGGTGCGAGCCTATAGTCAAATAAATTACAGGGCATCTTCCCTCACTTCTCGCTGCAGCTTAAATAGCGAGTTCTGCTGTTTCTTCGAGATGTGGCAAAAAGAAAACACTCGATTCGTCTGTGTAAGCCGGATGTACACAAGTTAGCCTTCGTGGCTTGGGGACACAGAATGGGTTTTATGGAAATGACAGAAAGACCTGCAGATTCAAATTTGGGTTGGAGGTCCGAGTCTATACATTCCTTACTACTAATGACCTAATGTGAAATCAGGGGTTTATTAACAATAAAACATCTATTTTCATTTAATTGACAAAAAAGTGAATAGCGACATTATGTGAGAAGTGTCTGTGAAATAAATAAGTTGTGTTTCAATCGATGAGGTTGCATTTTTTTCTAAAAGCAATGGGATCAGTCCAGAGGATTTCACTGTCAGGGGCAGGTTGTGAGGCATTTCACTGTCAGAGGCAGGTTGTGAGGCTTTTTCTTTTGCATTAGAAAATAAGTTATTCAAACTATGCAACACATGAGCCAGGCTTCGAGGTTCGAGTGCACTAAAGGGTCTTCTTGCAATTTCAAAGTGAAATACAATAGGAAAAATATCAACTGGTGAATGCATTCTTTCACTTAAATCGCTTTTTGAAAATAAATGCTATTGAATAGCTTTGAAAGCTCGCACTAAACCCAACAAACAAATACAATAAATCGCTATGCACAGAGCTACTCCTTACATCACCATGGTGTCTCACAGTGTTTCCTCGCACTAAGCGGGGTCCTCCTCTGGCACCCACCCCCCCCCCAAACCCTCCTGACACTTGCCCCCCCCCCAGGATCACCCTCTAGCACTTGCCTAGCCCCTGGGCCTCTCCTGATTCTCCCCCTCCCCCTTTCCTCCACCCCCACCCACCCTTCTTGCACTTCCACTTGCACGAACCGAATGTCACAAGGCCTAGTAGGACCGTTGTTGTTGCTTATCTCCCACGTTCCCCTCCCTCTTTTGCCTTGTGGGCCTGTCAACACCTTTTGCTGTATAGTGCACTTAATAAATAAACAATTAATAAATAATAAAATAAAGTTACAAATTGTGATTTCAAGTGCGTTTTGTATATTTTTATTCTGTCTTACAATTAGCATATTCTTGATATGATATAATGCTAAATTGTGCGGCTCCACAGACCACAACCTTGACAGGCTCTTTCTTGAAGTGTCATGTGGTATCCCAAAGAGAAATTTAAATATGTCCGCTGGAGATGTGCGTGGGACTCTGCTTGATGCCTTTATCCTTTATACCGCCCTTGTTGAAGTAAAAGGAAGATGTCCTGGTGATGATCCTCCAAAATTTACTTATAGTTCAGGTGCTAGGAATTCTCTGATTGATGATTGTTTGGTGGATTGTTTTTCTCTCCGTAGGGTGCTAGACTTTGTGGTCTATGAGCGCCCCGAAACCTATCACAATCCTTTAATTGTTTTATTGAACACGCTTTTTTCAAACTCGTGCACAATGCTTTTTGTCAACTCTGTTAAATCATTTCTACCTTCAGTTTTGAGGAAGTTGCCCGGAGATAAGCTAGAAGACATTTTGGCAGGTGCAGGAATTGCAAGGTTGAATACGCTTGCACAGGCTCATGACGAGAAATAGGAGGTTACTCGTGTGGCAAACGAGAAATGAATTTCCTCTGTCACTAAAATGTGTGTGTATTCACCCTCGGCCCCTTTTGTTCGCCGGATTGGCGCATGGAAGGATGTTTCCTGGTTTGACTCCAAATGTCGGAGGGCTAAACTTAATCTGTGGTCTGTTATTAGGACTAAATCTAAGAAAGCAGGGGCTATATATAATCTGAAGTACAAATATAAAAAGCTTTTGAAGTGCAAGAAATTTGTTTTCACTGAGTTGCAGTGGGAGCGGCTGAAAGAGACTATATGCAGTAGAAATGTTAAAGGTTTTTGGAGACTTGTTGCGACTGGATTTAGAGAACAAGCACATGAAGCTGCTAGCCCAATATCGCTATCTGCTTGGGTAGCACACCTCAGGGCTATTTTGTATAAACATAGAACACCTTTTTCTCTTTCACTTCAAAATCTGGGCCGTGATAACACTAGTATTATTTTTTCATCTGAGGAGGTATTGGTGGCCATTAAAAGCGCCAAGCCGGGCAAAGCTCCTGGACCGGATGGCGTCATGCCAGAAACGTACAAGTGGTTCCCAGAATAGTGGGCCCGGGTTTTTGTGAAAGTGTTTAATAAAATCGCTTCCTCTTTGACTCTTCCATTATCCTGGACAAAGTGTCTTATTGAGCCGATGTATAAAAAGGTCACATATTCGGACCCACATTGCTATCGCCTGATATCTTTATTGGACAGCGGGGATAAGATCTTTGCCAGTTGTCTCTTGATTAGGCTAGAGCAATGTGTGCTGGAAAATAATATACTAGCTATTTATCAAGCAGGGTTTAGAAAGGGTTTTATGTCAGTTTATCATGCATTTGTCCTCGCTACTATTATAGATAACCATGTGTGATTTAGAGGTGGAACAGTGTGCATGCTTCTTAGATTAACCTAAAGCTTTCAATTCCCTTGATCAATACCTTCTGTGACACAAACTCCACAAAATGGGCCCCCCTTTTGAAATTATTAATTTGTCTGTATTCCAAGACTAGGGCATCAGTGATTGGTCACCCTAGTTTTGGGGCTACTGAGTAGTTCTTGACAAATAAAGGTGTTTGTCGGGGCTGGGCAATGGCCCATCTGCTGTTTATTATTATTTGTCTTTCAGATTCTTTGTTGGATTCATTGCGGTTAGGTCTGTCTCCACCATTTTTAAATGGAGTCTTATACCCTTTTCTTTTATATGCAGATGATGCCATTTTATCAGAATTAACCCCAAAAGGGCCAAGGAGTAGCCTGAGTTATTTCGAGGCCAATGGTGTGAGCCTAAATTTAAATGAAACAAAGTTAGTGGCTTTTGGCACCAATAACAAGAAATATAATTGGTCCATAAACAATACTAATATCAATGTTGCTGATTCATATTGCTATTTAGGTGTGCTTTTCCCCCCAAGTAATTGTTTGTGGTCTGCACATCTACTGCTGCTGGAAACCCATTTACGAACTGCCGTGGGTCGTATGAGGAGATTTGATTATTAATAAGGTAGCATCCGTCTCAACAAATTATCCAGGTGCTGGAAGCAAAGGTATATTCATCTGTTTTTGTATTGTAGTGAAATTTGGGGTAGTACGTGCAGTCTGGCCCTGGATCTTATTTTGTATATTTATTTGAGGAAGCAGCTGGGCTTGGGCTCAAGCACCCTAGGCTTAGCTCTTGAGTTTGAAGATGGGGTTTTCAAATATTGGTGTGAGTGCCAAATTTAGATTTCTTGACTTTTTTGGAAATTACATTCAGGTTCCTCGGAGAACCCAAATATTATGAACGTGATGGCTGAATTAGAAATAACCACCATGTATGGTATACCCCTGCTACAAGAAATGCTGTTTGCTATGTAGTAAGTGGGATACTGGATAAGCAATACAGCTCATTCACCGTAGACAACATCCCCATCATGGTCTCCCCAGCATGCAAGACCCTTGGTGTCTACCTTGATCCCAACCTCACCATGACCAGGCAGGTCAATGCCATTGCATCAACCTCAGCCTATCACTCCAAACTCCTTAACGCAGTAAGACCCTTCTTGTCCCAACAAAATTGCCTTACAATCGCCAGAGCAATGATAGGCTCTAGGTTGGACTATTGCAATTCCCTTCTCATTGGTACTTCCAGCAAAAATCTTGCCAAACTTCAACTGGTCAAAAACAACGCCCTCAGGGCAGCCATGGGTGTATCTCGTAGAGACCACATATCTGGGCTCAGAAGACATGTCCACTGGCTATCCATTAAAGAAAGAATTATCTTCAAAACTCTTGCCCTGACCCACAAGTGCCTCCACGACCTAGCTCCCCCTTACCTTGCCAATAGACTCTCCAAACACTCTGGTGCCAGGCCATCCAGAACTGCATACTCCAACACTTTAATCGTTCCCAGGATACGCATAGTACGCGCTGGTGGCTCCAGCTTCCCTGCAGTGGCTGCCACCATCTGGAATGCCCTTCCACCGCACATCAGGCAAATTGACTCCCATGCTTCCTTCCGCAAAGCCATCAAAACCTGCTTGTTCGTGTAAACCTGCCTGTACCTCTAGTCACCTGTGTGTGGCTTAGTATCTATTCTTATGTGAATCATGTACCTTAACTATCAAGTGTTCCTTGGGTGGCTTCACTGTAAACCTCTTAAGTAAGCCCTCTTATTCTCCAAGCTTTCAGCGCCTCAATGCCCGTGGGCTGTAGTGTGCTTTACAAATACAAATAAATATTGATTTTAAACAAACAGTTGAGGGGGGTCTGTTGACTATGCAAGAGTTGAAAAAGAAAGCAAGAAAGCTTGAATTTTATATAGCCATAAATAGTATCACGAATCTACGATCATTGAGTCACTTGGTTTTAGCACGATTTTCACACCAGGAGATTTGTACCTTAAGCGCCATTCCATCACTTATTTATAGACGCATTCTCGCAATGGTGAGATTAAATGTTCTGCCATTAAGGGGCCATTTAGGTCTTAGCACTGCACTTGTGGAAGTGGTGCCATAGAGGATTTTGCGCATTTTTTGTTTATCTGTACAAGATTTTAGATTTAAGACGCCAGTTGCTCAAAAGACATTTTATTCGTAATAATATTAGGTATGTTTTCGAGGCAATTCATTTTGTTCTGTATTGAGTTGATGCATGTTTTGTTAATCATTTATGCAAGTATATTGTTGCCTCTTTTAAGCGCCTGGAAAGGAAATTTGAATCTCACTCTTATCATTATATGTGGCAATAAATACAGATCGTTTATCCTTTTAATAACTTTCCTTTTAATAGGGTTTTATCTTTGTATTTTGCATTGTACTGTAACTTTCTTTGTAAATGGTGCAAACCGAATTAAAGAATTACCTTACCTCGATATTATGTAAAGAGGAAATAAACGAACATTTTCATGTTTTTTTCAAAGACAAGGGGGATCATTACGACTCAGGCGGTAAGTACACCAACTTTACCACCATGGTGTAAACTACGTTTACACCATAGTGGTTGGCGGATTTACCGCCCCATTCCAAGGTGAGTGGGGCGGTAAATCCCCATTTCCCATTTACCCTTCCCCATTCCCATTTTTGCCCCATAGGGCATAATGGGAGTGGGGAAGGCGCTAATTACGCCACCGTAAATTACGGTGGCGTAATTAGCACCAAGGCGGTTTAGCGCCATGGATTTTAACGGCTGCTAAAAGCAGCCATTCACATTGGAATCAGGCGTTAAGGGTTAACGACGGCGTTAACCCTTAACTCCTGAGTTGTAATGAGGCCCAAGGTATTTAAAGCCATTTGTTGATGTTAATACATTGTTACAATGAATATTCTTTTTAAAACGAGCCACAAATAACCTTTTTATTTTAATGTACACAGATGTGAGTGATCACTATAGAATTCTAAATTTCTTAGAGGTCTGTACTTTCCAATAATACAGGCCAAGAGGGAAGACAACCATCATATCCACTCAATTCCCACCTTTCCACTTGCATATTTCATGGGAGCACAAATGCAGGGTAGTCGAAGGTTTAAGGTAATTAGGTGCTTTGAGACACCATGATGATGTAAGGAGTAGCTCTCCGCATAGTGATTTATGGTATTTATTTATTAGGTATTTATAATTCTCCTATACAGTAAATGGTGTTTCAAGGCGCAACAAGACAAAAGAGGAGGGGAGGCAGGGATGAAGAATAATAAAAAAAAGGTCCTACTAGGCTTTGTGTCATTCGGATCGTGCAAGTGCAGTCACAAGAAGTGTGGGGGAGGTGGGAGAGAGTGCCAGTCAGAGCGGAATGCGCTAAGAACGGAAAGGAAGTGCAGGTCAGAGTGAAGAGCGTGCAACTGCTGGGGGGAGGAGGAGGTGGCAAGAGGGCCCATGGGTTAGGCAAGTGCTAAGGGGAGGCCAGGTGGACAAGGGCCAGAGGAATGTAGGGAGCGCAGGGAAAGAAGATCCACATGTTAAGCGCAAGGACGGGGCTGGATGGGTTCAGTAGGGGTGCAGGCCCCACAAGGTTAGTGTAGGGTGGAGCCCGTTAGGGCAAGTGCAGAATTGGTGGGTCAGGGTAGACTGCGGTGCTGGGGTAGACTGGCCGAGGAGGGCCTGGTGCCCTCTTTGAATCAGAAGGAACCAGGCAGCCAGTCAAAACGCAGCAGAGGGGGACATTAGCGGAGGAGGCAGAAAGGGAAGGAAAAAGAGAAAAGGAGGGTCTTGAGAAGCTTCCAGAATTTAAGGCGATCTAGCTCAAGCATGAGAGGGGTAGAGAGGCCATTCCAGAGGAAGGCTCCTGCGAAAGAGAGAGATCTACGTCCCACTCTCTGCTTGGAAAAGTGTCTGATCTGCAGAGAGTTGGAGCTCGGAGACCGAAGGGCTCTTGCAGGGGGGTATTTAGGGAGAGAGAGTTGGATGTAGCAGGGTCCCAGGTCCCACACTGCCTTGGGGATGATGCAGAGGGTTTTGAACTTGATCATCGCAGAATCTGAGAGCCAATGGAGAAATGTTATGGCTGGAGAGTGGATACATCTCGCAGTCCTATCCTGGATTAATTGAAGGGGGCGAAGGGAGGATTTAGGCAGATTGAGGAAGAGGCTGTTGCAGTAGTCCAGCCTAGAGAGGACCAGGGAAGCAAACACAGAAATAGATTTAGGGATTTAAACAAAAGACAGAAACCACACTGGAAAACACCACATTGTGACTTCATTTATTGCAAACAGTGATTGGTTATAGATGGAGAACTTCCTTTCAAAGTGTGGTTATGGAAGCGTTTACAAATCTTTGGCAGAAGAACAGTTTCTGGTGGCATAGTTTGTCAGAGGTGCATTAGACCCAAGGACAGGAGCTCGCTCATTCGTCTTTGCTCAAGTTTCTGGTTTTACTTCATGTGCCAGCACAAGTACAGGAGGCCCTACCATCAGAACAGAAGGACATAGCTGTTGTGAGTGAATTGAATGTGACAAAGGCAGTCATGGACCAAAATAAATGATTTGCTGAGTTAAGAGAAGCAAAGTCTATCTGCCTCCCTTTGTGCTTTGCAGCTATTCCTCAAATAGCATCCTTGATCCCAGGCCAACACACACTCCTCTTTGTTTTGAACACGAAGCTAATTCTCCAACATCTCCTGACTCTGCACCCCTGGTCCGTTTCTGAGGTAGCTGGATTGAATCTTTACACATGCCGACGTCCATTTTCCTATCATGGCTGTCATTGCCACGTTATATTTTCTTCTATAGCAAGCTTCTACATGTCTCTTCTAACTTGCCTTACTGCGTATTTACACTTATTTGTCAACAAGTTACTTCATCTTCTTTGTTTTTGATTACTTTATCATTTCATAATAATGTCTCTTGTCACTTCAGTTACATTGGTTACTCTTAAGTAGTTTCATATCGTTTCAGTATGTCCTTGTTTATCTTCTGCATGACATCACTCTTCCCTCGTCAGATTTCACTCAGCATTACATGATGTCCAATGATGCGTGCTGACATACACATGATATTCTTCCACTCTCTCAGTGCGAGCATACATTTGATATGGTTGTCTACGTGCATATTGTCTTACGTGCACTCGATGCGGTATAGACATACCACATGGGGTCCCACATATAGCCCTTCTACTCCTTTTCCAGTATGACGGTGGTGAGGGGGGAGTTAGGGAAATTGCACCCACCTGCTCCTCTACAACAGAACTCTTTCAAAAATGAAAGGGGCAGTCTGGCCACAGAAGCTGGTGCAATGGCATGCAGGGTTAAGCACATATCTCATCAACATCAACTCAACCTGCTTAGCTATCTTTCCAGATATGTACCTCTCACTCATCTGCCCTATTTTCATTGCCCATCACCTGCTGCTTTCCTTCCCTTGTATCTTATCATCATTGCCCATTCCCACATCTTCCCGCTCCATTAATCTTCAGATCCTGATGCCCCTATTTACCCATCCTTTCAGTTATGTTAAATTGTATGATGTGATTGTATTGTATTTATTATACAGCGTTCAACACCTAAGCTCTTCACAAAGGTCAGAAAGCTACAGCAATAGGATGAGAAGTACAAAGTCAAATAACAAGCAGGTACTCTTTCACAAAAAATTTAAAAAGCCAGAAAGAAGTCAAGGACCGAATAGACAGAGGGAGGGCATTCAAGTTGGTAGGGGCGAGAAGGGAAAAGGAGCAGAAACGAGAGGAGGACAAGGAACAACCAGACGAAAAAGAAACTTTGAGTGAAGGGAGCAGCAGGGAGAATAGAAAGAGAGACATCTGAATACCAAGCAGATTATTGAAAACAGTCATAAGGGGATAGGGTTCAGAGGACGCGGATCGAAGAACGGTCAATCGTGTTAAGTGGAGCCAGACGATAGGAAGGAAGACCAAGTTATAGGCAGGAACTTTAGAATAAGCGACTAAGGGCAAAATAAGTAGTTTAGAAGCATGAACATTTAAGAACTGCCAGGCTTTATGCATGTAGAAAAGTTGAAATAGGCAAGAGTGGGAGATAGCAGAGATATGGGATGAAAATGAGAGCTTTCGGGCTGAGGCAGAGCTGGGGAGTAAAGAAGGGGGAAAAGAGGCTCATGGTGGAGGGAGTGGGGAAGGAATGTTAATGGCAGGAAAGAAAAGGACTTCTGTTTTAGAATGATTAAGATGTAGATAGTGAGAAGACATCCAGGATTGGATAGATAATAGACATGCTGAGAGAGAGGCGTGGATAGAGTCAGAGAAGGACGAGAAAGAAAGATCTGTGAGTCCTCCACTTAGAGATGGCAAGAAAAGCCAAAGGAAGATAAAATAGAACCAATAGGAGCAGTGTAGAGAGAGGAGAGAAGAGGACAGAGAACAGACCTTTCAGGCACACCATAAGAAAGAGGGAGAACCTGCGAGAACAGACCAGCCCAAGAAACAGAGAAGGTGTGGTCAGATAGATAGTATTCAAACCAATTTAGAACAGAGCCCTGTAGACCAAGGGCCTCATTATGGCCCTGGCAGAATGGGTTTAACGGCACCAGTAATGATGTCGGTGCCGTTAAACCCGTTCGGCCCTATTACGAGGTTTCCCCCGCGGGACCCGCTCTGGACGTCTGGTCAGACCAGACGTGCTTTGCGGGTCCCGTGAGGGAACTAGCATGCGCACAATGGGCCTGTCATTAACGGCCCTGTTGTTATCATGCTCCCCATTCCCATTGAGCCCTATGAGGGCTCAATGGGAATGGGGATCGTCCGGGTCCGGGTTCCCTGAATGGGGAAATACCGGGCCCTCCAAAGTCGTAATGGCCCGGTAATTCCCCATTCAGGGAACCCGGACACGAGTTTGGAGGCAGCCATGCCCTTATTAAGGGCATGGCTGCCTCCAAACTCGTAATAAGGCCCCAAGATTAGAAAGATGAGAGAGCAGAATAGAGGATTGTCAGTATTTAAAGCCGTAGAGAGGTCAAGGAGTACAAGGAGGGAGTGACATTTAGAATAGCATGAAGATAGGAGAAACTCAGAGACTACTAGAAGAGTGGTCTCCGTGGAACGACGGGGATGAAACCCAGGTTGAAAGGTACTTAGAAGTGAGTGTTGATTGACAAATGAGGGGACTTGGGCATAGACAACACATTCCAGGAGTTCAGCTAAGAAGGGCAGGAGTGATATAGGGCAAAAGTTAGAGGGAAGAGAAGGATCAAGAGCAGGTTTTTTGAGGATGGGGAGAATGGAAGCGTGCTTAAAAGAAGCAGTAAAAGTAGCAGAGGAAAGCAACAGATTAAAGAGAGCAGTGGGTTAGAAAAGAAGGGAAGAAGGTTACCAGGGGCAGCAGTGAGATGAGCCTTGGCGAGGAAGGTGGAGATATCAGAGTTAGAAAATGGATGGAAAGAAGTCATCAGGTCAGTATGTGGAGATTGAGGGTGAGGCAGGGAAGAGGCTGAAGAATGAATAGTGGAAGATGAGATTGAAGACCGAAGGAGGGACATTTTTCAAGAGAAATAGTTAGCAAAATCTGAAGCTGAGAATGAAGAAGGTGACGCAGAATCCGGGGAAAGGAGCAAGAATGTGTTTTAGGTTTAGAAAAAGACAGTGGGATGAGAAGAGAGAGTTTTAAAGTCATCAACAAATTCTATCGAGCTTAGATGAAGTTAGGGGAAAAGCTAGGATTCAACTGTTTCCTGAAGAATATGCAATTGCTCATATATGATACATATATAAAAGGCCATGCAGGGCCACAATTTGTGCTGCCAAAGTCAGAGAGATGGGTGAGCAGTACTGGCAGACTGACAGGGTCAGTCCTCTTCCTTTACCTTCCAATCCCACTGCCCTTCCCTTGCCCATATCCTCAGTCATTTCCTCACTTCCTTCTGTTGCTCACATATGCAGACCACCTTCATTTGCCCCTTTGCCCTTCCACCCATCCTGCAAAGACCCTGATACTACCAGCATGCTCACGTGCAGAGCAGACTCATTTATGGCCAATGGTCAGAGAAGAGCAGATTAGAAATATGTTACAGTAGTGCACCTGGCAGCCCTTTGCTCATTATCCTTCATGTTAAGACTATGGAGAAATTCATGACCGATTCGATAAACCAATGAAGCTGAGAATTAGTCATAAACTGGAATGGCTATCAAAGATAAGTGGGGGTCATTCCGAGTTGGGTGGTAAGGGAAAAACGATGCCGGTAAAGGACTACTGGCATCGTTTCCCGTTACGGCCCATTCTGACCCACCAGACCGTTATTTACGGCGCCGTAAAGTACGAGGCCGTAAATAGTGGTTTTGTGGCGCGCGCCCGAAATGCCATGCCGGAATTAGCGGCATGGCGTAAACCGGAGCTGATCCCAAGTAAAGCGGACATGAAAAAAACGGCCTCCACAAGACCGCAAAGTACTTTACCGCCATGGAGTAAATACCGGCATCGCCGAGAAGGTGTAAAGAGCCCTGAGCAGTGTTTCCAAGAGGAACATGTGCACTCAATCAGCACAGGTGGAGGCAATGGAGTCTGGCACAGCACAAAAGGAGCACACCCACACACCACACCCCCTCCCACACCAAGATGATACCAATTGTAGCAGCATTCCTGGAGCTAGAGCCCTGCTTGCAAGGCAGCAACTACAACAACAGCAACAACAACAACCACAGCCCCCACCACAGAGGATACACAGGAGGAGAAGGAGGGTGAGACAGGCCCAGCATGCCCTACCGGTGCAGCCACCATTACCATGCCGGCAGCCCCCAATCCCCCGCATCAGAGCCACCCCATTCAACCTCACACCAGAGCAGATCCACACCCTGTACCGGCTTGACCGGGACACCATTACCACCATAGTGTACCTGATACATGACGATATAGTGAGCCACATAGAAATCAGCACTGCCATCCCCCCTCTACTGAAGGTAGTGTCTGTGCTCCACTTCCTTGCCACAGGCACCTACCAGCATACAGTGGGGCACATGCATGGCATTTCACAGCCCATATTTTCCCGGATACTCAACCAAGTGCTGGATGCCCTCCTCAACCACACAAGGGACTACATATCCCTACCCCAGACTCCCCAGGAGATATATGACACCAAGGTTGCCTTCCATGCACTGGCAGGGATGCCAAATTGCATAGGTGCCCTCGACTGCACCTACGTTGAATTGGTGGTCCCGCATGCCATGGAGGTGCCGTATCGCAACCGCAAGCAATACTACTCCATCAACGTCCAGATGGTGTGTAATGCCAGTAAAGCCATCACACATTGCAATGCCTGATACCCCGGATCAACTCATGACTCCTTGGTCCTGCGGAACTCAACACTACCACGCTACATGGAGCGACATGCTGGACGACGTGCCTGGCTGCTTGGTGAGTAACCTGAATGGGCCATGGCAGTGCATTGGGGCTGTGAGAAGGTTGTCTGCATACTCCACCTGGGTGGGAAAGGGGGGGTGCATACTCCACCTGGGTGGGAAAGGGGGGGGGGGGATGCATACTCCACCTGGGTGGGAAAGGGTGGGGATGCATACTCCACCTGGGTGGGAAAGGGGGGGGTGCATACTCCACCTGGGTGGGAAAGGGGGGGATTCATACTCCACCTGGGTGGGAAAGGGGGGGGTGCATACTCCACCTGGGTGGGAAAGGGGGGGATGCATACTCCACCTGGGTGGGAAAGGGGGGGAAGCATACGCCACCTGGGTGGGAAAGGGGGGATGCATACTCCACCTGGGAGGGAAAGGAGTGGGGGGATGCATACTCCACCTGGGTGGGAATGTCCACGCCAGTGCACGATGTTCACCTCACAGCACATTGTGCCCCAAGGCAAGTGACACGGCACATGACCACATAACCACACAGTGATGAACTTGAGCCGACACCTAACACTACATGACTAACAGGAAACCTGTACAGATACCACAACACATGCACCACTCATCGGCGGACCTTACACACCGTAGCGGCATCCTGCACCATGCAGTGCAAGAGCACCATGTTACTGACTCCTGCATCTCAACACACAGGACAGTCATCCCTGGGAGTGCATAGAAGTGAGTCTAACAGGGATCCTACAGCGTGACACTGGTCCTGCACCCCATAGGATTGCTGCAAGTCACCATGATAGGGATCCGTGCAGAATGACGAGTATGCTACCCAATACAGCCAACACCCCCTTTCACCAAGTCTCGCGCAAGACATCAATGAATGCAGTCCAACACTGCTGCATGCATATACGATGCACATGCAACAAGACGTGAGTGCACACCATGATCGATCAGGGAGAAGCTACCCCCTCCATCATTCCATTGCACATGACACATAGCCGGTCCAGTAATGGGGTGACTGTATCCTGGGACATGTGTGTATGGCCAGTAATCACCTGCGGCCATGTAAGACTAGTACAATTCTCCACCATGAATGCACAAACACTTACCTTCATTCCACTCTCATGCAGGTGATGCTGGCTACCCTTTGAAGCCGTGGCTCATGACCCCGGTCCGCAACCCACAGAACAGACACGAGGTGGACTACAATAGATCCCATACCCGTACACGGGTGGTGATAGAGCAGACCTTCGGCCTGTTGAAGGCACGATTTCGTTGCCTCAGCCGGTCGGGTGGGGCACTTATCTACAGCCACGAGAAGGTGTCCAAGATCACCATGGCATGTGTAATGCTGCACAACATGTGCATCAGTCGGAACGTGCCACTGCCCCTGACGTGGAACTGCTACCACCAGATGATGATGAGGGGGAGGAGGAAGAAATGGCAGGACAGCATCACGGTGCCGATGCACAGGAGGGACGTTCCGTGCGGCAATCATTGATCGGACAATATTTCTGACTCACAAGTCAGCTGAGGGTGTGAGGATGGCAGGACATTGGGCACTGGGTGTGGGGATACATGTACACCATGCACTGTGCGACATTAAAAGACACATGCACAATGATCAATGTCCACTCTGTTTTTTAGGGATGATCAACCAGTGTATTGAACAATAATGTAGAAATGTGTACAACAAAACCCTTCACCCTCACCCCCTTCCCCCTCCCCCACAACTCCCACACACACCCTCACCCCCCTCCTACTCCCCCCAACTCCCACACACACCCTCACCCCCCCCAACTCCCACACACACCCTCACCCCCCTCCCCCCAACTCCCACACACACCCTCACCCCCTTCACCTCCCCCACAACAACCCCACAATAGTCCCATCAGTGCAACATAGGCCACATGTGTGTGGCAGTATGGTCAATGTGCACTTCCAGAGCCAGGGGGATCCATGTTGTGGTGGCGCAATGTACGCAGTGACTGACGGACAGGGCTGGTCTGCGTGGAGGAGCTTTGGGAGGGTGGGTACTCCCACTGGGGCTGTGGTCTGGGGGGTGCTGCCTCCAGTGCATCTGCGATCCGGCCCAGCACCTCACAGAGACGGTTTTTGCTCGCAGTGATCACCTTGCCCAGAGCCTGAAGGTCATTGTGCCACTCCGACGTAGATTTGCGGTTGTCCCAGATAAAGTCCTCAATCAGGCCCTTGAGGTGCTGGGAGCGCACTGCATCCATGGCCGGTGTGGCCGATGTGCTTGGCAGGCTTGTTGTAGAGCCTGCAGCCCTTTCGGGACTTTCTGCAGGGGAGGTGGATCCAGGACAGGCAGGTGGTACTCCTTGGCCTGTGAGCCCTGGGGTGTCACTCTCCCCGGAGTCGCTGTGTGCCACCTGGCTGTATGATGGAGTGTCTGGGCTATGTCCAATGTCATTGGGGTCCTCCACGTTGGACACGGTAATTAATGTTGGGCTATCTGGCACATCGAGGAGGCACATGGCAGCATTCTCCCCTGCCACACTGGACTCCTCAGAGTGCACCGTGGGGCATGTCTCCGGCGGTGCTGCAGGCATGGGTAGGGGTGCGGGTGGGGGTTGTGCACCCTCCATGGGGGTTGATGGAGCAGGTGGTGTTGCCTGTGTTTTCTTCCTGCTTGCAGGTATACGGTGTCCCCTGGCTCTGCCCCTGGAGGTACTGGGCTGGGTGGCTTCCTGGTCCTCACTTTCATGCCTGCTGCCTGTGGGGGGGAAGAGGGAGATGGCATGAGCAATGATTTGGGGGTCAGCATTTCTTCAAGCCTATGGTATAACAATGGGATTGCAGCATTTTGTTGACATTTGGGTGGTGAGTGGGACAGTGATCTGGGCTTGGATGGAAAATGCATGCAGATGTCTGGGTCACTCATGTTGGCGGAGTACTGTGGTGACTCACATTGACAGCCTCTTTGTGTGCTATGGTCAATATGGGTTGCAGCCTTGCACCTGACATCAGCCTGGGTCCCACTTGTTACGGCATGATTTCATTGGGGTTGGGGGGGTTTCCCATACATGATGTGACAGCTTGCCCAGCCTTACATCGGGAATGCATTTACTGTCTTCACTCATGACACTCACCTCCATCAGCGGATGACGGAGCACCGCACTCCATTTCGCCAACCCCTTCTATGGTTTCTGTGCCCATCATGTCCGCACACGTTTGCTCCCAGGGCATCATCTTGATGGGAGAAGCTGGGCCTC
Organism: Ambystoma mexicanum; assembly: GCF_040938575.1. Taxonomy (NCBI): domain Eukaryota; kingdom Metazoa; phylum Chordata; class Amphibia; order Caudata; family Ambystomatidae; genus Ambystoma; species Ambystoma mexicanum. The sequence goes on along the minus strand of NC_090929.1, from coordinate 384,213,187 downwards.
CTCCTGTCTCCAGGGCCTGACTTCGGTTGGCCGATAGGATGGCCCGCACCCTGAGACGGAGGTCATCCCACCGTTTCCTGCAGTCCTTCGTGGTGCGGGGGGTGTTTCCTACGGCGCTCACCCTCTGTGCAAGTCCCAGATCTCCTTCCTGACGACGGTGGGCCTACGCATGTCACTGCTGAATACTATCTCAGCATGTTCTTACAGAGTGTCCACCAGGACCTGGAGCTCGTCCTGCATAAAGCGCTCCTTCCTTATGCGGACGGCACCCTTTTTCAGTGCTTTCGGCATGATGCTGGTCTCTAATGGCTATTTTCCCAATCCAAATATGCCTCTGGGTCCTGTATGAAGAGGATGGCAATGGATTGTGTTTTTAAAGATGGCCGCCGCGCTCCTTCCCGTTCCTGTGCGATGACGCAATTTCCGTATCCGTTAATTAGCGGTGACCGTAATTTACGGTATCCGTAAATTACGGTCACCGCTAATTACGGACAGCGAAGCTTCGATGGGGGTGTTGTAAAGAACGTCTCGCTTCATGCCACTAAGGGGTTTAACGGGCCCTTTAGCGGTATGCCGCTAGGGGATTTACCGGCATGGCAGAAAGCTCGTGCCGGCGAGGTCGGAATAGCCTGTGAATAGCGGCGTGGCACCAGATTGGACTCGCTCTTTCCGCCATGCCGGTAAAAACCAATACTTACTGCCAACCTCGGAATGAGGCCCAAGGAGATTATTTTCCAGGATGTTCTGAAACCAAAATCCACATAATATTAATCAATTAACTAAATGATTGTGTTGTGAAAAAGCAAATACTACTGAAGAACAGGAGATGAAGAAGCACACTCTCAGCTTTTATCTTCCACCGAAAACAAGTATTTCTTATGAAAATAATGTGAATTGGATTGACAAGCCAAGACAGCAATCTCTGCACAGACAGATGAGATCAAATTCCCTTTCCCTGGCATCAACCTGAGTCAAATATGGCTGCAATGATATGTCCAGGGAGGATGCCCATAGTACAAGATTATTAAAAAGACATTTCTGAATCCAATGTTTAAGGTTTTGGTTATATGACATGTGTGAGTAGCTCCAAATGTTTTAACGCTGAGCCGCAAGAGAGCTGCAGGGTCAATTTATGCATTTATCATTTATTCAAAATGTACTTCAATTCATAGTTCGATTTGAATGTAAAATTATTGTTTTTTTCTGTTCACTGTTTATGAGTTTTTTTAATTTTATGAAGTAACTAGCAAAACGGACCCGTACTCCGCATGGGTTCTGTAGACAGGCGCTTATTAATCTCACTTTCCTTGACTTTGGACTCATTTGTCCAATAGATTTTTGCTTTTTGGGAGGCGTCTGGAAAGAGAAAAGCATAGAAATTGCACAAAACTCAAACGTATCTGGTGTGGCGCGTTGCGGTGTGTTGCGGTGCAGTGCAGATGGTGACTGAGTATTGTTCGTCACGTCGAGACGCTTAAAATGAGCTTTATTCATTCCTTCTACAAACGAATTGATGTTTTGGCGATTTCAGGCAGCCGTCTCATGTGTGAAGGGTTGAAATCCGGGCAAAGGGGTAGGGTATCCAAATGTCATGCAGCCCGTAATGTCTGGAGGGTGCTAACAGGTAACTATGCCAAATTTGGAGGAGTTTGGTGGAATGGTGTGGAACTATATAAGGTACAAACTAACACACTTTATGAAATATATATATTTATATATATCGCACGGTCTGGTAGCAGCCGTGTAGTTATAGTTAAGTTGCTCAACTCATAGGAAGAGCACTTTTTGGGCGGCTTATAACTTCACTCCCCCTGGATGAATCCTCACCACACTTTGCACAAAAAGTATATGGCCAGCTCTGAATTTTTTGGGCAAGTTTGGTGAGGTTTTGTCAAGGGGGGCAAAGATAAAGGGGGGGCCCAAATTTTTTTTTTCCATAGACTAAATGGAAAAAAAAATTCTCACGCCTACAGCCCAAACCGCTGGACGGATTTTCACCAAATTTACGGCAGGAGCAGCAGCTTTGTCCCGAAAGAGTGCTTTTGTAAATTTGGTGGAAATCCATCCAGTAGTTATTCTTAAAATGACCAAAAAGTAGGTCCCAAAAAATGAGTTATATCTAGGTTTGGTCCGCGGACCCATTTCTCTGTTCGGTCCACAGATGGGCATCCGATTGGCTCAGAGGGTGACGTGATGTCCACGGACATCGGACGCGCCCACTGATTGGATGGTAAAAAGCGTGAAGTGCGTCTGATTTTTGGAAACGCCCGCCATGTTGGATTTGCGGTCATCGGCCAGTATCCGCAAACATCGCGGTAAAAAGGGGTTAAAAAAACACAACATTGCACTTATCAAATGTATCAAACAATCTCTGGGGAGGTGAGGGGTGATGAGGATGGGATGGGATATGGCCATAAGAAGCCAAAAAATGGCTGTTTGTCACTGTAAAAGGCCGCAAACAGTCTGGATGTACGCAAACAGTCCTGTGAAGTTTGCGGATACTTACAGGGTTGGTGAAAAGGAATTCTTGGATGGCTTATAACTTTGACACCACTCAATGAATCTGCATGGAATTCGATTCTGGATCTGGTTCTGAAAGGTTTTGCAAAGTTTCGTGGGATTCTGTGAAGAGGGGGCAAAATTCGAGGGGGGAGCAAAATAATGTAAAGGCTTATAAATGTGGTGCCTTTTGACGAATCTGCACAAGAGTTTGCAAAACAATTTTAAATCTGTATATAAATGTCTTTGCAAAGTTTTGTGGGATTCTGTCAAGAGGGGGCAAAATTAGAGCGGGTCCCAAAATATTGTAAAGGCTTATAAATGTTGTGCCATTTGACGAATTTGCACACAAGTTTGCAAAATGATTTAAAATCTAGATATAAATGTTTTTGTAAAGTTTGGTTGGATTTTCTTAAAAGGGGGCAAAATTAAAGGGGGGCCTCAACATTTTTAGATGGCTTATAACGTTGTTGCCGTTTGACAAATGTGGACAAAGGTTTTCAGAAAGATTATAGACCCAACCTTGAATGTTTGTGTAAAGTCTGAATGGATTTTGTCAAGTGACAGCTAAGTTATATGACTATTGTATGTACATACATTTTGACACTTTTGAAAAAAGAAAACATGGGGGGATTTCAAGCAAACTTGTGTAAGGAGCATTGGCAAGGACATGAAAGCATGGTTTTGCAAATGTGCCCGTGTTTGACAAGTGTCATCATGTAGGTACAAAAAATAGTGATGTACCTTTGGTGACTGAGGTATAGCCTGTGGCCATGGGCAGTGGCCAGATTGTCCGGGTCATGGTATAAGGTCATGACCCGGTCAATCTGGCTACTGGCCATGACCGTGAGACATGAAAAATTGAGTTAAAGTGGCCATGTCCACCTGGGACCGGCTATGTGGTAGAGGTTTTCGAAAGTGGGATAGGTTTGAAAGGGGAAAAATGTGCTTGTGGTAATATGGTCATGGGGTTCTGTCTTCGCCTTCTGCAGGCTGCCATGGAAAGGGAAGAGGGGCTCTGTACGGAGCCCCACCTTAAAATCTATTTTTTAGCACCATGAGTTCCCGCTGTGAGGTCATCTTTGATGTCCTATTACGACTTTGCGGGCACGAGCTTTGCGCCATGCCGGTAAGGTACCTAGCACCATGCCGCAAAAGGGCCCCAAAAAGCCCTTACCGGCATGAAGCACACCATAGTTAACACTACCGCCATAGTCCAAAGCGGCATTAGCAGTGACTGTAAATATCGGTCACCACTATTTACGGTCAGCGTTAAATAGCAGAACCAGAAATAGCGTCATCTGATGAAAGTCAATGCCAGTGTCTGTCCAAAGAGTGACGCCATGGTCGGCCACACACACACACTCCATGGAAAGTATGCCGAAGCAAGTGAGACACATGCCAATGCCTGGTGCAAGGCCTTAACGCACATGACACATACCACACAAAGTAGGAAATTCCATGAGGCACACACCGTGCATGACCTAAATTGTGAGCATGTCAGACAGCACAGTACCTGGCCAACATGAGTGACACCGACATATGGCTGCATTTACTACCCATGTATGGAATGACGTGCCGTTCCCAACCCAAATGCCTATTACCCACAATTGTGTGGATGTGCAATCGTACCAATGTATGTATGATGCCTATCCAAACATCACTCTTGCCATCCCTCTCTTTCACCCCCACAGGCAGTGAGCATGACAGTGAGGAGCAGGACACCACCCCTGCACAGGACAGCAACCGTCCCTCCACATCCAGGGGCCAAACCAGGGGGCACCGTGTCCCAGCAAGGAAGCCACCACTGGGACACATACCAACAGCAACACCAAGGTGTCATGATCTCTGCTTCCAAAAGGTCAGGGTTTTCCCAACTCCCTTGGAAGCAGATCCATAACCCAGGTTCCGAGTGCCAACCAGTCCCAATTGGGACCTTTTGGACCCAGTCCTGGCGCCAGTGGCACCAGGCTCATAAATATGCCCAGTCCCAGCGCTGGAAGCGCCGGGCTCATAATGCTTGGGTGGACTTACCTGCAGCAGACCATGCTGCTTACTTGCCTGCCAGTTGAGCCTCTGATCCCCTTCTGTTTGGAACTACTTTACCTGTTGGGTGGGGCTGGAGCCACTCCCTAGATTCAGAACACTGGAACTCTTCTGGAAAGCAGGAACTCTTTTCTTACCTAGGCGTGGCTGTGGAAGGAGACACCGAAGCACTACAGGAGGCTATTTAAACCACACCCGGTGGATGAATCTTGCTTTGCGTTATTCTGCAACCTCTGCAGCAGAACGCTCATCGTGTTTTCTGCATCCGGTCCTGGGCCAAGGAAAAAGGCTTACCATCCTGAATCCAGTCTTCAGCAACACCTATAAAGACAAGAAAGAACAGGTTAGCATTCCGGCATCTGAAAGGCAAAGGCTTGCCTACTCTTCGTGCGCTCCGGAGGTCTTCACACTGCATTCCGGCATCTGAAAGACAAAAGCTTACCAACTCTTCGCACGCTCCGGAGGCCTTCGGCGCTGCATCCCGCATCTGAAAGACAAAACAAGGTGCGTTTAAAGACATTGGGGAACTTTAATACTCACGTGCCATTACTCCTTTCCACATCTAATCCAGTGGGTATTCCGGCACCCTGCAGCCGCTCCAAACTCGTACCTGCAAAATAAAAAGACAGTTAGAGCGCATCGTGAAGCAGGCAACAAGCGCTTACTTACGTGCTTCCAGGCGCTTCTATTCATCACACGGCTCCATCTTCAACTCACTTCAGCCCGTCATCCGCCATCGCCGGAACCCTGCAAAACAAGAGACATCATTACTAAAGACTTTAAAGACATTTGAATGACTCGAAACTTACCGTTCGTGCAGTAAACGACGGACAGCAGTCCTCTGAAGTCAAGAGGCCTGCGCTACCTATCCAGTGAAGAAACTGGTTACAGCACCACGCCCCGAGGCAGATGGAGAGCTCGGCATTCACTTACCTAAGGTGAGAGCGTTAACCTTTGGGGGTCTACAGGAGAGGAGAAGAGGAAAGAGATAGGGACACCCCAATAACCCCAGTTCATTAACCCCATATTTTCTATCTGCAGACATCTTACTCTACACGTCAGGCATACAGTGCACAGAGGTCCAGCCCAAAGAGCCAACCGGGTGCTACACATCACCTTTGAAGATACGGTAGTCGCCCAGTCAAGACCGGCGCCTCTGCGAGAATCAGGTGAGCGTTACAGAACGCAAAGCCTACCGCAAAACTCTCGCCCAGGCGCTATGGAAACCTCGGATACTGACCCCCTAGCCCGGTTACTTGGGGAACTAAGGGCAGAAGTGCATGCAGCTCGTCAGGAAACGAATGCTCTAAGAAGGGAACTAATTATTTCCAAGGAGAGAACAGACAATCTTGCTAGACAAGTGATACAGTCACAAGCCGGACAGACCCCGTTACCCGCATCAGGGGCAAATCTTCCTTCAACATCCTCTATGAATCCAGTGCAGATCAACCTACCTGGGAATGTACCTCTGGCTCCGCCCGAACGATTTTCTGGTGACCCAAAGAGGTTTGCAGTATTTATCAATCAGTGCCGGTTGCACTTCTTATGCCGGCCAGCAGCCTTTCCAACTGATCAAGCTAAAGTAGCTTTTGTACTTTCGTACCTTAGTGGCAATGCGGCAGACTGGTCGATCCCTCTAGTTAATCAAGATGATCCGGTTCTCCATGATTTTCAAGCCTTTCAGCTTAGTATGGAAAAACTGTTCGCAAGACATTCACAGGGGCAGGCCTTGGACAATGAGCTTCTTTCGTTGCGACAGGGTAATCAAGACCTTTTGGCTTATATTGCATCTTTCAATAGACTAATAGTGGAAACTCAATGGCCTGAGGACAAAAGGATTACGCTGTTTTATAGAGGTCTACGTGGAGAGCTCAAAGACGTTTTAGCCCAAGTAGTGAATCCCCCACAAGACTGTTCGGATTATATAGACTTGGTCGTTCAAATAGATCACAGGCTGCAGAACAGGAAGGCCGATCGTTCCAAGTTTGATGCTCGAGTATTTTCCAAACCGCCAACTCCTTCCAAAGGAGTAGACTCCGGGGAACCCATGCAAATAGGGGGTCTGAAAGGTCCTCTAACACAAAGGGAGCGGGAAAGGAGGAAACAGTTGCAATTATGCCTATATTGCGGAAACTCAGCGCACTTTCTTCGAGACTGTCCGGTGAAACCTGCCAAGAAGGCAGTAGGAGCTGCAGTTACCAAAGTTACAAACTCTGAGCAGGGAAACGACCTCGCCCGACAAGAATAGAGGTCCTCTTGCCGAGCGTGAAAACCAGTTCCGTGACCTCGCATTTCGTGATACCTATGGTCCTCATTAGCCCTGATAATCCGGATCGATTACATGCAATTGAAGCTTACGTCGACAGCGGTGCCATCGGCAATTATGTGGATCATGAAATGGTTTTGAGGATGAATCTAACTCTTTGCCCCAAGGCTGTAAAGGACGTCATTACTACGGTGGATGGTACGGAGATAGCCTCCGGGCCAGTAACGCATACCACTCAAGAGGTGACGCTAGTAAGTCAAGATGGACACCATGAGAAGATCGTGTTCGATGTGATCAAGGCCCCTCAGTTTCAGATTATTCTAGGAATACCTTGGTTAGAGAAACACAATCCTCTGATCGATTGGCGAGCAAGAACGGTCCGGTTTCCAGAATGTGTCTCTACTTGTCACCCTCCACCTGGTGTTGCACTGGCCGCAATTTCTTCAGAGACTCCCCAGTTACCTCCCGAATACCTAGAATACCAAGATGTTTTCCGGAAGGATCAGGCTAACTCTCTACCTCCTCATAGGTCTTATGACTGCCAGATAGACCTGATACCTGGATCTACTCCTCCTTGTAGTAGAATTTATGCCCTCACCGAGCCTGAGAACCTTCACCTTCGACAATACCTGGATCAATACCTGGCAAATGGGTTTATTCGTCCTTCCAAGTCCCCTGCTTCTTCAGCTTTGTTCTTCGTTCCAAAAAAGGAAGGAGACCTTAGAACTTGTATCGATTATCGCTCCCTGAACCAGATCACCGTTAAGAATAGATATCCGTTACCTTTGATCCCTGAACTCCTGGACCAAGTCAGAAAAGCATGCATATATACAAAGCTGGATCTTAGAGGAACTTACCACTTGGTACGAGTAAAAGAGGGCGATGAATGGAAGACGGCCTTCCGCACCAAGTATGGGCTATTTGAATATCAGGTCATGCCCTTCGGACTTTGCAATGCCCCGGCCGCCTTTCAATATTTTATGAACGATGTCCTCAGAGAGCTCATAGATGTATGTGTTGTTGTTTACATTGACGACATCCTCGTTTATTCTTCATCGGAATCTGAACATCGGAAACACGTGAAAATGGTCCTCGAAAGATTGCGTCAACACAAACTTTTCGCTAAGTTGGAAAAATGTGTTTTCAACGTGACTGAAGTTGAATTCTTGGGATTCATATTATCACCTGGCGGAGTGCGTATGGATTCAAAGAAGGTCGATGCAGTTCTCAAATGGCCATCACCATCCTCCGTAAAAGGTGTGCAAAGCATGTTAGGCTTCGCTAACTTTTACCGCAGGTTTATCCCCGAATTCTCTCGAATAGTCCAGCCCATCACTGCCTTGTTAAAGAAAAACAAACGTTTTGAATGGTCTACCGAGGCGGAACAAGCTTTCCAGGATTTGAAGACTAAATTTATCTCTGCACCAATCTTAAAACACCCTCGCCCCGAACTCCCCTACATCGTGGAAACTGATGCTTCAAGCCTTGCCATGGGGGCAGTTCTATCACAAAAGGACCCGGTAACCAATCAGTTGCATCCCGTGGCATTTTGGTCCCGCAAATTCTCGCCTCCCGAAATCAATTACACGATTACTGACAAGGAACTTCTGGCTATCAAGTCTGCCTTTAAGGCTTGGCGGCATTATCTGCTGGGGGCCCGACACACCGTTACTGTGATTACGGATCACCGAAACCTGCAATATTTGAAAACCGCAAAAGCCCAATCCTCTAGACAACTCCGTTGGGCATTATTCTTTGCCGAGTTTGACTTCATAATTACCTATCGACCTGGTACAAAGAACGGTAAAGCTGATGCCCTTTTTCGGATGGGAGTGGAAGAACACTTGACCAACCCTAAACCTGTACCAATCATTCCCGAACAAAGAATTCTGGGTGTAATCGCCACCGAATCCATAGAGGAAGTTAAGGATAAAGCCAGGCAACTTGTAACTCCAGCAGACATACAGAATTGGCATCTGCAGGGAAAGGACTTTGCAGTAAAGGACAACTTATTGTATTTCCAAGAACGATTATACCTACCCAGCACAGATTTACAGAAAAAAGTAATCTCTTGTTATCACGACTCTTTAATGGAAGGTCATCCCGGTATGGCCAAGACCTCAGAAAAGATCAAGCGCTACTTCTGGTGGCCGTCTTGGAAGAAAGATATCAGAGACTTTATAATGTCCTGTGGAGTATGCGCCCAAAACAAGAGTCAAAAGGAAAGACCAGCAGGCCTCTTACGCCCTATTGACATCCCACCTCGCCCTTGGCATACGCTTTCTATGGACTTCATCACCGATCTACCTCCATGCTCCGGATACAATACGATTCTAGTAATCGTGGACTTATTCTCCAAGATGGCGCATTTCATTCCGCTCAAAGGCTTGCCAACAGCAGCAACTCTGGCCCGAGAATTTCTCGAAAACATCGTCCGACTGCACGGTTTTCCTTCGGTTCTAATTTCGGATCGAGGTAGTCAATTTATTTCTCATTTTTGGCGAAGTTGCTGTCGGTCGGCTCAAATTGATGTGAGACTATCGACCAGTCACCACCCTCAGACCGACGGACAAACCGAGAGGACCAATCAAACTCTGGAACAGTATTTACGCTGCATGCTGCAACAAACTGAAAAAACTTGGAAAGATATCCTTTGGATAGCCGAATATGCCTACAATAACTCTGTCCATTCGGGAACTGGGAAAACCCCGTTTTTTCTTTTGTACGGCAGTCACCCTCGAACCTCGGAGTTGGATCCCCTCCAAGATCTTGAAACACCAGCAGTAGACTACCTGCATTCTACAATCACCCAAGCCTTTAAGGAAGCTGTTTCTCACCTTCAAAGGGCTAAAGAACAATACAAGAAAGGAGCAGATCAACATCGGAAGGAAGCCCCTCACTATCAAGTAGGGGATCAAGTCTGGTTATCCACCAAATATCTATCTCTAAAAGGGCCACGCACATTCAACCCAAGATACCTTGGTCCCTATTCCATCACTACCATAGTAAACCCAGTAGCGGTCAAGTTGGACTTGCCCCCGCACATGAAGATACATCCGGTCTTCCACGTCTCTCTATTAAAACCCGTGCAACCTCAAACCCGACTAACCAAATCTCCAAAACCTATCCTAGTTGATGGAGAACTCGAGTTTGAAGTCAAAAGCATTCTGGACTCCAAGATCTCCAAATCTAAACTATTCTACCTAATTGACTGGAAAGGCTACGGCCCCCAAGAGAGATCCTGGGAACCTGCTGAATATGTCCACGCTCCTCGCCTAATCAAAAGATTTCACCGAACATTTCCTGACAAGCCAAAACCCCCGGAGAAGCCCGGTTTGGGAGGGGCCTTGAGGGGGGGTACTGTCATGATCTCTGCTTCCAAAAGGTCAGGGTTTTCCCAACTCCCTTGGAAGCAGATCCATAACCCAGGTTCCGAGTGCCAACCAGTCCCAATTGGGACCTTTTGGACCCAGTCCTGGCGCCAGTGGCACCAGGCTCATAAATATGCCCAGTCCCAGCGCTGGAAGCGCCGGGCTCATAATGCTTGGGTGGACTTACCTGCAGCAGACCATGCTGCTTACTTGCCTGCCAGTTGAGCCTCTGATCCCCTTCTGTTTGGAACTACTTTACCTGTTGGGTGGGGCTGGAGCCACTCCCTAGATTCAGAACACTGGAACTCTTCTGGAAAGCAGGAACTCTTTTCTTACCTAGGCGTGGCTGTGGAAGGAGACACCGAAGCACTACAGGAGGCTATTTAAACCACACCCGGTGGATGAATCTTGCTTTGCGTTATTCTGCAACCTCTGCAGCAGAACGCTCATCGTGTTTTCTGCATCCGGTCCTGGGCCAAGGAAAAAGGCTTACCATCCTGAATCCAGTCTTCAGCAACACCTATAAAGACAAGAAAGAACAGGTTAGCATTCCGGCATCTGAAAGGCAAAGGCTTGCCTACTCTTCGTGCGCTCCGGAGGTCTTCACACTGCATTCCGGCATCTGAAAGACAAAAGCTTACCAACTCTTCGCACGCTCCGGAGGCCTTCGGCGCTGCATCCCGCATCTGAAAGACAAAACAAGGTGCGTTTAAAGACATTGGGGAACTTTAATACTCACGTGCCATTACTCCTTTCCACATCTAATCCAGTGGGTATTCCGGCACCCTGCAGCCGCTCCAAACTCGTACCTGCAAAATAAAAAGACAGTTAGAGCGCATCGTGAAGCAGGCAACAAGCGCTTACTTACGTGCTTCCAGGCGCTTCTATTCATCACACGGCTCCATCTTCAACTCACTTCAGCCCGTCATCCGCCATCGCCGGAACCCTGCAAAACAAGAGACATCATTACTAAAGACTTTAAAGACATTTGAATGACTCGAAACTTACCGTTCGTGCAGTAAACGACGGACAGCAGTCCTCTGAAGTCAAGAGGCCTGCGCTACCTATCCAGTGAAGAAACTGGTTACAGCACCACGCCCCGAGGCAGATGGAGAGCTCGGCATTCACTTACCTAAGGTGAGAGCGTTAACCTTTGGGGGTCTACAGGAGAGGAGAAGAGGAAAGAGATAGGGACACCCCAATAACCCCAGTTCATTAACCCCATATTTTCTATCTGCAGACATCTTACTCTACACGTCAGGCATACAGTGCACAGAGGTCCAGCCCAAAGAGCCAACCGGGTGCTACACATCACCTTTGAAGATACGGTAGTCGCCCAGTCAAGACCGGCGCCTCTGCGAGAATCAGGTGAGCGTTACACAAGGCCCGTGGAGGGCACACCACCCCCACCCCTCACTGCAATGCCTGCAGACACCTGTCCAACGCCACGTTCGGAGGAGTCCAGTGTGGCTGGGGAGGTGGCAGCCACGGTCCCCCTCACAGTCGAAGACAGCCCCGATGGCATCTGGGGCACCATTGAGGACGACTCAGTGGATGTTGTCCACACCCCAGCACAATTGTCATCCCCCCAGTTACCCATGAGTGACACTGTTGATACCAACACACCGGAGCAGTCTGGGCAAGAACAGACCCAGGGACATATCAGTCCTGTATACAGTCCCGGGGAGGATGAGCAGGCTGGGCATGCCAGCCAGATCCCCAGCAGGCCCACTGGTGCAGCCACAGGAGCAAAGCGGGCTGACCACTTCACTGCCCTAATCCAGGAATTCGTGCAGGACAACCAGCAGGCCAGGGAGGAGTGGCGCGCGGATTTGAGGGCACTGGGGCAGTCCATCACTGATAACACAAACGGCCTCTGCAAGGTGCTCGGGTGCATCGCCGATGCTTTGGAGGCAGCTCTTCCCACCCAGCAGCCTCAGCATGAGGCCACACCATCCACAAGCAGCTCTACACAGACCAGCCCTCTCTGCCGGTCAGTCCGTGCGCTGTGCTGACGGGACATGCCTCCCCCTGGCGCCGGGAGTGCTGAGTGACTGTACTGGCAGCCTCATGTGGGCTCCGTGGACCCTATGGGACTTGTGTGGGGGAGTTGTGGGGGCAGGGGGGTGAGGGTGTGTGGGGGAGTTGTGGGGGAAGGGGGAGGGTGGTGAGGGTGTGTGGGGGAGTTGTGGCGGGAAGGGATAGGGGGGTGAGGGTGTATGGGGGAGTTGTGGGGGGAAGGGGAGGGGGGCGAGGGTGTGTGGGGGAGTTGTGGGGGAGGCAGAGGGGGTGAGGGTGGTGGAGGGTTTGTTATTCATGTTAATATTATTACTTTCAATAAAGTAAAAAAAAGAACCAGAGTGGACATTCATCATTGCGCATGCGTCATTTAGTCTTGCACAGTGCATAGTGTACATGTACCCCCACATCCAGTGCCCTATGTCCTACCATTATGTCACCCTCTGCTGACATGTAAGTCATAAATATTGTGCAATCACTGACTGGCGCACAGCACGTCCCTCCTGTGCATCGCCACCGTGATGAGGTCCTGCCACATCATCATCTCCTTCTTCTTCATCAGGTGGTAGGTGTTCCATGTCAGGGAGCAGGGGCATGTTCCGGCAGATGCACATATTGTGCAGCATTACACATGCCATGGTGATCTTGGCCACTTTCCCATGTCTGTAAAGGAGTGCCCCACACGACCGGCTGAGGCAGCGAAATCGTGCCTTCAACAGGCCAAAGGTCTGCTCAATTACCACACGTGTACCGGTATGGGAACGATTGTAGTCCTCCTCGTGCCTGTTCTGTGGGTTTCGGACAGGGGTCAGGAGCCACGGCTTCAAGGGATAGCCACCATCACCTGCATGAGAGGGGAATGAAGGTAAATGTCCGCACTTTCATGTTGGACAACTGTACTAGTCTCACATGGCTGCAGGTAATTGGTGCCCACATGCACATGTCCCTGGATGAATTTACCCTACTTCAGGTCCCGCTATGTTTCCTGTGCAATGGACTAATGGTGTGGGTTGCATCTTCAAGATGATTCATGATGTGCACTGACATCTTGTTGCACGTGCATCGTATATGCATACAGCAGTGTTGGAGTAAAATTAGTGATGTGTTGTGTTCTGTGAAATTTACTAGTAGGGAGCGTTGGCTGTAGTCTGTACAATATTGGGCATTCTGCACTGATCATTTCCATGGTGACATGCAGCACTCCTATGGGTGTGCCAAACCAGTGACACACTGTGGAGTCCCTGACTGGCTCAGGTCAATGCACTCCCAGGGATGATTGTCCTGTGTGGTGATATGCTGGAGACAGCAACATAGTGCATATGCACTGCATGGTGCAGGATGGCCTTACGGTGGGTGAGGGCCGCTGATGAGTGGTGCATGTGTTGTGGGATGTGGGCTGGTTACCTGTTAGTCATGTAGTGATAGGTGTCGGCCTTACTTCATCAGTATGGGATTTGGGTGTCATGTACCGTTTCTGATGCTTTGGGGCACAGTGTTCGGTGATGTGCACATCGTGCACTGACATCAACATTCCCACCCAGGTGGAGTATGCATCCCCCCCACTTCCCACCCAGGTGGAGTATGCATCCCCCCTTTCCCAGCCAGGTGGAGTATGCACCCTGCCCCCCCACTTCCCACCCAGGTGGAGTATGCATCCCCCCCTTCCCACCCAGGTGGAGTATGCATCCACCCACCTCACAACCCCGATGCACTGCCATGGCCCAGTCAGGCAACTCACCAAGCAGCCAGGCACGTCGTCCAGCATGTCGCTCCATGAAGCGTGGTAGTGTGGAGTTGCGCAGGACCATAGAGTCATGAGTTGATCCGGGATATCGGGCACAGCAATGTGTGATGTTCTTGCTGGCGTTGCATACCATCTGCACATTGATGGAGTGGTATTGCTTGCGGTTGCGATACACCACCTCCATTGCACGCGGGACCACCAACTCCATGTGGGTGCAGTCGAGGGAACCTACACAATTTGGCATGCCTGCCAGTGTATGGAAGGCAACTTTTGTATCGAATATCTCCTGGGGAGTCCGTGGTAGGGATATGTAGTCCCTTGTGTGCTTGAGGAGGGCATCCAGCACTTGGTTCAGAATCCAGGAAAATAAGGGTTGTGATATGCCATGCATGTGCCCCACTGTGTGCTGGTAGGTGCCTGTGGCAAGGAAGTGCAGCACAGACACTACCTTTAGTAGAGGGGGGATGGTGGTGCGTATTTCTGTGAGGCTCACTATGTCATTGTGTATCAGGTCCACTATGGTGGTGATGGTGTCCCGGTCAAGCCGGTACAGGGTGTGGATCTGCTCAGGGGTTAGATTAAATTGACTGGCTCTTATGCGAGGCATTGTGGGCTGCCGGGGTGGTAATGGTGACTGCACTGGTGGGGCATGCTGAGCCTGTCTCACCCTCCTTCTCCTCCTGCGTCTCCTCTGGGGTGGCGGCTGTTGTTTTTGTTGATGTTGAGGCATTGCAAACAGGGCCTCCAGCTCCAGTAATGCTACTAATATTGGTATCATCTTGGTGTGGGAGGGGCTGTGGTGTGTGGGTGTGCTCCTTTTGTACTGGCCCTGACTCCATAGCCTCCACCTGTGCTGATTGTGTGCACCTCTGGCAGTTGGAAACACTGCTCAGGGCTCTTTATGCCTGGTCGGCGATGCCGTTATTTATGCCATGCCGGTATGCACTTTTTCGGCCTTCATGAGGCCGTTATTTGCATGTCCGCCTCACTTGTGATCTTCTCTGGTTTACGGCATGCTGCTAATTCCGGCCTGGTGTGTCGCGTGCGCGCACCCAGACCGCTATTTATGGCATCGTACTTTACGATGCCATTAATAGCGGTCTGGTTGGTCAGAATAGCCGGTAGCGGTAGACGATGGCGGTAATCCTTTACCGGCATCGTTTTTCCCTTACCTCAAAACTCAGAATGAGGGCCATTATCTTTTGCTGTTAGTGACTGTTCTATGTTATCGCATGGCACCAATACCGCTGATAACAATTGTTCCAAAGCCAAATATTGGGTGGTAGTGTACTCACTCTCCTGGTCACTCCCCACAGAATCATTCACAGTATGTGCCAACCATTTCTGACTGACAGCCTCCAATGTTTCTCCAGGCACCCCAGTAGAGCCCTCTACCGATTAGAGGTGTGTTCTGCCACATCTTTAGGAGTAATATATATCTCCACACTACTGGGCTGCCCAACAGAGCACCTGTCCATCCTTAGATCAATGTGTGCAAGATTTAACAGCTTCATATTGACAGTTTAATCTGGATCTGCGTCTAATGAACCATGAACATCAATCAGAAATGTTGTCAAGCTTGTCGAAACTAGATCACCCAGGTCCACAAGAATTTCAGGTTTGTTGTGTGGATCTAGAACAGTGATCACCCCATCCAGTTCTACACTTTGGACCTCCACACCCCAGTCAGGCAATTCATTCATTACCCTATTAATCGGGGTCAACACTGTTTCTAGACTTTCTGTGAGTTTACTTCCAATACAGGACAATGACATTGCCAGGTCAAGGGACGTACTGCCTGGCGGTCTCCATTCCATCTCAACTATAAAGAAGTTTGTGATTTTGTTCAATGGTGCCCCCAAACCGTTGGTTGTGCCTCTCATACGTGGCGCTTTAATTATTTTAGGGGGGCACATCTGTGGATTGCATAGAGTGTGATTACAGTCTGCCAGTGAATGCTGAACCATTTCCGATATCCTGCTTTGATCACTCTCCAGCACACTCTTCTCACTTTATACACTCTATACACTTTACTCCTAAATTCTCAATCTATTTTATACTTTTTAGCAGGTGTGCTGGTAAATAGTCAAATCAACAGATGCCATAATTATCACCTTCTTGAATGTCTGCGCTGGTTCTACATTAAGTTGGGCAAAATATATCTAGTATGGACTCACAACGCACAATACTCCAATTCAGTAGTGTGACTGCCCTGTGCAACCAGCAACCGGCTACAGCCCAACTCTCAATTGCGGCTCAATGACACCACAGGTTGCAGGCACCGCTCTACTTCAATTCAAACTTTAGGACCGTTAGATAGTTTAATGTCCAAAGGACATTGGCACTCCTGTGCAGGGAAATGTATATCACTATATTGTAATTAAGCTCCCGCACCAGTCTACAAACTGAAGACGGCTCAAAGGCACTATTGCCCGCAGTCTCCGTTTACAACACTTCTCAGATTAATGCAGTTCAAAGAGTCTTGTTCAGGGCAATACCGCTCTCTGCCATAAGCCAACCCCCGTGTCACCAATCACCAATCAGTTGGAAGAACTAGCTGCAGTTTTCACTATTATCCTGGCTTAATGACTTCCACTGGGGTTGCTCTGGCCGGCTGCCGCACCCCAACTGCCTGACATACCTTGATCTCTAGATTCCATTGACTCTCTGCAAAGAGATGCCAATATTGTGCCAATATATAAGTCACAAGTCACAGCCTGAGCAGCAACAATAACTTAAGGTCAGAGTTGGATTGTAAATGAAAAGACGTGAAGAACCAAGCGGCAACAGTATCTTAACAGACTCTTTCAAACTCTGCATCGGAACCTGAATGAATAAATGAATAAATGAAAGCTGAGCGGTAACAACGGGCCTCATTATGAGATTTGCGTTAAAAAATAGTCATTACCTGCATGGCGGTACTAATGCGTCCGAGTTGCCTTGATGCCGCAAATAGCGGCTGATTACGAGACCCATAATGCTGGACCCGGAAGTAACGTCATTGCGCTGGAACGGGAAATGCACCGGCGGTCATCTTTAAAAACACAATCCATCGCAATCCTCCAAACACAGTACTTGTACCGACTAGAGAGCACCCAGAATCACCTCAAAATGGCAAAAGCAACCAGGAAAGGCTCCTCCGGCTGCGCAAGAAGAGATTTTCCGATGACGAGCTGAACATGTTGGCCGACATGTTGGTTTGCCACGCTGACAAAGTTTTTGCTGCAGACTTAAGGCATCCAGCCCAACTGCGCAAGAAAGAAATTTGGGAGGAAGTGCCGCTTCAGAAATATTATGTCAGCCAACCGCAGGTAGGGTTTGGTAAGAGGCGGCAAGGACCACTCTCCCACAAAACTCACAAGGTGGGAGGAAACATGCAGCAGCACCATAAGCATGGAGGCAATCGAAGGATTCGGAGACATGGAGTAGGGAGTACCGTCATCGGGAGATGGAGGTGAGTGTCCCCACAAACCACAGATAACCAAAGCATGATGTAGGCCAAGTAATGTGATAGTGAAGTAAGGCAATGCATGCCCCATTATTCACACATTTACATATCCAGGTCCAGATGGTGGGCCAAACACTGTCACATTGATGTGCATGCTGCATGCCAATTCCATAACCAATAGACACCCAATACACAGCAAAACAGCATGTGTCACACATCACGCAAACCGCCATACAACGGTAGGCCACACAGCAGACACCAGTGCTGAAATGTGAGTACCCGACGTATGCCAATATGCCCCCACTATTGCAAGCACCCTGTCCGCCACAACTACAAGAATGCAATGCATCAAATGGGAACAACTGCACTAACACCAATGTATGCATCATGCACGTACCACCATCACTGATGCCCTGCCGCTCTTGGTCCCCCACAGGCACGGATGCTGACAGTGACGGCCAGGGTGCTGCCGCACAGGCCACGACACCCGTCAAGGAATCCAGGCCCAGCAATGATGGCACCTGGGCATCGACATCTAGGGCAATATCGATGCCCAGACTGCCACACAGAGCAGCAGTACCAACACAGGGCAGGCCACAGGACAGCCAAACACCAACCGAGAGACGAGCTGATGAAACTGCTACATAGGACTTGTCCACTGTGGTCGAAGCAGTGTTGGGAGGTGCACAGTCTGCTGCCACCTGCTCCATTGGGGAGGCAGCTGCCTCAGCCCCCCATAGCGGTGCCGAGGAAGAGGGCCACAGTGATGACCCCTCTGACAGGGATGCCAACCTCTATGGGGATGGCACACATACGCCAAGCCCCCAGCCCACCCCCCCAGCACACCACACAGGGAACCCCAGTAGGCACCCATCAGCACCAGTCCGGAGGACAGGGGAGTCCACATCTTTGGTCCCCATCAGAGGACAGCCCTGCATTGGGCCCCCCTGCAAGTGCCCCGTCCGCCTCCACATCCATCTGTGACATGGAGGGCCGCATGGCAAGAATGGAGAACCGCCAGGAGCAGATAACGGAGATGGTCAAGCAGTACGTCGCAGAGGGAGAATTGACCCGCCACGAACTCTGTGAAACCAATGCTGCACTCATTGTGGCCATGAACAACAACACACAGCTAATACATCAGGGTTTAGCAGCAGTGACCCAGGTCCTGGGCAGGATTGCAGATCACTTACAGCACCAGCGTTCTGCACCAACAGACGCACAAGCAGGCACGTCGACATCTTCCGGCACACCTGCCAGCTGGACACAAACCAGCCCTGTGAGGTTGACCAGGAGCAGCACACGGCTCACTGATATGAAGCCCCCGGAACCCAAGAGAGGCTGCCACTAGCAGGGCCGCCCTGCATGTCCTGACTTGCAGTTTAATGCCAAAACATTTATTGCACATCATGTGTGGGATGTTAATGGGAGAGGGGGTATGGAGGGAGGTGGAATGGGGTGTTGGGGGGAGATGGTATGGGGTGTTGGGGGTTAGGGGTGTGGGGTCTTGGGGGGAGGGGTTTTAAGGTGTTGGGGGTTTTGGGGGGAGAGGGTTTGGGGTGTTGGGGGTGTTGGGGGAGGGGCGGGGTTGGGGTGTGTGTGAGGTGAAGGTTTCATTCCCAATTATGTAGACTATTCAATACACCCGTTGTGTGCAAAAATAATTCATGATTGGACATTGTTTATTTGGCGTGTGTTTATTCAATTCATTATAATGCACAGTCCCAACTCCCCACACACCCTGTGTCCATATGAACACAATCCCAGTGCCCAGTGTACAAGTGACACAGAATCCTCAGCATCCCAGTGTTTCAGAAGAAATCGCCTATCACTGATTTGTGCACAGCACGTGCATCTTGTGCATTGTGACCTGGCAGAGGTGCTACTCTTCATCATCATCCTCATCCGGTGCATGCTGGTCAACGTCAGGTGGCAGTGGTACGTTTCTCCGGATGCACATGTTGTGCAGCATGGCACAGACAATGGTGATCTTTCCCACCTTCTCATGCCTGTAAAGGAGTGCGCCACCAGACCTGCTGAGGCAGTGTTAACGTGCCTTCAACAGGCCAAAGGTCTGCTTGATCACAACACAGGTACATGTATGAGCCCGATTGTAGTCCTCCTCGTGTCTGTTCTGCGGGTTCCAGACAGGGGTGAAGAGCCACGGCTTCAAGGAATAGCCAGTGTCACCTGCATGGGAGCACAATGAGGTATGTGTGAGTCAATTTCTACCATGACACCTGTACTTATCACTCTCATGCCTGCAGCCATTTGGTGTTCACATGCACATGTCCCTGGATGTCTGCACGCGTTTATTTGCCACAATGTGTACTGTTCTATGGTCTTCAGGTGTGGGTTGCGTTATCCAGATGATGCAGGGTGTCCACTTGCATGCTGGTGCACATCTACTGTGGATGCCTACCACTATATTTGCACTCATATAGGTGATGTACAGTACTTCATATGTATTCCTAATAGCAGCATTGGCACAAGTTTTATCATGATTTGGCATTCATCGGTTGTTATTCCCATGGTGACATGCAGCGCTACTGTGGTGGAGGGCCAGTGACAATCAGTGTATTCCCTTGGTGGGATTTATTTGTGCGCGCTCATGGATGCATGTCCTGTGTTGTGCTTTGCTGAGGTCATGTACATTATGCATACTCACTGCATGTTGCTGATTTGTGTTACAGAGGGTACGGTCAGAGGATGTGCAGTGGACGTGTTGAGGGATGTGGGCTGCTTTCAAGTCTGGCATATTGGCATTGGTGTGCAGCAATGCATTGATTATTTGTATAACATTTATGTGTCATGTTCAGGTTGGGATGTTTTGGGGCACAGTGTTTTGCTGTGTGGGCATTGTCCAGTCACCACCCCAAATCGGCCAGGTGGAGTATGCATCTCCCCCCCCCAAACCCACCCAGGTGGAGTATGCATCTCCCCCCCAATCTCACCCAGGTGGAGTATGCATCTCCCCCCCATTACACTGCATGGGCCTGTCAGGCGACTTACCAAGCAGCCAGGCACGTCGTCCAGCGTGTCGCTCCATGTAGCGGGGTAGCGGGGAGTTCCGCAGCACCATTGCATCATGAGTTGATCCGGGAAATCGGGCACAACTATGTGTGATCAATTTGCTGGAGTCACATACCATCTGCACATTGATGGAGTGGTATAGCTTACAATTGCGGTACACCACCGCCACGGCATGAGGGACCACCAATTCCACATGGGTGCAGTCGAGGGCACCGATACAATTGGGCATGCCTGCCAGTGCATGGAAGCCAACATTAGTGTCATAAAGCTCCTGGACAGTCCGTAGTAGGGATATATAGTCGCTTGCGTGCTTCAGGAGAGCATCCAGCACTTGGTTCAGCATGCGTGAAAAGAAAGGTTGTGATGTGCCATGCAGCTGCCCCACTGTGTGCTGGTAGGTGCCTGTTGCCAGGAAGTGGAGCACAGACACTACCTTCAGTAGAGGGGGGATGGCAGTGCGGATTTCAATCAGGCTGACAATGGCGTTGTGCATCATGTCCACAATGGTGGTGATGGTGTCCCAGTCCAGGCAGTACAGGGTGTGGATCTGCACAGGGGTTAGGTTGAAAGGACTGACTCTGATGCAAGGGATTGGTGGCTGCCTATGTGGTACCACTGGCTGCACTGGTGGGACTTGCTGGGCCTGTCTCACCCTCCTTCTCCTCCTGCGTCTCCTCTGTAGTGCCTTTTGTTGTTGTTGCTCATGGAGTAGCAATGCAGGCATGTCTTCGAGCCCCAAAATCGCAACAGTAAGTGGGATCATTTTGGTGTGGGAAGGGGTGTGATGTGTGGGTGTGCTCCTTTTGTGCTGTGCCAGACTCCATTGCTTCCACCTGTGCTGATTGTGTGCACCTGTGGCAGCTGGGAACACAGCAGATTGCTATTTATGGGTGATCCACGATGCCAGTAATACCAGCATCGTGGTGACCCTATTTACCGCCTTCAGGATGCCGGTAGGTGCATGCCCGCGTAACTTGTTATGTCCTCCTGTTAGCGGCATCCCGGTATTGCTGCCATGAAGGCTGTTCCTTCAGGGGTCCATTTTGTCCTGCCTTGTATTTAAATAGGCAGCCACTATGTCCTCTGGCAGTGATAGCCAAGTATGTTGCAGAACGCACACCTTTCCAATGATGTTAGTGATAATAATTTCAATGGGTATCAGGTAATATTATTCCCACCAAAAATATTGCGGTATATGGTCGTCGGGAACGGCCATAGGCGATATTTTTAGTGGGGATAATATCAGGGTTTTTTGGGAGCGGGATTTGCGGGGGTGTCCCTCGCTCCTTATAAAATAATACAGGGGTTGCAGGGGTGTACCCTGCAGGTTCCATGCCTTAACATCGCCACAAAAAATATGGCGATATTTTTGCAGGGATATTAACACATGGAACCTTTCAATGTGAATGTCGGGATTGAGGTGAATAGAGGTAAAGGTTAGGGGGAGAAAACACTGTCATGGGCTGTATAAATACAAGCAAAGAAAGTTCCCAAGATCTGACTGTGAGGACATATCATGGATATAATACATTCAGTCTATCCATTTTTCTATACCTGCAGGGTTCCGTAATTTTGAGCGGTTTCAGTAGAAATGTGCTCCTACTCCATTGATATTCTTGTGTCTACAATGCTGATATCTCAAATGAGAAGGAAATAGATGAAATAAAAGAACAACTATTCGCATTACAATCAACGGAAGATTGCAATAAAGTATTGGAAGAAATCGGTCCTCATTACAAATATGGCGGTCCGGAAATAGTGTTGCCGGTAGATCCGTACCGGCACCTTTTTCCGGACTGGCATAGTCCGAGGAGCGATGCCGGTAACAGTGGCATCGCAAGTGACCCACCGCATCCGGCAACATCGTTGCCAGTATCTGCTGAGAGACCCTGAGATACCGGCATGGCATCAGTAAGTGCACATTCCGAGGTGCACGGACACACACCGGCATGGACATGCAGTAACAACACAAAAACGATGCTGGTAACAGCGGTATCGTGGACCAGGTGTTAACTGGATTCTGGTGTGTAGAAACATGCCACAGGTGCTCAAAATCAGCACAGGTGGCCCCAATGGGCTGTGCCACAACACAAAAGGACCACTCCCACACCCCATACCCTTTTCAACACCACAATGCTAGCAGTAGCTGTAGCTGTACTGGAGCTGGAGGCCATGCCTGCAGAGCTATTACTTGAAGAGACATTGAGGCGGAGGATGCAGCGGAAGTGCTTCAGGAGAAGGAGGGCTATCATGGCCCATCAAATCCCCAATGTCCAGCAGGTTGCAGCCCGCAGGCAGCCACCAATCCCTCGCTTACTGACCACACCATTAAACCTCAGTCAAGGTCAGATCCACACCCTGTACCGGCTAGACAGGGACAACATCACCTCAATAGTGGAACTGATCCACGACGACATGGTCATCCTCATAAAATATCCACAGAACCATCCCCCCCTTGCTGAAGGTAGTGTCTGTGCTACAAATTCTAGCCACAGGCACATACCAGCACACTGTTGATTAGCTGCATGTGATCTCGCAACCCTGTTTTTCCCATGTGGTATTCCAGGTGATTGATGCACTCCTGTGTCACGTACGAGACCACACCAGCCTACCCAGGACTGCTGTGGAGGCAGTGTACCGCAAATGGGAGCTCTTTATTCACTGAATGTGCAGATGGTGTGTAAATCCCGCCAACCGCATCACCCATTGCTATGCAAGATTCCCCAGGTCAACACACGACTCCATGGTGCTGCGGAACTCCACGCTGCCTCTGAACATGGCACGACATGCTGGACAGCGTACCTGGCTGCTGGGTGAGTCTAACTACAAGGCCATGTGCAGTGTTCTATTATGGCCCAGTATGACACCCACGACCAGTGGATGTGCACATTGCATGCATTATTCCATCAATACTTCTGCAATGTCCAGAAACAATTACAAAACCTGCATGTAAGTGCACAGAGGCCGGATAGGGTGCCAAAAGGGTAGGGTAGATCAAGAATGAGAGCAAGGTACATTATTACTGACAACTGTAAAACAAGAAAACCTCAGACATTGAAGGGGAGATGACCCTACTCAGTGTTGGGAGTGCATGAAATGTGCAATTGTGTGGTGTTACTCAAGGTGCAACACAGTAGTAGCATGCCAGAGTGGAAGTTCTTGACTGGCGTGTCACCATGTCTGCAAAATATCCAGTACATACATAACTACATCTATCCCATACAGCAATGAAATAAAAAACTACATGTACCAGAATGCACCACACCATAGTGACAACGACAAGCACAAACACAGTCAAGCAAACCCACAACTCATGATGCACAGCCAGGGAATACTGAAGCTCCCACCCACAAAATACCTTTGGGCTGCACTTAAATTGTACAGGTACACTGCCTGATAGAACCACACAATCGCACATGCATATCTTAGAAATGCTAAATGTACCGTCGTACATGGACGTATAGATTGAATTAATTTGTAACACATAATTTACATCAATTCCATGTGTGTCAGTTGTACAAAAAGGGTCTGAGGTCATATTGTCTTGCAATTGGTCCATGTGAATGCCACTACACAACACACACCCCACATGCATTATGATAAAGTGCTGTTCTGGTACCCGAAAATTGACATATGGTAGCTAAACTCAATTTTGCTTATGCATGTTTGGCCCTTCAAATGAACACTATACAGCCTGTGCCAACATGAAATGACCAGTAAATTGACATGTACACTTTCTGTTTCTCCCGTGCAGGTGATGCTGGGTATGCCCTGATGTCATTTTTGATGACCCCCGTCAGGCAACCCCACAACATCCACGAGCAGGCATACAATCAGGCCCATGTACGTACTTGCTGCATGATAGAACAGACTTTTGGCCTGTTGCAGGCCAGGTTCCGTTGCCTCAGCAGATCGGGGTGAGCACTGATGTACAGCCCTGAAAAGGTTGGGAAAATAGTGCTTGCCTGTGCCATGTTGCACAACATGTGCATCAGGCACAACGTCCCCCTTGCCCCAGACATGGGCATGCAGTCACCAGAGGCTGAGGACGAAAGTGACGATGAGCTGGCTATTGCGATGGCATGGATGGACGTGTCGCACTTGAAGACATCGTACACCACTAATTCTGAGCACCTGTCACACACACAGCACAGGGCATCTAGCACACTGGGCACTGGACACTGTACATGGATAAATGCACTCACACTGAAAGATCAATGTCCATTCATGATTTCTTTTGCAACACCAAATATATTGTATGATGAACAGTTATGTCCATTTGTGCAAAGCCTTAAATCACTATACTATCCCACCCACTACCCCTCCCAACACCCACCCCCAAATATCCCCACACCCCCAGCCCCTCCCCAACTATCCCTCCCCATACCCGCCACCCAACTATCCCCACACCCCCAGCCCCTCCCCAGCTTTTCCTCCCCACACCACACCGCCTCACCAAACTGTTCATTTGCATCGCATGTCCTTCACAACTATATACATAGGCAGAGTACGCAGACAGGGCAGCCATTTCTCAATGCCCTATTTGCAGCCCCTTTTAGGTTCTGGGGTGCAGCCTTCTGTAGGCCGAGACAGCCACTCTGAGTGACGCCTTGGGCTGGTCTGTCGAGAACTCCATATTGTGGAACTAGTGGAGGGTGCCGGTGGTATGGACAGGTGCCTTTGGTCCACTAGGGCCTGGACCAACATGGGCAGTGTTTCAGCCATGGAGGACATTACACTATTGCCCTCCCTCACACAGCGTGACATCTGCAAGATCTGCCCAGTGCCCGTGCGTTCCTCCTGGAGCTGGTCTGTAGTCTCTCAGGCATGAGTTGGGACTCATGCAGGTGCTGTTGGACGAGTGAAGTCAGGGAATCCTGCCGTTGCTCTATTGGTGACATGCGCCCTTCAATGTCCCTGACACTGCGTAGGGCTGGGGGTTGGAGGTTCATTGGGCCCACGGGAATAAAGACCATGGCCTCCTCGTAGCTCCGATCTGATTCCACACTTTCTGCTCTACCCTCCTCCCCAGTGTTTTCATCTGGACCCCCTTGTGGACGTCCTTGCAGAAGGGGTACAGGTGCATCCTGGTTGGGGGTTGGCAGGGGTGCAGGTGCCTCCTGGTTGAGGAGTGGCAGGGGTGCAGGTGCCTCCTGGTTGGGGGGGTGGCAGGGGTGCAGGTGCCTCCGGGATGGAGGGTGGCTGGTGGGATGCAGATGTTGTTGCCCTCTCACATTTGCCAGAGGATGCTGTGGAGACATAGCAGTGGTCCGCCTGCACCGAGGCCTGGTGTCCCGGGATGTACTTGCTTGTCCAGCCTCCTTGCCAGATGATGTGCCCTAGGGAGTCAGAAAGGCAGGGTATCAGGGATTGGAGTGGATTGATGAGACAGACATCTATGCTAGTACTTTCTGATGACAATGATGTGTCATGGACATGGTGGTGGGCATGGCATGGTGCACACATGCCTGTGTCAGGGATGCTGTGTGGGTGCATGTGTGGTGTGCCTACATGGTGTGTGCAGTGGCTGTTGCATGGTGTACTGGTGTTTCCCGTTTAGGGTGTTTTGGCTGTGGCACACAAGCTGTATGATATGGTGTTGTGGCTGGTTGTGACATGGATGTGTTGCACATGTGACTGCTGCCTATGGCACTTACTGCGTTGGTTATGGTGTTGCGGGATGGGCCGTGGTGTATGGGACGAGTGGGCTACATGTATCATTGCTGTGTGTGGCACGTCATTTGCTGGTGGTGTAGGTGCTTGCCACTGACATGACTTTGGGCCTGTGCTAGCATGGCGGTGACAACACAAGTTGGGCTGTGTCAGAGGGATGTGTGACTGAGTGCCAGCCGGTGCATTCTGTGATGGCGATACAGGGGGGCTGTGTAATGGTTAATGTGTGAGTGGTGCATGAATGTGGTTTGGGTGCAAGGTCTATGGGGATGTGTGCAACCAGGTTGAAGGGAGGGGTGTGCCCGCAGGGCTGTACTGGCGTTGGGCACCGCATACTTGACATGTTTGCGTACTCTATTGTATACAGTGTCTACAAACTGGATGATCTGACATTGGGCTTATGGGTACTCACCAGCCTCCTCCGAAGTCACAGCTCCAGCCTCTGCTGCACCAACGCTCTCAATAGACTCTAGGTGCAGTACACTACTGCAGGTCTCCTCCCATGGCTGCAGGTGGATTGGAGATGCAGGCCCGCCTCTTGTGGCCATGCCCTGGGTGCGCTGGGCCGACAGGAGGTTTCGCACCCTCAGACGAAGGTCGTCCCACCTTTTGTGGCAATCCCAGACAGTTTGGGGTGTTGTCCCAACTGCTGTGACTTCTGGGCGACCTCATCCTGGATTGCCTTCTTGCGCAACTGTGCCTGCCTTCGGAGGTCGCTGCTGAATACGTTGTCTGCATGCTCGACTAGGGTGTCTGCGAGCATGTTCAATTCAGCCTCGCTGAATCGGGGCTTGTGACTCCGGGTTGCAGGTACCCTTGCAGACATGTCTCCTGTTGATAATCTGTGCTTGGGATGTGGCTGTCACTCCTGTGCACAGAGGATTTCAATGGATTGTGTTTTGTCAATGGCCGCCGGTCAATTTCCAGTGAACATGTTATTTCCGGTCACGGTAATAACGGTACTGTTGTTACCGGTCCAGGTGAGTCCGGTAGCATGGAACCGTATTCGGAGTCACCGGCACCATGGGTGCCAGTGTGGGGATTTTTGGGGAGGGGATCAGTAGTATGACTGGCATGCCGGTGCAACCGTTTCCGGCATGCCAGAATGCACCAGAAACTCAGCCAACCACCAGCACATCATTTATAACACTAGAAGTGATTACCTTTTTTAGGCGTAGGAAGGCAAGAAGAGGGGAAAAAGATAACTGAGGGCCAGAAATAAATAGCAGAGTCATTAGTTATGAATATCTCATCTAGAAATCATACTGCGGCACAGACAGGCACACTGAATTTAGGTCTCTCTTTTATTCTAATTCAGAACAGCTCCAACTTTGAGAAAGAGATCAACCTCTTTAGATGTGTTAGGAAGATGGAACTTAAAGTCTTCTTTGATACTTTACAAGACTTACAAGAGAGGTTGGTCACTTTCGACTACCTTGAGATGAAGTTGAAAGGTTTGTTTCACACTGATCGACATGTTTAAGCTCAAGGCTACCAGAGAATTTAAGACAACAAATTGTAATCCCTGCACACAGAGTAACCTTACGAAACATCAAGCACGCCTTATTAAAGAACTAGCAGAGGCCATCTGCATCACGATGAAACTGGCAGATAAGGGCGGTTCACTTGTCATAACGGACACCGGATTATACCATCAGGGTTGTCTTAATCTACTCCATGATCCCAATACATATTTAGAATTGGACCATTATCCTATGGGCACAATAACGTCTATCATTCAAGAAACGATCCAGAAGGCTAGTGAATTTGAATGGATTACCCCTCACACCTCAGAATATCTGGTACAAAATCATCCCATAATCCCTGTGTTTTTTGCACTCCCTAAAGTGCGCATAAATCTAACAAATCCATCTTTTTTACCAATAGTGGCAGGCACAGACAGTGGGCCTCATTACGGCCCTGGCGGTAAGGCAACAACGGCGCCGGTAGTGCTACTGGCACCGTTGTTACCTCACCGCCTCATTACGAGTTCTGCTCACGGGGCTGCCCTGTACGCCTGGTCAGACCAGACGTGCAGAGCAGCACCCGCTAGCAGAATAGGATGCTAACAACGGTCCTGTCGTTAACGGGACCGTTGTTACCATCCTCCCCATTCCATTGAGCCCTATAGGGGCTCAAATAGGAATGGGGATGTACCGGGTCCGGGTCCCGTGAATGGGAATTACCAGGCCCGCAAAGGACGGAATGGCCCGGTAATTCCCATTTTGCGGGACCCGGACCCGAGTTTGGTGATAGCCATGTCACTAAAAATGGCATGGCTACCTCCAAACTCGTAATGAGGCTCAATGGCCCTCATTACGACCCTGGCGGAAAGTGACTGACCGGACCGCCACAGCGTAAATAGCGTTTCCGCCATTGCACGAAGGAGCAAAGTGCGGCCCATTCCGACCCATCGGGCACGAGCACCACGGCATGGCGGAAGTGCAAAGTCCGCGATGGCGGAAATGACCCCAAAACGGCCCACACCGCCGCCGTACGGCACCCTAGGTGCAATACCGCCACCCATCACAGCGGACACCGCAGTGTGCGCCTACCGGAAAGTACGGTGACCGGAAATATATGGAAACGGAAGTTAAAACATGGGCCCGGAACGGGAAACATCCCGCCGTACACCTATAAAACCACTAAAACCACACAACCACTAAAATCACTACCCTGAGACACACCCCAACCCGTCATCCACCCTAGCGAAACCAAGAAAAATGGGAAAAGTAGTGAAGAAAGCGTGCGACCGCAAGCGGCAGGTCCACTTCTCCCGTGAGGAACTCACCGTGCTAACAGAGACCCTCCAGGAGAATGCTGCCATCGTCTTCTGCACGCAAATGACCAGGACGGCACTTGCAAACAAGAAGGCCATATGGGCTCTGGTGGCACAGCGGGTAAGTGCGGTGGGGACCGCACCCCGCACCCCACAGCAATGCCGTAAGCGATGGGACGACCTGCGGATACGCGTCCGCAGCATACTCTCTGCCAACCGCAACATTGCCACAGCCACCGGGGGAGGTCCTGAATCACCCATCAAGTTGACCCCCTGGGAAGAAATCTGTGCCTCCACCATCGGAATGGAGAGCATAGAGGGAGTCGGAGGGATGGAGAAAGGAGTGCAGACATCCGAAGATTCAGGTAGGTGGGCCAAATAAAACAATGCCAAATCCACAAAGTCCATCCATGTGAAGTACCATGCGTCCACATAGTGCAACAGAAACACATGTCAAGGAGAACGTCCACACACATCGGCCTGATAGCGCACGTTAAAACCCACAATAAATACATAAATAATTAAAAACCCCTAAAACACGCACTACACGTGCAGCAGGCACACCCTAACTGCAGGCTGCCAAACAACTGCACCCTCACTCCACACACAAATGAAAGCACCTCCAAGGCCCCGACCCAAATCACCCTCAGGTACCACCCCAATGCATGTGATACAATGCCATTCCAATTCCCACAGACCCATCAATAACCCTCGCCCTCCTTTACTCCACCACAGGGTCCGATCCAAACGACGAGCTTCAGGACACCCCTACCAGCACACCTGCAAAGAGGGCCAAGACCAACGGCCAAAGACCCTCCACCTCAGCTGCACGCATCAAGACACGGCAGCAGCACAAATCAGGTGGCAGCACAGAGGAGGGAACATCAACAGGCACCCCAGCAGCCAGCATGCCCACAACACCACCACCACAGGTCCCCCCAACGGATGCCACAGAAGGCACTGCCTCCTGTGGCAGCACCACCATAGGTGACACCCCATTGATGGCAGCATGCTCCGACACAGAAGACGGGGATGTCGAAGTCAGATCCATCCATGACCTGTCCCAATCCCCCTGTCTGTCCCATCCCGTACAACATGAGGATACCACGCATGGGCACCCACAAGACGACGACTGGCCATCCCCCACAAGCCCTGTGGCAAGGCAACATGAGGACAACAGCCCCTCTGTGACACCCCCGCAAATGGCCATGGCCCAGCAGAGGCAACAGTCCCTCGACCAGTTAATCGTGCAACAGCAGCAACTGGCCACGCTCCTCAAGGACCATGCCGATGAATGTGGGGGCACTAAGGCAGACATAGAAACATCAACTGAGACACTTAGGGCAGAAATGGAGAGAGGTACAGAGACACTAAGGGCACAAATGGAGAGAAGCACCGAGAGCCTGAGGGGGGAACTGCACGCGACGTCCAAGGACGTATGTGCCGAACTTGCCGCAGTGCGCCGTGTGCTCACTGAGCTCTCGCAAACCCTTAGGGACATGCATGGACGTGAGCAGGCAGAGACATCATCCGTTGCAAGTTCCGTCCAGGGCAGCCCCCAACGTAGATCTGGGAGGAACCTGCGCTCCACAGGCAGGGGTGCCCCTGATACCCGCAGAGGGGGCTTGCAATAGCGACTGCCCACTGACAATGAGCATCTTTGGACACTGGTGTTCGGGGGGGAGGTAGGAGGGTGGAGGGGGTGTGTTGGGCTCACTTGGGTGGCGGGTCGATAGGGTGTACAACATGATATCACATATGCCATAAAAAGTGCACGATCAACCAATGAGATGTGTGGACATTGATCTTTGTGTACTAGGCCATCATAGGCGTACGGTCCATATTGTGCATGTCCCAGACACACACAGTGCCACGAGTCCCGTGTCCATGTATCAGCCACCAGGCGTGAGTGCTAGAAGCATACATCAATGAGATGCTGACGAATGTCACGGCCCTCCGGTGCCTCGCAGACTCCTTGAGGTGCTGCCACATCCCCACCCTCATCATGACCATCATCAGGTGCTTGCAGTTCTGCGTCAGGGGGCATGGGCACATTTCTACGTACGCACATGTTGTGGAGCATGACACATGCCATCACCATCTTTGCAACCTTCTCATGGCGGTACAGGAGTGCCCCGCCAGACCTGCTGAGGCAGCGGAAACGACCCTTCAGTAGGCCGAATGCCTGTTCAATGACTACACGGGTACGTGAGTGGGCATGGTTGTAGTCCTCCTCATGCTGGTCCCGTGGGTTCCGGACTGGTGTGAGGAGCCATCTCTTCAGTGGATATCCAGCATCACCTGTATGTGGACGAGAAACGTATGATGTGGAATGCCATTGCTACGTACGCACACCCCCCCCCCTTCCTGCCAGGTCATTGCCGCATCACATACCCCACATCATCATGCATGAAATGAGACTCACCGAGTAGCCAGGATCTGTTCCCTGCGTGTCGCTCCATGTAGCGTGGTATTGTAGAGTTCCTCAAGACCATAGAATCATGGGTTGATCCAGGGAATCGGGCACAACAATGTGTAATGATCCTGTTGGAGTCACACACCATTTGTACATTCAGAAAATGAAATTGTTTTCGGTTGCGGTACTGGGCCTCCATGGCATGTGGGACGACCAATTCCACATGGGTGCAGTCGATGGCACCAATGCAACCCGGTATGCCGGCAAGTGCATGGAATCCCACTTTTGTGTTGGTAATTTCCTGCTCCGAGCGTGGTAGGGAGATGTAGTCGTCTGCGTGCTGCAGGAGGGCATCGAGCACTTGCAATAGTGTCCGTGAGAACAGTGGCTGAGAAATGCCATGCAACTGTCCGACTGTGTGCTGGTAGGTGCCTGTGGCCAGGAAGTGGAGTACAGACACCACCTTCAGTAGGGGTGGGATGGCGGTTGGGCTATCTATCATGCTGACAAGGTCAGCCTGTGTCATGTCCACAATGGCGGCTATGGTGTCCCGGTCCAGACGGTAGAGGGTGTGGATCTGCTCATCAGTGAGGTTGAACGGATGTGCTCGGAGGCGTGGGATTGCGGGCTGCCTGCGTGGTGGTAGTGGCTGTGCTGGCGGCCCTTGCTGGCCCTGCCTTGGCCTCCTCCTCCTCCAGCGTCTCCTCCGTGCGGCCGGTTGTAGTTGGTGTTCGTCTTCTTCTTGGAGTTGGAGTACTTGCAGTGCTATCAGGTCCCCCAGGGCCAACATCGCGAGTCCTGCCGGTAGCATTTCGGTGTGGTTGTGGGAGGAGACTGGCTGTGCAATTTATGTGTTTTCAGGCTGAATGGCCTCCACCTGTGGTGATTCATTCCACCTGTGCAAACTGCTCTCCCCTATGGCCGAGCACGTCCCGCGCACAACGCTGCAATTCGTGGAATGGCATCATGCTATTGCAATCATGTATTTGTACCCGATGGCCGTGTAACATTGGTTGATATGTTCATTCTGCTGTGGTCCCATTGTTTCACATACTATCTGTGCAGTCGCGAACAGAGTTGTGAAGGGTCAGTGGAACGTAGTACTCGAGTAACGGTGGGCCCTCATTCATCACTGTACCGAGTTGCAACGACGGGCGGGGCGTCCCATTCGTGGGTGAAGGCAGTTGCCATTTTCACACACAGCCGCACTCGATGGATTAATTAGTGTTTTCAAACGGCCACAGATGCCTCTTCGACGTGATGTTGCAAATGAGGAATTCGAAGGGCGGCGCTTTCGGTTTTCAGCTAGCGGCGAGGAAATGCCCACAGGTCTGACTGCAAATATAACGTTCTATTGTTCAATGTCCTTGAGACAGGGGCCATGGCGAGAATGCAATGATTGATATGAATGGTTTGGGATGCGCAATAGCGACGTGGGCGATGAGGCCGGACGTTCCCAAATACATGTTACTTCACTACACTGGAATTACGGGCTGGGGCACTGTGGATTTTGCAGGCTGCATAACGCACAGACTCAATGGATATTTCTAATGTTATGTGAGTAAATATTCAGGCGTTTTAATCCCGGGATGAGGGAATGATGAATGGATGCATGGGCAGGTGATTTGATACAGAGTTTGCCATGTACAGGGCTTCTTGGGATCTATCCGCCTCCCCTACGCTATGTGATGCAGGGCTGCCATAGTGGGACCATCGTCTATCTGGCCTTGTTGAGCCCTCCCTGTCTCGACGCGCCCTCAGACACTTGTGTCCATGCACGTTACCAATCCCATCAGATGGATTCTGTTTTCACAGGCGCATGCACAGGTACACTCGTTTGTGATGGTGTTTACACCTCGATATAGATAGTTATGAGTCGCAAGTGGTTTTTGGGTGGTGATGGACCTTTGGAGTGGGCTAGCATGCATGTGGCTGTGGATTTAGTGTGATCATTGCAGTGAGTTGTTGGAATGTAGTACTGATGGCCATTCTGTTCTTTTTCTTTTCTTTTGGTTGACAGGTATCTCCTCCCCTTTTGCCACTGCCATCTGTATGCCACTCCTGCAGATGGGTTTTACTCCCGACACCTGCTGCTTCGTGTTAATCAGTGGGGCAGCATTACGATCTTATGGGACGATCGCCAATGGGCCACATGCCCTTACGCAGTACTGGTGGCTCGGAGCAACATTTCGGCCTTTCAGCTGGACTAGTGCCTCCCCATTGGGACGGCCCTGCGGTTCTGTGCGCTTCCATGTTGCCTTTTCGTACGTGAATGTGGCTCTGTGTACCATGAGGGAACAGGGCGTCACACAAGTAGTGGCTGGTCATTTCTTGCGGATGCAGCCCACAATGGTGAAATGTGTTTTGGAGTTCATGGCCTGATGGCTGTATGGGCTTGGTGATTTTGATGTGCATTAAATTTCTATTCTGATTTGGCCCGTGTAGCGTTCTTCTCTGCAAGTGATGTGGCATATGCCTATTTGGGGGGCGATGTATTGTGAGGAGATCTGCACTGGGTTCCAGCTTCGGAGTTTAGTTGCGTGGTACTGTACTGGGCGCGTTTGCCTACGAAGCCCGTGAGGTCAGGGATGGGGGCTGCCAATATGACAGTTTGAATGTTGTCATGCTCAGGGGCGGGGGATTGGGTTTTGTTTAACAGATGCCGGTCAGCCAGGTGGACTGGTGGAATGATGTGATTTTCGGAATATTGCTGGTCACAGGTGCCTGTGTTTGCGTGCGTTTCTTGGTGGGGGACTGTGGTCATGTCCATTGGGATGGCTTCTGTATTCGTGCCATCTGTGCCCTGCAGCTCCCATTGGCCCCTGTTGTGTTTCTTTTGTTCGTTGGCATGCATGGGTGACTTGTACATTTCACTGGTTGCATTGTGACTTCATTGCACCTACGGGGAGTTGTACTTTGTGGGCAGGGAGCGGTGTACGGGCACTCAGTGGGGCCGTTTACGGTTGATTCGCGATGCCGTACTTCTCACCATGGCGGAATGGTGCATTCCGCCATGCTTGATGGCGTTAGGTACATGTCCGCTAGGGTCGGAATTGGCGTACCCTTGCGCCATGGTGGTGTTTACGGTTTGGCATGGCGCGCGCGCGCGTGCTTGGTGCAGTTAGCGTTGGCGTTCACTACGGTGTCGCTAATGGCATCGTACTTTGCGGTGACGGGTCATAGTCGCACCGAGCGCTATTCGATGGCGGTATTGCATTTCCGCCATCGTTTTCCGAATTCCGCCAGGGTCGTAATGAGGGCCAATGTCTTTAACCCACTAACCATTTATTGTGAGGTGTCAGCAATGCGAGACTGACACAAGGTAAGGTTTTCTCATCAAAGTTTGCCATTTATTAAATGAAAAAGTGTGGGATAAACACCCATCTTTCCCTGTCCTTGCACGAAGTCCCTCCCTAGCAAACTAAAACTAAAGAAAAATGACCCATTATCCAAAGGTCTCTGACCCTCACAATAATACACACAACAAAAGTATACAAGGAATTTATGGCGGATTTTAGTTCAACAAGACAATTTATCAATTCAAACTTAAAGGCTTTTGAAAGTACTCCTTGTGACCAGGGTTGGGCTCCCTTCCATTGGATCGATTCAGGAATACTTTGAGTACAGTTATGATTCAACAAAGTTCCACTCAGGGTAACACAATAAAGTCTCTTTCATTCACTGTGTCCATCCCCTTGACAACAGAGCAAATAACCTTTCCACAATGTTTGTTCACAATTCAAAACCACTGGTGTTTTCCACGGTATCCTTCTTGGAAAGGTAAATATCTTTTTTTCCCATTACAAGTTCCAAAATCAAAGCAATTGTCCTTTTAAAAAATGTTCAACAATTATTAGCATGTGACACCTTCTTCAAATGAACTACTTTTGTCAGGATAGCACAACAACTCCTCTTGGTGATGCCACAGCTTGTCAAACAAATGATAAGTTTAATACATTATGTGATTCAACAAAGGTCTTTACAACACACCTTTTTGTCACAAACATACTTCTTCAAACCATCTTCTTTGTTCCTCGTATACCCGTTGGCCAGGTCTAA
Organism: Ambystoma mexicanum; assembly: GCF_040938575.1. Lineage (NCBI taxonomy): Eukaryota > Metazoa > Chordata > Amphibia > Caudata > Ambystomatidae > Ambystoma > Ambystoma mexicanum. The sequence continues at coordinate 384,177,834 of NC_090929.1, read as the reverse complement.
CTACTATGATCCCTTTCCTGATACACTTGCCTGCCAGGAAGAAAACTCCTACAACTACATTCAAATTTGGCAGCAATATTGATTCCAGGATTCTCCACACCAATGTCTCTTGGGAGGAGGGCTGAACAATACCTGCCTTTGCTTATAGTCGCTTGACTCTTGTTAATGTGTGCTCCAGTTTTCCCCAAACTGAGAACTTGACATAGAAGAATTATTCTCAAAGTGTCTCTTAACTATTTCTTGACAGCCTCTTGACTGTTGGCAGTTTGGGTTACAAGTTTCCCCCAGTTGATATCCTAAAAAGGGAGAGTTGCGCCCTTGTCGCCTCTTTATGGTTTCACAGTCTCTTGGCTGATGGCAATGGAGGATACAAGCATTCCCCCAATGTATATCTTCTAAAATGGGATTTATGCCTTTGCTGTTTCATTGTGGTTCTATCCGAGCCTCTTGGCTGTTGGCAATACTGGTTATTAGCTTTCCCCAATTGTAGTGCCCTATAAAGGAACTTACGCTTTTGCCACTACAGTTTGGTTTCTTTAAAGGATAGGTCAGGGGCAACGTGCTCGCCTTGGATGCAAGATGACAAGGAGCAACACAGGTTCGAACCCCGGGTCCGCATTAGCAACTTCCGGGTATTAAACACGTTGTAAATAACCTATCATAATCATAACTGTTTGATATTCAAAATTGTAAGGTTTCTGCTTTGTAGCATTAATTTTTCGGTATTCAAAATTGTCAGGTTTTAACAGTTTTCTCATGCGGACCGCCCTGGGTCCGCGTTCCCATTTTGCCAACTCTCTGGCTTTCTTCGGCAGCTCCTTGTTGCGGTCAGCTGTGGTGGCAGACCTCCGTTGTCCTGCCTGCTCTCTCTCCTACTTCCACATACCTTTGGTGAGCTGTGCTTCGGCCTCCTGGAGCTCTGACAGCTCTGTTGATCTTTCACAGCTTCTCTCTCACCGGCATGCCATGTGCGGAATTGGGAGTATGTCTCCTTGTCAGCTGGGCTTCTTCTTGACACGCCGCTTCCCGTTGCAAATACTCTGCACTTCTGCTTGCCTTCCCCTTTCGTGAGGGCTTCCACTGGTGTTCTTCTATCTGTGGCTGCTCCTGCACCTCGGACAGACTCTGCTTCAACAGCTATGTTTTCAGCATTGCATTCAACATCACCTTCACCTCCTTCTCCTTCCTTCAACTGTGCCTCATTTTGGGATTTAAATATCCCGCTCAGGTGCTTCGGTTTGTAACAACCAGTCTACACCTTTTGGAAAGTAACATTCTGAATCTTCACTGCCTCTGAGCTGTGGGGAACTCGGGGCATCCTTCTGTCTACTCCCATTGGGTCTTCCTCTGAGGTGGCCAGGGAAGGGCCATCGCTTTTGGATCCTGACCCTGGATGTGGATATGCGAGGGAGGATCACCTGGGTGGGGGGACTTTGAGAAGTGGAGGAAAGATGCCTTTATGTGAGACACGGTATCCCCTGTTTCTATTTCACAATGAAGCTTCCGTCCTTGAAGCCTTTATAGGGTATTGTCAACCCCCCTCCCTTTCTTTCTTTCAAAATAACCCTCAGATGAGTCCTCAGTATAGAGGGACACGGAAAAGAACACTAATGAGAACACCTCCATATATGGGCAGGTTAGACCTGCATTCACCTCCTCTGGTTAAATCAAGAAATTGTCAAAACACATTCTACCTCCCCCCTACCTATGTAGGTTATTACCAGTTTTCACCACTGTCTCACACACAACTGTCCCCTTTAAGACTGGGACGAGGAAGCAGCAACTACGAGTAATGCACACTTCTATCTGTGCACACCACTTTGGTACTGGGACGAGGAAGAGGACTGTGGAACACCACTATTATGGTCAGTCAAAGGACTTGCACCTGCAGCCAATTGAGAGGCTGCAGGTGCATATAAATGTGAGAGACCCGCCTGGAGAGAGAGGGAGCAACCTGGGCAGAGGAACGCAGCAATCCGAGGTGGAGCAGAGTGGAGAGGGGCCGGTGAATAGGCCGCTGAGAGCTGCAGCAGAGCGAGAAAGACGCAGAGGCCAGAACGGGCCATGAGAGGGTCGAGAACCCTGTAGATCCCTGAGCCGAGTCCCCAGCTAGAGCTGGAAGAAGCAGAAGTCTCCAATACGCTGCAGAGAGCATCAAAAAGTTTTGGAAAAGGCGAGCGTTGCTCGTTGGAGCTCCTGACGAGAGAGAGGGGAGCGAGCAAGAGAGGAAAGCGAAAGCACCCGGAGGAGTGGCCGTACACCGGTGAGTGACAGGGAGAGAACACTCATGTCGGGGCGCTCCAGGGGCTTTGTGTGGTAAGGAAGTTGCTGATTGAGTAAAAACTAGTAATGAATGGGTCTGGAGACTGAATGGAAAATACTGAATAACAAGCTGCAAAGTACTTAATGAGTTATTGAATACCAAGCTAAGGAAAAGATATGCAAAATATATGAAAATACAGCACGAGTGAAAAGAAAGTGATGTGCATTTGTGAACGAAGTGCTAACAAGTCAAGAGCATTTATGGACAATGTGAACATACAAGCCAAGTGAAAGCCAGTAATGAGAGCTTGTGAACCAAGTGAAAAGCAAATGATAAGCACTATTGGATAGTGTGAGAGCAAGGTGGTGACAAGGAATAAACACCACAAAGTAAGTTGTGTGAAAGTCATGTTTTGGCAGAGTAAAGAGACTGTCAAAGTGAAACAGAAGTATATATGGACTAATGACACAGAAGCAGAGAGGAAACCTGTGTTGGCAAGGAAGTCCAATGAGAATCAATGAACATTACAAAGTGCCAAGGGTTATCAGTTGCGTGACCTGTGATGGGCGGACCGTGTGGTCCGACAACTGTGCCTAGACCGAGTAACGCCTACTTGGAGTGTAACAAGGAAAGTCAAGAGGCTGAAGCTGTTTTGCCTTATTTGTGTTAAAGTGATTACAGAGAAAAGCAAGTTAAATTAATTGGTGAAAAGCCTGAAAGGTTACAAAGTGGATTTGGAGTCAATATTGAAAGCAGAGAACGTTGAATTGTTTGTGAAGTTGAAGCCAGGAGAGCTGAATTCTTGGGGAAGGGAACCCTGGGAGTTTGTAAACTGTGTTGAACTGGGGCAAGGGAAGCCTGAGGTCTTTTAATGGAACTGTTTTGAACTTGGGGAAGAGGAAGCTGAGAAACAAGCCAGGAGCGGGAAGAAGCTCAGAACTTTATTTTGAAAACTGTTTCTTTGATTGCTGACATCCCTACACATTGGATATCTTTAGTTGTGAGGGCAAGTATAGGTTTTGGACACAGACAGAATTTTGGGTTGAACTTTATGACATAGACCTTCCTTAGTTTCTTTAGGTAAGGAAATCCCACCTTAGCATATGATATGATATGATATGATATGATAAGTCATTTATGGTGCGCCTGTACACCAAGTGTTTCTAGGCGTGACAAGGCAAGGGAAGAAAGACAGAGGGAGGACAAAAAAAATGATCTTACTAGGCCTTCAGTCATTCAGATCGTGCAAGTGCGATGCGCAAAGTTCAGGGGGAGGGGAAAGTGCCAGGGAGAGGGAAAGGAAGTGCAATCAGGGCAGCATTGCTCTGAGTAAGTGCAGCCAGGGCAGCGCGGCTCGGTAAGTGCAAGGCGGCAAGAGACTGTAGGGTTACAGTTACAGCCCCTAAGTGCGCGTTAGGCCCAGAGGTAGTGCAGGATCGACTAATCATGGGGGAGCCTGGTACTCTGTGAGATTCTGAGGGTAGCCAAGTCACCAAATCAGTGCAGCAGACAGGTAAGTCAGCAGGGGAGAGAGAGAGAGAGAGAGAGAGAGAGAGAGAGAGAGAGATAGAGAGAGAGAGATAGAGAGAGAGAGAGAGAGAGAGAGAGAGAGAGAGAGAGAGAGAGAGAGAGAGAGAGCAGAAGCAAGGAGGAAGGTCTTGAGCTGCTTCCGGGCAAGTTAGGCCTTACTCCATCCTGACATTTGGGAAATAAACCAGTGTATTGTGGAAAAGTGAATCTGTTGTCTGTGTTTTACTTCATGATGCCTTGACAGAGCCCTTCTTCCCCGACCCAGTACTATAAGCATCATGGGTACTGTGGTCCATAATTGTATGGGTCTTTTGATACTTAGTTTTGACTATTTGATATATTGAGAGTTCTTACAGTGAGGGAAGGTTATGAAAAGAGGTGTGACTTAATTTTAGAGTGAGGATTTCTACTTAATGCAGGATTAGGACAATTCAAGGTTTTCCTATTTCATTCTTGAACTCCTGACACACAAGCCTTATTCTGTTTAGATGACTTTGTTATATGGAAAGGAATTGTACATTGATAACATGCCATTAGGTATCTGGGAATAATAAGACTCTCATCCTCTGTAGAAGATGAATATTGCCTCTCTCCCACCTCTCCTCCCATTTGACCCCCCGGCCCGATACCCCCCTAGGGTTAGGATCAGGTAGTGGCTGCCTTCCCTTATCGACAGGGGAGGAGACTTTAGGCTGGGGTTTGGTGATGACTCTGCAGGATTCATCGCAATATTTGGACACCGCTTTACAATCACTGGTTCAACAGACATCTACATACCTGAAGGACCCTTCACATTTGCTACTGTTATTATAATTACACCTCAAGGACCCAGGTCTGATCCTGTTCTCACTAGATGTCCCCAATGGAGAAGACATTGAGGCAATGGAGTGGTTCCTATTACAGCACGAGAATGTTCAAATTCATAATGTTTTTGCTGTTGAATTAATCAATCTGATCCTATACAATAATTACTTCAGATACGATGGCAAGATCTTTCTGCCGATATCAGGAACATCCACGGCTCGCCCATTGCACCTACCTATGACAACATTTTCATGTCTCATTATGAAAAAACCTATATCCTGAATGCAAATCCATGGTCTTCTAGGATCATGTTTTGGAAGAGCTATATAGATGATGTTTTTGGAATCTGGAAGTGTACACAGACAGAATTGGCAAACATGTTTGAATATCTGATGATTCAATACCATGATCACATTAAATTCAATTTAGAGATAGGAGACCCCAGTCTACATTTCCTTAATGTCATGGTCACCTATTCTGACATGACACTGTCAACTAGAATTTATAGAATACCCTACACTTTGGGAGCTTTCACCCATCCCATCTGAAGACAAGGCTGCCATGTAGCCAATTTCTGAGGGTGAAGAAAATAGTCGCCAAGACCGAGGTCCTACAAAGGGAATACAATGTCATGGCAGCAAGGTTCTGGGACCAGAGGTATACTCTGGACATACTGGAGAGGGTCATTTCAAGAGCAGAGATGCATAGAAGACATGACTTACTTACACCCAGTACCAGAAATGAGAATACCTGTATCATTCACACATTGAAATATTCAGCCCAGAACCACCAGGTGGCCAAAGTAATCAAAATGAATTGTAATTTCATCAAATGAGACCCTTTACTACGCAAACGATTCCCAAAACCACTGATGAAGGCCTTTGAAAGGGGTAGGGACCTCAGGGATACTTTGGTCAGAGCAGAAAGACCACAAAATCAACCCAAATGTTGCTACACAAACCTCAAGTCAGTACCTATCCATCCCTAATTTGCCCACACTGCTCAATTATCATCAAAGGGGATCATATCAGACATCCCACCACGGGCAATAAAATCATGCTACACCCCTATGCTACCTGTGAAAGCCAGAATGTGGTGTATGTTCTAAGATGCCCATGTGGAAAGTACTACGTGGGTCAAACTATACGTAAAGCAAAGGAACGGTGAATGGAGCACCGGTCCAGCATTAGAACAGCTAAAGACAAGCCTCCAGTCTATAGATATTTTAAAGAACAATGTCACACCATTGTGCAGATACCATGTGCCATACTCAAAGTAATTCATCCACTCTCTAAAGGAGGGTAAACTGCATAAGATATTATCACAATGCAAACTTTTGGGATCTACCACCTCGATGCCATTTCACCATTGGGCATGAAAGAGGAATTTTACTTGGAAACCTTCTTATAAAGCTTTGCCATACTGAATACATTGTGCCTTGAACTGTAGATACAACCCACACACTTCTCTTTGGGTTGACCCCAATAATAAGAAGCATACTGCTGGATAACACATTACCCAGTTAGATCTGGAAACATTAGCACCATCGGGTACTGAGCACATATACACATGTTGGGTAAGTGTAAGATTGCCACCTACCCATCAACACTTTGACTGTTACCTACAGAACTTTCCTGTTCGCCTTGACAGGCACACATGACCATTATGGGCTTTAATGATGGGGAAGCTACAAAGGGACTGCAGTATTAAGTTGTGACATCATAATGCATCATAATGCAGCATATTGCAAGCTCTGTGAACAGGTGCCATTGCCTCATGCCAAATTGGTTATTCAGTCAGGTTGTACGCTCAATGAGTGAGGCACATAGGTTTATACATATAATGAACTTGCACCTTCAGGTTTGGCCAAGTTAGGCAACAGTACAGCTGCTTAACTGGGTGGACTGTTCTCTATTAATAAGATATTAACTATCCTCGTGTGGGAAACTATGTTTCTATTTCCATCATAACCTTGATCATTTGCCTATGATATTTTGATTTAAGAGCAACAACTTGCACCTTCAATGCTACATAGTTTCTACACTCCTCTTTATAGCGCTCATCATTGCATCTACTTATAAACCCATTTGGGCATGGGTGCATAGATTGACCATACACACACTTTTTTGGATAAAGCCTGTTCAGTGCCATTGATTCCCCACCATTTCTCCTTGGTGAGGCTGTTGAGCCTTAAGGATGACTCATTTACATCTATTATCTACCTGTGTTAGGATTCAGTACCATAATTGTACATTATTACTAGTTTCACTCACATATGCCAGTTCTCCTTCAACTTTGCTATTAGCACCTTACACCATTACCCTAACGAGCACACAGTTGTGTTATGATAGTTGTGCTCGACCGCAACCAACATATTTACTTTCTGACATCAGTGCTGTGACATAATCACGTCCTTCAGCATTCAATAATGAAAAGCATCCATTTTGATCACCTGGCTTTGAAATTGTCAAATATCAGTCCTGTAAGGCAGGAGATCCACACACTGGCTCCATGCCCTATTACTGAGAGTATTTGGTCTTTAGGAGAATTTTGCCCTTAGGCCATCAAACTCTGATGGATTTGTACACATAATCACTTTGGCTCATGATCCTATTTGGATGTTTTTACAGAGTCCGCCATGCTATGGTTTGGGCTACGACCACAGGTCCTGAATTTGGTTCCCTAACCTTTCAGACTATTTCTGAACATAACTCAATTGACTGAGGTGACTCTACTTTTTTCCTTTATTCACCAGACATGGTTCTATTTGACTGTCAGGACATATCAATGATGGGGTGGTATTCTGAGGGTGGATCACGATCACATGGGACGATATGGCTGTCGGGAGGGAGGTGATGGCTCCAACAGGAGGGACGCAGTATTGTTCCCTTACATGTGAAGAAGAATCCCTAATCCCAGAATTTCTAATGGCCGGTTGTCATTCATCAGAACAGTTTAATTGTAAGAGCCTGAAACCTAATTTGATTGAACCTCTTAATCAGAACTTTACTCCTCATTCACATATGCATTGTCCCTCTAAAACTCTTTTGACATCTGAGGTTGATGGTTGTTATTTTGTAAATAACAGTGCTCAACAAAAGCATTTAACAACCTAGTGTAAAACTTTGGACTCCAATTCCCAGAAAGCTTTTGATACTGGGACGAAGAAGAGGAGCAAAGAGTTAATGAAGATCAATGGTGCTGCCAAGAAGAACGTGCGGTCTAGTTTTTACTCTTTCAATCTACTGGATGGGACACTTAAATCTGACAATCACCCGCAGGTGAGAGAAGGGGAAGGAGAAGTCGTGTTGCGCTGCATAGTATGCAAGGCAGGAAGTGGAATCGTGGAGGGAAGCAGAAGCGTGGAAGGAAGCCCAGCTGAAGGGGATAGGTGCTCTTGAGTTGCAGAGAATTGCTACCATGTGCCGGAGTATCAGGGGGCCCAACAGAGCTTGGTGAGCTCCCGGGAAGTGTCACGCAGGAAACGGTAGCTGCAGAAAAGCTGTCAACAGCGTTGTAACCTGAAGAGCAGCAACCTTTTTTTTAAAAAACTATTTAATTAATTTTGTCGACCAAACATTTAAAAACAACTTTGCAGTACATGTCTTAACATTTCGCAATTTACATGTATCATTCGCTGTCTACTGCCTCCCAATATCCCTCCCCCCCATTCGAGCCTACTCCACTTCACAGTCCGCATCGACTTCTCCTGCTAGTGTCCCATTTTGTATGTCCTCGCCTGGGTCCTGGTCACTGGACCATTCCTGGGAAGGCTCGTATAGTGTGGCCACTAACTGTTTCCAGGCTGTCAGGGTTCCCGCTTCTTCCTCCCCACCTCTGTTACTCGCTTCATGCCACACTGCCGTTTCAGCTTCAATCCATTTCTGAAGGTCTGTCCTCCAGACTTCTATCCAAGGTCTATTGCATGCCTTCCAACCCATGGCAATTCTACGCTTGTCGGGTATGTATGCCAAGTCCTTCAATTTGCTTACATGTTTAAATTGGCGCGGCCTTGGGAATCCTCCTATCAAGCAAGCCCACACTGATTCAACATCTAGTTTAATCCCCTTCTTCTTTAACCAATGGGCTACTTCTTCCCAGAATTTCCCAATTTCAGGGCATGCCCAAAACATATGTATCATCCCCCCGTTTTCCTCCCAGCATTTAGGGCATGCTTGTTGTTCTGCGTTATTAAATTTGGCTATCTTCTGGGGTGTCATATATGCTCTGTGGGTTATATATAGCTGTACTTGCTGTAGCCTAGCATTCCTAGATACCTTCGTATGGTATCCTTGAGCCTTCTCCCATATCCCTTCATCATGGGTGCCCCTGCTTCTTCTTCCCAGTCATATCTTAATTGTGCCACTTCTTTTCCCACTTTGGACATCAGTAGTTCATATGGTCTAGATATCTCATGTCCTCCCTCTGCTACATCATATATGGTTTCTATGGTGGTGTCGGTTGGTTCTTCTAGTGTTATTTCCGACCATGTCTCTCTGATCCGCTGTGTAAATCTGTTATACGTAATATATTGCCCAGCATGCAACCCTGTTTCCTCCACCAGCTCCCTGAATACCTTAATCTCTCCTTCTTGCCATATGTCTTCCACCGTTACAATTCCCACCAGTTCCCAATGCCTCCTAATCGCCTTCATTAGTTGTCCATCCCCTCCCGTCAGTACGACCAGCGGTACTTGTGGAGAACATGGGGTTGGGTTTTCCATGAACTGGCAAGCTCTGTGCCATACTTTCCATCCCAATACCAGCATCTTCGAGCGCATACCAGCATCTTCCCTGTGTCAGGGATGCTGTGTGGGTGCATGTGTGGTGTGCCTACATGGTGTGTGCAGTGGCTGTTGCATGGTGTACTGGTGTTTCCCGTTTAGGGTGTTTTGGCTGTGGCACACAAGCTGTATGATATGGTGTTGTGGCTGGTTGTGACATGGATGTGTTGCACATGTGACTGCTGCCTATGGCACTTACTGCGTTGGTTATGGTTTTGCGGGATGGGCCATGGTGTATGGGACGAGTGGGCTACATGTATCATTGCTGTGTGTGGCACGTCATTTGCTGGTGGTGTAGGTGCTTGCCACTGACATGACTTTGGGCCTGTGCTAGCATGGCGGTGACAACACAAGTTGGGCTGTGTCAGAGGGATGTGTGACTGAGTGCCAGCCGGTGCATTTTGTGATGGCGATACAGGGGGGCTGTGTAATGGTCAATGTGTGAGTGGTGCATGAATGTGGTTTGGGTGCAAGGTATATGGGGATGTGTGGAACCAGGTTGAAGGGAGGGGTGTGCCCGCAGGGCTGTACTGGCGTTGGGCACTGCATACTTGACATGTTTGCGTACTCTATTGTATACAGTGTCTACAAGCTGGATGATCTGACATTGGGCTTATGGGTACTCACCAGCCTCCTCCGAAGTCACAGCTCCAGCCTCCGCTGCACCAACTCTCTCAATAGACTCTAGGTGCAGTACACTACTGCAGGTCTCCTCGCATGGCTGCAGGTGGATGGGAGATGCAGGCCCGCCTCTTGTGGCCATGCCCTGGGTGCGCTGGGCCGACAGGAGGTTTCGCACCCTCAGACGAAGTTCGTCCCACCTTTTGTGGCAATCCCAGACAGTTTGGGGTGTTGTCCGAACTGCTGTGACTTCTGGGCGACCTCATCCTGGATTGCCTTCTTGCGCAACTGTGCCTGCCTTCGGAGGTCGCTGCTGAATACGTTGTCTGCATGCTCGACTAGGGTGTCTGCGAGCATGTTCAATTCAGCCTCGCTGAATCAGGGCTTGTGACTCCGGGTTGCAGGAACCCTTGCAGACATGTCTCCTGTTGATAATCTGTGCTTGGGATGTGGCTGTCACTCCTGTGCACAGAGGATTTCAATGGATTGTGTTTTGTCAATGGCCGCCGGTCAATTTCCTGTTCCAGTGAACATGTTATTTCCGGTCACGGTAATAACGGTACTGTTGTTACCGGTCCAGGTGAGTCCGGTAGCATGGAACCGTATTCGGAGTCACCGGCACCATGGTGCCAGTGTGGGGATTTTTGGGGAGGGGATCAGTAGTATGACTGGCATGCCGGTGCAACCGTTTCCGGCATGCCAGAATGCACCAGCAACTCAGCCAACCACCAGCACATCATTTATAACACCAGAAGTGATTACATTTTTTAGGCGTAGGAAGGCAAGAAGAGGGGAAAAAGAAAACTGAGGGCCAGAAATTAATAGCAGAGTCATTAGCTATGAATATCTCATCTAGAAATCATACTGCGGCACAGACAGGCACACTGAATTTAGGTCTCTCTTTTATTCTAATTCAGAACAGCTCCAACTTTGAGAAAGAGATCAACCTCTTTAGATGTGTTAGGAAGATGGAACTTAAAGTCTTCTTTGAGACTTTACAAGACTTACAAGAGAGGTCGGTCACTTTCGACTACCTTGAGATGAAGTTGAAAGGTTTGTTTCACTCTGATCGACATGTTTAAACTCAAGACTACCAGAGAATTTAAGACAACAAATTGTAATCCCTGCACACAGAGTAACCTTACGAAACATCAAGCACGCCTTATTAAAGAATTAGCAGAGGCCATCTGCATCACGATGAAACTGGCAGATAAGGGCGGTTCACTTGTCATAACGGACACCGGATTATACCATCAGGGTTGTCTTAATCTACTCCATGATCCCAATACATATTTAGAATTGGACCATGATCCTATGGGCACAATAACGTCTATCATTCAAGAAACGATCCAGAAGGCTAGTGAATTTGAATGGATTACCCCTCACACCTCAGAATATCTGGTACAAAATCATCCCATAATCCCTGTGTTTTTTGCACTCCCTAAAGTGCGCATAAATCTAACAAATCCATCTTTTTTACCAATAGTGGCAGGCACAGACAGTGGGCCTCATTACGGTCCTGGCGGTAAGGCAACAACGGCGCCGGTAGTGCTACTGGTGCCGTTGCTACCTCACCGCCTCATTACGAGTTCTGCTCACGGGGCTGCCCTGTACGCCTGGTCAGACCAGACGTGCAGAGCAGCACCCGCTAGCAGAATAGGATGCTAACAACGGTCCTGTCGTTAACGGGACCGTTGTTAGCATCCTCCCCATTCCATTGAGCCCTATAGGGGCTCAAATAGGAATGGGGATGTACCGGGTCCGGGTCCCGTGAATGGGAATTACCAGGCCCGCAAAGGACGGAATGGCCCGGTAATTCCCATTTTTCGGGACCCGGACCCGAGTTTGGTGATAGCCATGTCACTAAAAATGGCATGGCTACCTCCAAACTCGTAATGAGGCTCAATGTCTTTAACCCACTAACCATTTATTGTGAGGTGTCAGCAATGCGAGACTGACAGAAGGTAAGGTTTTTCATCAAAGTTTGCCATTTATTAAATGAAAAAGTGTGGGATAAACACCCATCTTTCCCTGTCCTTGCACGAAGTCCCTCCCTAGCAAACTAAAACTAAAGAAAAATGACCCATTATCCAAAGGTCTCTGACCCTCACAATAATACACACAACAAAAGTATACAAGGAATTTATGGCGGATTTTAGTTCAACAAGACAATTTATCAATTCAAACTTAAAGGCTTTTGAAAGTACTCCTTGTGACCAGGGTTGGGCTCCCTTCCATTGGATCGATTCAGGAATACTTTGAGTACAGTTATGATTCAAAAAAGTTCCACAATAAAGTCTCTTTCATTCACTGTGTCCATCCCCTTGACAACAGAGCAAATAACCTTTCCACAATGTTTGTTCACAATTCAAAACCACTGGTGTTTTCCACGGTATCCTTCTTGGAAAGGTAAATATCTTTTTTTCCCATTACAAGTTCCAAAATCAAAGCAATTGTCCTTTTAAAAAATGTTCAACAATTATTAGCATGTGACACCTTCTTCAAATGAACTACTTTTGTCAGGATAGCACAACAACTCCTCTTGGTGATGCCACAGCTTGTCAAACAAATGATAAGTTTAATACATTATGTGATTCAACAAAGGTATTTACAACACACCTTTTTGTCACAAGCATACTTCTTCAAACCATCTTCTTTGTTCCTCGTATACCCGTCGGCCAGGTCTAACTACTATGATCCCTTTCCTGGTACACTCGCCTGCCAGGAAGAAAACTCCTACAACTACATTCAAATTTGGCAGCAATATTGATTCCAAGATTCTCCACACCAATGTCTCTTGGGAGGAGGGCTGAACAATACCTGCCTTTGCTTATAGTCGCTTGACTCGTGTTAATGTGTGCTCCAGTTTTCCCCAAACTGAGAACTTGACATAGAAGAATTATTCTCAAAGTGTCTCTTAACTATTTCTTGACAGCCTCTTGACTGTTGGCAGTTTGGGTTACAAGTTTCCCCCAGTTGATATCCTAAAAAGGGAGAGTTGCGCCCTTGTCGCCTCTTCATGATTTCACAGTCTCTTGGCTGATGGCAATGGAGGATACAAGCATTCCCCCAATGTATATCTTCTAAAATGGGATTTATGCCTTTGCTGTTTCATTGTGGTTCTATCCGAGCCTCTTGGCTGTTGGCAATACTGGTTATTAGCTTTCCCCAATTGTAGTGCCCTATAAAGGAACTTCCGCTTTTGCCACTCCAGTTTGGTTTCTTTAAAGGATAGGTCAGGGGCAACATGCTCGCCTTGGATGCAAGATGACAAGGAGCAACACAGGTTTGAACCCCGGGTCCGCATTAGCAACTTCTGGGTATTAAACACGTTGTAAATAACCTATCATAATCATAACTGTTTGATATTCAAAATTGTAAGGTTTCTGCTTTGTAGCATTAATTTTTCGGTATTCAAAATTGTCAGGTTTTAACAGTTTTCTCATGCGGACCGCCCTGGGTCCGCGTTCCCATTTTGCCAACTCTCTGGCTTTCTTCGGCAGCTCCTTGTTGCGGTCAGCTGTGGTGGCAGACCTCCGTTGTCCTGCCTGCTCTCTCTCCTACTTCCACATACCTTTGGTGAGCTGTGCTTCGGCCTCCTGGAGCTCTGACAGCTCTGTTGATCTTTCACAGCTTCTCTCTCACCGGCATGCCATGTGCTGAATTGGGAGTATGTCTCCTTGTCAGCTGGGCTTCTTCTTGACACGCCGCTTCCCGTTGCAAATACTCTGCACTTCTGCTTGCCTTCCCCTTTCGTGAGGGCTTCCACTGGTGTTCTTCTATCTGTGGCTGCTCCTGCACCTCGGACAGACTCTGCTTCAACAGCTATGTTTTCAGCATTGCATTCAACATCACCTTCACCTCCTTCTCCTTCTTTCAGCTGTGCCTCATTTTGGGATTTAAATATCCCGCTCAGGTGCCTCGGTTTGTAACAACCAGTCTACACCTTTTGGAAAGTAACATTCTGAATCTTCACTGCCTCTGAGCTGTGGGGAACTCGGGGCATCCTTCTGTCTACTCCCATTGGGTCTTCCTCTGAGGTGGCCAGGGAAGGGCCAATCGCTTTTGGATCCTGACCCTGGATGTGGATATGCGAGGGAGGATCACCTGGGTGGGGGGACTTTGAGAAGTGGAGGAAAGATGCCTTTATGTGAGACACGGTATCCCCTGTTTCTATTTCACAATGAAGCTTCCGTCCCTGAAGCCTTTATAGGGTATTGTCAACCCCCCTCCCTTTCTTTCTTTCAAAATAACCCTCAGATGAGTCCTCAGTATAGAGGGACACGGAAAAGAACACTAATGAGAACACCTCCATATATGGGCAGGTTAGACCTGCATTCACCTCCTCTGGTTAAATCAAGAAATTGTCAAAACACATTCCACCTCCCCCCTACCTATGTAGGTTATTACCAGTTTCCCCACTGTCTCACACACAACTGTCCCCTTTAAGACTGGGACGAGGAAGCAGCAACTACGAGTAATGCACACTTCTATCTGTGCACACCACTTTGGTACTGGGACGAGGAAAAGGACTGTGGAACACCACTATTATGGTCAGTCAAAGGACTTGCACCTGCAGCCAATTGAGAGGCTGCAGGTGCATATAAATGTGAGAGACCCGCCTGGAGAGAGAGGGAGCAACCTGGGCAGAGGAACGCAGCAATCCGAGGTGGAGCAGAGTGGAGAGGGGCCGGTGAATAGGCCGCTGAGAGCTGCAGCAGAGCGAGAAAGACGCAGAGGCCAGAACGGGCCATGAGAGGGTCGAGAACCCTGTAGATCCCTGAGCCGAGTCCCCAGCTAGAGCTGGAAGAAGCAGAAGTCTCCAATACGCTGCAGAGAGCATCAAAAAGGTTTGGAAAAGGCGAGCGCTGCTCGTTGGAGCTCCTGACGAGAGAGAGGGGAGCGAGCAAGAGAGGAAAGCGAAAGCACCCGGAGGAGTGGCCATACACCGGTGAGTGACAGGGAGAGAACACTCATGCCGGGGCGCTCCAGGGGCTTTGTGTGGGTAAAGGAAGATGCTGATTGAGTAAAAACTAGTAATGAATGGGTCTGGAGACTGAATGGAAAATACTGAATACCGAACAAGCTGCAAAGTACTTAATGAGTTATTGAATACCAAGCTAAGGAAAAGATATGCAAAATATATGAAAATACAGCACGAGTGAAAAGAAAGTGATGTGCATTTGTGAACGAAGTGCTAACAAGTCAAGACCATTTATGGACAATGTGAACATACAAGCCAAGTGAAAGCCAGTAATGAGAGCTTGTGAACCAAGTGAAAAGCAAATGATAAGCACTATTGGATAGTGTGAGAGCAAGGTGGTGACAAGGAATAAACACCACAAAGTAAGTTGTGTGAAAGTCATGTTTTGGCAGAGTAAAGAGACTGTCAAAGTGAAACTGAAGTATATATGGACTAATGACACAGAAGCAGAGAGGAAACCTGTGTTGGCAAGGAAGTCCAATGAGAATCAATGAACATTACAAAGTGCCAAGGGTTATCAGTTGCGTGACCTGTGATGGGCGGACCGTGTGGTCCGACAACTGTGCCTAGACCGAGTAACGCCTACTTGGAGTGTAACAAGGAAAGTCAAGAGGCTGAAGCTGTTTTGCCTTATTTGTGTTAAAGTGATTACAGAGAAAAGCAAGTTAAATTAATTGGTGAAAAGCCTGAAAGGTTACAAAGTGGATTTGGAGTCAATATTGAAAGCAGAGAACGTTGAATTGACTGTGAAGTTGAAGCCAGGAGAGCTGAATTCTTGGGGAAGGGAACCCTGGGAGTTTGTAAACTGTGTTGAACTGCGGCAAGGGAAGCCTGAGGTCTTTTAATGGAACTGTTTTGAACTTGGGGAAGAGGAAGCTGAGAAACAAGCCAGGAGCGGGAAGAAGCTCAGAACTTTATTTTGAAAACTGTTTCTTTGATTGCTGACATCCCTACACATTGGATATCTTTAGTTGTGAGGGCAAGTATAGGTTTTGGACACAGACAGAATTTTGGGTTGAACTTTATGACATAGACCTTCCTTAGTTTCTTTAGGTAAGGAAATCCCACCTTAGCATATGATATATGATATGATATGATAAGTCATTTATGGTGCGCCTGTACACCAAGTGTTTCTAGGCGTGACAAGGCAAGGGAAGAAAGACAGAGGGAGGACAAAAAAAATGATCTTACTAGGCCTTCAGTCATTCAGATCGTGCAAGTGCGATGCGCAAAGTTCAGGGGGAGGGGAAAGTGCCAGGGAGAGGGAAAGGAAGTGCAATCAGGGCAGCATTGCTCTGAGTAAGTGCAGCCAGGGCAGCGCGGCTCAGTAAGTGCAAGGCGGCAAGGGACTGTAGGGTTACAGTTACAGCCCCTAAGTGCGCGTTAGGCCCAGAGGTAGTGCAGGATCGACTAATCATGGGGGAGTCTGGTACCCTGTGAGATTCTGAGGGTAGCCAAGTCACCAAATCAGTGCAGCAGACAGGTAAGTCAGCAGGGGGGAGAGAGAGAGAGAGAGAGAGAGAGAGAGAAAGCAGAAGCAAGGAGGAAGGTCTTGAGCTGCTTCCGGGCAAGTTAGGCCTTACTCCATCCTGACATTTGGGAAATAAACCAGTGTATTGTGGAAAAGTGAATCTGTTGTCTGTGTCTTACTTCATGATGCCTTGACAGAGCCCTTCTTCCCTGACCCAGTACTATAAGCATCATGGGTACTGTGGTCCATAATTGTATGGGTCTTTTGATACTTAGTTTTGACTATTTGATATATTGAGAGTTCTTACAGTGAGGGAAGGTTATGAAAAGAGGTGTGACTTAATTTTAGAGTGAGGATTTCTACTTAATGCAGGATTAGGACAATTCAAGGTTTTCCTATTTCATTCTTGAACTCCTGACACACAAGCCTTATTCTGTTTAGATGACTTTGTTATATGGAAAGGAATTGTACATTGATAACATGCCATTAGGTATCTGGGAATAATAAGACTCTCATCCTCTGTAGAAGATGAATATTGCCTCTCTCCCACCTCTCCTCCCATTTGACCCCCCGGCCCGATACCCCCCCTAGGGTTAGGATCAGGTAGTGGCTGCCTTCCCTTATCGACAGGGGAGGAGACTTTAGGCTGGGGTTTGGTGATGACTCTGCAGGATTCATCGCAATATTTGGACACCGCTTTACAATCACTGGTTCAACAGACATCTACATACCTGAAGGACCCTTCACATTTGCTACTGTTATTATAATTACACCTCAAGGACCCAGGTCTGATCCTGTTCTCACTAGATGTCCCCAATGGAGAAGACATTGAGGCAATGGAGTGGTTCCTATTACAGCATGAGAATGTTCAAATTCATAATGTTTTTGCTGTTGAATTAATCAATCTGATCCTATACAATAATTACTTCAGATACGATGGCAAGATCTTTCTGCAGATATCAGGAACATCCACGGCTCGCCCATTGCACCTACCTATGACAACATTTTCATGTCCCATTATGAAAAAACCTATATCCTGAATGCAAATCCATGGTCTTCTAGGATCATGTTTTGGAAGAGCTATATAGATGATGTTTTTGGAATCTGGAAGTGTACACAGACAGAATTGGCAAACATGTTTGAATATCTGATGATTCAATACCATGATCACATTAAATTCAATTTAGAGATAGGAGACCCCAGTCTACATTTCCTTAATGTCATGGTCACCTATTCTGACATGACACTGTCAACTAGAATTTATAGAATACCCTACACTTTGGGAGCTTTCACCCATCCCATCTGAAGACAAGTCTGCCATGTAGCCAATTTCTGAGGCTGAAGAAAATAGTCGCCAAGACCGAGGTCCTACAAAGGGAATACAATGTCATGGCAGCAAGTTTCTGGGACCAGGGGTATCCTCTGGACATACTGGAGAGGGTCATTTCAAGAGCAGAGATGCATAGAAGACATGACTTACTTACACCCGGTACCAGAAATGAGAATACCTGTATCATTCACACATTGAAATATTCAGCCCAGAACCCCAGGTGGCCAAAGTAATCAAAATGAATTGTAATTTCATCAAATGAGACCCTTTACTACGCAAACGATTCCCAAAACCACTGATGAAGGCCTTTGAAAGGGGTAGGGACCTCAGAGATACTTTGGTCAGAGCAGAAAGACCACAAAATCAACCCAAATGTTGCTACACAAACCTCAAGTCAGTACCTATCCATCCCTAATTTGCCCACACTACTCAATTATCATCAAAGGGGATCATACCAGACATCCCACCACGGGCAATAAAATCATGCTACACCCCTATGCTACCTGTGAAAGCCAGAATGTGGTGTATGTTCTAAGATGCCCATGTGGAAAGTACTATGTGGGTCAAACTATACGTAAAGCAAAGGAACGGTGAATGGAGCACCGATCCAGCATTAGAACAGCTAAAGACAAGCCTCCAGTCTATAGATATTTTAAAGAGCAATGTCACACCATTGTGCAGATACCATGTGCCATACTCAAAGTAATTCACCCACTCTCTAAAGGAGGGTAAACTGCATAAGATATTATCACAATGCAAACTTTTGGGATCTACCACCTCGATGCCATTTCACCATTGGGCATGAAAGAGGAATTTTACTTGGGAACCTTCTTATAAAGCTCTGCCATACTGAATACATTGTGCCTTGAACTGTAGATACAACCCACACACTTCTCTTTGGGTTGACCCCAATAATAAGAAGCATACTGCTGGATAACACATTACCCAGTTAGATCTGGAAACATTAGCACCATCGGGTACTGAGCACATATACACATGTTGGGTAAGTGTAAGATTGCCACCTACCCATCAACACTTTGACTGTTACCTACAGAACTTTCCTGTTCGCCTTGACAGGCACACATGACCATTATGGGCTTTAATGATGGGGAAGCTACAAAGGGACTGCAGTATTAAGTTGTGACATCATAATGCATCATAATGCAGCATATTGCAAGCTCTGTGAACAGGTGCCATTGCCTCATGCCAAATTGGTTATTCAGTCAGGTTGTACGCTCAATGAGTGAGGCACATAGGTTTATACATATAATGAACTTGCACCTTCAGGTATGGCCAAGTTAGGCAACAGTACAGCTGCTTAACTGGGTGGACTGTTCTCTATTAATAAGATATTAACTATCCTCGTGTGGGAAACTATGTTTCTATTTCCATCATAAGCTTGATCATTTGCCTATGATATTTTGATTTAAGAGCAACAACTTGCACCTTCAATGCTACATGGTTTCTACACTCCTCTTTATAGCGCTCATCATTGCATCTACTTATAAACCCATTTGGGCATGGGTGCATAGATTGACCATACACACACTTTTTTGGATAAAGCCTGTTCAGTGCCATTGATTCCCCACCATTTCTCCTTGGTGAGGCTGTTGAGCCTTAAGGATGACTCATTTACATCTATTATCTACCTGTGTTAGGATTCAGTACCATAATTGTACATTATTACTAGTTTCACTCACATATGCCAGTTCTCCTTCAACTTTGCTATTAGCACCTTACACCATTACCCTAACGAGCACACAGTTGTGTTATGATAGTTGTGCTCGACCGCAACCAACATATTTACTTTCTGACATCAGTGCTGTGACATAATCACGTCCTTCAGCATTCAATAATGAAAAGCATCCATTTTGATCACCTGGCTTTGAAATTGTCAAATATCAGTCCTGTAAGGCAGGAGATCCACACACTGGCTCCATGCCCTATTACTGAGAGTATTTGGTCTTTAGGAGAATTTTGCCCTTAGGCCATCAAACTCTGATGGATTTGTACACATAATCACTTTGGCTCATGATCCTATTTGGATGTTTTTACAGAGTCCGCCATGCTATGGTTTGGGCTACGACCACATGTCCTGAATTTGGTTCCCTAACCTTTCAGACTATTTTTGAACATAACTCAATTGACTGAGGTGACTCTACTTTTTTCCTTTATTCACCAGACATGGTTCTATTTGACTGTCAGGACATATCAATGATGGGGTGGTATTCTGAGGGTGGATCACGATCACATGGGACGATATGGCTGTCGGGAGGGAGGTGATGGCTCCAACAGGAGGGACGCAGTATTGTTCCCTTACATGTGAAGAAGAATCCCTAATCCCAGAATTTCTAATGGCCGGTTGTCATTCATCAGAACAGTTTAATTGTAAGAGCCTGAAACCTAATTTGATTGAACCTCTTAATCAGAACTTTACTCCTCATTCACATATGCATTGTCCCTCTAAAACTCTTTTGACATCTGAGGTTGATGGTTGTTATTTTGTAAATAACAGTGCTCAACAAAAGCATTTAACAACCTAGTGTAAAACTTTGGACTCCAATTCCCAGAAAGCTTTTGATACTGGGACGAAGAAGAGGAGCAAAGAGTTAATGAAGATCAATAGTGCTGCCAAGAAGAACGTGCGGTCTAGTTGTTACTCTGTCAATCTACTGGGTGGGACACTTAAATCTGACAATCACCCGCAGGTGAGAGAAGGTGAAGGAGAAGTCGTGTTGCGCTGCATAGTATGCAAGGCAGGAAGTGGAATCGTGGAGGGAAGCAGAAGCGTGGAAGGAAGCCCAGCTGAAGGGGATAGGTGCTCTTGAGTTGCAGAGAATTGCTACGATGTGCCGGAGTATCAGGGGGCCCAACAGAGCTTGGTGAGCTCCCGGGAAGTGTCACGCAGGCAACGGTAGCTGCAGAAAAGCTGTCAACAGCGTTGTAACCTGAAGAGCAGCAACCTTTTTTTTAAAAAACTATTTAATTAATTTTGTCAACCAAACATTTAAAAACAACTTTGCAGTACATGTCTTAACATTTCGCAATTTACATGTATCATTCGCTGTCTACTGCCTCCCAATATCCCTCCCCCCCCATTCGAGCCTACTCCACTTCACAGTCCGCATCGACTTCTCCTGCTAGTGTCCCATTTTGTATGTCCTCGCCTGGGTCCTGGTCACTGGACCATTCCTGGGAAGGCTCGTATAGTGTGGCCACTAACTGTTTCCAGGCTGTCAGGGTTCCCGCTTCTTCCTCCCCACCTCTGTTACTCGCTTCACGCCACACTGCCGTTTCAGCTTCAATCCATTTCTGAAGGTCTGTCCTCCAGACTTCTATCCAAGGTCTATTGCATGCCTTCCAACCCATGGCAATTCTACGCTTGTCGGGTATGTATGCCAAGTCCTTCAATTTGCTTACATGTTTAAATTGGCGCGGCCTTGGGAATCCTCCTATCAAGCAAGCCCACACTGATTCAACGTCTAGTTTAATCCCCTTCTTCTTTAACCAATGGGCTACTTCTTCCCAGAATTTCCCAATTTCAGGGCATGCCCAAAACATATGTATCATCCCCGCGTTTTCCTCCCAGCATTTAGGGCATGCTTGTTGTTCTGCGTTATTAAATTTGGCTATCTTCTGGGGTGTCATATATGCTCTGTGGGTTATATATAGCTGTACTTGCTGTAGCCTAGCATTCCTAGATACCTTCGTATGGTATCCTTGAGCCTTCTCCCATATCCCTTCATCATGGGTGCCCCTGCTTCTTCTTCCCAGTCATATCTTAATTGTGCCACTTCTTTTCCCACTTTGGACATCAGTAGTTCATATGGTCTAGATATCTCATGTCCTCCCTCTGCTACATCATATATGGTTTCTATGGTGGTGTCGGTTGGTTCTTCTAGTGTTATTTCCGACCATGTCTCTCTGATCCGCTGTGTAAATCTGTTATACGTAATATATTGCCCAGCATGCAACCCTGTTTCCTCCACCAGCTCCCTGAATACCTTAATCTCTCCTTCTTGCTATATGTCTTCCACCGTTACAATTCCCACCGGTTCCCAATGCCTCCTAATCGCCTTCATTAGTTGTCCATCCCCTCCTGTCAGTACGACCAGCGGTACTTGTGGAGAACATGGGGTTGGGTTTTCCATGAACTGGCAAGCTCTGTGCCATACTTTCCATCCCAATACCAGCATCTTCGAGCGCTCTTTCTCCTCTAATTTGGGCAGCCATATTACTTCCTTAAGGAAATATGGGGCACACTCCAGTCTCAACAATCTTGATTCCGAGGTCAGGTCATCTGACAACCATTTGGCTACATATTGTAGTTGACTAGCTAAGTAGTACATTTCATAGTTTGGCAGTTTTATTCCCCCCTTGTCATGCGGGTTTTGCAATTTCCAGAGGGCGATTCTGTTCCTAGTCCCATGCCACAGAAACTCTCTGCATATGCTCTGTAGCTTAGTGAAGAATCTCCTCGGTATCAGGTATGGTATGTTCCTAAAAAAATGCAATCATCTCGGTAAGACAACCATTTTCAGCAGCTCCCCTCTTCCCATCATTGCCAAGGGGAGCTTAGCCCAGAACCTTGTTAGAGAGAATTCTCTGTAAAGGCTAATTTCCCAAACCTAGTGAGTCCCCCAGCACCTTTGCTGGATTTTTGGGGTTTAATTTTTTCTCCTGCTAAGAGTGAGACTCTTTTTCTCCCACTGTTAGACATGATTTGAGGTGTTTCTTTGGCTTTGTATGTGTTTGATGGGCTATGTGGTCCTTTACCCCATAGGGCTTCATGTGTTTTTGATATGTGGGTTACACAGCACCCTCTGTGCAGTAACCCAGTGGTGTCATAGCGACCCCCAAAACATAGACTCCATACCCTGGGACTGACTACTGTCTCCCAGGGCATGTAAAGTCACCATTGGCTTTACTAGTCTTAAATTCTGAACAGAACCAGTACAAACCATCATATTGTGGACGTACTGGTCGGGGCAATTCGATTGCCCCTTGGTCTGTTGTTCGAGGTGGCACTGTCCAGTCCCCCCCGACCGAGTTTTGGCTGGTGGCAGTGGATACTATGTTTTATATTCGACCGCGAATATATTCCTATGGGATTTGCCCATTGTTCGAGGCCACCACTTTTTAATATAGCCGCGAACATACCGCCAGTTTATTAAATTTAATATAAATTCACTGGTTGGTATTTTTTGCCGAAACTCGGTTCCATAATGGCGTTTGTGTTCGCTTCTGTGACTCCAACCCAAGTCGAGCCCTTTGTTCCACTTTTTGGCGGGCTTCTCCACAGAAGCCTCCAAAAGTGGTGCCACTCTGGGTACGACAGGGGGTGTGGGAGGCGATTTAGGCACCCTGGACTGAGTTGCCTTGGCAACTCAAGTTGCACTCTGGTGTGATTGGCCCAGTGGTGAGCCGCCCGGCTCACCACTTAGAATGTTTGAGTGACAGCTAGGACTGATGAATGGGGGTTTTCTGCATAAAAGCAGGGCTTTGGGGACTGGAACTTCAGAAGTCGCCACAGGACCTAAAGAATCCGAGGAGAGAGAAGCCGAGCCGACCTGCAATGACGACACCACCGGTGGAGCCCTGCTGAACCGACTCACCACTTTTCTCGACGACAGAGGAGATCTCCAGTCCGGAGAGTCTTCTTCCTTTGACTGGTGGGGATAACCAGTTTGCCCGTCTTTTCGCCTTCCTGGCCCATTTCGTGGCCGCCTTGCCTGTGCCAAGCACCCCGGCAACCGGAATACCACGGTTTACCACTACCGCGAAGAAAAGGGTAGTACCTTGTAACAGGAAAACTCTGCGGCTGGTTTCTTCCCGGGCAGTGCAACGACCTTCATCTTTCCTCCACGTTGAGACCTCCTCTTCCTCTGGACGAAACAGCTACTTGCACCCGCTGCCAGGAACAACTGCCCCCGCTGGAGTGTTCTTCCTATTCCAGGCACTGTGTCCCGCCTGGCTTCCCTTGCGACAGATCGTTCGGGGTGACAGTGAATCCTCGACTTTCTAACCTGGGTTAGCCTGGGGCCTGTTAACTAACTTTTCCTGACTTGATCTCAATCTTTTGTGAACTCTCTACAAAGACTCTTTGGGCATAACCCCAATGTGTGATCCTGGACACATTTCGCTTGCTCTCTCTAAGAGTGGGCCTGGCATTTGAACTTCCTTGCTCTCCAGTAGACTTTGCCTAACCTGCCTCACTGTGGTTCCTTGAAAAGTATTGTGCTTTCATAACTCTGCCTTTTCCCTCCCTTTTTCTATAACTTATTAGAGTGCCATTAGGTTAAGCGCTCACCTCTGTCTGAAAATAAGTGGTGTTTCTCACTAAGACTTGTCTAATAAGTAACTAGGGTTGTATATATATAATAGTGACTGTGTGTTGAATTTACTTACCTCTTTTTGTGCTAGTGTAATTTACAAGTGTGTCTTTAAATAAATAATTATATACTTTTACACCAAAGCTCTGGTCAGTGTTTGCTTGTGCTACTGTATCTCTGTACCTATTGTGTATACTCTATATACTGCCTAACTCATCTTGAGAGAGGTCTGACTGCTCAGCCACAGCTACCAGGTAAATCTGGGTGGTACAGACTGCTACCAATTGGGTTTACTGCCAACCACCTGTAGTCCTAAATCTTTTGCAGTGGTCCCTAAGGGAACTGCACAGGTTTCTGCCTAACAAACCTCATACTGTTTTCGATATTTTTAATCGTTTTCTCCGTGTTGTGCAGGTGTTCTGCCTCTACCGTGTGATACATTTCTATCCCAAAGTATCTGAACGTGCTTGCCTCCAATGGTATTTGCAGGATTGGTAATTCGTCCGGTGGGATTCCTATATACCTCCCGAGTGGAAATATGTATGATTTTCGGGGGTTCACTGCTATACCAGATAGTGTCGCGAAACGCTCCATCACTTCCAGGATATATTGGAGGTTTTCTTCAGGATATCGTAAGTACAGCAGAATATCGTCTGCGTAAAGCGAGACCAAATGCGGTTCCCCTGTTATGCTGATCCCTATTACCTCATACTGCTCCCTCAAGTATATCGCCAGGGGCTCCAGTGCTAGAATGTACAGCATCGGAGACCACGGGCATCCTTGTCTGGTTCCTCTACTCAATTGCCATCTTTCCGAAATGATCGCCCCCATTTTGACCCTGGCCAGCGGTGCACTGTATAGTAGTTTAACCCATTTAAGGTACCCCGGCCCTATCCCATATTTGGTCTGGGCTGCAGTCAGCGAGGGCCACTTGACAGAATCAAAGGCTTTTATTGCGTCTAGTGATACAATTGCCATCTCACCTGAATCCCCTTTTGTGTGCTCTATCACCCGGTGAAGTCGTCTGAGATTATCTGATAGGTTCCTGCGCGGGACATATCCTGTTTGATCGTGATGTATCAGTTTGTTGATGATCTGTTTCATTCTGTTTGCCAACACCGCCGTAAGTATTTGACTATCTTGGTTCAGCATCGATAGCGGTCTGAACAATCTGCAATCTTTACTGAAGAGCAGCAACCTTATTGGCGAGGAGGTGCAAGGCTGACCATGGAGCTTAAAGGGGCATTGCCTTAAGCCAAAAGACATCATAAAGAGAAACAAAAAGGCAAATGTTGTGTATATCTGCATCCCGCTGCCTGCGGGCTATGGCGCAATATAAACAAATAAACATAAACATATCTCCTGACATGAGATGTCAGTTGGGGACACTTGAAATAAGCATTGTCAAAAGCCAAAAGACATTGTGAAGAGAAACAAAGAATAAAAAGGTGTGCAATTCTCCTGGCACCCTCATGTAAGGGATATCTGTATGACGAAATGTGTAACAAGCATTCATTGAAATCAAGCAAAGTTATGCCACTGAGGAAGTTGAAATGTATGATACTAAAGAGATACCTGGCAGGGGAGTATACCAGGGAATCTAGAATGTTCTGTTGCACATTTTTGGAAAACAATGACCAGGAGAGGAGGGTTCCTGGCAGGGAAGTAAACCAGGAATGCCACCTTTGTGTTGAAAAGGAACTTTGTTATATTAAGGCTATGATTCATGGAATTATTTGCGTGTATAATGGGGATTTGCATGCCATTCTGCCCTGCAAATCCCCATTTGTCAAACAGGGGAGAGGCACGCAAATCCAGTTTTACACACAAACAATTCCATGAATCAGGGCCATAGTATCTATTGAAATTTAACATTTCTTTTGCTTTGCCAT
The DNA here is from genome assembly GCF_040938575.1 of Ambystoma mexicanum. Taxonomy (NCBI): domain Eukaryota; kingdom Metazoa; phylum Chordata; class Amphibia; order Caudata; family Ambystomatidae; genus Ambystoma; species Ambystoma mexicanum. The sequence goes on along the minus strand of NC_090929.1, from coordinate 384,151,824 downwards.
CCTCAAAACCAAATTGAATAATTTTACTTTACTGTTGAATGTGAATGTTTTGTTTTACCATCTTCAAACCCAGACTGAACATCTTTGTTTTGTTGTCAAGAGTGAACATTTTGATTTGCCATCTTGAAAAGTATATACAACTTTCTTTAGAAGTAGATCAACCGGTGTGGCAGAAGGAATGGCATGCAGTGTTTATATAAAGAAAGAAAATACATAGAATATTTTATAATAAAACATTTTCTATAGAATGCATTTAGGGGTGGGGTAAAGGGTTAAATATTTTTGGGAAATGGGTGGGTTGGGTTTTTAGGGGTCGGAAATGGGGGTTTGGGGACCCCCACCCAAAAATAAGTGCATTCTCTATAACATCGTTATAAAATATTCAATATATTTTCATTCTTTATAAAATATTTCGGTATAAAGACATGTAACCAAAGGAACATTTTCTTTGCTATTTTGAAACGGACATCCATGAAAGAAACATTGTCATGGCCTTTGTTGGAACTTTGGTGAAACGGAATCTTTCAAAATACCTTTTCCTGAAATAGTTCAAGAGAAGGGGAACTAAACTTTGGAGACAGGAATTGCTTTGTTGACATTGTATATTTGTATATTACCTAAATTGAATGAAGTGAAAACAGAATTTCTATTGTATCCTTTTCTTGGTTTGTATGTTAGTGTCAGGGTCAGATGTATGTTAGACACAAGTTACATTTTTTAGTTTTGGTTTCATAGGCAGGCACATCCTCTTTTGGTTAGGGTAAGATAGGCCTTTTTTCCAACCCCATTTCTTTTAATAAATATGGCTAATGTTAAGAATACTACAGCCTTGTGTCTGCCTCTCATTGCTGACCTCTCACAGAACTTTCTTTGCTTCTCTGGCAGGCATAGACCATATCTCTTCGAAAGGCGACAGTCATCCAAAAGCTGGAAAGGAACACGTGAGAAGAGAAGATCTCCAACAGAAACATTTTCACAAGACCAAGGTGAGCCAGTTGGTGATATTCCAGAGAGTTTGCAATGCCCTGAAGAGATGGCTAGCCTTGAACAGATCCAGGAAGTGGTTTCTGCTGTACAAAGACTTACCTCGGAAGTGCAGAATTTGAAAGCCGAAAATGCGAACCTAAAACAGCGAACCCAGTGTTATTCGATTATCTTGCATTCCGATAGATGTTTGAAGAAGTGTTTGAACAACCAGAAATTGTTTATTCAGCTTGTGAGTCCCCGATTGACATCTGACAGGCTAATACGCATGTTTTGACTTACATCTCATCCTTCAAGGAAATAGCTGCTGAGGCAGGATGGCCAAAACAGCCAATACACAATATTCAGAAGTGGCCTTAATGATGATATCAAGGACGAGTTAGCCTGTGTGGCTCATCCAGTCTTCTTTTCTGCATTAGTCCTTATGGTGTTATACATCGAATACCGCCTGGCTGAACGCAGGGGGGAACGGAAAAAGAACAGGGGGGCCTACATCAGGATTCCATCCAATAACCCCTTCCTCTTCTTTTGATTCTCCTTCTCATGAAGAACCCATGCAGATCTGCTCAGCCCCAGATCCCCTCACTGCTAGAGAAAGACTTACTGAGAGACTGCCCTGAAGTTCCCCCAAGAAGACAGGGAAACAACAGACCCGATCCTAGAAGGGACTATTACACAGGGTAGAGCCACCACTCCATCCAGTGTTCTGGATTCTCTTCGTGAGGTGTTAGATTCCAGATTGATGGTATTTTGCGTCGCCTACAACTACAGCATAGGAGTTCTATCGAGGTACTGGCCCTTCTTGACTGCGGTGCCGCATGTATTTTTATAGATACTCTTTGTTAGGCAGAATTGCATGCAATACCCTTTGGGACCACTACACACAATTAGGACTACAGGTGTTAGCCAAAACAACCTTTGGTATTAGTCTGTATCACACAGTTTTTTGGTAGCGAGCTGAGCAGCCAGGCTTATCTCAAGAGTGAATGTGAGCAGTAAAGGTAATTACACAGGGGGCTTTCAATCACAGTGGTTCAAGTAGACACTTATGCTCAAGGTTTACACTTATTAATTTATTACACAATCATTTAGAAAACAAACATTTCACTAGAAGGAGACAACTTAATATTATATACCAATACACTTCAACACAAAACTCTAAGATTTTGAGACAGTTTGAGCTCCCCTGAAATAGGAGCCAAATGGCAGTTCAGTTACTTAGAAGTGAGCATAAGGGACAAGGTAAGTAGAATAGATCACATATACTTGTTAGACAGTGCAAATAGTTTCAGTTCATCAGAGGAGTTCAATTCAAGTCAATATGCCATGCCAAAGACAATGGGCTAGTGTTCTGGATAGGAAAGAGCAGTTCTGGTATCAAACTGTAAGGTCTTTGCAAAAGTTCTCAGACGTAGTTTAGGCAAAAAAGAATCTTATGTCGGGTCACAAGCTGATTAGGCCTGTAAATTGGGAAAGTTTCACAAACTTTCACTGCGAGAGTGGCGTTCTCTCAATCGGGTTGGCACAGTACCTTAGTATGAAGAACAAAATGCAGCTGAAGACGTTGGTTCCTGGCAGGTCCTGCAGATCTCACTGTTCCTGAGCCTCGGTCGAGGGGACAAGAGGGAGGACATCGGGGGACTCCTGCACTGCACGGGATCGTCGAAAAAGCAAACAAGATGGAGTCACTTCAGTTCCAGTAGCTGTAGATTCAAGCACAGAAGCTAGTATTACTCTCCCTGGTTAATCCTAACTAGCCTTGAGAATGGTATCCAGCTGGCTTACGAGTTGATTGGTCCCACCAACTCAAAGGAAGAAGTCGTCCTTGAAGGAGGTTCTCTGTCGAGATGAACTTGGTAATTCCGACCTGCAGCAGGGCTTCACCGGACAAACCAACGGTCCAGGAGATGCAGTAGCCGTCCTCTTCCAGCTCTTCTTCAGTTCTTTCGCTCCAGTGGTCGACTCTGCTCTCTTTGCACACCTTTTTATTCTTTGTTTCTGCTTTCCAGTCCAAGAGACTCGCCTTTTAAACAGTTTTCTCCCTTTCTTTCCAGCCTAGCTGTTACTCACCCAACAGGGTGGCTGTCCTTGCCGGACAGTCAGCCAGCCTATCACGCCAGAGTGCATTTGGGTCTCGTAGAAGACGAAGCACAGGGAGTTTTGGGCACCTCCCTCACTTCCTGCCCACCCCAGACACTCAGACAGCAGAGGCAGTCTTCAATCCTGAAGCCTGCCAAAGGCAAACAAAGAAAGGGACCAAACCTGGTTTGACAAACACTAGAAGGACCATTCCAAAAAGAAACAGCAAAAAAAAAAAGACCGGGACCTGTCTAAACAAAGGGGCTTAAGGCGCCATCTTGAAAAACATGGCTTCCGTGATTTTTAGCTACTGGTGTTCGCGGGCAAAATCATCGTAGTTTGTTGTAAAATCACTGCCACCAGTCTTTTCAATAGGAAAGGGTAGCATTTGACTGCTACATGAGTATTCAGACACAGGGGATACTACGTAACCCCTCCAGCACTCCATTGTAAGATGGTGTGTCCTGGTTCTAGGAATTTGGAAAGACTAGTAAAGTCAATTTCAGTTTACATTCTCTGGGAAACAGTAGTTTATCCCAGAGAAGGTATCTAAACCTTTGGGAAGTCTAAAAGACATCCCTGTATCACTGCACTGAGGGCAGATGATGCCTATGGAGTTATCTAATACTCCATAATAAAAGAAAAACACAGAAAACAAACAGAATTAAAAGGTACAGGGTCCCAGAGTTCAGCAGAAGAGCTGGGGGTCTCTAAGGTAGAGAGGAATTAGCACATTTTGAGAATTCTCCCTGACACTCTTTGGGTGGACCAAGAACTGATACATAAGGAAGACAAGAAAGGTTCTCAACCAGTTGAAGGCGTTGATGGTTCAGGTCCTATCACACATAGGCCTGCTCAAATGTATGTAGCCATTCACAAACACCTTGAGACGTTGTCCTTTGATCTCATTTGAGCCGCCCATTTCCCATTAATAGTAGGTATACCATGGCTTCACAAACATAATCCCTCCATTGACTGGTCCAATAATACTTTGCAGTTTGTTTCAGATCACTGTGTCAAACATTGCTTAAAGGATCTATCAAAGGAACCGATTAATGCAAGTGCAGGGTGGTTAAGATCAAGTGGAGGGCTTCAGGCACATCCTCTGGCAAAATGCTGTGCTGCCTGCTGCAAAAGCAAAACAGACTCTCTGTCTTCTCCAAGAAAAGGGTCCATATTCAAGCCTGTATCTCTGCGGCCTCCAACAACACGGCAAAACTCTTTAAAATCTGCAAAGAGATGGCCAATCATATTGCAGTAGCCACTTGTCCTGTTCCCTCCCTGTCCCTCTGTGCGGGTCTGGCTTCTCATTTCATCACAAAAACCCAGGACATCCAGTCCTCACATTCCTCCTCCTCCCTCTCTCCCTCTATCAGGTCCCCTTTGGCTACCTCTCCCTCTCCTCTTCCTCTGTCCTCCCTCTCTCCGATAACAGCTAACAATGTTTCTAGACAAGTCAGGTCTATGACGTGTCATCCAAACGGGTGCTTCAGAACTTTTAAGGACCACATTGACACCCTCGCTCCAGCCCTGGACGATTTCTATAATCACTCCTTCGCCAATGAATCTTTCCCCTCTCTCTTCAAGCGCTCCCTTGTGCACACCCTCCTAAAAAGGCCTTCTGCCAATCCTACCTGTTTCGCAAACTATCGCCGAATTTCTATCACTTCATTCCTGGGCAAGCTCCTGGAAAAGCTGGCCATCTCCCAGCTTACATTCCACACTGAATCTGTTGGTTGTCTCCATGACCATCCGTCTGGCTTCAGAGCAGCCAGAGGCATGGAAACAGCTCTCCCGAAAACCAGTGAAGATATGCTCTCTAATCCGGATCAACCGACACCGGGCATCACGGAGGAGGCCCTGTGGTCGCTGACCTCCTTCCTCGAGGACCCACCCTCCCAGGTCCAACTTGGATCCTTTCCCTTCACCACCTCTATCCTCTCATCCTGGCTCTTCAATGTCAATCTGGCCCCTTTCGCCCACCTGATCTCCACCTTCTCCTCTAACTTTCAGTGTTATGTGGATGACACTCAGCTCTCCTTCAGGCTTCCTTCCGCCTCCTCTCCTTCCTCGCTCATTCCTGACTTTCTTTCCACGATTCAGGAATGGTTTGCCTCCAACGATCTCTGCCTCAATGCAAGTAAGACTAAGATCCTTCTCATTGGGATGCCTGCTCCTGCTTTCTGTCTCTCACTCTGGCCGTCACTCGTTGGGTCCTATATCTGTCCCTCATTGGGCCCTATATCCTCGTGTTCTGGTGAGGCAAAAAACCTTGGTGTCATCTTTCGACTCCACTCTCTCCTACTCTCCTCATATCACAAAACTTGCCAAGATGGCTTATTTCTGCCTTTTCTCACCTTCCCCCAGAAGCTCACTGTCTTCAGAGCTCTGGTTCTCTCCAAGGTGTACTACTGCTACAGCTTCTTTCTCAATCTGCCTAAATCTACCCTTCGCCCCCTGCAACTATTCCAGAACAGGACTGCAAGACTTGGCCTCAAGCCCAGGGACCACATCTCTCCAACCCTGAAATCCCTCCACTGGCTCCTGGTGGCTGCAAGGATCAAGTTCAAGACCCTCTGCATTGTCCACAAGGCATTCTGCCTGGTTGCTTGGTACCCTCAGAGCCTCACTGGGTACCAGGCCCCTCCATGACCAGTCATTCTTGCACTGCTTCCTGGCCTACTACTCACTTATGAGTTGTAACTGCAACTCCTACAGCCCTCGGCCTCCTTGCACTTACCCAGAGCTGTGCTGCCCTGACTGCACTTACTCAGAGCCATGATGTGATGACCACACTTCCACCTCCCCTCTTCCCTGTACTTCCCATCACTCCCTCCCCCCTGCACTTCTCGTTGTCACACTTGCACGATCCGAATCACACAAAGCCTAGTAGGATTGTTTGTCTTGTCTTCCCTCTGTCTCTCATCCCTTGTTTTGTTGTGCCAAGAAACACTTGTGTACAGGAGTGTTATAAATACCAAATCATATCATATCATGCAGACCACATGCAAGAAACTGCCTCTGTTGTAAAGATACACTGCATACCTGCCAAATATCAAGACTATCAAGATGTCTTTGAAGTCAAGATTCCTAATGAATTGACTCCCCATTGGCAAGAGGATTGTGTTATTGATCTTATCCCTGACTCTGCTGTACCATTTAGATGAATGTACACTCTTTCCTTGCCAGAGAAGCAAGCCCTGAAGGAATACCTGGAGAATTACAACTCCGACCCTGTATCGATTACTACGGTCTCAACAGTGTAATCACTAGAGAATGGTATCCCATGCCCTTGATAAAAGACATCGTAAAGGAAGTCCAGGGGGCAGTCATGTTCACAAAGCTTGACTTATGCGGAGCCTGCTACCTTCTTCGCATCCGCCACTGTGATGAGTGAAAACCACTTTCAGAACACCTTATAGGCATTTCGAGTATCATGTCATTCCATTTGGGTTAATCAATGTTCCAGCAGTTTCCAGCACTTCATGGATAGAGTCTTCGCTGATCTGTTGTTTCACTCTGTGATCATCTATTTGGACGATATCTTTTTCACCTCCAAGACACAACATCAACAACACCTTCCAGAGGTTCTACTTCGCCTACACAACCATAAGCTTTTAGTCAAGCCAGAAAAATGTGTGTTTGAAGCCCAGTCGGTATCCTACCTTGGTTTTATCCTTTCTAACCAAGTTATTGGGATGGAATGTCGAAAGACCTCTGCCATCCTTCAATGGCCTTCTCCTTCCTAAATAAACGAGATAGGATTGGCATAGAGATAGGATTGGCACATTTTTACTGGAAATTCATTAAGAACTTCTCTGGCATTGTGTTGCCCATAACTGCCCTACTTAAGAAAGAACGTTGTGCAGTTTGTATGGCGTGAGGAAACAGAACAGGCTTTCCAATTGCTCAAGCCCATATTTTGTTCTTCTCCTATTCTGATGCAACCTGCTCAAACTCTCCCCTTTATTGTACAGATGGATGCCTCTCATGGTGCCATTGGGCCTGTTCTCAAGCAACTAGGAGAAGATAAAGAAGAACATCCTGTTGCATACTATTCTCAAACTTTAACAGTTATCAAAGCCAACTTCTCGGTAATCAAAAAGGAATTACTTTCTATCAGACAGGCCTGCACTGAATGGCATCATCTTCTGTTGGGTGCCGTATATCCCTCTGAAGTGCACACTGATCATCGCAACCTCAAAGTTCTTCAACAGATGGAGTGCCATAACAGTCAACAGACTTGGTGGGCGTATTTATTTTCAAGATTTGATTTCCTTCTAAATACCTTTCCGAAAGCCTAAATGCTATCACTGACAGCATTTCCTAGAATATAACAATGAATCACCTCTAGCTCCTGAAAAGATCCTACCAGAAAAATATTTTGTACTCACCATTAACACCTTTCTTCAAGATGTTGAAAAGGCTTTGTTGAAGTATGAAGTCCTGTAGAGGAGCAGGTGAATTCTTTCTCACTATTTCCTGCCCCCTCACCACTGACATACTGGAACAGCAGACGAAGGGCTATGGATGTGACCCCTTGTGTAATCCCACTACCGCATCGAGTGTGTGAGAGATGTTATGCACTCAGGCAGTCATATAGAATGTGGAAGGATGCTGCATGGAAGGATGTCAGCATGCACCTATGGACATCATGGAATGTTAAGTGAAATCTGGAGAGGGTAGAGTGATGCCATAAAGAAGATATATGAACCTATGTTGAAACAATATGAAAGTATTTAAGAGTGACGATGCAAATGAAGCACCAAGGGAAACATGTACCTAGAGCTAAAGTAATCATGGATATAAAGAAGAATGAAGTAACTTACTGGTTAATAACGTCTCCCTGCTTTATTAAATGAGAATAAAGTAGTACTTTGATATGTTCCTTGAGTTTGTCCATTCATTTGGTCTTGGATCTTAATTTCTAATCCCATCTAGCACAAGAGACGCTTCAAGCTGTTTTAGCACATTTTGGTAGCGGTGCAGAGGGTTGTGGTCTAATCGACATAGGCCAGATCCAGACCCCCGGATGCTTGGCTGTTCCTGCTATTAGCCGAAGACCACAGAGCTTCCAGTGGAGATCGGCGTGCAGAGTCACATGCAAGAAGATATGGTTGACAGGTCCCCTTTGATGAAATTCCTATCCCGTCTCCACAGGTGACCCCGGGTATGGAAGGCGAACTGGTCGATTGAGGGAGAGTAGAAGCAGAGGGACTCAAGCTGAGTCATGGATGTAAGTAGAACAACAAAGGTGGCAAAATTAGAGGGAGGGATTGTGTTGTAAACAATACGTACAAAAGTAACAGGATTTTTTTTATAACGAGAAGAAGTAGATACCTCGATTCCTGATTCCAAGAGAGGCAGAAGGGTACGCACTAGAGTAAAGACTCCAAATAGGGGTGTTAAGGATTCCTGAGGCAAGGCCCGCAGAAGAGTGCATATCAAACTCCAAAATGGAGTAAAAGTTAAGAAGAGTTTTTGTTGTGTCTAGATTAATAAATATAAAATGATAGTAAAAAATTAAGGATATCAGTGAACATTTGGACCAAGAAATTGACGTCAATCAGGAGGGTAAACATGAAAGGAAATGAATATATAAATAAAGAAGAGACTCTTAAAATGCCAATAATAAAAGAACTAGGTAACAAAAATGGATAGAAAGTGTAAACAAAGGAGCAAACAGAACATTGTGGTATCATCTTTAAATAAAAAAGTAAGTAGTTAAAATATTTTTGGGGATTATAAGCAGTGATTGATGGTGACCGCGCCAATTGATCGGTGTGGTATATTTGATAAAATAAAGAATCGAATAAAAGGACGGGTAAGTATTGACAGTTGAAACTGACTCATCATCATGGGGGATACTCCTCTTTTACATTTGTGCAGGACATTGCCGAGATACACAGTGAAGATAAGGGAAAAGCACGACTAATAAGACACTAATGCCGTGGGCTCATTGGGGTTTGCTCTCAAAAACCATATTGCGGCATATGACAACATATTTGCATGCCACAGATAAGGGGAAAAAGTTACAGAAAAGGTTGACAATTTTAGAACTATGGAAGATGTAGAAGAGTGAGAAAGAAGATTCAAACAAGAGGGACTGTATGATTAAACGGCATAAAAGGGAGGATAAAACGCCTTTGGCTCACCTTTCCCCTCCTGAAGATAAGAGCATAGACATAGAGGAGAAGGTATTTTATCATTTAAAGGAATTGAAAGCAGTGGCGGGCTATGTTAATCTGATATATGTGCCCCCGCTTACAGCAGTAAGGATAATGTGGAAGAGAGCGAAAGTAGAGAACGCAAAGATCATACAACACGCGAGGAAAGCAAACAGTGTGATGAGAGAAAGGACAGACAGACAGAGATAGAGGAAGAAGCTAGGAAACAGAAAGAAATAAAGTATAATTCCAAGGGGCCAAGGCAATAACAATAGCACATAATGAATGGATGGGAGGACAAATATTACTTAAGTTCGACGATAAGGGCATTGATGGGGTTCGAGGAAGATAGGAAAGAGAAGAGCGGGAAAAGAAATACAAGGAAGAGGAAAGAGCATACAAAGAAGAGAGGGATAAAGAATGCAAGCAAACAGAATAACAAAGAAAATATGAGACAAGGAAAGAAAAGGAGAGGTTATAAGAGAAGAAACGAGAAGAGATAGAAGCCCAAAGAATGAAAGTACATAGGTTGCAAAGAAGGCGAGAGGAAGATGAATTGAGGGAGATGAGGAGAAGAAAAGATGAAATGAACAGGAGTAGGGGATTAAAAGATGACGAGATAGAATATCTATGTCATAGGAGCATAGTACTGATTGATCCACAAAAATGATTTGAGAAAGAGAGAGGGTCACAACGGCCCTGCAGGGAGCTTCAAGGAATGCCGAGATCAGCATGGGCTGATGAGCAGGATACAGAAGATATAGTGCAAAGACTTGGGAATTTATACAGGCAAATAAGGGATAACGATAGGTATAGAACCCAGCAGAACGTAAAAGGATCTCTGTCAAGGGGAACTGAAGGTAGGTCAGATGACATCATAACAGATAAATACAGACCGTTGTCTTTAAATAGATTAGATCTTGATGACACAGAGAAGGACAAAATCCATACGAGCTGGGGCATCATGATGCCAGGCAAAGAAAGGGAAGAGAATGAGAGGACGCATGTGGGTTTTCAAAAGAATAAAGTGTAGGAAAATGGTAAAATGGTCAGACCTAGAGGACCCTAAAGAAAAAACACCTGAACTGATGCCATACACTGAGCGATCACAAGCACGATCGCACAGTACAGGGGATGTATCCCCGTGTTATGTAAGAAGACTAAGGTCACAACTAGGAAGGAGACAAACAGGCGAGACTAGCCCCACCTGGACGATGAGAAGTTTAGGCAAGTATGATTATGGACCGGGATTTTCACAATTCCCATAATTGGAAAAGGGGGAGTAAGCCCACAATATATACCGGGGCCACAAATGAACAAAGATAATTTGAGATGTAAATTGCCGAATATTCCGTTGCAGGGAAATGGATTTATTAGTTAGGAAGGATGACATCAGGGATGATGTTAGCTATAGGTGACATAAAAGTCTTGCAAGCAACCATCGTAGGGGAGAGAGCTGATGACATTTGTAAGCGAGCAGAATAAGCAGGTGTGACCACACACAACCACACAAAACACGACACATGATGGAGCGCCATTAGATAATTGCAGAGCATATGTATTTATTAAGTGTTTTATTAAGTTTATTTATTCAATTGTTCTTATGTTTTATTAACTAAATTTAATGTCATTATGGGGTTTTCTCTCTCTTTTATTTCATTTGTCTTGTCTTCTGTAACAAAGTGTATTGTTTATAAGTTTTATTGTTCATGTTGTGTGCAACTTAACCATTTAATTTCTTTTCACAAATTCTTTTCTGTTTCATTGACTCTGTTATTTGTAAATTTGTAAATTCTTAAATATGTAATTTAAAATAGTTTTTGAAAAAGTTGAGTTTACTCAGCTGAATTCAAATGAAAAAAAAAAAAAGAGTAGATGTATAGCGGGCGCTGAGAGTACAGTATTCCGGTACATCAGACATGGGTGCGATTATGACTAGGAAAATGGAGGAGGAGAGGATGAGGACCCTGTCACTTTTATTCAAGATATTCAAGAGGAATGGCATCTTGAGATGCATGAACCGTATGTGGGATAAAACAGTGGCATTCTTTAACCACATTTTGTGCCAGGGGCTCCCCGAGCAGTGGAACAGCAATTAAAGAAACAGGTGGGAATGGAAGCAAAACCATGGCCAGAAATACAATTGATGATTGTGCATCACTACTGATTGTTACAGGAGAAGAAGAAAAAAGAAAGCCGAGGGCAGAAAGCAGGAAGAGGCGAAGTTAGTCCAGAAAACGTTATCTAAACTCGCTATAGAGGGAGTGATATTGACAGGTAATGAAGGTGTAGTGATACAGGAAATGCAACAGCACAGCAAAATAACATAGCGTACCCCATGGATCAGGGTGGGTACAATATATGGCCAAGAGGAAGAGGGAATGGACCTAGAGGAGGAGGACGAGGTTGATTTCAGAACCCTCAAGGAAGAGGAGGATCTAATGACAGACGCAAAAATGTTGGAATTGCGTAAGAATAGGACACTCAGCCAGAACATGCAGAAGTAGAGGAGTCATGCAACAGAAGTGGCAAGCTCTAAGAGGGGGGATGGGTTATGCTCCAAAATATAATACAGAACCACAGGAATATTATACCCAAGATCGCACACAGGCTCAAACATATCTGCTGCAACACCAACAAATTCAGCAAGCGCAAATGCAATTGCCACAAGCACCTATGCAAGCACAGCTGGTACAAGCCCAGCAGGCGCAGACACACCAGGCATTAGTACCACAATGGAGGAACATGACCCTAGGAGCCTAACAAGCACTTGCACCCAAACTGAGGAATGTGACTGTAATGAGAGGAAATCCTTTCACAAGTGCGGGGATGAATTAATATCCACAATAGGACAGCCACAGAGTGACCTGATATATTCAGTACTATCAGTGACACCAGACCACCAAGAGGAACCAAGGGTTAGGGTAACAATAGGAGGCAAGACATTTTCATTTCTTGGAAACACTGGAGCCACTCGTTCCTGTGTCCGCGAGGGAAATACCCACTTACAGGTACTGCCATGAATGCTCAGGGATTCTCTGTGGCAATGACTTTAGTTCTTCTTACAGATGAATTACAAATCTCAATATGTAAATGCCATTACTATATTCTATTCAGATGCCAGTTAACATATTAGGACATGCCTTGATGGCAAAGCTTAACATGACGATATCCTTAACCGATGAGGGAATAATGTGTTCTACTCCAGGGATACACCATATGAATGTTGGATAGTTTATATTAGCCTTTACAAGCCAGAAGGCATTACAAGGAGTTCCTTTAGATCCAGCAGTATTTCTGTATGGAGTGACTATTTTATTATCATGGTTACCCAGATTGGTAGATAAAATATTGACAATGCCTGATGAATTCTTGTTTAGACCAGACATTCACGTGGATGATGAAGAAGGGCACAATTAGAAGCAGCACTGGTCAGAGAAGAGAGGGTGACGCTTCATAGGACAGATGATGAAGGAAGAGGATGGAGAACAGTGATAGCCCTCAGTGAAGGATACAGGTTGACAGATTTGACAAATGAAGAACTGTTTAGAGATGACTATTCAAAGGGTGAACTAGTGTTTTTTTATAAGTCTCACTTATTTGGATTAAAGTAGAGAATATAGAAATACTGCAGAGAATGGAGTTGGTAAAAAGAAAACTGGAATTCTTCCAGGAAGACACAGAGAAAGTGCCAAAAAAAGTGTCCACCCTCCAGAATGAACACATTCAACTGATCTCCTCGGCACCACACCTACCGCTAAGAAGCAGCTATCATGCAACAACAACATCAGCTGCACACATACCTGGTGTGCCCACGCACTTTTCGACTCTCTCACAACTGACTAGAACTGCGGTTCCCGAGGGCGTTCAACCTACCAGTGCCTTGAGATCATACCAATGATACATAAGGCGCTATACAAATGCAAAATAACATAACATAACATAAGAAGAACAGGATTTATGGAGAAAGCGGGAGTGTTCTTTATCGCCCACTGAGCCAATTTAGAGACAGGATAGCACTGGAAATCCAGTTATGCCGCTATCATTATTGAGAGTAGCACTGGAACAGCTTCACTACCCAGCACACACAACTCAAGAGAGTCTTGCTGCTACAATTGTATAAGAATGGTTCTCGCCCAATCGGTTAGAACATGTGGCACAGTTGATCATAAATTGCATCGTGTGCCAGAAATTTAATGCGGGGCACACTCTGCGAACATTAAGAGGAGCAATTCCAAGACCCAGTGTCCCATTTCAGCATCTACATATAGATTGTGTGAATATGTTACAGACATGTAATGGCTACAGATATATGCTGGTCGTAATATTTCCTTTTTTAGATGGATCAAGGCAGGTCGATGCACGCACCCTGATGCCTCGTGTGCCGCCAAGTGAGGTTTTGCGGTCTGATAATGGACGACATTTTGTAAATTAGATGTTTGAACAAATAGTTCTCCTGTTAGGTATTAAACACAAGTTTTCTTCTGCTTATCACCCAAAGGCAAATGGCTTCTGTTAAAGACAAGAATGTTGAAGCTCAAAATAACCTTAAATAAGGGATGGCTACATTGCCTAACCCTTGCCCTATATGCCTTGGGAAATCTGCCTGGTTCAGATCACCATCTAACTCTTCATGAGTTGGTGACTGGACGCTGTATGAGAACCCCACTTGCTCCTCCAACAAGGATAAGAACTGATGCCCACAGTGTAGCGAAGGCATTAGGTGATGAGATGCATGATTACTGAACAACAATGATTGCAATTATTTCTTTCATGTCTCAACAGGTCAAAAACAGAAGGGAGGGGTCAAAAAGAAGCGACAAAGACAATCGACCTAATGATTTAGAGGATGTACTAGAGCCACCTGTTTTATATCCAGGAGACCAAGTGCTAGCATGGAAATTTGTGCGCACCTGGAGCACACCTCATTTTGAAGGTCCCCACGAGGTGGAGGAAGTTAGTCCCACTACAGTAAAGTTAAAAGGACGGTGAGCTTGGCTGCATTTACATGATATCAAGCCATACAAAGGTGAAACACCAACCTCTCCTGCAGCATCCCGCAGTGAAGCAAGAGAAGTAGTTCCATGCATGCTGACTCATTTCATGACCAAGAAGCGAGAACAGGACGAATGATGAGCAGATAAACACACCTTAAACCAGGAATCAATCTTTTCAAAATTTGACAAAAAATAAATAGACTGTGAGCTGTTCTTCTTTTCTAGATAGGGTCAAGGAACAGTGTGACAGTAGAACTGGAGACAGAAGAAAAGAAGCACATTTTATCTTTCATGATACCTATTGTAGACATTATACACACACTCTTGTATGTTTTTTTCCCTACATATTTCAGTCTTAGCCAGCTCTAACAACAGGATATGAGAATATAGTGATATTTCTTAGTAATCCAAAAAATAAAGATATCATTTTTAGAGTAATATTGTGATCCAAAAGGAGATAAGAGATTAACATATTAAAGTGAATACAAAATGGAGAGGTTTCAAAATGTTTGTTCACTACCATCTAGAAAGTCAATACGTTTTGATGGAGTAATAATTGTGATATCGTTTTGCATTATGATTTGTGTTTTCCTCCTTATTATGATGATGTTTACAGATACCAAAAAGGACAATGCAGATATGGAGTATGTTAATGAAACAACTACTATTGTTCCCACTAGAGGCGCAGAAAGCGTTTTCTATAATATAACTAAACATCTATGGTCTTGATTTAAAAGGGATGTTGAGGAGGACCATGAAAATATAAATACGTATCTTGACAATTCGTCTCATTAAATCTATCTTATCAGCACATTAAAAAGGTGGGGAGAACAACATCAGATGAAAGCTGTTATGTGTGTTCCCTTATGCTTTGGGAATATCTAAAATATTTATAGCAGAAGAAGTATCAGTGAAAAAGGTCCATTGCTTGACAAGAGGACAATTCCAAGGCCGAACAGCATCCGTAGTATTTTTCAATAAAAGGACATCTCAAAGAGATGACAATTGTGCATGATATAAAGTAAAGAGAAAACCAAGAGATTACACATTGAATAATAAAATATGAACAGCTGGGAATTAATGGAGCAGGAATCAAGATAGAAGAAAATAAGATGCTCCGATGTGAAGACAAGACTGGGGAGGAAAGACGAGAATGCTGGGAAAACGGCCAGTTACAAATTAAAAGAGCAGTGCTCACTCCTGAAGGATGGGTTGGTGGATTGGTTGTGTGTAAGACACTAGCATAAACTTAACAGGACAATGGGAAGAAGTTGTGATTAATGTAGAGAAAGAATGAAAAGACCAATGGCCTAAGACTGCAAGATTGTTAACATTAGACTGCAAGATTGTTAACATGGTTCGACGATGAGTGGTGACCTTTGCAAATAATATCCTTGAATAATGCTTCTTATAGAAATAATGGCACGATCAGAGTTGGAGAAAATCTCAAGTGTGGCTGAGTTTTTGATGTCCCGGCATGAAGAAAGGAACAGTAGACCTGATGGACCACTATTGGACCTGTGGATCAAGAGCATATATGAAATTGCGGCAAAAATGGAGATGAGTGTGTTCATTGGTACTGATAAGTATACCAGCCTTGGTAATACCACAAAGTGACCTGCAGATAACACATTTTCCAAAGATGGCTGCACACTTGAGGACGGGAGATAGTTCAGCAGACACCGACAAAAGTGAGAGAATTACTTCTCAGCAAAATCAGTAGAAGCATATCATGGTATTCAGGGATCAGCATAAGCTGTTCAGCAGAACAGCAGTGATATGTACTTCTATCTTCATGCCAGGAATTCAGACTGCAGTGAACGTCAAGTGGTTGCAGATCACCAGATGGGAGCTGCTGCAGATGATCTATACAACATTAAAAGGATTTAAGGCAATCAGAGAAGAAACTAGGGCAATTAGGCGTATGGCCTCCAGAACGGGTATGTCCTGCACTTAATCACAGCAATCGAAGGAGATGCGTGTGCCAACATCGTGCCTTCTTGCTGTACATTTTTACCTGCCCATGATGAAGAGAATTGGACCCTGACAGAAGCAATAACGATGTTGTCAACCCTGCACACGAAGATGGTGGATGAAGTAGATGAGACTGAGGAGGATGATTGGTTTACATCTCTGTTTTTGTGGGTTCCAACCTGGCTGACAAATGTCTTCAAGCTACTTGGAGCAATCTCAGTGTTTATATTGCTAGGATTTTATCTTATAGGGATCATATTGGGACAATGTCAGAAGACAGCCAAGAAAGCTATTGGAATGAAGATAATGATTGATATAGATACTGAAACTGGAGAGCAAATGCAGAATGAAGCCAGTAATCACGAGACTATAAAGAAAAGAACACTTGCACCTCCAGGAACTAGGTTCTACTACCCCAAGGATCATAACAAATATGTAGGATGGTGGATATTCTGTCCACCATCTCGAAATTTCTGACACATGACCTGGAGTGTGGATGAGCATATAACGAATGCAAGTCACCTGAGGGGGGGGGCAAAGATATAGATCCCAAAGAAATGACAGTTCGAAGAAAAGATGAATGAGGCTGAAGAAGAGAATTTGGTTGAAGATTCAACAAGACAGGGGAATGTAGAGGAGCAGGTGAATTCTTTCTCACTAGTTTACCCCACCCCCACCACTGATATATAGGAACAGCAAATGAAAGGCTATGGATGGGACCCCTTGTGTAATCCCACTACTGTATCAAGTGTATGAGAGACGTTATGCACTCAGACAGCCATAAAGAATGTACCCTAGCACTGAAAGTGTGGAAGGATGTTGCATGGAAGTATGTCAGCATGCACCTATGGACATCATGGAATGTTAAGTGAAATCTGACGCGGACAGAGTGATGTCATAAAGAAGATATAGAAACTTATGCTGAAACAACATGAAAGTACTTAAGAGTGATGATGTAACTGAAGCAGCAAGAGAAACATGTACCCAAAGTAATCATGGATATGAATAAGAATGAAGTAGCGTACTGTTTAATAACTGTAAATATGCAGTAACGCAAGATAGATGAGACGTATAGAAGCTTGCTATAGAGGGATATGCAATGTGGCAAGGATGGCCATAATAGGAAAATTAACTTTGGCTCATGTCGAATTCAACCAATCTACCTCAGAGACAGACCAAGGCTGCAGAATCAGGAGACATTGGAAATACAGTTAATGTGCGAAACAGCGATGAGTCGAGGTTGGCCTAAGATCAAGGATATTATTTTAAGGAATAATTGCAAGTCACAAGGGGAGTTACAAGGATAAGCCCTGAATGTCAGACATTCCTCTTAGATTAAGGAAGAAGAAAACATCTGCAGCAGCCAAAGTATTGGACAATTAAAAGTGTATGAGGTCCGTGCAAGATAGAGCGAGCAAGTCTCTATAGACCAAGAGGAGTAACAGCACCCTGCATAATTGAATCAAATAGCAGTAAATAAGAGGTTGAAATTGTCAAATTCGGGGTCTCTTCAGATGTGACTCAGAAGTCAAAGACAAGGGCTATTCATTAGATCCTCAGACGAAGATAGTGGTGTGCTCACACTCCCTCAAATGTTCCAGGACAGTCAGCAGGCTACTACAGACAGAAGACTTTGGTTTATGGCCGACCGATGAGGGATGATGGATTAATTGGGAGAACAGGGAGTAAACTAACTCAATTCAAAAGCCCCTAGGTTTCATTTCACCTACGGGCTGCAAAAGAGATGAAACTCTAAGGTTGGGTAAGGATGCCAACCAATCAGTGGGTCTAAGGGGCAACCTAACATACAATGTTGCATAGACCTATCAGCTGCTATTTTGTCTGCTATAATTAGTACTATACATATTTAGAGGTAGATCACGGCGTGTGCTACAGATATGAGGCAGCCAATGATGTATTAATTCTTATATGTTCTCTAAGTAGATATGTTCCCTTAATCAATCTCCTCCATCGATAGGTTTTATGATTTGCCAGTTAGGATGACATCATAGATGATGCACATTGGAATATGAGACCTTTATGCAATCAACTTAGTATGTGAGTGTGCATGCATCAGTCCAATGTCTGTCCGTTCTCCCAGCTTTATTAAATCAGAATAAAGTAGTACTTTTCCATATTCCTTGAGTATGTCCGGTCATTTGGTCTTCGATCTATATTTGTAATCCTATCTAGCACAAGAGACGCTTCAAGGTGCTAGAGCACAGTCCCATGTGCTGGACAATCAGATCTATCTATATCTAATGAAGATGGCTTTTTGTTTCGGTATGATCTCGTAGTGGTTCCCAACTCTACCCTACAAAAGCAGGTTTTACCCTGGTGTCATGACTCTGAGGCTGCAGGACAAAAAGGAATATTCACTACACTGGACCTAATCACCAGGTCCTTTTGGTGGCCATCTATCAAAAAAGATGTACGGAAACCCGTTTCTCATATACATGCCCCTCTTTTGCTTCAGAGATTTCATGTGTCTCATACATGGAAACCAGGGCCCCCTCGAATAAGAAGGGGGCATACTGTCACAGCGCAGCAATGGTCTATCTGGCGCAGGTGGTAACGTAAACACGTTGGTGTGCCGACACGTCTTTCTAGACAACCTAAGATCTCGGTCTAGTCTATATACATGATGGCGCTCATGCATCCTACTTGTGCCTGCCTTTTATTCTTTCTCCCCTAATTATTCCTCCTTTTCTGCTGCTGCCACCCTTTTGCTTGCACTTTTTCCGGCCCAGCCTGCTGCTCTCAACATTGCAGTCCTTTGCTAAAAGCCCTGCCAGTTCCATTTTCTGTGCGCCTCTTTGCTGCTTACTAAGCCCCATTCCTGTGCCTCTATTCTACTCCTGTTGCCTTCGTTCAACAGCCTTACTGTCTCCTGTCGATGTCTCCTCGTGCTGATATATGGAAGCTTTCCCTGTTGTCTTACTGGTTTCCTTTAGACAGTCCTGCCAATATTCAAGCTCGTTTTGAGCATCTTCTTTTGCAGGGGTTGCGGGTGGTGGTTTCTGCCATTTTTTGGCTTTTCCCCCAGAAGGCTGTTCCATAAAGAGTCCATTATGTCCTGCATTGTATTTAATTAGGCAGGCACTGTGGCCTCTGAAAGGGATAGACCATGCGCATTATTACATGTTTGGCGGTTCAGGAACAAGGGTGCTGGTAGCAATGTACCCCACCCTTTCCGGACTCCAAACTGCAAGTTTGCAGGTAGGTTCACGGAACCCCTGGCAGGCCTGACCTGCCGGGAGTTCAAGCCGCTACCTGCACTGTTTTCCCTGAAGCACTGGCACTGTTTGCAATGGGGCTGGTGCTTCAGTGACCCCATTCCTGTGGAGTCCTATGGGAGTCCTATGGAGTCCTATGGGACTCCACAGGAATGGCAATTTACCATTCCCATGTCCTGCCATAATATCTCAGTGGCACCGGGAAGCCAAGTGGCAGAAATGGTGTTACAGGGTTGCCGGTAACCCACCACCTACCAGCAGGTTTTAATGGCAACCCCCTAATGACAGCCCATATCTCTTCGAAAGGCGACAGTCATCCAAAAGCTGGAAAGGAAGACATGAGAAGAGAAGGTCTAAATCAGAAACATCTTTACAAGACCAAGGTGAGCCAATTGGTGATATTCCCAAGAAATATAAAGAGACTCCTCGTACTTGTCCCAGTGGTTGTGACTACTCTAGAGAACATGGAGAATGTAGGGCCACTCAGTAGACTCGCCTCATCAAATAGGTCACTGAAGTGATAGGTCCACTGAGGTAGGCAATTTATTCTTTTATGACTTAATATTTGTGAGACCCCACAGACACCAGAATGTCTTCTTCCCTCAAGCAGCTGCCACTGCCCCAATTCCCAATCACCCGAACCAAACCCTAACCTTCCACATTCTATATTCCAATTATAATATATACAAATCTATCACTACAACAGTACACACCCCCCTCCCTCATGAAAGGAAGGGTTAGAAGAAAAAAATTAAAAACCTATCTATTTTTTATATACAACATATTGTTGCAACCGATTTTACACTCTCACGCTTCTTCTCACAACTTCCCCAACTCTCCTCTCCTCACATTCATCAGTCACAAAATAATGTCTATCTCTCAGCAATCTCTCTGTAGCACTACTGACATTTCTGACATTACCACCCTCAATTGGAATATCCCAATGATCCCTAACTCTCTCCACTCTCCCTCATAGAATTTGGTACAAACACACATTTTACAACTCTATTCAAATTCCATATAGTGCCATCTACTGGTATCAGTACATTTTTAAATTACTCTACCACTCTCATAGGTCTGGAAAATGTTGACATTCCTTTCTTACTAATATATCCAACTTCTCTATTAAATGTAACATCTCAGATATCACAGGAAATGGATACTTCTCCACCACAATCACCTTTTTTAGCTCCCTCAAACCATGCAAATGCTTACCTTGCCATTAGGCTTTCTTGCAACTACAATAGGAAAAATACATTTGGATGCTTCCACTTCTTCTATCACTCCTTCACTCTTAAGACTCTTATGCTCTTTCTTAACATCATCTCTCAGAGCAATTGTGTATGACTTACTGTGTGCGACGTCAGCTTAATACCTGCCTTGAGCTCAATCTTGTGGCTATATCCTTTTCCAATACCTCCCCAAAATACTCCAGGAAACAATTCTTTCTCCATGCCTTTGGATTATTCACCAAACTCTTTTTCACTTGTAGTGACAATCGAAATAGGATCTTCACTACCAGGATGAAGTTTAATTTTTAACATGGCCTGATTGCCCCATCCTAAAATATGTAACCACTTCTTCACCACATACAACTTCACTTCTGCCAATCTACCCTTGAATTCAATCAAAGCTGTTCTATATCCAATCATTTTGATCACTGAACCCACAAATGCACTGAGATTCTTAATATCAGACTTCTACATGTTTGGACAATAACGTTTCCTGCACAAATCCTCCTACTTTTCCTTTCATTAATAGTGTAAGGTGATCATGAATCTACCATTCATTCTGTGTTTATACCATCAATCTTAAATATGCTTATGGGAGCTTCTTTCTTATTACTTCCTACTATATTGACCACTTCGATATCTTGCTCTTCTAACTTCTCCTCTTCATCTTCATGCACCCATTTCACATTCATGCTTTGGGCCTCATTACGACCCAGGCGGTAAGGGGTTAACGGCACTGTAAAAGGTGGCAGCGCCGTTAACCCCTTACTGCCTAATTACGAGGCCCCTTTGCCCGTCCCCACCTTAACTGCTGGTTTTACCAGCCGTTACGGAAGGAACCCAAAAAGGGACTTAAGAGGTAATTACGGTACTGCAATTTGTGGTACCGTAATTACCGCCTTCCCCATTCCCACTGAGCCCTATGGGGGCAAAAATGGGAATGGGGAAGGGCCAATGGTGAGTGGGGAATTACCGCCCCGCCAACCTTGGAATGGGGTGGAAATTCCTCCATCCACCATGGCGAAATCGGTAAAATATCGGCGTCAACCATGGCGCTAATAGCGCCATGGTTAACGCCTGGGTCGTAATGACCCCCTTTGTTTCTTATTCCTACACACAATACCAAAATGTCCTTTCATTCCGCAATTAGAACATTTTTGATTCGCGTCAGGACACTTTTCGGAATTTGCATAGTGTCCTCTTTTTTTCGCAGCGATAACATTTTCCTAAAAAAAATCATTCTTTACACACTTCCTTGCTTTTGGTCTCCTTTGTCTTACCCACAGATGTGTCCTTTCCTTCCTTCGACTTGGCAGTAAATGTTAATGCTAAAATCTGTAAATCTGTTTCCTTTTCCTTTATAGCCTTAGCACAAATTGTGTTATGTTCCACTTTCTTAGCTATCTATCACTATGGTTTCCTCTAAAGAAGGATCACCACACATCCACAGCCTCTCTAGTATTATACTGCTGTTCGTGTTTATTATGATCTGATCTCTTATGAGATCATCCAAGGTTAAAACTCTTGCAAAGTTGCAGGTTAATGCCAATTTCTTGAAGGCACTCACATACTAATCTACTGATTCATCCATTTCTTGTTTTCTTGAAGAGAAATAATATCTGTTCACTGCCACATTCGTTTTAGGAGAGTAATACAAGTCTAGACGTTTCACTGCTTGGTCATATTCATTGTCCCCATCATCTTCACCCAAACATACGTAAAGGAGGTAACTCTCGAAAGAATCTGTGTCCTTCTGGACCTAAAGAATGCAGTAATACAAAAAAGGTAGCAGGCGCCCCTGTCCAGAAAGAACATGGCATGATAACTTGTTCTGTGGTTTTTACCCACTTTGAGAGTCCGCAGCCATCGCTTTTTGCTCACTGTACTTTTCACAAAGGAGGAATATCCATTTGCATACCAGTCTTTGTCCCACCCAAGGGCAGCTGTAAAGACTGAAGGGGGTATTTGTACTCCTGTACTCCATATGGCAGAGTAGCAGCACAGAGCGCCCCAGCCAATATTCTCTATTTGGTAACTTTGGACGAGCAATCAAGGCTTAAGTGAGGTGATGCAGGCTGGTTTCTTAAGTACAGTGTAGTCCCCAAGCCCCCACAAAGGAATGTCCACACACTTTGTTAGTGATAACACAGTTCTTTATATAAATAAGGTTCAAGTTTAGATACACACAATAACACACTTTGTGCCCAGACAATACTATAATGATAAATGTACACTTTCTATGTGGTACCACAATTACTCTTTGACTCCATTAAAATGTACCTACTGGTGACAGTTTCAAATGGCATACAAATCACTAATAAAAGGTATCAACCATAGACTTGGGAGGGAAACAAGTGGGCAAAACAATTGGCAGAATACTGGGCCTCTACCCCTAGGCACAGTTCTGTGTGAGGATCCCCCACCTGGGCAACCTGTAAATAAAGTATATTGACAAGCGCAGTCCATATATTATTTAGCAGAGTCGTATTCCCTTCTACAAATGTTCTACTACCCCAATGTACCTTTTTTAGCAGAGTTCGACGTCGGGTCATCGACAAATCCTTCTTGAGTGAGCTTCCTTTAAGGCAGGAGCCATGGATCGTCGAGATCCCTCGAAGAAAAGGTGAAAGATGTGGTCGAGGCGGCAGCTTCTGTCTTTGCGGTGTACGTCAACGATTGGTCGGGGATGTCCTGTGAAGATGAGGCATGCAGTGCACCTCGATGACAATAGTTTGTTGCCGCAATGAGTCAGTGAAGAACATAGGCCCAGCAAGGGCATCGGGTCATCAGCGTTTGGCGTCGGCGATCGGGACTCGACCAAGGCTGGCTTTCAAATCTTTGTCTGCATCTTTGTGGACTTCGGCAGCGGGAAACCCACCGGCGGATTCTCCTCAGTTCTGCGGCGACCTTGACTTTCTCCGGCAGGACAAAGCAGTCAATGGTGATGAGCAACGGAATCCTGGATTCAAATGTCTTAGGCAATGGAGCATTGCAACTCCGATTAACAATGATGGTCGTCGACGGCGATGGACTTCAATGTCTGGGTGCTTCGCTTCAGATTCCTCGCAGTCCCCGTCTCCGGTCGGCAGCCTTTCGAGGACTGGCTTCCAGGGAGCCTTGGTGAAGGTAAGCTGGTGCACAATGGTCCCTCGTAGCTCGGGAAGAGGTCTCCTAGCCAGGTCCTCTCTTGGATCAGTCCTTGACAGACACAGCAGCTTTCCGATTGGTGAAGGAAAGCAGCAGCAATTCGTCATCTTCTAGCCTGCTTCAAGGATAAGTAGCTTCAAGTTTCAACTTCAGCCTCTGAACAATTCCAGTAAGTGAGAGGTCCCCTAATATACTGTTCTGTCTCTCATTCACACTGCTGGGCCAAGCTCAACAGCCAATCTCCTGAAAGAAAAAATTGATTTCTTTACATTAATGAGTAAATTGAAGTTGAAAGTGTTTTTTTACTCCCTGGAAGAAGATCCAAGTGAAGCAGATTCACCATCAGAATTTCTAGAGATGTCACGTAAGAGCTCCTTTAATCTGTCTATACAAAACCATGTTCTATCTGTTTTTGAAAAATCAGTGATAGAGAACCTTAAACAACTGTCCTTTCGGACCAAGAAAGTAGGCAACTTCTCAAAGAGAGAAAGACAAGTCTTAGAGAAACTACTGAACAATCAGGATATCATCTTTAAACTGGCAGACAAGGGGGGTGCCCTCGTATTAATGAACAAAATAGACTATCTGGAGGAGATTGAACACCAGCTGTCTGATCAGGAGACCTACAAAGAAATTCTTTTCAACCCTACGGAGCAGGTTAGGGCACTGATCTCCGAAGTACTCGATGAGGCAATTGAGAGGGAAGTGATCACAGAGAAGACACAAACATACTTAGAGAACAAATACCCCATCACACCTGTGATATACCTTCTTCCAAAAATACATAAGAGATTAGTGAAGCCACCAGGACACCCTATCATCGCGGCCACTGACAGCCTGCTAGAACCTCTAGCAAAATACCTAGATAAGATCCTTCAACCGCTAGTACAAAAGACAGAGACATTTGTCAAGGACACGATGCATTTCCTCAGTATGATAAAAGATGTGAACTTTGTGGAAAATAGAGATGTACTATTCACGATGGATGTTACATCGTTGTATACTGACATTGTACACGAGGCAGGAATAGAGGCCGTTGAATGGTTTCTCCTTCGATCCCCGGATTGGCAGGGGGACAGATTGTTTGTACTTACCCTTCTGAAACTGGTCCTAATGAATAACTGTTTCCAATTCGGTGATAAGTACTATCTACAGCTATCAGGAACCAGTATGGGGGCGGAGATGGCCCCCGCTTATGCTAATATCTATATGTTCTATCTGGAATATGAGCATATTTTATCATCACCAAGATGGACACAACATCTACCAGTATTTGTGCGATACATTGATGATGTATTTGGAATCTGGTCAGGGCCAGAAGATGAACTACAAACACCAAGATGGACACAACATCTACCAGTATTTGTGCGATACATTGATGATGTATTTGGAATCTGGTCAGGGCCAGAAGATGAACTACAAAAATTGTTTGAGACAATGAACAATATGCATCCAAGAATCAAGTTTACTAACACCACGAGCAGAACCAAAACAAACTATCTGGATGTAGAAATCTATGTCAAGAACAACAGATTGGCCACTAAGATCTTCACAAAAACTACTGATCGTAATAGCCTATTGATGGCAACCAGTTTCCATCCAAAGCGTACAAGAGAGTGTACCACTTAGTCCATTTTTACATTACAGATGGAACATCTCGGAACCAGAAGAGTATAGACAACAATCTCAGACACTGTGTACGAAGTTTCAAGAACGTGGCTACAATCAATCCTTGATCTCTGAAATTGCGGGAAAATTGGAGGCTACAGAGAGAGAAACTCTACTTACTCTGAAACCTCCTAAAACTGGACAACCATTGGTCTACGTGACCACCCACTCAATACAAAGTGGCAAGATTAAAGGCATAATCAAAAAGAATTGGCCCATGTTGCAGATGGACCCCACTTTACAACATCTATTTAGTGAACTACCCATGTTCGCTTATCGCAATAGTAAATCCTTGCGTAAGAGCCTGATTAAAGCCGAGATATCCATGACTGACTCCACCAACAAACAATATAAAGAATAATTCTTCCAAAAGAACATGAGTAATTTGTTCGCTCCTGTCAGCATTGTGGGTATTTCATGAAAGGGAATACAATTACACATCCACACACAGGCAAAACAATTGCATTAAAACACGTGTGCACATGTGACTGTAAAAATGTAGTGTACGCACTGAAATGTCCATGTGGACTCTATTATGCAGGGATCACAACAAGAAAAGCTAAGCTCTGCTGTACAGAGCACAAGTCCAATATACGGACACGAAACCTCAAATCCCCAGTTACATCACACTTCCTTGAAGCGCAACACACCATAGCGCAGCTCAAATGCGTGATTTTACAACAGGTCTTCCTTGGAAATAGAGGGGGGGACATTACCAGGAAATTACAACAAAGAGAAGTCTGGTGGATTCATCATCTTGACTCTATGCACCCAAGGGGAATGAATTGTGAAACAGATTTTATGTGCTTTTTGTGACACGAACATGCATTTAAAGAGTTTTTCACCAGACTTGCAACTATGAGTATTATGCATATGTAGCCGAAGAACCAGGGTGAGCATGGTACAGTATTATATTGGACATGGACACACAGTGATCTACGTTTTTGACCCATATTTACACCACAATATGTACTTTTCTATTTCCAATGTTGTAACACGACTGTGTCTTTGATTGTATTCTCTGGCGAACCAGCTTTTATGCGTAATAGCTTTTATAAGTAATAGTTGTTATGCTTAATGCTTGAAGATATGCGGATGCAGGTTCATCTCTTTACTCTATACACATTGTAAGCATGAGCATGTTGAGCTTGATGTAATAGTCAAAGGACATAAGTAGGCATAAAACACTAAGATAGTCAGAGGTGTGAGATGGACTTCATACAGGCTACTCTACTACATCAGCTAGGATAGGTCTGACCACACTTACATCCACTATCATTGAGCAGGGTGGGATCATGCATCCACCTGATCACGTGGCAGTAGTTACTGTTGGACGGGGAGGAGGGACACAAGCGTCTACTTACGTTGGCGTTTAGTCCCTTCCCCCGCCGACCTTGGAATTTTTAGATGGTACTTCCATCTAGTTGAATCTGTGACGAATTCAAACATCTATTGGCCACGATCGGAGGGTTTAGTTATTTGGCCAATTCCGACTATATGCATATCAACACTGGAATCGGGAGTCCCGAGCCAGATCGTGAGGTGATCTATATTGCTTTACAAACTGTATGGAGCGTATATGTCACCATGACTACACTCGTCTAGCCCCTACCAACATGGTGCACTGGCCATGCCACACGATTGTGTGCCGGTCCCCTTGACAACGCTCATACACTGGGCTCATTGCAGCACTGCTTTGCTCGCAGACAGACACGCTGCATTGGTCCCCTGCAGTCGTGAGTTTACTTTTACTTTATTGCTACCTGAGCAGACCATGTGTATGAGACTTGTAGTGTATTATTGGAGATCTAGCGTCTTAATCACTTATGCAGACAGCAAGTTCACCGAGTGATTCAGTGTAGCGTTAAGTTGATAATGAGCGGTTTAGAGATCGCTCCTTGGAGTATTGCTAAATGAATGGGATATGAGCCGACTGAGGGCAGATGTGCATAGAGTCCTGGTGATTAGTGGAAGTACTCACTGGAATAGTATGAAGCATATACTACTGAGCACCTTACGCAAAGGATATATATCTACACGAATATGCTGGAGGCATTGATTGCACAGTGATACCTCCCTCCATTCTTCTCCTGCAGTTTGCTACCCCCAGACCTTATCAGCTGGCTATGTTGTGGAGGCTATGTGAGGTCCAATCTACAGCCTTGTGGGTAATCTCTCACATCCATCTATGCCCCTGGTCCAACCGAGGTGGTCTTGACTCCGGGTTTCGACAGAAGGTTAGTTCTGATTTACGTTTCCCAGTTAGTTGTATGTTTTTCTCTACTTTAAAGTTTATATTGGTGACAGTATAGTCTGACACACTCTTATACTTATGTACGTTTCACAGCTACACATCACGAGTGTGAATATAAAGTTAAACACAGCAGTAACCGCCCTGAAGAAGGATTTTTTTTCTGAAACGCGTTGGCCCTTTTTGACATAACACCGTGGACACTGCCCACAGATGTGGATCACATTGAGACATCAATATAGGATATTCAATCTGTTGCCATTAAACAACATATGTATCAGTCTTTTGTGAATTGCCACATTGAAGGCCATTGATTAATGTTATAATAGGCCATATGAATTGTATGTCTTTCTTTGACCTAACAACAGATTTTACATTACATTATGTGATGGTTTAATGTTGACAAATGTATAAGTTTACAGTTTACATTCGAATGCTCCACTGAAACTATACATTTCCTGGATGTCAAGATCAATAAAGAAATCACAGGCTACAAAACCAATATATACCAAAAACCAACTTATAGGAATAACATCTTACACAAGCTGAGTTTCCACCAGCCAAATTTAATAAAGAATCTCCCATATAGTCAAATGCTGAGAGTTAAAAGAGTAATCAGCGACCCAGAGGACTATGAAGAAGCAATCAGCAGGATGGGAGCCAAATTCCTCAATCGAGGTTATGGCAGATCAGAAATTGCAGAAGCAGAATGGAGACTCAAGGAGAAAGGAAGGGAAGAACTGCTGAAACCCTAACAGAAGGCCGATGAAGCGCCCTCGATTGTGTTTGTGTCCAAATATTCAAAACAGAGTCAACGGATTAAAAATATAATTAAAAAAAACTGGAACATACTTGCCTTGGACGAACAAGTAGAACCTTTGTTTAAAGAACTTCCTACCTTTGCCTACAAGAGGAGTCAGAATTTGAAAGACAAGTTGGTTAAAACAAGGAATTTGAAGAAGAACAAGGACACAAACAAAACTGGAACATTCCCATGTTTGAACTGTTCTAACTGTGGATATATTCTGAAAGGGAACATCGTGAATCATCCACATACTGGAGAAAAAATAAAATTAAGACAGTTTGGGACATGTGACTCAGTGTATATAATTTACTCCATAAAATGCCCATGTGGGCTTTATTATGTGGGACAGTCGACACGAGCAGCTAAAACAAGATAGAATGAGCACCGTTCATGTATACGAACACACAACAAAACCTCAGCAGTGGCACGCCACTGGGACTCCAAGAAGCAAAATTTGTCCCAGATAAAATTCCAAATCCTGGAAGTGGTGCAAAAAAGAGAGCCACACATGAATCTCCAACAAATACTTGATCAGAGGGAATCGTTTTGGATTGATAAATTGGGAACTCTGACCACAAAGGGGTTGAACGAAGAGATCAACTTTGCCTGTTTTCTTTAATCAATATTAGAATATATGCAGTGTTAATTAATTTTTTTGAAAAAAGAAAGCTTTTCTGAGAGTTGTGGTTACTTTATCACCTAGGGATAATATGCTTTGTGAACGTACAGGCTGCACATTAGCGAGCATTTGTGTATAATATGTTAATTTAAGACATATACGGTTACCTAAAGATTTCAATTTAATGTTATAATGATGAATGTAAGGCCTTAACAGTAAGGGTTGAATTCAATCTGTGATTAATATGTGTTGCAATATGACCCTTGTGCGATGTACGGCAAACACAGGCAGGCTTGCATGCAGTGTGACATTCTCTCATAGCAAGCTATGACGTCTAGTAATCACACAGTAGGTCTCCGCCCCTCTCACGTAAGAGGGTGAGACTGGAGACACGCTTTGTTCGTCCAGTTCAGGACGGGGGATTAGCCGTAGAAACCATGGAGGTTGCTTTATATAACTTCATACCTATGATGATAGAAGACATCAATGAGGAATATACCGAAATGCATATTTAATTGAATCACACAATCACGCCAACACAGGCGGTTGCCATGGAGGTCCCTTGTCCCGCCCCTCCGCTCACGCGAAGGGGTGGGATGGGAGGCACGTCCGTCTCGTCCTATCCTGGACGTGGTGCCACGAATTCCATGGTAACGCCGTTAGGAAGCCTCGCACGGGTACGTGCGCACGCGACTCATTTTGCGAGCAGATCGTAAAGAAGTATAGTGGAGGTTGTTGTTGTTTATTTATTTATAGAGTGCGCCTGGCCATTGAGCAACTGGGCGCTTGCAGTGAAATAAATCTTAGGTTACAGGTGCATGACTCCGTTACATTTCTTAGGTTACATACATATATTACAGTTCCATTACATTTCTTAAGTTACAGTATCATATATTACAGGCTCATATGTCGAGCATTACTTACAAGGCATATTTACTTACAAGAGAGATATATTACATTTATCTTAATCTTTTTTGTAGCACTGTCAGATGACTTACAGTATAGCTAAGTTACAGTTACAATGTTTGCAATGAGAATACAAAGTTTTTGGTATAGTTGAGGCGTTTAGCGGTCGTTATTTTTAAGCCAGAGTTTAGCGTTAGCTTTGAACACATGGAAGGAGGGGGCGGCTCTAAGTATATCTGGGATGGAGTTCCATAGCTGCTCTGCTCGAACCAGGAAGCTGGACCCACCGGTTCTTTTTAGTTTAAAGTTAGGGACTTTGATGCTATTTGAGAGGGCCTTTCTGATGGGACGTTGAGATGTGTGCTTGGTGAATTTTTCTGACAGGTATGCAGGAGCTTTATTGTTCAGACAGTTATGTGTAATGTTCAGAGTTTTGAGTTTGATATGGTCATTGATGGCCAGCCAGTTGACGGCTCTTCTGTGGGTAGATATGTGTTGTCCTTTGGGTATGCCTAGGGCTGTTCTGAGGGCATTGTTCTGCAGGGTTTGGAGTTTGTTAGTGTTATGTTTGCTGGTGCCTAGGTACAGTGCATTACAGTAATCTAATTTGGAGAGGATGAGGGTGTAACGCTCACCTGGTTCCCACGGGGGCGCTGGTCTAGTCTGGATTGCTGTGGCCTCTTCTAGCATGATGCGCAGGACCCGGAACATCGATTGGACAGGACCTCCAAATCGTGCTTGCCTGGCCCGTAGGAATATCCTTCTGCAGATGAGAAAGGGGATTAACAGTCTGCAGAATAGTGTGC
Organism: Ambystoma mexicanum; assembly: GCF_040938575.1. Taxonomy (NCBI): domain Eukaryota; kingdom Metazoa; phylum Chordata; class Amphibia; order Caudata; family Ambystomatidae; genus Ambystoma; species Ambystoma mexicanum. Next base: position 384,120,953 of record NC_090929.1, on the reverse strand, counting down.
TAGCTCCCCCCTTTCCCCCTTCCTCCTTCGTTCCTCTCTAACTTCCTCAAAACCCTGGTTTAAGCTCACCTTATGGTTTGGAAGGATGAACTCTCCATCCTGCTTCTGGTGCAGGGGCGCCTGTTCGTCCAGTTACTTCACTGGTTTTCAGAATGGCGCTGGCAAAATCCACTTGACTTTCCTGAGCGATGCGCCGTAAGTATGAAAGTTCAAAGTTCAAGTGAGGCCCCCTTTATGTTGTCTTTCTAACCTGTGATCTGTCCTTTATTTCAGGTGCAGAATGAAGGCGATGCGTCGAGGGGTTAAACTGCCGAGGTGAGTAGTGATGAGGGCGATCCCTCTAAATGTCCTTATCATTCCCCAGAAATGTCTCTTGTCCTTTCCCCATAGGCGCCGGGGTACGGTACCTGCCAACGGGGCGGCGCCGACCCGAAATGTGGAAGAAAAGCCGGTAAGTATTATGGCTGTTAATCAGGCTTTCCTTCTGTGTTCCTTCTGCTCACCTTTTGTTTCTTCCTCTCTCCCCTAGGTGCAGAGATGTGGCGTCCGATGCTGACAGCCGCGATGGAGCCGGGAGATGTCTCGAGGACAGGTGAGTGAAGCGTGGCGCTGCAGCGAGCAACGCAATGCTTTTAAATGGAAGTCTTTCTTCAGGGTTGCTGGCGAGAAGATTCCGGATGCAGGTAAGAAGTTTAAAATATTCCTTGGTTTTCACCTTTCTCTTCTCTTCCTTCCTTGCAGGTCTTCCAGGTTCGAGGCGGGCGTGGCTGGAGTCCAGGAGCAGGAGCAGACACGGTGAGTGTTAAGCTTCAGGAAGCAGAACAACGCGAAGCATGAGCTGCTGTCTGGGCGTGGCTTAAATAGCTTCCAAACAAGTCCCAGGTATGTATCCTTCCCCAACTAGGTATGTATCCTTCCCTGGCCACGCCCGAGTGAAAAAATAGTCCCTATGAAAAAATAGTCCCTTTCAGGTCTCAGGGAGGCCTGAAGCGTGCAGCATGGTCTGCATCAGGTAAGTGCACAAAACACCTCCCTTTATGAGCCTGGCGCCTATGGCGCCAGGACTGATGTCCAACATGAGCCTGGCGCCAAAGGCACCAGGACTTAGTCCAAAGAGCCCCTATAAGGGGCCGCTGGGCTTTTACCCGAGGGCATGATGCCTGCTTCCGGGGGTGCTGGGCCTGGCCTGGTGCTCCGGGGGTAGGCATCATGACAGAGGGCTCGCGCAATGGTGGTGCAGCTAGCTGTCGAAAGGTATGGTTTGCAGGTATGGATAAGTTTGCAGGTATAGCTGGTTGCTGAGGCTGCAGCATTTACGTGCTTGTCGAGGGTGAGGGGCGAGTCTAGGTAGAAACCTAAGGTTTTTACTTCTTTGGCTACCTCTATTTTGATGTCATCGATCATGATGGAATTGTAAAGCTGGGGTAGTTTGTTCAGTTTATTGGTAGAACCAATGATTAGGAGCCCGGTCTTATCATCGTTAAGACATAAGCCATGAGTGGCCATCCAGGTTTGGATGATTTGGTAAATTTTGTTTATGAGTCTGGTGTCTTTTTCATAGTCGCCTTGGATTGGGATGAGGATTTGGGTATCACCTGCGTAATTGGTATATGAGACCCCTAGCTTATCCAATATATCAAAGAGAGGCTTTGTGAAAATATTGTATAGTGTGGGGGAAACACATGACCCTTGGGGGACTCCGCAAGTGATGGGGACTGGATCCGTTGCTGATGAAGGAGAGAAGACTCTTATAGTTTTCTGGTCCAGGAATTAATTTATCCAAGCCGTGGCTTTTGTGGAGAAGTTGGCTGCCGATTTGAGGTGATTGCACAGTACCTTGTGATCTACCAGGTCGAAAGCAGCTGATAGGTCTAGAAGTAGGAGAATAGACACATCTCCTCTGTCTTTACGCTCGTCTGCCTGGTTTTTAAGATCAAGGAGGGCTGTTTCGGTTCCATGTCTAGGTCTAAATCCAGATTGTCTTGACCCTAGTAGATTGTTGCCCTCCAGATAATCTTGGATCTGAAGGTATGCGGCTTTATCTAAGATTTTAAGGAGGAACGGGACCGTTGTTATTGGCCTATAATTAGTTGGGACATTGGGGTCCAGGTTAGCTTGTTTTAGTAGAGGTAGTATCCATGCGTCTTTAAGGTTTGTTGGCACAGAGCATGATTTAAATGAGGAGTTAATGAATGATGTGATGAAGGGGGCTAGTTCATGAGCAGCCTCTTTGATAATTGGGGCTGGACAGGTATCCCCGAGGCATCGGGATGGTTTCAAGGACAAGATGATGTTTTTAGTTTCTGCAGTGGAGATGGCTCTAAAGCTAAATTGGTTAGGGGGTTTGGTTTGGTTAGTGGCAAGTTCCTGGAGGATGGTTTCTTGCGTGGAGAGGGCGATGTTGTGGAGGGCAGATTTTTTAGCTCGTATTTTGTCTTGTAGCATTGTGATTTTGTTGCATAGGGCTTTTTGAATGTTAGTGCACCAGACTTTGTCTTTGATGCAAGAGTCTATGGGTGCAATTGGGGATTCTAATTCTCTCAGAATGGAGAAGATTTCCCTGGTGTTCGAATTGGCTTTTTTGATTCTGTCATTGAAGGTCTCTTTAGCCTGAATGATTTGTTTTTGTAGCTGTTAGAGAGGGCAGTGAGAAGGTCTTTGTTGTGAGAGGAGGTTTTTTTTTCTCCAGCAGGCTTCTGCATGTCGTTTCTCTTTGCGTAAGGCTATTAGCGCGGGTGTGAACCACATGTTCAGATGAGCAATGGGTTTTGATTTAGTGGATTTCAGCGGCGCAATGGCGTTGATCGCTGAGTTGATGGTGTTATTGTACAGGTCAACTAGATCGTTAGGGTTAGAGAGCTGGCTGGAGTGATTAGTGATGGGTTGGAGCAAGGAGAGAATGTTAGCAAGTGTTATATATTTTTTTTGCAATGGGTGAGGGCAGATGGAGCATGAGGTTTGGTAGATTTAGGTTGTGGGAGGTCCGAGATAGTCAGGGAGATCAGATGGTTATCAGTCCAGATACAGGGTTCAATTGCCGTTATGAGGGAGGTGCAATTGATGTCTGCGACCCAGTCCAGTGTGCGACCTTTAGAATGAGTGGGGCCGTTATTTCGAATAGTGATGCCTGCCTCCTCAATAGTCTTAGCTATAGTGGAGGCATTAGAGTCTTTTGGGTCTTTGTAGCCTAAGTTGAGATCTCCTAATAGGAAGATTTGAGTTCCCGGTTTGGCATTCTTATTTAGTAGGGTGGTTAAGTCCTCTTCAAAGGTGCCTAGTAGACCGGGGGGTCTGTAGATCAGGTGTATTGTGATAGTACGTGTGGCCGAGATTTCTAGTTTAAGGGAGAGTAGTTCAGCTGACGGCATAGTGAGGCTGTCTATTTCTTTGATAGTGAGATTGGCTCTACAAATAAAAGCTATGCCTCCTCCTTTGGAAGTTTCCCTGTCTTTTCTGAAGATGGTGAAGTTAGGGGGTATGGCTATCATGAGGGCAGGGCCAGCGGCTTTGTGAAGCCATGTTTCGGTAACTGCTAGGAAGTCAAGTTGGTTACAGGTGATGATATCAGCAATTTCCGAGGCGTGAGCTATTATGGATCTGGCGTTGATAAGACCACCCTTGAGGTTTTGAGTTATTTGCGTGTTATTGCTAGTGTGGACCTTATTAGACAGAGTTTCAGATGAATTGGTACAAAGGGTTAGATTGCAGCTAGGTTTCCTTGTGTGCCTGATTCGGCTGGTATGTTTGAGCTCCTTCTTAGCGTGGCTAAGGGGTATGTGAGTGCTAGGTGGTTTGGGAAGTCTGTAGTCTAGTCTGAGGTTTCGTAGTTCGGTGGGGTAGGCTTGGCTCTGTAGAGCCTGGGAGAGGGGCGTCGGCAGTTTAGGTAGTCTAGTGCCTAGTCTAGAATTCCTTAGTGCGATACGATCAGCCTGTCTCAGTTGGGTCTGGGCTAGGGGTGCAGGCTGTTTGGGTAGTCTAGTACCTAGTCTAGAGTTCCTTAGTCCAGTTGGACAAGCCTGATTCAGCTGGGTCCAGGTCAGGGGAGAAGACGCGCTGCAATGACAGGGCAATTTGTTCGAAGAGAGGAAGATTAGAAGGGAATTGTAGAAGGCTGATTATCCCTCTCTCCCGACAGGGACACTCTACTTATGTGTACATATACACGAGGCGTTTAGGATTGTGAAAGAGCGGCTAAGGTAAAGATGCATATGTACATTGTAATTAAGCATTGCTTACATTACCATGGTCACTAATTAATACATTGCAATTTGTCTTTTTCTTTTCACCCAACTATACAATGGGACTAACTTACCTATGGGTATGTACACTTATATTCTAATTTTGTGATATGAATTGTGTTAAAATATAGCCCTGGAGATGGTGCTAGGCATCGAAATGCATTGGCAAGAGCCGTATTGATTTGTAGAGGAATTGTGAATCCACTGATTAATTGTGTGATCTAAACACAACCACAACAGTAAAGATTTGAAAAAGAAGTGACTACAATTGCTTTTTGTGCTGCTTTTTTAAACTGCTTTTCTGAACTGATAATTAAGCTAAACAAACCAAACAATAACGAATCTAAAGGAATGAATTTAGCTTCCTGGCAGGAAGCAACAGTGAGCACTGGGTACTACGGGGTGGTCTCCACTCTGTTTTGCTAACTGTTGTTCTTACTATAAAGCCCGAGTGTCGTTGGGCTTTGTTTCAACCCGGTAAGATCCTTAGAAAAGCATATATCTATCTGAAATAACAAAAGAAACAGTTTTTCACTCAAAACCAAACAAACCAACGGTGGTGCCCACCTGTTTTCCATTTTTCTGCTACTTTAGTTACCACGGGAACTAAATCTGTGCCCCTCGTGTGGGCTGCGCACTTCACCATGGTGGCTGCTGTGGGATATGCCAGTTCTCCTAGTAATCTTTCTAGTAATGGGACATGTTGTAATGGTGTACCGTCTATGCGCTGGAAGCCCCTCCTTCTCCATCGTCACAGTCATGAGCGCACTGTAGACGTCAAATAGGCGGAGTCAGAATATATCATCGCTATCTGGTCAACGTGCCCCTCAAATGCTATTCTCATCGCCACTAACTAAGCTGCCTGCATAGAATAATGTGCTGGTAATCTGATTTTTGACACAATCTTAAAATTATCGCTCTTACTCCTTATAACTGATGCCCATGAATGTCGCAATCCAGTGCTCGGATCTGTCGTTGATGAACTGTCATAGCTCCCTCCACCGTTATTTTCACCAATTTCTTTTGCACCAATTTAGCTTCCTCTCTTTGCCTCTGTTCTACCTTATCCCTCTCATTCTCTTGTCTCATTCAGCAATAACGGACAATATTCAACTGTATCTCGGGCCATTGTTTCATCTCAGTCACTACAATTTATTTTAGCTGTTTCTGCACTTCTTCGGGGAGGCCCTGACATAGGATGTGATAGAACAAAGGCATATATTTGTCCCAACTCTCCCTTCTTTCAAAATGCCATTTTTCTTGTATTTCTTGTACATGTGCAGCAGGATCCTGCTTTGTCCTCATTTTATGGACATAATTGCACCCACGTCTGATGTGCCTGTGTATTGCACCTTTAATGCCTTCCAAACGGCCGATCGCGTGATTGGTAAAAGGCAAACCATCATGTGTGTTATTTTGTGCCATCACATCAGGATTACCTTCACTTTTCCATACATCATCTACCTGGTTAACTAAAATTGAAGCAAGTAAACTCTTCACATTCCCTAGCGCCAACGTCATACCTACCGTTCTTTTTTCCGACTGATGAAACCACTTTCCTGCCCCTGTTGTCACGATGGTAGGTTAGGCACCAAATTGTTGTTTTCTGTTTGTGGCCACAGAATATACTGATCTGGTCCCTTCCCCTTCTAGAGCAATGGTAACTGCATCAACCGCGCCCTTCATCCCTTTTGACAATACCGTCATGCGGCTTGTTCGACGGCCTGGCAAATTCCTTAATCTGTTTACATACAGTGTTTTCTTCCTGTATTTATTGGCAGGAGCTCCGGGAGCGATGGACCCCCAATCCATAATAGCTCATCATCCCGCAAATCTATTAGTAGATACTCAATTCCTTCGGGTGCACTTGTTTGAAGGGATTGTCCCACATCTTCTTCCTCTTCCTCCTTTTCATCGTCCCACTATTCTTCCTCTTCCTCTACTTTTTTCAGCACCTTGCTGCTAATTCCACTACTGATGTGCACTCCTCTTTCAATTTTGGCTATTATGTTCCTGCTAACGTTGCCCACAGCCCCCTCACACTTTCTTCTCTTTCTCTGCTCTCTGTCACTCTTCTACTAATGCTAGCATTAACTTCTCTCCTGTACTCTTCTCTCGTTCTCTCCTTCTCATCCTCTCTCTCCAGGGCCTCCACTGTTACGCTCACCTGATATCCCCAGGGGCGTCTGGAAGGCTCTGAGATCTGGAACCCTGGATGCGTAGTTGCCCAGTGCTGAATAATGAATCTGCAATTACAGAAGCGAGGATTTGTGATAACTGTCTCTAATGGGTGAATCTCCCACCTCCCTCTGACTGATTCCCTCCCCACTGGGTTCTTTTCTCACCTTAGTTATTTGTAGGGTGAGCTATCCGTCCTGCGTTTCTTGTGCAGGGGCGCTTGACGTTTGTTGGCCAGCTGGCCGAGTTGCTTCACTGGTGCAGTACGCCTTCCTTGGGCCCAGGCCTGCTGTGACCCCGAATCTGCTGGTAGGCAGGTAGGTTTGTTAATTGTAAGTCTTTGTTCTGTTTATGGTGGGAATTTGTTAATGTCTTTATCTCCTTCCTTTCAGGTGCGAAGGTCTTGTCCCGGATGGAGAGGCACCTTTTCTAGGTAAGAGAAAGCGCAGCGCCTTTATTGTCTTTTAAAGCTAACCTGTGTTTTCTTCTTCTTTTTCTCACAGGCCGCTGTGGTGCTGCAAGTGGATGAGAGCGCGATGAAAAAAAGGCCCCCGGAATCCGTTAAGGTAAGTACAGCATTGTGCGGTTGTTTAATATTGAAAGCGAACCTGAATATGTCTCTTTTCCTTTGCAGATTTTGCTGTGGTGCTCCGGATGGAAGCGTGGCATAGCGCGATGGAATTCAGGTAAAACTGCTGGAATAAGATGTTTTGGAAGCACGCATTCTAATATTGTTTTTCCCTTTCTCGTTATTGCAGGTCGCAATGTTCGAACAGCAGCTGTGGTAGCGGTTCGCCGGATGTCCTTAAGCTAGTACTCACAGGTGAGTGATGTTTCTTCTTCTCTCGGTTTCCACAGATTGCAGCCAAGTTGAGATGCTGAGTGCTGGATGGTGTTTTCTCAGGTAAGACAGAATAATCTTGTTCTTGTTCTTGCAGGAATACAGGAAGATGCTGAAGACCAGGTGCTGGACACGGTGAGCATCACGCTGTGGGTTGCAGAATAACACGAAGCGTGTTCTGCAATCAGGGTGTGGTTTATATAGCCCAGGTAAAGTAGTACCAGGGAAAGTAGTTCCAGGCCTGCCACACCCAAACCACTAGACCGGATGGCTTGGTTCTTTGAACTAGACTGTGTGGGTGCTTCCATGTTGGATTTAAAGGCCCATGTACATATATGGGACCTAGTTTGAACAGCCCTTCCTTCCTACATATGAGCCTGGTGTCAAAGGCGCCAGGACTGGCTCCAGGAGCCCTTTTGCAGTGGTTTTAAGGCCCTCAGGGTACTGGTGGGAGCCTGCATGTGGCCCAACTTGTGGCCCCTCACAGTGGTCATGACAACCACATTGTCATTGTCATTTTTCTGTCTGTCTATTTAAAATAATATCTGTCCTCCCACCCATTTGTCTGGTGTGACTACTGTCTCTTTTTCTACACCCCTTATGCACTTCACGCGTTTCAACTCTTCTCTCGCTTCCTTTAGCTGTGCTTCTAAACTGCACCATTTATCTTTTTCAACTCGTATTGCTAATGTACTATTGGCGTCACTTTCCCAGTCCTTTTCTTTAACCTCACCTCCTGCTTCCAGGGGCACATATCTGAGATTGATGTAACCTGCAGCAACCTGCAATGGATATAATAGAGAGATGCATGGTTGAGGGAGAGGAGGCGCTGTTGGCTGCACACGCCCTTCATTGCCTCTTCAACTTATATTCTCTTTTTCTCTTTTTGACCTGATCCTCCACTTCCACAATTCGAGTATGCTTACAGGCCGATTCATGGAATAATTAGCGCGGCGCAAGTGGGCAAAAATGTGCGAATCGCAGTGGAATAGCGAAAATCGCAGTGCAAGTGCGAAAATCGCACGAAAAGCAGCGCATATCGATTCATGGAAGTCCTTGCGCGAGAAAACCAGCGGATGTGCGATAAAAAAGTGCGCGGCGCAGGTTGGCGGACAGGCCATCTAACAGCGTGCGCCAGGTCACAGCGAAAATCGCACAGGCCAGAGCGAAAATCGCACATAGCGCGGCGCACACAACAAAAGTAGGCGGAACACGGGCGTAACACTCGGAATGGGGAACAACTTGCCAAAACGTGGGCGTCACGGGGGAAGTACAGGTCACAAGTGCACGGAACGCCCACACGCTCGCCTACAACACGTATTCATGGAATAGAATAGGGCAAAAAAGCGCACGCTCAAACCAGCGCACAGGCACAAACACGACCGCCACAAGAAAGCAGGCGGTAGCGTCTCTGCGGCTGTAAGAAATGTGCGCCAAAAGGTGCGCCAACAAATAGCACCTATATACTGCCATGATGAATGTCCTATACTGTGGCCCTCCAGGACAAATGACGTGCAAAGGGGTACCCACAAACACGGACCCGCTGACAAAAAATACGTGTGCGTGTATACCGGGGTGCGCGGGAAGTGTCACACGCGATTTGGCCGGGTACGTGGATTTCAGGGGTGCGCGGGAAGTTCCACACGTGATTTCAGCAAGGTATGTGTATTTCAGGGGTGCGCGGGAAGTTCCACACGCGATTTCAGCAGGGTACGTGTATTTCAGGGGTGCGCGGGAAGTTCCACACGCGAATTCTGCAGGGTACGTGCATTTCAGGGGTGCGCGGGAAGTTCCACACGCGAATGGGCCAGTGTGAGCAGGGTACGTGTATTACATGGGTGCGCGGGAAGTTCCACACGCGATTCCATCAGGGTACGTGTATTTCAGGGGTGCGCGGGAAGTTACACACGCGATTGGCCCAGTGCGAGCAGGGTACGTGTATTTCAGGGGTGCGCGGGAAGTTCCACACGCGAATTCTGCAGGGTACGTGCATTTCAGGGGTGCGCGGGAAGTTCCACACGCGAATGGGCCAGTGCGAGCAGGGTAAGTGTATTACATGGGTGCGCGGGAAGTTCCACACGCGATTCCATCAGGGTACGTGTATTTCAGGGGTGCGCGGGAAGTTACACACGCGATTGGCCCAGTGCGAGCAGGGTACGTGTATTTCAGGGGTGCGCGGGAAGTTCCACACGCAATTGGCCCAGTGCGAGCAGGGTACGTGTATTTCAGGGGTGCGCGGTAAGTTGCACACGCGATACCAGCAGGGAATGTGTATTTCAGGGGTTCTGGGGAGTACTACAAGTGAATTGGCCTTGTGGGTCCTCCCAGGTGTACGCTCCACAACCTCCACGGCCCCTGCAGGCAGCCCACACCACGGGGGACTACCCTGCACCCCTGCTCATGTCCCGCAGGCAGCCCATCCACCATGGGCATGCCCCCAGCCAACCCCCATGTCACCTTGCACTACTGATCAACAATGCATGTCTCCCACCACCCCCACCCCCCAGCAGTGCAGGGGCAGCCTCCACCAGGCCCCCACTCATGTCTCCCACCACCCCCACCCCCCTGCCACCATGGGCAGCCTCCACCAGGCCCCCACTCATGTCTCCCACCACCCCCACCCCCCTGCCACCATGGGCAGCCTCCACCAGGCCCCCACTCATGTCTCCCACCACCCCCACCCCCCTGCCACCATGGGCAGCCTCCACCAGGCCCCCACTCATGTCTCCCACCACCCCCACCCCCCAGCAGTGCAGGGGCAGCCTCCAGCAGGCCCCCACTCATGTCTCCCACCACCCCCACCCCCCAGCAGTGCAGGGGCAGCCTCCACCAGGCCTCCACTCATGTCTCCCACCACCCCCACCCCCCTGCCACCATGGGCAGCCTCCACCAGGCCCCCACTCATGTGTCCCACCACCCCCACCCCCCTGCCACCATGGGCAGCCTCCACCAGGCCCCCACTCATGTGTCCCACCACCCCCACCCCCCAGCCACCAGGGGCAGCCTCCAGCAGACCCCCACTCATGTCTACCACCACCCCCACCCCCCAGCCACCAGGGGCAGCCTCCACCAGACCCCCACCCATGTCTCCCACCACCCCCACCCCCCAGCAGTGCAGGGGCAGCCTCCACCAGGCCCCCACTCATGTCTACCACCACCCCCACCCCCCAGCAGTGCAGGGGCAGCCTCCACCAGGCACCCACTCATGTCTCCCACCACCCCCACCCCCCAGCAGTGCAGGGGCAGCCTCCAGCAGGCCCCCACTCATGTCTCCCACCACCCCCACCCCCTGCCACCATGGGCATCCTCCACCAGGCCCCCACTCATGTCCCCCTGCACCCCCACCCCCCAGCATCCAGGGTCACCCTCCACCAGGCCCCCACTCATGTCTCCCACCACCCCCACCCCCCAGCAGTGCAGAGGCAGCCTCCACCAGGCACCCACTCATGTCTCCCACCACCCCACCCCCCTGCCACCATGGGCAGCCTCCACCAGGCCCCCACTCATGTCTCCCACCACCCCCACCCCCCAGCCACCAGGGGCAGCCTCCACCAGGCCCCCACTCATGTCTCCCACCACCCCCACCCCCCAGCCACCAGGGGCAGCCTCCACCAGGCCCCCACTCATGTCTACCACCACCCCCACCCCCCAGCAGTGCAGGGGCAGCCTCCTCCAGGCCCCCACTCATGTCTCCCACCACCCCCACCCCCAGGCAGTGCAGGGTCACCCTCCACCAGGCCCCCACTCATGTCTCCCACCACCCCCACCCCCCTGCCACCATGGGCAGCCCCCACCAGGCCCCCACTCATGTCTCCCACCCCCCCCACCCCCCGGCAGTGCAGGGTCACCCTCCACCAGGCCCCCACTCATGCCTCCCACCACCCCCACCCCCCGGCAGTGCAGGGGCAGCCTCCACCAGGCCCCCACTCATGTCCCCCTGCACCCCCACCCCCCAGCATCCAGGGTCACCCTCCACCAGGCCCCCACTCATGTCTCCCACCACCCCCACCCCCCGGCAGTGCAGGGTCACCCTCCACCAGGCCCCCACTCATGTCTCCCACCACCCCCACCCCCCAGCAGTGCAGGGGCAGCCTCCACCTGGTGCTCACATTCCCCAATCATGTGCGTAATGGACAGCCTCCACATCCAAAATGCCCTACCAAGTAACCCATTCACCCACATGGAAATGGAAATCACATGTTACACCCCCAATGTTCATGAAGCTAATTAACCCATGTCCGTCACACACAATGGTTGCAATATAATGGGAAAACACACAACATGACATGCATGAAACCAATGAGATGATACCACACAGTGAAGTATGCTAACAAAATTGTATTAAAAAAAATTAAGAATGCTAAAGAAAGAAAACTAACTACAATGTGAATGAGAAAAAAAAACATGCATGTCCGTATAAAAAACTACCAAGGGTCCATGAGCCCAACTGAACAAAGGAAACCTACTAAAAAACCTACCTAAAAATCAACTATATACAAAAAGTGGAGCAGTGTCCGTCGACTCCAAATCATAATTAGAAAGAAAGGAAACCTAAAACTAAAGAACTATATACAAAGGCGGCGGGCAAGTCCAGCGGCTCACTCCGTGGTGTCCCGGGCCAGAGCATCATCGAACTCCTGTTCGATGTCCCGGAGGCGGTCCAGTTCCATGGCCCCGAGGGTTCGCAGGGACGACGCTGTGTCCTCCTCCAACCCCCTGCGGATTGCCTCGAGGCACTCGGCCCGCCTCAGGGCCCTCCGCATGGAGTTCTCCGCCCTGACCATTGTGAGCCGCGCCTCTTCCGCCCGCCGCCGCTCCGCACCTATGGCGTGGCCCAACCGCTGCCACACGGAAGACACTCTCTGTCCTGGGTCCCCCTGCCCTCCGGCCAATGGCCGCCCCTCCGATGTCGAAAGCCCTGAGCCTTCATGTCTCCCACCATGTTGCTGCTGCTGCTGCTCTGCCTCTGCCCGTGCACTGCCTCCTGCTGCCTGCACATCCTCCGCCGGCTGGGGTGCACTTGTTGATGTGGCCACCCCTGCTGGACCTCCGACTCCCGACTGTGGCAGGGATGCCTCCTCCACCAGCCTGGCCGCACCGTCAGAGGCAGCTCCACAGGGCACCCAGGTGACTGATGGGTGGGAAGATGGCACAGAGGACGACTGGCGCGTAGGGGGTCCAGTTGAGGAGGGGGTCGGAGCAAGCCCCATCAGACGGAGGAATCCGGCCTGGGTGACCTGTCCCAGCAGGCTGACGTGGTCAACGAGCCATTCGAGATGACGTGCAGTCTCTCCATGAAAAGACTGCAGGTCACCTTGCATGGCCCGTTGACGCAACGCCACACCAGCCAGGACAGGCTCAACCCGGACCTGGATGGCCACGTCCGCAGGCAGAGGAAGGCCAGTTGACGTCAGCTCATCCCCTGCCTGAAAACGGGTCTGGACGTAGGCATCCCTGCTGGTGCAAGATGATGCAGGGACAGGATCGGGGACAGGATTGCACACAGGCACCTCCGCGGCCGCCTGTGCTGCCTCCTGTCCCTGGTCCTGCACTGCACCACTAGCACCAGTGGGATCCCCACCTCCAGACCCCGTCTCTGGTGCTTGCGCGGCCGCCTCCTCCACCAAACCCCCCACCAACCTGGATGACTCCGTGCCTTCTTCCCCTGTTGGGCCCTGTGGGGTCCCAGCTGCCCCTTCTGCTGCCGAGGAGTACAACTGCAACCTCCGCCTCTTGGTCCTCCCCCCGGCAGCTGCGGCCTGGGACGCGGCACCGGACTCCTCACTCCCCGACGAGATGACAACACGGAGGGGAGCCGGGCCTTGCGTCTCCGGCTGGCGGTCGGATCCCCGCCGCTGTGCTCCACAGCACCTTCTCCGCCCTCTTCATCAGTTGACGCTGCAGACAGGGAGAAACAAAACACAGGCATCAGGGCACTGTACAATGGACACATACACGCATGACAGTTGCACATGAGTGGCATTGGCAAACCTCAGACATGTCATCACAATCCCCAACACACATGTCATTGCAACTGGCACACATGAGCCATACCACAGCCATATTGCAACTGCCACCACCATCCCTACACATACAACAGCATCAGCAGCCAAAGGGGAGCCAGACATCACATGCAACACAGGAAGTGCACCACACATGTACACACACCACCACACTTGCATGCATGTCTACACCTCTCCCAAGTGTCGCACTGTTCAGACGGGCATCCATGTCACATCTGCCAATCAGGCTTCCACATACCGCTGTCACATGCATCCATGTTGCATCACTGTTGCACCCTTGACAAATACACACACATGCACATGTACACAGTGCTCATACATGCAGCCGAAAAGAACATACATGCCTGACATCACGGACATGTCTACTTACATACACATTCATCCAAACATGTGTGCACGCACAACTGCATTTGCCATGCAAGCCCACACACACAAGCACCATCCATGTATCACACATTACAGCCCTCGCATGTGTCAGCCCCACGGCCCTGTACACCCCCACCCATACTCGACCCCATACAAACAGATGTGCAACCGGCACAATGGCGAATGATCACCACACGCACTGCTCACAACCAGGATGCATGTACACTCACCGCTCGACTCCAGACGGGTCTGCTTCTCTAGGACCTGGACGTGGAGCGCTGGGGATATGCGTTCCAGGACCCCCATCTGTTCTTCCGACAAGTGGCCCCGGCGCCCCTTGGCATCCGCTGCCTTCAAGAGGCGCCGGGCCTTGTTCAGGGTCCTGGACCTGAAGTCCTCCCAGCGCTTCCTGACATGTTGTAAGTCCCGGACTGCCACCCCCTCCGCGTTGATGGCAGTCATGATGTCAGTCCAGATCCGAGTCCGTCCTTCCTTGTCGGCGCGGGAACTTCCAAAGAGGGCATCATACTGCCCCAGGACTTGCTCGACCAGGACACCAACTTCGGTGGCACTGAAGCGGTGCCCCTCTGCCTCTCTGGCCGGGGGTTGTCAGTGGTCACAGATGGTGTGGCCTGGTGGAGGCTGCCCCTGCACTGCCGGGGGGTGGGGGTGGTGGGAGACATGAGTGGGGGCCTGATGGAGGGTGACCCTGCACTGCCGGGGGGTGGGGGTGGTGGGAGACATGAGTGGGGGCCTGGTGGGGGCTGCCCATGGTGGCAGGGGGGTGGGGGTGGTGGGAGACATGAGTGGGGGCCTGGTGGAGGCTGCCCATGGCGGCTGGGGGGTGGGGGTGGTGGGAGACATGAGTGGGGGCCTGGTGGAGGGTGACCCTGGATGCTGGGGGGTGGGGGTGCAGGAGGACATGAGTGGGGGCCTGGTGGGGGCTGCCCATGGTGGCAGGGGGGTGGGGGTGGTGGGAGACATGAGTGGGGGCCTGGTGGAGGGTGACCCTGGATGCTGGGGGGTGGGGGTGCAGGGGGACATGAGTGGGGGCCTGGTGGAGGCTGCCCCTGCACTGCCGGGGGGTGGGGGTGGTGGGAGACATGAGTGGGGGCCTGGTGGGGGCTGCCCATGGTGGCAGGGGGGTGGGGGTGGTGGGAGACATGAGTGGGGGCCTGGTGGAGGCTGCCCATGGTGGCTGGGGGGTGGGGGTGGTGGGAGACATGAGTGGGGGCCTGGTGGAGGGTGACCCTGGATGCTGGGGGGTAGGGGTGCAGGGGGACATGAGTGGGGGCCTGGTGGGGGCTGCCCATGGTGGCAGGGGGGTGGGGGTGGTGGGAGACATGAGTGGGGGCCTGGTGGAGGCTGCCGCTGCACTGCCGGGGGGGTGGGGGTGGTGGGAGACATGAGTGGGGGCCAGGTGGAGGGTGACCCTGCACTGCCGGGGGTGGGGTGGTGGGAGACATGAGTGGGGGCCTGGTGGAGGCTGCCCATGGTGGCTGGGGGGTGGGGGTGGTGGGAGACATGAGTGAGGGCCTGGTGGAGGGTGACCCTGGATGCTGGGGGGTGGGGGTGCAGGGGGACATGAGTGGGGGCCTGGTGGAGGCTGCCCCTGCACTGCCGGGGGGTGGGGGTGGTGGGAGACATGAGTGGGGGCCTGGTGGAGGGTGACCCTGCACTGCCGGGGGGTGGGGGTGCAGGGGGACATGAGTGGGGGCCTGGTGGGGGCTGCCCATGGTGGCAGGGGGGTGGGGGTGGTGGGAGACATGAGTGGGGGCCTGGTGGAGGGTGACCCTGGATGCTGGGGGGTGGGGGTGCAGGGGGACATGAGTGGGGGCCTGGTGGAGGCTGCCCCTGCACTTCCGGGGGGTGGGGGTGGTGGGAGACATGAGTGGGGGCCTGGTGGAGGCTGCCCCTGCACTGCTGGGGGGTGGGGGTGGTGGGAGACATGCATTGTTGATCAGTAGTGCAAGGTGACATGTGGGTTGGCTGGGGGTCATGCCCATGGTGAATGGGCTGCCTGCGGGACATGGGCAGGGGTGCAGGGTAGTACCCCGTGGTGTGGGCTGCCTGCAGGGGCCGTGGAGGTTGTGGAGCGTACACCTGGGAGGACCCACACGGCCAATTCACGTGTAGTACTCCCCAGAACCCCTGAAATACACATTCCCTGCTGGTATCGCGTGTGGAACTTCCCGCGCACCCCTGAAATACACGTACCCTGCTCGCACTGGGACTATCGCGTGTGGAACTTCCCGCGCACCCCTGAAATACACGTACCCTGCTCGCACTGGGACTATCGCGTGTGGAACTTCCCGCGCACCCCTGAAATACACGTACCCTGCTCGCACTGGGACAATCGCGTGTGGAACTTCACGCGAACCCCTGTAATACACGTAGCACGCTCCCCCAGGCTCGATCGCGTGAGAAACTTCATGCTAACCCCTGAAATACACGTAGCCCGCTCCCCCAGGCCCGATCGCGTGAGAAAGTTCACGCGAACCCCTGAAATACACGTAGCCCGCTCCCCCAGGCCCGATCGCGTGAGAAAGTTCACGCGAACCCCTGTAATACACGTAGCCCGCTCCCCCAGGCCCGATCGCGTGAAAAAATTCACGCGAACCCCTGAAATACACGTAGCCCGCTCCCCCGGCCCGATCGCGTGAGAAAGTTCACGCGAACCTCTGTAATACACGTAGCCCGCTCCCCCAGGCCCGATCGCGTGAAAAAATTCACGCGAACCCCTGAAATACACGTAGCCCGCTCCCCCAGGCCCGATCGCGTGAAAAAGTTCACGCCAACCCCTGAAATACACGTAGCCCGCTCCCCCAGGCCCGATCGCGTGAGAAAGTTCACGCGAACCCCTGTAATACACGTAGCCTGCTCCCCCAGGCCCGATCGCGTGAGTAAGTTCACGCGAACCCCTGTAATGCACGTAGCACGCTCCCCCAGGCCCGATCGCGTGAGTAAGTTCACGCGAACCCCTGTAATACACGTAGCACGCTCCCCCAGGCCCGATCGCGTGGGAAAGTTCACGCGAACCCCTCCCACAGGCCCGATCGCGTGAGAAAGTTCACGCGAACCCCTGTAATACACATAGCCCGCTCCCCCAGGCCCGATCGCGTGAGAAAGTTCACGCGAACCCCTGTAATACACATAGCCCGCTCCCCCAGGCCCGATTGCGTGAGAAAGTTCACGCGAACCCCTGTAATACACGTAGCCCGCTCCCCCAGGCCCGATCGCGTGAGAAACTTCCCGCGAACCCCTGAAATACACGTACCCTGCTGAAATCGCGTGTGGAACTTCCCGCGCACCCCTGAAATTCACATACCTTGCTCGCACTGTGCCAATCGTGTGTGGAACTTCCCGCGCACCCCTGAAATACACGTTCCCCGCTTGCCGTTTGCTGTTTGCCAGCCCGGTGAACTGGTCCAGGGTTAGCGCAGCCCTTTGCGATGATTTAGCGATTTTGATGGCTTTTCCTTGCGCGAGGGCGTTCTTCGGGGCGTTACTGGCGCTGCTGCAGGGTCGCTGCGATTCTCTGCGCCACGGCTGGTTTGGGAGCCTAAAATCCATGAATACGCTGTGCGCGGAAATCGGTTTTAGCGCACGTGCCTGGCGCAGACAATCGCACGCGGACACTCTGCGCCAGCCGCTTGCGACACTTTTCTGCGAATTTCTATGAATTACCCTCTTAGTCTGCTCTCTAAGTTCTTCCCTTGTGTGCAGCATGTAAATGTGTGTGCATATGTTGCAGCAGATGCTTCGGCTGTGTACCTTCTTTGGGCCATGGCTGATATATTTTACAGGCTGTGTCTTTGACTCATTGTACGTGGTTTTTAAGAATGTTTCATTTATATCCGGGAAGCGACTTACACAAATGAACAATGGGGGTGTCGACATTATAATAACACATTCAATTTACCACAAATACAGCAATATCTATTTTCACCACACTCTCACTGTTCCTTTCCTTTTCACAACCCTCCTCTCACAACAACTATTCTCTTAACCCACACCAATACACAATCTTAATCAAGTCCATACTTACCTCCAAACAATTCCTAAATACTACTCTACCAACACATAAACACCTCTACCGTCCTATTCTATACCAAAACAATATCAACAACAATCAACACCAAATAAAATCTATTCTATCACCTGTCTTCCCTTTATATGGGGTAACTCCTCTTTTATCTCTTTACTGCCCCCAAAGGAGACTGAGCTTTAGACCTACTGCGCGGCCTTCCCCGATTCATTCTGAGGTATCGCTTTTTCTCTCTCTCTTTTCAACTTAAAACAACAACAATACCCAATATACCCTCCCGTGAAGGTATTTTTCGTGCACGGATGTACTCACATCCTACGATCTGCACCGTCAGCTGGTGTTGAGTCCCCTCTATCTGCCGCTCCGACCTCTGAGTCCAGAGTGCCACCTGCAAGACTGGGCAGGACTTCCGCTGAAACTGGGCACATGCCAAACTCTTCTCAGGTGCGCACACTAACCACTCCCTGCAGGCACACCATGCTGCCCAAGGGAGCCGGAACGAAGAGTTCTTGACCCTGTGCTAGACATTCGGCACCTCAGCAGTGCCTCCAAATGTTAAGATAGGCCCAAACATATCAATAAAAAATAAAACTCAATAACGGAGTAACTCCAAGTACACGAAGAAACCCAGCTTTTTTCGAATACAGTCACCTGCTAGGGGAACATACAAAAGACAATCTCAGCATGGTGTTGTGAACAACAAGGTTTTAAACAAGGAAATCATCATAACTGATGTCATAGTTAGTACTTATAATAAAAACGTCTGCTCTCTCACTTGATTTGTTGGTGGAGCATAGAACATATAGTTAGCTATAAGCAAACCTTTTACTATTGGTTCTTTCACAATAACTCCTCCTAGATACATCTTTCTACAAATGATGAATTTCAATCTAGCATGCTACTTGTTGGCACTCTACTACAATAGTTGATAAGAGGAACATAATTTGTCTGGCCAGTCATTTGCTCATCTGACCTCAGACCCATTTATGCGGTGCAAAGGTACAATGTGGGGAAGGAGAAGTTGGTGAGCTGCTATGATTCATTTAAAGTAATACCTCCCTCTTGTTCCCAGCTTTAGGCTTATCCACCAGCCCGTTTGTGGCCTTGGGCATGTCGTCTCAGTGCCTGGACATAATAAAAAAGTGGTAGATGCACTATCTAATTGGGCCTGGAATATATTACCATTGTTTCGATCATGGGGTGAGAGACCGCGGTGCTAAAATCATGTTCAACCATTTATTGGATTTCCCACTGTTCTACATGTGTGTGCTTTGCTTCGATTGCCATTTGTGGCTCTCTGTGTTCATTCATTTTGTGATCAATTGGCACGGTAGCTACCTGCACCTGGTATTCAAGGATGTGTGTATTTCTCACTGCTACCGACTGAAACAAATTAACCTTAATAATTGTTTGATTGAGCACCACACACAGTGGATAATTTATAAGCAGCACTCAGATGCCTGAGGGTTTGTATCACTATATAAATGCTAAATTATTATTACTATTTATTATCCTTTGAAAATAAGTGTCTCTATCGTCAATATTTTTCCTTTCAACCCAACCCTTTAAAACCCATTTATGTGTTAACTTTAAACATTCCATTCCTTCTACTCCTCAAACTATCCAGAAGAGACCACATCACTCCAGCCCTAAAAACACTACACTGGCTCCCAGTAAAACATCACATCACCTTCAAAACAATGTGATTAACGCACAGAGCAATCAGCGGACAAGGAGCAGAATTCCTACAAAACAAAATAACAGTCTACAAACCAACGAGACGCCCTCCGATCAAGCAACGAAATCCGCCTGGAACTCAAACCATACCTTAAGAAAAAACTTGGAGGCACCTCCTTCTACCACTTAGCCGCAAAAACCTGGAACAATATCCCAAAAGAAATAAGAAACACTGAAGATCACCTAAAATTTAGGAAATCACTAAAAACCTGGCTCTTCAACACCACAGACTAAATCTGGAAACCGAAACCGGAAAAAGGATGACTAATCCGGAAAGGACATGGACATCCCTGACCCGAGAGGGTAGCTCCTACAGCACCTGGACGGGTGACACCGGATAGACTGGAACACAGGCGGCACTCACGAAGACTGAGCCAACTCCCCCAGACAATCCCACCAACACTTTCGCCTGTCCCTTAATTACCATGAGGTACCACAGTGGTGTGGAATTGTCGAGATATTGGCAATCACCACTCTACCTAAGAGGTTGACATTGGCAGGTGCACTGGCCACAGGAGTATGAAGGGAGGATAAGGTGAGCTATGAGAGAGCATGTTAGAGGCGAGGGCTAGAGGATTAAGGAAGCTTGTATGCCAGTCGGACCCAGATCAGGACAGAGCCGCACCAGGGGAGACTGCGCAAGCCGAGCGCCTGAATTCAGGATAGAGACACAAACTAACCGACCGTACTAACAATTTCCCTTTCTGCACACACCTCTCAAACTCCAAACCAAACACAACCAAAATCTACAGCACAACAACCCGCACAAACTTCACTACATCGCAACAACAAAACAAAAACACACATAGGGCCTCATTACACGGATGGCAGAGAACCATGGCGCTATTAGCGCCATGGTTCATGCCGGTAAAATACCGGCACCGCCTTGGCGGAAAGGGGAATTACCGCCCCATTCCAAGGTTGCGGGCGGTAATTCCCCCTTCCACCATTGCCCTTCCCCATTCCCATTTTTGTCCCATAGGGCTCAATGGGAATGGGGAAGGCGCTAATTACGGTACCGCTAATTGCGGTACGAAATTAGCTCCCTGGGTCCCTTTGCGGGTTGGTTTTTAACGCCTGCAAAAAGCAGGCGTTAAATCCCCCAACCCGCAAAGGGACCTCGTAGTAAGGCGGTAAGGATTTACCGGTACCGGTATTTTACCGGTACCGGTAAATCCTTACCGCCATCCGTGTAATGAGGCCCATAGTCTTGCACAACATTACACAACAACTACCGGCCGCAAACACCCCAGGCCCAGCCAACGGACCCACCGAGCTGAGGCCGCCAACAGCACATCACTGATCTCTTGCACTTTTCCTGCCTCCTCCCACTACCTCAACCTCCCCTCCTCTTTCAGAGCCGCCAGAGCGCCAGGGGACCACTCCGGTGGTGATAGTACGCGGTACAAATGTCCTTTAACATTAACATTAACATATTGTGCGCTCTGGGAAACGCTATCTAGTGTGGTTTCAGCTTCTCAAGCAAACCACCCTTCGGCGCACAGAGCTTGGTGCTGAGCTACTGTCTGAGCATTGTGATGCCTGGAAACTGTGTTAAGCAATTTTATGTCAGGATTCATTTCAGAATTGAGGCATTGAAGGTTTTGGCCTAAATAATGATGATACTTCTTTATTGTTAGTGTTCTTTGTGCCTGGTGTATGTTCTTCATGTTTATTGCATGTGTACCCTATCTGGGTATTCTGTGAACCTCCTACTTCTATAAGTATAAACTAATTTGTGCCGTACTTGTTTTGCACAACATATTCTACTCTTAGTGAAGGCTGCATGTTGCTTAGCTGTTCACTGACAGTCCACTGAGCATTTATTTGTGTATATCTTCGTTCATGACCGGGAACAGGTGGGGTCGTGGCCAGACCTGGTGCAACTCTCATCTCCATTACCACAACATTGAGTGTGAAATCTCGTATTTCAAGGACAATCAGGGATCAGTGGATAACCTATCTGTTGTTTGGCATGCTTTAAATGCAACAATATGAGGTAACATGATTAGCCTTGCTTGCATTTTACAAGAGAAAGCTGAAAGAGGCGGAACGTGTTAGACTTGAAGGTGCATGACATCTGGCTGATGAGCAATACAATTGTCCCCTACTGTTGTTAACATGTCATCTATGCTGAGTGCTAAGCGCTCCCTTGATTGTTAGCTGCAATCGAGAGCAGAGACAGACTTGTTTTATACTAGACAGGCTTTCTGGGAGTTAGGTGAAAAGTCAGTCACATTACCAGCTAGCCGGTTTACTCTAAAGGAGAAAGGGCGGCAAGTGCTCTTTATTGAGGGTAATGAGTGATCTATTTTGAGAAGGAATGAAAACATTTACAGGGCATTAAAATAGTGATGACAGACATATTACTGAATCGGAGGTATCTATTTGTGCCAGGTTGATATCCCCTGTTCGGATGAGCAAACAATGGGCCTCATTACAACTTTGGAGGCAGCCATGCCCTTAATAAGGGCATGGCTGCCTCCAAAATCGTGTCCGGGTTCCCTGAATGGGGAAATACCGGGCCATTCCGACTTTGGAGGGCCCGGTATTTCCTCCTTCAGGGAACCCAGATCCAGTCCTTCCCCATTCCCATTCGAGCCCCCATAGAGCTCAATGGGAATGGGGGGGGAGCTAACAACCGGCCCGTTAATAAGGGGCCCGTTGTTAGCTCCCTGGTCCCCTCGCGGTACCCGCTATGGACATCTGGTAAAACCAGAGGTCCAGAGCGGGTCCCACGAGGGAACCTCGTAATAGGGCGGAATGGGATTAACGACGCCAGCACCATTACCAGGGCCGTTATTCCCATTCTGCCCACCTCATAATGTGGCTCTCTGTCTTGATGTGGAAATAACCAGTCAAGAGGTCATATTCTCTCCCCTTCCCTAGCACAGCTGTATGCAGAAATTGTAAAGGATGTTTAAAAGAGTAGATTTAACTATGTCCATGGGAGGAGCAAGTATCAGCTATGTAAGTGACTCAATGACATAAGAGTCATGTGTAAGGTGAGGTTGCGACACATGTAATTACACCTAGAGTGCCACATGTCAAGCAGTAGGGCACGGAGAATACACTCACAAAAACACACAATGTAGATGTAGTCCTGAGGTATAAATGAATAGGGATGTAAGAGCACAGTGATCAAACGTGTAGCAATAATAGTATATGTGTTTGTGTTTTTATTTTTTAGAGCATATGTGCGCAGGGTTTTTTGCCACATATGTATATAGGGTTGTGTTTATTTTTATAAGTATGGGTGGA
Source organism: Ambystoma mexicanum (assembly GCF_040938575.1). Taxonomy (NCBI): domain Eukaryota; kingdom Metazoa; phylum Chordata; class Amphibia; order Caudata; family Ambystomatidae; genus Ambystoma; species Ambystoma mexicanum. The sequence goes on along the minus strand of NC_090929.1, from coordinate 384,098,261 downwards.
GCATATTTAGGGCTTTTGGCTAGAGGTAGTGGTAGCAGTAAAATAGAAGTATAATTAGGATTACTGTTATGTGTATTAATGAACCACAGTGCAGACATCTTTTAGCAGGCCTAGGGCATGCTGGATAGAAGCCATTATAATATTTTCGTTAAGAGGGCGCAGCACACATTAAAATTGAATTTCTGCTGGCACGATTAAGCAGTGGAGATCAGCTAATTAAGGTCGAGGAACACAGAGTAGCTAATTAATCGTTGCCAAAGGAAAGGTTTCTCATGGACAAGCCCCAGCCTGACACCAGCTGTAAATCCACGCGATATGTTTCAAGAGGTCTGACAGTGAATACAATAACAATTGAGAATGTTTTTGACCTTGGTACTGTTATGCTGTGCTCGCTTTAGCTCCAGCCAACAGAATCCAGTTAAAACTTGTATCCCCGTATGTTCAACTCTGCGAGCCAAACTGGTCAACTTAATGGTGTAACTAAGAGCTGTTGTGGGTGGGATTATGACATCATAAAGGGGTTGTAGAGGGTTGTGTTCCAGGAAATGTGTTGTCCAATAGAACTACCCCAATGCATGAAGCAATAAAGGGGCCGGATAATGTCCCACCAATCACTTTTTTTGAACTGCCACACAATGTAACTAATTAAGCAATATGCCCCCACAGCGGGGGCATTACCGACTCAGGTAATGCCACGGGGCATTACCAGAGTCGGTAATGCCCCCGCCGCGAGGGGCATATAGCTATTAGTACCCCGGCCTGCAAAAACTGCATGAACGGGGCACTAAAAGCTATTTTTTTGTCCCGAAACGCTGCAGTGTTTCGGGAAAAAAAAAAATAGACCGGAAAAAAAAAAATGGGAAAGGGAAAACGGAGTCCGTTTTCCCTTTCCATGGTGGCCATCTGGAGCGGACGTGCTGGAAACAGAAGCGTTTCCAGCACATCCACTCCTGAAAAAAAAAGAAGGTAAGTGCAGTTGGGAGGGTGGAAGGGGAAAAAAAGAAGAAAAAAAAACATACCTGGGTCCCCGGCGGGGGACGATGGAAGCCTCCAGCCGTGTGGAGGCTCTGAGCGGGGTTGGCCCCGCTCCGAGTCTCCACACGGCGGAATGCTGCCATCGTCCCCTGCTGGGGACCCAGGGATAGAAGGTAAGTAGAGTGGGGAGGGCAGGGAGGAGGGAGCAAAGGGAAGGCGAGGGGATGGAGAAAAAAAAAGCCTTACCTCAGTCCCCGGCAGGGGGGAAGTTAGCCTCTCAGCCGTGGGGAGGCTCGGAGCGGGGATGGCCCCGCTTCGAGCATCCTGAATTGGTTGAGGGGCTACCACGCCCCCCACCGGGGACAAAGGCAGTGGAATCCCGACAGAGGGATTCCCAGCCTGATAATGACTCTGCGAGGGCCAATCAGAATGGCTCTTTCATTCTGATTGCGCACTCGCCGGGTACTAATGTGTTTTATTCTAATCATGTGGTTTATGTTTATAAATGTTGCACCTGCAGCAGGCAGAGTTTGAGAATGTTTTCAACCAGTTCAGCTTGCAGGGCTGTCTTCATTGATTTCTCCCAGTTGTGGGAATTATTAAAGCTCTGTTTTTTCCTTGCACTGTATCTACTTTTCTGTGGAGTATTTTGTACCTTTTTTCAGATTACTCATCTAAAGTAATCCCTCTTTACAAATGAGGCGTTACTTAATCCATGCAGTCTGTGTTGATTACAGTTGTTCCAAAACAAGGGAAAGATCATTCTGATTGTAGTAACTTTTGCCCAATATCACTATTGAAATCGTATGTTAATCTTTTGGCGAAGATTTATGCAAGAGGGCTCAATGTTTGGCTGCCGAAACTGGTTCATAAGAATGAAACTGGGTTTATAAATGGTATAAATAGTTATGATGATCTGTGAGAGCTGTTGAATGTCTTCATCTTAAGAGGCATTCTGCAGATGCTTATGGAGCTATTAGCATTGATGATGAAAAGGCATTTAAAAGGGTGAATTGGGTAGATCTGTCGAGTTTTGATTAGAGTAAACTGGGGTCTGTGATTCTTGAAAATTTGTCGTGCTTTTTATAGCGGATCAAGGACTGCAGTGACTGTTAATGGCTGTACACTGATACCATTGAAATCCAAAAGTGGACATGCCAGGGTTGCCTTCTTTCACCTTTATTCTTTGACTTATTTATAGAGCCACTAGCTGTTGTGCTTAAGACACACCCGGATATAAAAGGTATTTTGTTCAGTGATTGCATTTCATGGGTGCTTCTATATGCTGATGACCTTCTGGTGTTGATTTCGGACCCAGAACGTTCCTTCTGAGAGTTGATGTTGTCGTAGCAATTATTTGGAGGTGTTTTAGATCATAAGATTAATGTCTCTAAGACACTGATCTTTCCGATGTCTTTTTCATCTCATAGGGAGTTGTTTGATGTAGAATGGAATGTATGGGCTGGAGGAGGATTCAGGTATCTGGGTATTCAGGTCACTAGAAATGTTAGCTTGCTCCTTGAGAGTAACATCAGGCTTAAACTTGCAGGGAGAGTTATATTCTGTTGTAAAGAGAAGACACTGAACGTAACAGTCTGGGGTAAAATGACCTTGCTCCCCAAGTTGTTATATGTTTTTAGCATGCTTCCCTTTCTGCTCTCGGGTAAACTAGCTTTGGAAATAAATAAATCCCTCAACAGGTGTTCGTGGGGAGAAGGTGGGAAGTCACAAATTCCAAAGGACATTCTTCTGAGACCGGGGCACATGGAAGGTTTTGGTTATCCTAACATAAGACAGTATCATGCTGCTTTCACGTTGCACACATTGCATCACTGGCTCATGCTGGATCATGTCGACTGTGCAAATTGGATTTGCAGTGAGAAAGGGGCAGCTTCTCCAGCTCCTCTTCATAGCTTGCTGTATGTGGAAAAATTACTTCCAGTTGGCTCGACTCTGCCATTTACAAAACCTGTCATAAAGGCATGGAAGAGTAGCAATGCGATTCAGGGTGAAAGATGTTTGCTTTGTGCAAAGTCTAGTATGTGGAAGAACCTGGCTGTTAAAATTGGTAAATGCACTATTTCTTGGATTTCTTGGCAATAATCAGACATTTGGAGGATTGTACAGGTTCATGATGGTCAGTGTATTCTTGATTTTGAGTTCTTGCATGTCACATACAAATTGCGGTTGCCATCCCTCTTTGGAGCTCTGACAAGTAATTACGGAACAAAGGGATTAACCCAGGAAATACCGGGTATCACATTATGGGTGTACAAAATTGAAGAATTACAGACCATGCCCAATTTTGAGAAAGGCTGCAGACAGCCAAAACATGTGTCATTATAAGGGCATTGTAGAACAAAATAACAAATAAAAAATGCAACTATGCTAACTAGCTAGTATGGTGCATTAATTTCTGTTTGGCGCAGTTTTTGACAAGTCCAAACAACATACAAATTGTGGTTACCTGAGAATCATTGCCAGTGTGCACTAAGGGATCTTTTTGATGTGTTATTTTCACCCCAAAAGCTAGTTTGCATGGTCCGCCCATGATTTTGCACTTATCTAATAGTATGTCCCTTTACGCCTCTTTGCTTTATAAACTTCTTATGCCTCAACAAAGCATCTCAATGTGGTAGGGATAATTGGGATTCAGATCTGGGTTAAAGGATATCTGACATTGAATGGACCAATAGATGTGCAGTTCCAAGCAGACTTAAAATTGATTTTAAGATACGGTACACACAACAGAGGATTACTCACTACATATATTGATCCACATGGAAAATGTAGTCCTGTAAATTGTGTATTTGTTGTAGTTGTAGAAGATATGTGTGTATCATTTTGCACATCTCTTGACCCTCTTCCTGCTCCCACCTGTGAGGCTAAAAACCTCAGGGTCATCTTCGACTCCACAGTCTCCTTCTCTCCTCACATCTCCGACGTCTCTAAGAAGTCACAGTATGAGCTGCACCTCCTCTGTCTCCAGAGCTCTGGTTCACTCTTGGCTGTACTATTGCAACAGCCTCTTCCTAAATCTACCTGCTTCTACTCTCCACCCTCTGCAACTCCTCCAGAAGAGGACTGCGAAACTTGTCCTTGGCCTCAAGCCCAGGGATCGTATGTCTCCAGGACTGAAATCTCTGCACTGGCTCCCAGTGGCTGCAAGCATTAACTTCAAAATCCTCTGCATTGTCCACAAGGCCTTCTGGGGCTTGGGGCCTCAATACCTTCAACTCTCTCTTCCTAAATATCTTCCTTCTCGAGCTCTTCGCTCATCCGCCTCCAACTCCCTCAGGGTCAGTCGCTTCTCCAAGCAACGAGTTGGTGGTAGATGTCTTTCTTCGGATGGGGCCTCCCTCTGGAACAGCGTTCCTGCCTCTCTGAAACTTGAGAATCATCTCAGGGTCTGGAAGCACCTGAAAACCTTTCTCTTTGCTTCAGATTTTTATCCTCCTCTCCCCTGCTGAATTTCCTGGATGAAACTGAAACTGCACTGGTTACCTGGCAACCCTCTTATCTCGGGCCCAGATCCCCTCCCCCACCAGTCACACACCTGCACTGCCTTCCCTGCAACCCCCGCACTTGGGGACTGTTTTCTGTATCCCTACAGTCCCACCACCAGCACTTGACACCTGATGTCTGCACTTACCCTTGCATTTGCCACCAGCTGGCCGTACATTCACTTATTGTTTATTTATTCTATTATCCCATGTACTGCACGGTCCCCTACCCCTTCCCCCTGCACTTTCCCCCTTACCCCTTCCCACGCACTTGCACGATCTGAATGACACCTGGCCTAGGAGGATCATTGTCTTTGTCTTCCCTCTGTTCCCCCTCCCTTGCCCCGTCACGCCCTGAAACACTTGGGTATAGGCGCGTTATAAATGCCATATCATATCATATCATGTAGGAAGGTTCTGATCTTTTGGGATGGCGTATCCAGCGTAAAGACTTAGTACTTTTTTTTCCTCGCACACTGTCTGTGTGTTGGGTTGCTTTGCTTCTAGTATTATTCTGTTGGTAAGCTCTTCTGGGTTTATAGGGCTCTCTTGCTGGCCAAGTAGCATATTTTGAAGTTTTGGAAAAGTGATATTAGTCCTACTGTTGACGATTGGTTGCATTAACTTGCATAGTTTGTCGCTTTTATCCAGTAGGGAGAGGGTGTCTTTCCAGGTTAAACGGCGGCAAGACGGATATGATGATATTTGGAGTACTTTCCATGAATTATATGTTTAACTGCCCCAATACCTTCCACTTTTTTCTCTTCTTCTCTTTCCTTCTTATATGACAGTTGATTTGTTGCTCATATGTATCTATTATTCCCTTTTATACCTGGCACTTGTAATTCGTCCTGTTACTTCTTTTGTGCTAAAATAATAATACATTATTTTTTTAAAAAATGCATTTTAAAAAGAAATGCAGTGCAACTATAATCTTCTAAGAAGCAGGGAGCAATGTGCACCGAGCAGACTAGTCAAGTGGAGAATGGTGCGGCTGTGCCTATATCACACACTCTCTGCCACTCTTCGGCCGGGTGACACATTTTTCTATTAAACCGATCCCAAGCTGGCTCCTGATGACCTGCACACGAAACAAACAGTGCAGTTTGAAAAGTCTGTTTCTCTCAGGTACACCGAGAACATGATACAAATACTGCACTGATTATTGTCTGCCCTTGTAAGGATCCGATCCTTTGCCTTAAGTGGCACTGCAAAATGAGCCCGGGCCCGTTAAGGTGCATGGCCTAGTGGAGGGGGTCGCCTGCTGGCTCATTAGGCCACGCCCCTTGACGGGCCCCAGCTCAATGGGCTACAGGCACCCCCTCCAGGAAGCCTTTTGTAGAGATCAGCACCGGGTGCTTGTTAGGAAAGAAAGATTTCATAAATGTATGTAATTTTCCCTCCATGTGTACACCCCCAAACGTTTTGCTGCTGTTTAGACACCATAGACTGACTGTTCCAGAGAAGCACAGCCTTCAGCTGCACTCCTCTGGGCTTTTGCTCACTTTTTATGGGTAAACTGACATTCCCTTAAGAAATTCAGTACTGGGAGACTTTGTTTCTCTTAGTCCTTTTCCAATGTTGCAACTTTTCTGCAACATGTAACAAGTGCACAATGTACCTTCCAGTACAGTGTACTTGGGTCTGTAGTCATTTCAAAAGACCCTAGATACTCTGATGGACTTTTTGTGAGATGAGCAAATGCATCATGGACAGGGCTGGTGGCAGCTATTGAATCGCATTATTTTTAACCATTTCCTGCCATGTAAACCGTGTTAAGAGCATTTGGCACAAATAGGTGGCCTGGCTCCAAAATGGCCATGCCACGAGGTTCTTTGTCCTGTCCTTTGGCCATCTTACTCCTTCACCTTCCCCAGGTCGAGTCGACCGGGTCAGTCCTTATTCGGTCATGCATTTTCCCGCGAAATGCAATGCTTTTGCGGGCTTCTGCATGCCTTGTGTGTGTGCCTCCAGGATGTGGGCTGGAACGTCTGAGTCCAATACACATCCTGGGTGCCAGAGAGTCTGGAGTACCATGGCCACCATGATTGGTCCACGTATGGAATGTGTGTTTGTAAGCAGATCTCCCATTGGATCCTCTTTGTTTTGGCACAAAGGGAACTTTGGATAAGAGGAGGCGAAAAACACCCATACCTTGTCGATCTCTGGAGTTCTCACTGAAAGAAGGATAGTCTCCAAGTATCCTGAAATTACAAAGCTGTATCAAGGAACCACTGGTGACCCACTGGAAGATTTGGCACCCTAGGCCCGCTGTCGTCCTGCGGGACCCCTCTGGCTCGGGTCGGCCTAGAAGGTCTGCGAAGACGCTTCAATCCATTGGAATAGTGGGACCAACTATTCTTGGCACCTTCATCAAAACCTGCAAATAAGCTTTCTCTGAAGTGTCCCTGGACCAACCAGTGGACTCACCAGCTTGCCCAGGTCCTTTGCTCTGTCACCGCCGCCGTTTCGAGGAGGCCCTCAAAACTTGGTATACTGCTAGCTCTGTGTCTGCGGCACCCTCACACCGAATTTCATACACTTGCCGTTCCCAGGTCTGAAGTGAGACGAGTGTGCCAGGACCGGAGCATACGCAGTTACGGTGTTGCCCTGCCACGGCAACAACCTTTACAGGTGTGCTGCATTTGTGAACCTCTTGCCCCTGAAGCCTGCTGCCATGAAACTGAGTCGATTCATTCACCTGGAGTGGAGAAATCGCCACTGTCCCATTTGGGAATCATCACTGTATCTTCGTAACTGAAAGCCGCATAGACGTCCTTTTTGTCACATTCGAACCTGCAAGCAAAGTGGACTTGACTGGTGAAGTTTGGTCCAAGTGCGCCTGGGGCCGGTGAGTAACGCTAACCCAACCCGGTGGCCCCTAGCACCTCCATCCATTTTTACGCACAGGTGGCCCCTGAGGGCCCCTCTCCTTTCCACTGCTAGTGCGAACTAGCGAACTATTCCCATACTCTGGAACTGCCTCTGCCTTCAAATGGGGGTCCTCCCTGAATAGTGGGAATCTATTCTTCATCACCTCACCCACCTTCCTGAGTTGCTAGAGACCCCTGAAGAGACCCCGTTTTGCCCATTGGAACAACTGCCTGTGCTTGCATTGCATGTACTGTTGAGCACAAGGCTCCCCTCTTCTTAGGGCTTGGCCTGCCTCTTAGGTGTGCTGCTGATGTTGAAGAGGACTAAAGACTACCTGCACTGCCTGTTCCCTTCCCCTTTAGGTTGTGGACATATTTGGTGCAATTAACCCTTTAGACCCCAATGGTCTTGTATATACATTGTATTGATAGTGTTGTGTTGGTTTACCCAGTGTTCCTGTGATTATTTTACTGTGTGCTGAGTTACAAAGGCCTTGTAATGAATGTGTTTATATTTTTAATATAACCACCTGTCTGGGAGTAATTTGTAAGTGTCCTTGCTCTGTGTGCTCATTGAGGTCCTTCCGTCACCCTCACCCCTCCTGAGAACTAGTCTTGACCGCCTGCCATAGCTACCTTGATTGGTCTGGCTTGTCCAGAGGTTGTCCTTTTCCAAGAAACTAGGCTGGCCTTCTCAACCTCTGCCCACCAGGTCAGAGTTCAGAAATCCATCTTAACAGTGCTGATCTCTGCATTTATTCTCTAAAGGCTTGCCTGGCAGGAGACAGCGCCGCGTCTTTTCAGCCTTAATGGTGGCGCTGCCCCTCGCGGCAGCATCACCATTAAGGCTGGAACGGTGAGACCGTAGGAAGGGGAGGCCTTTTTCCTAAAGACTGAAACTTCTGCGAATGCGCGGGAGCTTCAGAATTTAGAAAAAAAGGCCTGTGCTTCCAGCGGCCTCAAGTTTCCCTCCACCAGTATGGATGAAAGGCTTGTTTTCTGAAGCCTGAAGATTTCGCACACGAGCAAGATCTTCAGGCTTTAGAAAAAAATCGCTGTCATGCTGGGGCTGCCAGGGGAGATTAGTGAGCCCCGGCAGGGCCCCGCCTCAAAACGTGATTTTGGAGCCTGCCCGTGCTCAGCCGCGGCAGGTCCCAGCCCACTTAAAGGCCTGATTCGATCGCAATGTGATTTGTTTGCAGTCTGTTTACTCTCAGCACAAGATGAAAATAGTACAATGGTTCTGATCCGTCCCAGTTAACTTACACTAAGGTCATTATGCAATTGGCAGTGCCGGCCCCAGGTCTGCCAGCGCCCTGTGCAAGATTTGTGTGCCTCCCCCCCCCCACCCACCACAAATGCAGAACAGCAGGGGGCTCAGTTTTGTTGTTCTGGAAGCAAGGCTCCCAATATTTGCTACGCGGGGATGGGGGTTGAGGAGGTTTAATGGGCTTACTTATGCCCTTGTGCAGCCGGACCCCCTGAGCGTACCTTGAGCCTGTACTGACAATTGGTGTATGCTGCAATGCAACTACCAAGCATACGAATACCATATTCCACTGTTTACGGTCTGCCTGCTACACAGGATCGAAATAGTGTAGATTTTACAGGTTGTCTCTGCTTGAAGTTAGCCTATGGCACACATTTCGCATTAGATTTTTTTGTATTTGTAACATACAAGCTCAGCAAACTAAATTGCCTTTTGTCGTGATAGGAACATGAAACTGTTAGTAGATATGGAAGACATAAATAGTGAAGTGTTTATAGCTGGTCTCTGCCTGTTTATACTAAACAACACCTGCTGGCATTGGATTGGAGCAGCGGTAACCAGGTATCTCTCTTCGCTTGCACTAAGCACGTGATACAACTTATGTTCTAGAAAACAGGTAAAGACAACCCCAGTCAGTGCTTCTCAAACGATGCTTTCTATGTGGAGTGCAGCCCTGCTGCCCCCTACTCCCACATGGAAGCGCCAGGCTGCGACACGTGCCAAGTGCCCGCACGCTGTAGCTTCCGGGCGCTGTTTACCTCCCGCCCTGAGACACATGAAGACGCCCGTTGTCTGTGACAGCGTGGGCTGGGCGTGTCCTGCGCTGATTGGCGCCACCCTATGAAGTATAAACTAGGAGGAGGAGCGCGGACCCCGTGTTTTGTAAATAAACCGTGGTTTGGGCACTGAACGGGGCAGTGGTGAAGTGCTTTCTCCGTCCATGGAGCTCCCCCCTCGGAGCGGGGCTCACCTCTTACGTTGCCAGGTAAGGCATGAGGCCGAGGTTTGGGTTGAATTTGGGGTGCCTTATATCTAGGTGGACACAGTGACACTTTTGCAGACTACCTGGGGCCAGAGGCATCTCCGCTCGCTTTCCGTCCCATCTTATTAGACATCATCTCAAAATCCCTATTTTTTTTTTTTTTTTACTTAAATGAAGTCTGGCTCTTTCCCTTTCTCAGTCCTGACTTCTTTGTATACTTGTCACTGGCTTATCTATGGTTTATATCAGTGCTTTAAATTGGGGGGGGGGGGTTGTAGTGTAGGGAAGTACAGGTGCTATGAAGCTGGACATTCTGTGCGGAGGGGGAGAAGTAGTTCGGGTACTCTCAAAGTAACGAAGCTGAACATTCCATGCAGGGCTTTTGGCGCCGGCCGTTTCGGAGTGGCACCGTGGGCACAGGTCCCTTTTAGGCACACCCTGTTTGCAGGCAATGCTAGGCGAGATTAAATTATGTGCCAAGGAGCACACACTCTGGCAAAGCAGCGTATCTGAGATCCGTTCAAGCAAACTTCCAGTTTGTTGTTATGCATTGTGTTAAGCACGTTTTAATATCCATATTAAATTACTTTCTTTTTTGCGTGTCAAGCTAGCAGATATCATAGTTATAAACTAAGCTTTATAAGGGGAGTTTTATTATTGTTAGGTTTTATGACTTAAGATACCAGCTGTTTGTGAGTCTTTAGTGGCAATCGTTCCATCACAACTCAATTACACATTAGAATAGGCACTGCTAATAACACACTCTAACAAAGTCATTGCCCAGGCTTTCTAAAGCAGTCCCTGCGTCATCAAAGGACACCCACAGGTGAAGCCCACGTAGAAACGGTGTTCCGTGTAGTAGTGTGCTGAGAGCACAGTGGATGCAGGTGTGTCCCTCTTTTTGTTGTGCACAGTGGGCCCTGAAGGGGACATTTGCGGGGTAGTGAAAAGAGGAGGAGGGAGTATGTGTTGCATTCCCTAGCAGATGCTGCAGAAGCTTAGTCCTGAAAGTTGATCAAGTTTTCATTTTCACCTCGCAAATAGTTGAGTACTGGTACCAGGCACGCAACGGCATTGAGCTGTCTGGGCTCTAGCCCCACGCGCCCCCCTCTGAAATTTGAGCTGAGTGGTGGGCCGTTTTGTTACTCAGAGGGGAGAGAAGCCTTTGCTAAAACCAGAGGCTTTAGTTACTGTGCTCGTGCAGAATGTATTTGTACAAACGCAGCAAAACTTTAAAGCTGCTACTTTCAGGAAAGGCTTCCTTCACTGCACTGCTTTACAAAAATGAAATGCACACATCAGTCCCTTCGCCACAGATGCAAGCAAACATGTTTTCTTTCACATCCGAGTGGGGTTCACTTGCTTTTTGTTAGAGAGAGAGGCGAGGGGAACCTTTTCTGAAACTGGCAGTGAGGGTGTTGCATGTTAACTCGTGTGTATGATGGTTGGGTGCGAATGTACTTGAGCGATTGTATGGTTAATGGTATGTTTAAATGAGTGTGTCTGGCCCAAAGAGCTGATTCTGGCGTGTAGAGGGTGGGGAGGTGTGGTGGTTGATCGGAGAGGGACAGGTGGCGAAAGGGGATAGGATGTATGGGCTCCCTGCCAGACAACCCTTGGGGTAGAACGGAGGGGGGAGCCTCTTAAGTTTGCCCCACCCCATTTTTAAAGTGACCCCGCCCATAACCAGTTAGCTGCACCCTCACTTGTAGGTTTCGTTGCACACCTGACCAGTACTCGCTTTCAGGCATTGACAAGTACTCGAATGCACAAAAATAAGAATTATAGGTACTGAGGGCTGGGTATGACAAACCCGCTCCCATCGCCCTCTTTCTCCATCTCTTCTTGTTTTGTCTGTACAGCGCACTCCTTTCCTGTGTCCATGTGGGATGGGCAGCCAGTCCTATCTTTTTCCCTTAGGATCCTGGGACTCGTCGTTTTGTCTTTCCAGTTTGAAATTTTGGAAAACTAAAAGTCCCAGAATGCCAAGCAAAACGGGACTGAATGGCCTTCTCACGCATGGCCACAGGACTCTTGTGAGTTGTGCACTGAGAGCTCTGTGCCCTATACTATTATTTATCAACATATTTATTTCTGTCTACACCTTTATATGACTATCTTATCCCATTTCCCCTTTGTTGCTACATTTTCTGTCATTGGGTTATTGCTAAGAAGAATACCTTTTTAATTCAGTACATTAAATGTGCGCTCTGCAGTGTGCATGTTACAGGTTGCCTTTGCTCGTGCCCTCAGGCTGTCTTGAGGTTTCCAGTAATGTTAGACTACATTAGGATCTTGGTGACAAAGAGTGTAATAACCTTTTCAGCGTCATTTTGAAAACAATGGGCCCACCAACGTTTGTACGCGCATGCTGTAGGGTCATCTGAATGCAATTTTCAACTTTTGCCACGGGGAAAAGTAAAGATTAAAACAAGGCGATATTGCCTTTACTGCTTATTTTTTCTCTCCGCTCTGCCTGCAAATTACGCTTTGTAGACGGCGTTTACCAATGGACTACCTGTTCATAAGCAGGCACTAATGTGAGGCCGGGTCTGTAGGAATCCATTCACTTTGCACCTGCATGAAAGGAAGTGCTCACACACGAGGGAGGATGGCGGCACAGTAGAGATCTATCCTTCACCTAGAGTCAGCATGAGTACAGTGAAGCATGAAAGCATTACGCCTTGCTTTTACGCGTTCTTATTATGCTGCAACCCATTATAAAATTAAAATACTTTTCGAGGAACCTTATTTGTTTCGGCTTCCCTTTGAACAACCTCAGCGCCCTGACAATTTCCAGATACTACACTGTTTTGTTAGGACTTTTCGCTTTTTCGTGGTCGCATGTGATTGTAACCATGGAGGTCCGGTCCCTCAACTCCGTTTTCATTAAGACACAAAAGCAAACTTTTGGTTACTGTTTCTCTCATGCGCCCTTATGCTTTGAGAAGAAAAAATCCTCCAGACTCTCCTTCTCTTGATTTTGTAATGGATGGATATCTTTTATTTAGTGTCCTGTTCCTTGACACGCGGCCAGAGATTTAACCCATGACAAACCCGTTATCAACAATAGAGACACACTAAAGCAATATGAGTATAGAACAGGAAGCATTAGCCCCGATTTCAAAAAGACGATGTGTTCGTCGAAACACGTGTAATCATAAAGGGCAACTTAAAGAGAACAATTAAGTTGTTTAAATAAAAGATATCCATCCTTTACAAAATCAAGAGAAGGAGAGTCTGGAGGATTTTTTCTTCTCGAAGCATAAGGGCGCATGAGAGAAACAGTAACCAAAAGTTTGCCATTATAAAATTTACCTCCTTAGTGTTTCAGCTCAACATGACCGCCTGGCCAAATCCCCTCCCTGCATTCCTTTATCTCCCCATTACTATGTATGCACATACAGTGTCTCAGACTGGTTTTCCCAGTTGTAGGGAAGAGGGATCCCAAACATAATTTTGAAACGGCTACCAGAGACCCGGATACAACTTCAGCCGGCCCTGTCTCTGTCCCCCAGTGGAGGTGTCTTTCTCTCTCCCTTTTGTGCTTTCTCATATCTCCTCCCTTCCTTCTATTCGTCCTCTTGTCCCATTTCTCGGCCCTCTTATCTCGTCTTCAGTATCTCTTCTCATTTTCTGGCTGTGTTTATTTACTTTTGCCAGCCCCCACTGCTGGGAGAATTTGCTTCTACAAATTCAGTGCATGTCGTTTTTTTATTTTGTTTAGCACCACAGCCATTACTCTCAACCCTCCACTCCATCATAACCATGTTCTCGACTTATAAATATGAGTTATCCGTCATGGGTCGATAGTTATGTAGGATATAGGACTGCCCTCAAAGACCATTCTCTGGAATTAAAAGATTGCATACCCACAATGCATTGCTCAATGGCTCTGAACGGGAGGTGATCTTCTAGTGGTGGCTTTGTGGCAAGCTTGACTTGGCTGAAATGGCTTATTTTACACATTACTGTATCTCTTCATTTTCCTTTTTTATATTTAACACTTCATGCTGGATTCCCCCCACTCCTAAAAGTGCTGCAAATATAGGTATTATCCACTCACTTTAATGGGACTGTTTTTTTTTTTACCAGAGAAGTTAAAAGGCACAAGTCAGCATTGCCTTGACATGATCATCCTCCTGACTAATTAGAAGTGCTATAATGGTAATTTATGATATGACCCAGTAATAGACGGCTTCTGTTTTTTGCCTATATATTTCTGATCTGATGTGGATGTTCTATGTAATATTTCACTTTTTGTTGGTTGCCCACCAAAAAGACTGATTTATTTTAAGCGACAATGGCACATCCCTTTGCCTGCCCCGCCCTCTCGCTGCTGGGATGTCTGTGAAATCAGAGTTTCACACCTACCCCTGTTAAGATGGATTTCTGAACTCTGACCTGGAGGGGCAGAGGTTCAGAAGGCCAGCCTAGTTTCTTGGAACAGGGTAACCTCTGGACAAGCCAGACCAATCAGGGTAGCGATGGCGGCGGGCAAGACTTAAGTCTCAAGAGGGGTGAGGGTGACGGAAAGACCTCAATGAGCACACAAAGCAAGGACACTTACAAATTACTCCAGGTGTTATATTAAAAATATAGACACATTTATTACAAGGCCTTTGTAACATCGACCATAGCAAAGAATCACAATAATACTAAAGTAAACCAACACCTCACAATCAATACAATATATATACAAGACCGAGGGGTCTAAGGAGTTAGGAGCAGGAGTTAGGAGCACGTAATATGTAAACTACATAGATGGGGAGGAAAACAGGCAGTGCAAGTAATCATTGGACCCAGTTCGACATCTGAAATACACCTAACTAGGAGGAAGTCCGAGCCCTACGAAGAGAGGAGCCTTATGCTCAAAGGTACCTGCACGCGCTGGTGCCAATGGACAAAAGAGGGCCTCTTCAAGGATATCAGGCAGTTCAGGAAGGTGAATGAAGCGATGCAGAACAAGTCCCCACTACTCAAGCAAGGCCTCCGTTTACAGGCAGAGGCAGGGTGAGAGTGCGGGATAGTCGCTATTTTGCAACAGCGGTAGAAAAGAAACGGGTTCCTGTGCGAGGGGCCACCGGTTGGGGTATGGACTACTCACCGGTCCCCGGCGCAGGCAGACCCAGACTTCTCCAGTTCAGTTCCCGTTGCTGGCAGGTTCAGCTGCGATGATCCGGACGTCTCGACGCCGTGTAGATTCTGCGTAGCAGGATGCAGGGTCGAGGGTGTCCCAAATGCAGCGGACGTGCACAGGTTGTTACCACAGCAGGGCAACACGGCAACTGCGTTTACTCTGGTCCGGGCGCACTCGTCTCACTTCAGACCTGGGAATGCCAAGTGTACGAATTCGGTGTGAGGGTGCCGTGGACGCAGAGCAAGCAGTAGACCAAGTTTCAAGGGCTTCCTCGAAACGGCGATGGTGACAGAGCAAAGCGTCCTGCGGCTGGTCAGCCCACTGGTTGGCCCAGGGACACTTCCGAAGAGGCTTACTTGCAGGGTTTGATGAAGGTGCCGGGAATAGTTGATCCCACTATTCCAATGAGTCGAAGCACCTTTGCAGACCTTCTAGGACGATCAGATACAGAGGGGTCTTGCAGGAGGACAGTGGCTCAGGGTGCCAAACCTTCAGCGGGTCACCAGCGGTTCCTCGACTCAGCTTCTTGTTGCAGGATACTTGGCTCCTTATCCCTTGTTCGGTGGGAACTCAGGAGATCAACCTGGTAGTGGTGTTTTCAGCCTCCTTTTATCCAAAGTTCCCTTTGCGCCAAAAAGGAGAGGGCCCAATGGGAGATCTGCTCACAAACACTCACACCATACATGGACCTATCACGGACCACAGTGGTCCCAGGCATTCAGGACACTCTAGACTCTCTGGCACCCAGGATGTGTATTGGGAACAGACATCCCAGGCCACATCCTGGAGGCACACACAAGGCATGCAGAAGCCCGCGAAAGCGTTGTTTCGTGGGAAAGTTCATGACCAAATAAGGACTGCCCCGGGTCGGCTCGACCTGGGGGAAGGTGAAGGGGCAAGACGGTCAGCGGACAGGACAAAGAACCTCACGGCATGGCCATTTTGGGAGCCAGGCCACCTATTTTTGCCAAACGCGGTAAGCGTGGATACATGGCAAAAAATGGTTCAAAACACAAGAGAAACGATAGCTGCCACCAGTCCCGTCCGTGACACACTTGCACAGTTCATGATCCAGCGAGAGTTTCTAGGGCCTTTGGAATGACTAGAGACCCAAGAGCGTGGTAATGTAAGTTACGGTGCACTCTTGTTTCATGTTGCACAAAAGCTGCAACATGAGGAAAGGACTAAGGGAAACAGTCTCCCAGTACTGACTGTCTTAAGGGCATGTCAGTTTCCCCATAAGAATTGAGCGAAAGCCCAGAGGAGTGCGGCGGAAGGCTGCGCTTCTCTGGCAAAGTCTAGATCAGGGTGTAAAACAGCAAAAAGTTTGGGGGTTGCCACATGGAGGGAAAATTACATACAATTATGAAATCTTTCCTAACAACCTCCCTCAGCTACCGCCACCACCTCACTCTCCACCTGAGCATACCCTTACCCCAATAAACACACGCTTAAACTCTGTGGTCACAGAGCGCTCTTTCTAAATCGGTCTCTTTTTCTATTCGAACAATACAAAGACATTTGTGTTCAATGCACAGGAAAAGGGTTTGTATGCACATGCATTGAGTTTTGGTAGGATCTCCATTGTGCGGTGATATGCACCCGCTACATTTTTTCTACTCCCAATCCATTTTCCTGACCACATCCTCATGCATGGGTGGTGGAGGAGTAGCAGGGGTCCAGCCAAGGCTCTGTGGCAAGCATTTTCCTTCCTTCCTTTCTTCCATCTTCTTTCCACTTATCTCCCTTTTCCCTGACTTCCATCTTTCCTCGCCCCTTTTTCCTTCCTGACCTCTCCCCCTTTCCCTCACTTTCTTCTATCCCTTTACTTCCACCCATCGTTTCAAACCTTTTTTTCCCTCATTCTTCTCACCTTTTCCTTCTGTATTGTCCCCCTTCCTCATAACCAGACATTCCTTTGACCTTCCTCAGTAGGTACACATAAGATATTCCCAGCTTTCTTGTTATGTTATGTTACTTGGCATTTATATAGCGCCTTATGTACCATTGGTATGATCTCAAGGCGCTGGTAAGTTGAACGCCTTCGGGAACCGTAGTTCAAGTCAGTAGAGAGAGAGTCATAAGGTGCGTGTGTACACCGGATATGTGTGCAGCAGGTGTGGCACTCGTATGATAGCTGCTTCTTAGCGATAGGTGTGGTGATTGGGAGATCAGGAGTATGTGTTCGTTCTGGCAGGGTGATACCAGACTGGTTCTGGCTGTGTTAGGCCTGAGGAGAATGCCAAGGCTGGCAGGTGTGCAGCCAGTTGTGTATAGTTAGGTTGATGGGCAGAATGTGGCAGGTGTTGGTATGAACAGCTATAACGAATGTCATAGTATCGCTGTGTTCTAGTTGAGTGGTGGTGTATAGGAGAGAGTAATGGTTGTGATGTGATATGGTGGTTTTCAGTAGGTGCATGAGAGAGTGCCTTCATGCTTAAAGCATTCCATGTTCATCACTGTTCCATGCACTTCAGCCGTTCCATTCTTGCACATTTTCTACATTGTCCATTCCATGCCCTATATCCGTTCAATGCATTCCATCTGTCGCATGTACTCTTTCGGCTCTATGTATTCCATCTGTTCAATCAGTTCCATGCATTCCTTCTGGTCCATGCACTTTGTCCAATCTGTGCATTCCATCGGTTCCACTTACTTCATCTGTTACACCCTCGTCATCCGTTCTGCACACTTCATCCGTTCTGCACACTTCATCCGTTCTGCACACTTCATCCGTTCTACCCACTTCATCTGTTCTACGCACGTTGTCCATGCCATGTATTCCATCTATGTCATGCACTTGATTCATCTATTCCATTAGTTTCGTTCATTCCATGCACTTTGTCATTCCATGTATCAGTTCCATGCACTCTATATATTCCGTGCACGCATCCGTCTCATGTTCTCATCCCTTCCAGTTTATTCTTCTTGTCCACTTTGTTCCTGTCTTCCATTTTATTGATTTCATCCCTTTCTTTAGTTTCATCCGCTTCACTGCTTTCATCTAGTTATTTCTTTCATCCACTTCACTCATTCTATTCAGTTTGTCTGTTTTTAATTTACATTGGCTTGGATCACGATGTTGGATTGTAATTTATGATAAAGCAGGTTTGGGCTCAGGTCATTGATTGGTGTTATCCATTTTGAGTTTGGAGTCGATTTTAGCGGAAGAGCCATGTTTTCAGTAATTTGCGGAAAGACAAATTGTCCTCGGTGAGTCGGATGTGAGGTGGAAGTGCGTTCCACAGAGTGGGGGCCAGGGCTGAGAATGATGATCCACCAAACCTGACTGAGTTGGTTTTTGGTATGACTAGGAGGCCGGCAGTGCTTGATCTTAGAGTGCGAGGAGGCTGGTTAGGTTTTAGTTTGTCTTGAAGATAGAGGTCCGGATTTAAGCATTGCTCGGTGGGAGATGCATAAGGTTTTTAAGGTCACTCTACGGGCAACCAGAAGCCAGTGCAGAGTTTTGAGGGCTGAGGAGATGTGATCTCTTGGGCAAAGTGCAAGTAGCAGTTTGGGTGCAGCGTTGTGTGCTCTTTGTAGTTTAGTCAGTTGGTACGCATGGACTCCGAGATGGAGGGGGTTAGCATAGTCCAGTCTTGACATAACAATAGCTTGGACCGCGACAAGTCTGTTAGGAAAGGAGAGGTATGGAAGAATTTTCAGGTGGTAGTGGCTGGATTTGGAGACGTTGTTGACTTGGAGCGAGAGGGTTGGGTCTGAGTCTAGGGTGCATCCAAGGTTTTTTTTAACTGAATTTTAGGGTGTTGGGGCAATTGCCCATGGCAGATGGCCAGGGTAGTGGGTGCGGAAGAAGTTCTGTGTTGCCACATACCATGATTTCAGTTTTGGAGGGGTTTAGCAAGAGGGTTTGTGTTCATCCAATGATCTGTCGAGGAGGCAGGAAGCGAGGTCTGGTTGGCAGTTGGGTTTTGAATTCAGGAGTTTTAGGATTAGTTGTGTCATCGGCGTAGTTGTAGCACAGGATATTGTGTGAGTGGATTATTCTCGGGAGGGTGGACATATAGAGGTTAAACAGGAGGGCTGATAAGCATGCTCCTTGTCGGACTCCAGTGTTGGGTGTGGGGAAGCATGGGTGGAGAGTAGGGTTATTTTCTTCCTATTGTCGGGGAAGAATGCTGAGCGATTCCACAGATTCCCAGGGAGTGGAGGTGGTCAAGGAAGATTGAGTGGTTGATTGTGTCGAAGGTGGAGGTTAGTGCGGCGCATCCCGCAGAATCCGCAGTGTTTTTAAGGTCATCCCAATTGGTGGTTTTGTTCTGTGTCGGGCTCTGAAACCTGATTGAGCGGGGTCTAGGAGATTGTTGGCTTTGACAAAGGCATTTATTTGGGTGTAGGCGGTTCGGTCAATGAGTTTGGCAAGGAACCTGGTGTTTGAGATGGGGAGGTAGTCTTTGGGCTCGAGAGGGTCGAGGGAAGGTTTTTTTAGGAGAGGCTTGACATGAGCAGTTTTGAACGCATCGGGAAAGATTCCTGAGAGGGAGTCGTTTATGATGGTTCTTGCGTGTTCTCCTGCGCAGGTAGATGTGAAGATTTCTTTGAGGGTTGTGGCTGGGCAGGGGTCGAGCGGGGAGCCGGATGGTTTGCGGGCAGAGAAGTTTGAGAAATTGGTCAGTTGATATTGGAGTGAAGGAGTCGGAAGTCAGTTGGGTATCGGTCGCAGGCGGTGGGATGGCAGATAGGGTGGGTGGGTGTAAGAGAGCTAGTTTGTTGGTTAGAACAGCGGTGTAATGATTGTGAGGGGGTGGGAAGGGTGGTGGTACTTGATAGTTTAGTGAATTCGGCGATGATTTTGTGAAGTTCTTGGCTGGGGTTTTTCCATTTTAGGATTCGGGAGTTGTAGTGGGCCTTTTTTAGCTTTCCGTATTTCAGCCTTGTAGTGACGGTGGTGCCAGGCCAAGGAGGATTTGCTCATGGCTGTTTTGTCTTTCCACCATTTGCGTTCTAGGGATTTATATAGCTGTTTAATGGTGTGAACCATCTAGGGAAAAGGCCATGGCAAGCGGATGGTTTGCAAGAGGGGGTGAGTGGGATTAGCGAGGTGTTGAGCCATGAGTCAAAGGCGTCGGAGGTTAGGAGTTCATTGGGTAGGGGAGGGGAGGAGACTGAAGGAGCGCATCTGCTAGGTCAGGAAGGATTTTTAGTTTCTTCCAGCATTTGTGTAGATTCGGCGGTTCAGGTTTGGCTAATGGGAGCTGGTTGGGTGAACGAATGAAGTGATCGGGCCAGATGATAGGGGTTGGGGGGGTTTAGATGTATCAGGTTGTGGGAGCTGAAGAGGGCCTCAAGTGTCCTTTATAGTGAGTCGGCCCGTTTATGTGGCTATGGAGGTTAATCGCGTCTAGGCCGTCGACCAGAGTGTGGGTCATAGGGTTGGTGGGGATGTCAAGCCATATGTTTGTCTCCTAGAAGGATGAGGTTGGGATGGTTTAGTTGGAGGGTGGCAATGGAGTCACAGAGGTTGTTTGAGAAATGTCTATCATAGCCAGGAGGTCTGTAGATGATTAGGAAGCTGTGGGAGAATGAGGGGGGGGGGAATACTTTTACGAGGAGTGATTCGCAGGAAGGAATGGATGGCTGGTTGTCGATGATTGAGGTGTGGAAGTGAGACTTGAAGGGGATACCTCAGGGGGGTTGGGAAGGGGGATAAAGTAGCAAAAATATTTGAGAATCCTTGCCAAAAACATATGAAAAGTTGCATGAGAGGAGTTTGCCAAGAGGAAATGTGCAGAGGAGGTGAGCAAGGACCAGCCCTCGAGGGGTGCTGATGTGCCAGTATTCCAGTATATTTAGAGGGAGCTATTGGTCAGCTGGTGTTCTGGAAGCCAAGGTGAGCAGGTCACAGCGATAGATCTTACCCAGTGTGGCAGTAAGATCAAGGATGATGAAGAGTGAGAAGGAACTTGTTGAGCTTTAGTACGGATGTTTGAGAAATGGGCGGGCCGTTTCCTTGGATAGTCTGCTCCTGGAAACCAGATTAAAGCGGGTCATTGAGTATGTTGGCCTCCAAATAGGTAGTACTCCTGTCAAGCACAACTGATTCCAGGATGGCTAAATAGTGAAGGGGAAGAGACAGGAAATTATTTGGTGGGGTGTTTGGGTCAGAAGTAGGATTCTTCTGGATGAGTAGGACTGTTAGGTAGGCTGAGAAGATTGCAGAGGAAATCTGGAAGAGAGGAGATGGAAGCATGTTATGAGTGGCATTTCCTTAGGTGCCTGTGTTGTGGCCAGTGAGAGCACCAATGGTTTGGTAGACCAGTGGATGGGTCGCAGCTCATCTGTACTGAAAAGTCTGATAGACGGGGGGGATGGTGTGGTTATGGGTGGTAGAGAGAAGAGGCACATAAAGAAGGGCAGTTGGATGCTAAGAATTTGATATTTTGGTTCTGAAGTCGCAGGGGAAAGCCCTGAGCTGAAAGAGGGGAGAAGAAACTGGAGTCATGAGACGGACAAGGTTCATTCATAGCCTCGGAGTATGAGTTGACTTGGTAGAGTTCAGGACAATGGAGAAAGCCTCAAGGGAGGGATTGTAATAAGAGACCTAGAAAGAATGGTAGTGTGGTTTGTGCAGAGAGAGATGCATGCTAAATTGTTCAGTGGCTAGGAAGATCCATGATTGAGAGTGTGAACCAGAGGAAGTAAAGGAGCAAGCATGATAGTGATGGTCAAAGGCAGATGATTTTGTTGTATTGAAGTCAAGGATGGCCTATTGAATGGAGTTGACCAAAGGTGAAAAAAAAAAACAAGCTTGAAAGGAATACCTGACTTGATCAAATTACGGGGGCCATATAGTTGGGTTTTTGATTTATCTTTTAATGATAGAGGAAAGTGGAAGAGGGTAGACGAAACGGTGGAGTGAGTGAGGCAGAGTTTAGGAAAAGAGCGGTTCATGGAGGAATGGTTGGAGGTTGATAGGTAGACCTGGTCAAGGGGGTTGCTGTGACTGTTATGCAGGACAGCCATAATGGTTAGAAAGTGCAGTGCACCAGAGGTTGATGTTCATGTTCGGGAAATTGAAGTCTCCCATGAGTATAGCTGGAGCATTGGTAGATGGAGAATCGAGGATGAGGACAACATCGTGGAAGACGAGGTTGAGCGTGCCACGGAGCAGAAAATGCAGATGATGTTGGAGGGGTTTGTGTAAGAAGATGCACAGCAATGTGCTCAAAGGAAGGATGGTGGCTAAGCGGGCTTCGCTTATGACGAAAACCCACCTCCTTTCTTAGTTGAGTGAATATACTGGGAGACAATAGGAGAATCGGTGTGCAAGGCTGCAAGAATGACTCTGTATTGTTCGGCACAGGGTGCACAATTTGCACACGCTGCTAGCCATTGGCTAGTGATATTTCACTCCTTGCGAATAAGAAATGGTGTGCTCTGTGTATGTATAGAATTGAGGTGGCAAGTGACTTTTTGCCTAGTAGCTTACTAGAATTTTTGCACCCTGCGTTGAGGAATACATCTCTCCATGATAACCATGGAAGAGTAATTGAGGTGGTGGGAGTCAAAGAGATTGGGCATTCCATACCACAAGAGTACGTTTGTTGGGTTGCCAGGAAGTAGTGGCAGTAGGCGGGGCTGCTCCTAGTAGATGAGTTTGAATTTGTAGTTCCGGAGATGTGGGATAAGGGGAGAGCACTGGGAAGTCCATGCAGGAGAGTGTATTGCATGCATGAGTGAAGGATGGAGCGATGGTGGTTAGGGGAGGATGAGGATGTGTAGGAGCCTGGTGGGTATGAGTAGAACCTAGACTGCAGATGCAGAGTGGGCAGCAATCAAAATTTTATGTAATTGATGAAAACAAGTACAGTTAATTAGCAAGCACAATCTAAAAGTACAGGTAAAATGCATGTCCCCACAAGTACATGTAATAGCAAGGGCATTCATGGGTTGTCACTTAAGTGGCAATGCCCACCCCAATTGCTGCAGGGCACAACCTGCAGCGTTGGACACAGCTAAATTGTAGTCAAAGCGAAGCCTGACTCCTTATGATAGGATAGGTGGGCAAGCCAAGCAGGGTTTGGGCCAGGTCAGGCAAAGTGGCTGGCTCAAATTTCAAGTCACTGGCCATTTAAATATGTACCAAGACCTGCATGCTAGCCCCGCCCTCAAAAGAAATTAAGGAAATATGGCTGTCTAGGGGTGCCCAGACCTCCTGCCCACCCCCAGCAGAGAGCTTCACAATCCTCAAAGCTCTCACACTAGTCTAGTAAAGCAGGGCGTTGGCATTCACCATGTGTTCTTCTTTAACACGTCTCATATTGTCATCTTGTATTGGTATAGGATCCTCCTTAGGAGCATAGTAGGCAGATGTGACCCTTTGTGGGTGGGCCAAGCCAAATTTGCTTTTTTATTTCAGTGCACAAAACCCATGGGCATCTAGGTGCTAGTTACAGAAAGTGCAGTGTACAGATTAAAGTGCAGAACACTTAAGCGTTAAAAAGTGGGTACACAGAGTGGAGAAGCCTCACCACATGAGATGTGCAGACAAGCAATGGACACAAAACCAATGGGTTTGCCGAGTCTGGTAAAACCTCGTCACGTGGTGAGGTGGGCTGCATCGGACGTAAGTATGCATTTATTTCCCCCTTTTTTTGGTACTGGCTTGGCAGGCTGAAGAACAATGGGCTGGAGGCTTGCACACTGGTCGAAGTGTATGAAAAGAAATAGTGGAACTATGTTCCCTACTGGCCTGCACTGCTCCCCACAAACCCCATCGCCACGCCCCCTCCCACACACAATACAACTCCCAAACACATGCACCTGCTGTTTAGGGGAACGTTCAGTGCCGTGCACTGTAAGTGCAAGTTTCAACTTCTTCTACACTTTTATTTTAAAACGAAACCATTCCGGAACAGTTTCTTTTTAAAATAAAAGTATAGGAACAGTAAAACTTAGAAGTAGAGGAGCACTGCTCCCGGCCACCGGACTTGCACAGAGCATGTCAGAATGTAAGGTTTGTTCAAAAGATTGCGGCCATCACCTCCCCTTTTTATTTATTTTGGCCTGGAAACCTTTCATTGTCTGTGAATTGAAGGTAACCCCTTTTTGTATTGTCAGTCCCCCACCTGCCCAGCTCCTGTTGACTACCTAGGTGCTGTCTTCCAAGACGATTGCACCGAGTTACAAAATAAAAACCACCCTTTCAAACTGTCTAGTTTCTTCCATGATGTCTGCTATTTTGACATGTAGAAGAAAAGGGCTTACTTTTTGTGGATCTTAAAATGTTCCTCTGATAACAATTGTATGTATTATCGCTCTACAGGTTTAACCCCGTCTTCCAGTCGTATTACTTGAAGGCCATTTGCATCAAGCATGTATGGGGCCTTTTTATGAACTTGGACCCGCAACCTGCGTCATAACTCATCACGCGCTCTTTCGCCCAGACTCGCGCCCTGTTTCAGGTCGCCTTGTCTGAACTCACTCCTCGCCTGAGGCTACCTTTTGCATACCTCCGAGACACTTTCAGCACTGGCGTTGGCGTAAAGCTTTTAATTAACACAAAAAAGCCACACCTTGCCAGGGGGCAAAGTATTTCCGACAGTCTGGCTGAAAAACCCAATTTACACGTTTCAGGCCTCTCACACGCCCAGCCAAGTGTCTGAAATGGACGACCAGACTCTGCGTAATGAGTAGCTTGCCATGGAGGCTGCTGTCCAAGCAGGAGAGGTGCTTGCTCGCTTGATCCGGAGCGGGCTATAACCGGCCCCGCAGGCGCACTGAACTCTGCTCTGAATAAACCGAAGAACCCAGCGAATCCCACAATCCCTCGTGCCTATGGTACGAAACATTGCAAAGGTTTTTTTTATTTTTGTGCATCAACGTGCACTCAGTGATTTGGGCCCACCATCCGAATGCATGTATGCTGTAGATGGGCACACATGGCACTGCCCGCTGCTGGCATATAATGGCAATATCTGATCATTTGTTGCTATTTCTGGATCTGCAGGACTATACGTTGGAGCAGCTGGCATATCGCGCTGCAAGTGGCACGACGCCAGGCCTATAAGACTTGGCAGCGATTGTTCTGTAATGCATGCTAAGAAAATATGGATAATGTATTTGTTTTACTCACTTGTTTCCTCATACTCGCATCATGCCCGTGATTAGTCATAATTCAGGTGTATGATGTCGGCTGCTGCTCAGATTTCTCAGCTTTCAGCGTGTTCAACAGTGGCCACGAGACATCCCCCAGCTATGTATTGGGCAACGCAGTGCTTTAAAAGGGCCGGCCCTCTGCACCTGCACGTCTCATTTTTGAGTACCTGCATTTCTCAACGCCTGAAAACCGGTACCAGGGGCGTTGCTAAGGGGGCTATAGCCCCTGATCTTTTGGTTGTAGTCCCAGATAGAATCTCAGGAGCTACAGCCAAAAGACTAGCTAGCCCCCAGTCCCAACATCAGCTTAGCCCCGGGTCTTTTCCAGACCTAGCAACTCCCCTGACCAGTACTAAACTATGTTGCGAGGTGAAAATGAAAGCTTTTCATTTTAACTTTATTGCAACTTAAAGGACTAAACCTCTTCAGCCTTTGCTGGGGAATGCAGTGCCCTCTCCCGTCTCTCCACCACCCGCAGTGTCCACAATGTCCCCTTCGGGGCCCACCCTGCAGAACAAAGAGCGACATACATACATGCATGCACTGTGCTCTCCGCACACTAGGCTCAGAAGACTGCTTTGCTACGTGGGCTTCACCTCTGGGTGTCCTTTGATGAAGCAGGGACTCCTTTAAGAAGCCTGTGCAATAACTTTTAAAAAAAGATGTTTCTTTGTTATTAGCAGTGCCTGTTCTAAATTGGTTTTGATGGAACGTTTTTTCGACTGAAAACTCATACGCAGCGCCAGTTCCTAGCGAATTAAGTTCTAAAACCGGGCAATAATATCACTTAGCTATGATCTCTGCTAGATTGATATGCAAAAAAGAAAGTGTTCAGACAAGGATGCCCCTTTGTTTTTGTCGGACTTTGAGCCAGGGGAGTTGCTAGGTCTGGAAAAGACCCGGGGTTACGCTGATGTTGGAACTGTCGGGACTGGGGGCTAGCTAGTCTTTTGACTGTAGCTCCTGAGATTCTATCCGGGGCTACAACCAAAAGATCAGGGGCTATAGCCCCCCCCCTAGCAACGCCCCTGCTTTGAGCCTTAGAATTCTTTAGCAAGGACAAACCCCCCCACCCCACCTCAGCTATAAATGGGACAAAATATGAGGCTTTATTGTACACCGATGATACAACTTTGCTTGATCTAACACACAGGGGTCTCCAAGAGTCTTTAAATAATGCAGCTACATTTTTCATGGAGCATAAGCTCGAATTGACCTTGAAAATAGTTCAATTTGGCAACCCCAAAAAGAAGTTTGGAGGGGAAATAAATATTGCAGTGGCCAAGACTTAAAATGATTCAGGAATTCTGTTCCATCAGAGTTGCTCCTGGTCCGACCGTATCAAAAGGATTCTAAAACAAGCTCAAACGGGCTTCAGAAGGTTGACCTGTTTCTACTATAATTATGGGGGCAAGAGATTGGATAAATGCTTAAGGGTCATGGAAATCAAAATGCGCACATCCTTGTTATATGGGGCCATGCCAACTGCACAATGCTGGACATGGTGCAGAATGAAGTTTTAAGGAACATAGTAAGGATTGGTCCTAGTGCACCAGGGGACCCTCTACAAGCAAAACGTGGCATTGACCGTTCTAGCAGAGCATATGATTTCTTTGGGAATTCTTTTTTTGGAATTCTATCTTAAGACAATTACATTTGATACCCCAAACCCAGTTAGGCAAAATGTAGCTCAGGAAATGCACTCGTCGCCAGCCAAGGAAAAATATACAAGGTACTAATTTGGTAATGGCTTGACAAATAAGTGGGGCATCAAGCCTAAGTAAATTTACTGCCTAGCCAAATTGGAGATTGACCTTAGGGACAAGGCTCCCGGACTTGAACATGCTAGCATGATGAACCGCTTATCCACTCTAATCAATGTCATGTTATCTTGCCTTGAGTCAGAGTATCTACGAGAGAGGAGCGGTAAGCTCCCTGTAATCACCGGAGAATGGAAAAATGATGCTCATGGTCCGACGAAACATTCTACCATTGACAGCTAGAATGTCTTGGCAGGGGAGCCGTAAAGAAAGTTCCTTTGGGGTGGGATATGAGGAGAATATATACTCCACTCTTTATTAATATGCCCCTTCCTCTTCTCCCTTAGAAGACCATGTTTTAAACATGTTTTGTTAAGTTTGGTATCTGGGATATCCTGAAAGCGACTTTCTTAACACAACGCATAATAAACTGGAAGTTTGTGTGAAAGGATCCCAGCTCTGCTCCTTGGCACATTTAATCTCACTGGGCATTGCCTGCAAACGGGGTGTTCCTAAAAGGAACCATGTGCCCAAGCTGCCCTGCCGAAAAGGCTGGCGCCGAAAGCACAGAGCTGGAATGTCTGGCTTCTTGGCTTTGAGTACCTGCATTTTTCTTCCCATTTTAAAGCACTAGAGCAACATGTAGTGCTCTCATCTTGCCAGTGCCGTGCTACGTTATGTTACACACAGATTTCTGCATGAACAGAAATTTGCTGCACAGACCTGCTGCACTCTCCTTCATTGGTGCGAGCAACTGTGACCAGCACCCAGACATTCTGCCACAGCAAATGCTGAAGTGAGGGTCGTGAAGCAGCACCCACCCGCAGGGGTGCTCGGCTCCCTGGGCTGCTTTTAAATGTGCTCTCTAGGAAGCGATTCCTGGAGCCCAGGCCCAGATGAAACTAGGGTGGCCAACTGTCCCGGATTTTGCGGGATTGTCCCGCAATTAGGGACTCTGTCCAGCCATTTGCAGAGTGGCTGGGCGGGGCGCAGGTTGTCCCGACGTTCGTCAAGACAACCTGCCTCCAGCACAGCCACTCTGCATTGAAGTGGCCATTTACACAGCACGGCGCTGCCGCCTGCTGCTTTCTTTCCAAGGGCGGCTCTGCATCCTGGCTTCTTTTGAGCCTGCAAGTCGAGCTGTAACGCTCCACAACTGGCTTCATTCAAATACTAATGGTTTGTTCCTGCGGTCGTGATGGTCATGTTTGCAGTTAAAAAACGTGACCATCACCTCCCAAGGACAAACCATTTGCATTTCAATTAAGCCAAGAATTAAGAGCCATTAAAAAAAAATGTAAATTTAAAAAGGGGCGGTCCAAACGTGAATGACGTTGTGACCTCATCACCGCCTTGTGGGCAAGTGTCCCGCGAAATACTATGAAAGAGTTGGCCACCCTAGATGAAACTCTGCCCACTTCCAGGCCCTTTCAGTGAGTCGCTGTGTGCAGCGCTGGAGACCCATCAGCACTGTGCCTTGCCACGGAAGCAGGTCCCGCAAGCTCAGTGCAGCAGGAGTGGGTCTGATCGAACAATGTCATGCTCTTGGTGCTATGCTGCCAACTGTGGAATCTGAGGCGCGGCATTCCAGAATCTCTGCACCAGTGTAACTTGAATACATGTGTGTTTGATGACAATGCTTAGCTAACGGTGTGCAAACCTTGGCATGCTGTGGCAATACCGGGCAAGCTCTTATCCTGGAATGCGATTGCAATATCTGACCATAGACATGGCGAATGCCTGGGTCAGTGATGACAATACCTAGAATATGTAAGTAAAATACCTGTTAACATGTAATTATCATTTTTGCAAGTGAAGCCAGGCATGCCAGCAGGACCTGAGCAAACGCATGATGACATCCCCTAGAGGTGAGAGTAATGCATACATAATGGCAATATCTCATATATTATGGTAATAAATGGGTATCTAAAATTGTCCCCTTATATATGGTCACCATACGTAATGTTGCCGGGAAAAAGTTGTGGCGACGTTATACATGATGATTTAATCAGTCAAGGGGAGCAGTGGTGTCCCCCCGCATGTTCCATATAGCAATGTCCCTGCAAAAAACAGCCATTGTTTGGCGACTTTCTTGCCAGGTGACATTTTTGCGGAGACATTATCACAGGGAACCAATACATGCATTTGATTTGATCAGAGAACTTGAGCATACCATAGTGGTATCTATCAAATGATGGCTTTGGCAGCATATTCCCAGGCACCAAAAGATCTGAGTGTCTGGAATATGATGCGACTATATGGTAAATGGCATAAATATTTGATGGCACTTATTGGCAACACAGAAAAGCTTTTAACTATAGAAAAACCTAAACTACCGGTTTTACCAGTACATTTTTATACATGGTTCATACCGTAACTGAAGACTGCACAGAGGGTGTTTTGTGTAATCTATCCACAAGTTTGTGTGTGGGGTCACAATAGTTCTTTGTTAATACTGCCCTCTGAAGCAGGAATAAACTGTCCACTTGGCTGCCATCCAAAGGAGTCGAGCAGAATGCAATTGCATTCTGAGAGCACGTCGGTGAACCCTGAAATTATCAGCCACCTAATAAGAGTCACTGCCGCCAATTAATCAGAAAGCATCCGCTTGTCATACCTGTGCAATGCCTTAAGCACAAGCAAGCTCTCAGATCAGAGTTGATTAACAGCTTAACAGTCGACCAAGTTCAACCTGCAGTCACACCTTTGAAACGCATATGGCCTGACTCAACGCTTCATACTTCAGGGATCAACACGTTGAATGCTAGCAAAATGCACGCTATCGCCTGTTATTCCAGGGCTTGGCAGGCAGGAATCTGGCATGACACACAAGGGTCTATTGGGTATATCAATTATCTCTAACGCATAAGTCTTGCAATATATTCATTTCTCTATTTTCGTTCTCGGGCTTTAAATGTGTGCTTTGCAGCGCTTGTGTTAAAAGCTGTTCTCGCGGGATATACTGAAGTGTTATCAGCTCATTGCCTCCGAACGCTGGTTCCGCCACATCAGTCATTTGCTGACAAAAGGGTTTAGAGTTCTTCAGTGGTCTTTTCGTGTTTAAGCTCTGTGGTGGCTGGCCATCTCGTGATAATCGGCGGCTATTAGCCTCATCTTTGTCACCATTGTAATGTATGCACAATGCACCCCACCGGTGCTTCAGACCATTTATCTTGAAATGGGGACCCCACACTTCTTCAGCACAGCTTGCTTGAGTAGAGTGATCACCACCAATCTATGGTATGGCTGCCTCTTCTCTGGTGGGGTGACTCACTTTTGTACGAGAGCAGAGTGTTCAGTGGGAACATTTTTTAAATGCAGTAATGTGTTGTTTATATAGAACTAGTTCGTGGAGTGCCCTAGTTACAACATATGCAACATACCATTTGTTGTGTCGAGGGTGCCAACGATGCTTCCTGCCTGGGGTGCAATCTGGATCTTCACATCATGCCAGTGCAAGCCGTTAACCTGGTCAGTTTTTTTTTTTTGTTGGTGTCTCTTGACAGTACATTTTCAAAACGCAGGGGGGATTTTTTTTTTTTTTTTACTCTTGACATTAGTTTGCATTCTGATACTTGTAGTGTTCTTCAGGTTAGGATGTGGGGGAGAGCAAAGCTACAATCCTGATCTTCTTGCTTAACAGCTGTGTATATATTTGCCCGTTTCGTTTATAATGTGATGTGAGGGCTAGTCCAGTCATCTGTGACCCAGTATTTTAGCTGTTTAAAGCCATACGTTAACACATTGCGTTCAGCTTTTCATCCATGCACAGTTGTTAAAATGAGTACAACTTAGTTCAGTAATAGTAGCATCTGGTCTTTACAATGCAATAAAGAGAGTCTATAAAAGCTCAATCTGCAGCCTGGTAAGTGGAGCTCTCAAGAGAAAACGCTCTTAAATAAATCCACCGTACTTTAGGGGAGCCCATGCCCTAGGTCCACATGAATACTGTTTTGGTCGATGACCTTCTTCCATGCCACTCCCCGCTAATTGCCAATAGATTCCAGGACCTCCGTAGCATCTTTCCCGATAGGTAGGAGTTGGTAAATGGTTCAAGGTGAGCCGGTCAACAGGCAAGCATGCACCCCCGCCCCCTCCCACCCCTTTAGGCTGAAGTGGAGGCTTGGTCCGAGAGGTAGTCCGCTAACTCTCTGGACCAATGAGTTAGTGGGAGGCCCAGCAGCCTAACCCGTGATGGGAGCAGGAAGTTGAAATTCTGGCATGATGGTTTCCCTTTGTTGGCAGATGGACAACCTGGGCCTTGAATGGCTCTCTGATTGTGTGGCTGGAAAGGTCATTGAGGCACACAGCCTAATTACTGGGATTCTCTTTCTGGGCTCTGTCAGCCCACCATATGGGATAATGAGGTCGTATTGGGGTCGCGGGAGGCTCCTGTATGATGGCAGCAGGAAGGGGAAACTTGGGTAGGGTGTTTTCCTTCTATGGGGCCAGGCGATGAGACTCCTGTGCTTTTTAGGCTGGAAAGGGCATTGAGGCAGTGGTATACTCAAGTGATGCTCTTACGCAGTAGGTCTAGTCAACTGTGCTTTGTTATCGAACCACACAAGGATATAATGGACCATAATACACGTTACCCATTATGTAATCTTTATATTACGGGGACAAGGTGGTGTGGCACAGTGGTGTTAATAATACAAGGGCTTATGTTCTTTGTCTGTCTTCAGTCTATAAGACAAAGGTTCTCACATATAGTTAGAATACATAATTCTATAGCAATGAAAAACCCGAGTCTGTCTTCTACCTCTTTACTCCTTCCTCAATGCCCCTACCTGGATTCCTAATGCTTTAAACAATTTTCAGTCATTCTCGGGTTTGTGTTCACCTTAAGGATTAAGTGCAGGTTCTAGGCTTTTTGAAACTTCCCGCTCCCCCCACCCCTGAGCCCCTCCCCCTTGAGGCTTTACGCATCTGTCTGGACTCTGCCCATCTCAGGCTCCAGGCTCTGTCACAGCTGAGCGATCACAAACCACTCTGAACCAGAGGCGTAGACAGGGTAGGGCCTGAGCGGCCCATGCCCACCCAAAATCTGTTAATGCCCACTCGGCACCGCTTAATGTCACTGTGGCGGGCCCAACTCCATAGCTTCAGGCCCCACTTGTTAGACGCCTCTGAGTCTGTCTACCTACATTATTGGATAGGAACTAGATGTGATTGCGCCCGCAGGGGTGGGGTATTGGCATGGGTGTGAGTGCATCATCTTCTCTTGGGGCCGTGCTCCGCCCTCTTGCCCCTCAATAAATGTGCCTTCTCAGCAGTAAAGCATGTTAATGTTGTTCAAACCTATTAAGCGCATGGTCACCCAAACGTATCATGGCGCTAGGGAGGAAAGGAGGAGAAAAATCAACTGCAGCAAGCATTTAACCATCACTCTCTTTGGGATCTTAAGTGGCCCCTCACACCTTTCTTGTTCCTCCAATGGCTTTTCCTGTCTTGGAGCAGCCTTGTCAGAGTATCCAGTTAGTCCACCGGGTACCATGGGTCATCTTGATGTGGATTGGATGTGAGGCACTCGCTGGCATTGGGCTGGAGGACTAACACACCTTTCCCGCCACGTTAATTTTCGGGTGCTGCTTCAGTTGTAACCTGACTCCATCACTCAATGATTCTGCTTAAGGGTGGGATTTGGGGAACTTCCAGCTACTCTCTCCTTTCACCTCTCCTCCCTTTTCATTGTTCCTCATTGCCTCCGTTTCTGGTTTCCTCTTTTTGTTCCTCCTCGCCGCTCTGCCATGCTGCTTTTTCCTTCACCCCACCCTCTCCACATGACCTCTGAACTCTCCTTTATTGGTTCTTCGATAGCTGCCCATCCCTCTAGATCTCTCCACCTTGGATTTTTCTCTGTGCCTACTCTTCTTTACACCTGTGCTGCCCTATCTCGCTCCACACACTGGGCGCTCTGCCTTCCCTCCTCAATGAACTGCCACACTTTACATTTCTCCTCATTCTCCCTACTCCTGACTCACACAGCACCTGTAATTTCTACTCACCACCCCATTTTTATCCGCACGTGGGGCCAGACGTATGGACCTTTTTTTATGTACAAGTAGGTTTAGTTGTTCTTGTAGGATTGACATGCTGTGTGACGGGCCATTAGTTGTGTTGACTACAGAAGCTGCAGTTTTCAGCACTTGGCTAGCGGTCTGCCCTGCGGCACCCATTTGTCTACTGTCTAGGGTGGTTGTGAACAACATGAAGGGGGGGAATCTATAAAAGGCTATGGAGGGACGGTGGAGCAGGGGGGATCCTCCCCGTAGGCTCACAACACACGTGGTGGTCTCCAGCCCTTAGGGTCACCCCAGTCCATTCCTCTAGCATCAAACTTGGGACTTCATCACAGTTCTTTGTAAAACATCTAAACCTCTCTATGACATTGCCACTTTCAGGCTTCTCAGCGCCCCTCTCAAGCACTGGGATTCTTAAGATCTAGAATTTTTTTAGACCTTTCAGTGCTCCTTTCGGGCATTAGGTGCTTTCCCAAACTTCTAAACCTAAACACCCCTCTCAGGCTCTAAGCATCTCCTGGGCTTCGCAGGACTCCACTTAGCAATTTCTAAAACGTCCAATGCCTCTCTCATGCTGTAGGCGTCTATCTGACATCTCAGCGCCACTCTCGATAAAGCGCTTGGGCACCTCTTCCAAGATCAGCTACCACATGTGGTAGACGGGTTGTGAGGTCCTGGGGGCAGGGGGATGCCTCACAGTGCATCATTTTGATGCTTCTTCCTCCAGTCCCATATGATTACTCTCTTCTTGCCCCTTCCTCTTGAGCCCTGATTTGTAGGGAGCTTCCCTCCCCTTCTTGCAATTTCACTTGGCTCTGGGAGTCCTGGTTCCGCCCCACTTCCCGTCATGCTCTGCTTACCGGCTCCTGTCCCACCACGTGGAATTGTGAGTTTGTGCGGTGAAAATGCTGCTGAAATGCTTTTTCTGAGCAAACTCGGTTTGCTCTTCTGGAGTTGTGGATGCTTCGTTGCACTGGTAATCTAGCTCTGAGAGCTAAGCACCCGCTGCTGACCTGTTTCCTGCTGTAGCAGGTTTAAATTCTGGCAGAGCTTGAACCATTTAGGTTGGTGACATACCACCTCCAAACGAGCACAACGAGATTCTACAGTTTGTTTTATATGAATCATAACTATTTGTTTTTACAGATTTTTTTTTTTACGCATAAATCCGTAATTGAGGGAGATAATCCACTATTATTGAATAGTGGAAAATAATTCAGTGTTGCATCGTAGTTGTCATATATTTTTTTTTTTTTTTTTTTTTTTTTTCCATCTGTGCTGTTTAATCAGCAGAACCAATAAAATAAAAAATCAACTTTTTTAAATTTAGGGCCCTATTCTCAAGTACCGAAAAGGACGCTAAAAGGCTTAATGACTTTTTCGGTACTTAAGACCTATACTGAAGGTGGCGCATTCTTCCGAACCATCCACACTTATATGGCCTTAAAGATTTTCTTTACTCTTGCTAGGTCACTGCTGTAAGAGGAAAGCAAGATGTCACTAAGATTCTCGAACTTACCAGAAGCCATGAGCTGGCTGAAACCAGGGCAGCCGCTGTGGAAACCGCTACAGCACGTGCAGTCGCTGTGGTGAATCCACGCTGCCTGGTGATCGGTGCACAGACAATGGCTACTACTACCACCAATGCTGAGGGAATCGCTCACGCTGCAGAGCTGGAAACCGGGCCATAGTCTGGCAGCCAGGTGAGGCCAGAGCAAGGCAAGTCTACAAGGATGCTGGGAATTATCAGACAGGGACTCTTCGAGGGAGGAAGATCAATTCTGCTGTTCACAACAGCTTATCGCACAAAACCAGGTCCTATTCTAGATGCCGGGTACAGACTGATGGCATAATCACATGGTGTGGGTAGATATCATACTGATCTCATGGTTTGAGCAACTAAAACCAGAACCGGCTGTGGGTAACGCCGCAGGCACCAGGCGAGGCCTGGTAACCTGTGCCCCATGGCAGCCAGGCAGGGGAAAGGGGGAGCAGCAGCCCAACAAATGGGCCAGCGCTCCCCCCTCACCAAACTACAAAGGTGACGTGCAGTCGCCGAACTGGGAAACACAGAGGGAAGGGCAAGGTGTTAACACCTTGCCCTAAAGCATCAGGGCCCCCAAAGACAGGAAGTAGGCAGGGGAGCAGTCGTTAGGCACCATAAGGTGCAATTTGTTGTTGGCATCAGCCGGCCAGGGGGCTGGCCCCACAGCCCCCCGCCACACAGAAGAACCCAGGGGATAGCCCCCTGGGTCCCATATGGAGCTGTTTTTGACAGTAGAAAATCATCTTGTGGTCTCTGCACAGGGCCACAAACCAAAGAGTACTCTGTGTACTCAGTCTCTTCTTTTTTCTTTACTCTAGTTCGCTGTGCACTCAGCGTCTAAAGAATTCCTCTTTCCCTCCACGATCATTGCCCTGTTCGAAATAGCCCAATGGAGCACGGTACTGCGAGTACGTGGCGGTACTATCGAAGGCCGTGGTGTCGTCAGGCAAGCGGAAGAATAAAAAGTATCCAGATCGGCTGCAGCGACGCCACCAAAGTGGG
This sequence comes from Ambystoma mexicanum, assembly GCF_040938575.1. Lineage (NCBI taxonomy): Eukaryota > Metazoa > Chordata > Amphibia > Caudata > Ambystomatidae > Ambystoma > Ambystoma mexicanum. The sequence goes on along the minus strand of NC_090929.1, from coordinate 384,063,068 downwards.
GGGGGTCAGAGCGACACAGGAAGATGGGCTGACAAAAGCTTTCAGGAAGAGAGAAATGACAAAGGAACCCCGACCTTGTAAACAAGTAAGTTGGACCCTGCCTTGCGGTTTACTCTGCAACAGGTCCACATGTTAGCCCCGTATTAAAAACAATTAAGCCGGCACCAAGAAGCGGCCCATTAAGACTATACCTCCCATTAAAGGAATGGTGCGGTCAGAAATATTATTGACCAATAAAACAAATATCTAAAATGTATTCTTTTTAAGTCCCTATGGAAAGTATTGAGCAAATGAAGCTAAACTTTAAAATGGGAAGCACTAGGGGGCATCCATTTTGTGATTCAGGCAGCCCCCTCAGCTCTGCCCTGGCGGCACTAAACAAGCAGCAAAGCCCCCTACTGGGAGATTTTGCTTACTGCATCCTGAGCAGAGCTGAGGAGGCTGCCTTCACTTTCACTTTACGTTTTCTGTGCTCCCCAAGCCCAGGGAAGCACATAAAGCCGAGGCGCACCAATTAAAAATATAATGTTGTATTTGTGATTGCCGTGGTTGGAAGACTCCTTTTTTTTCTTTTCATTATGCACGTTTAAATTTTGTGCATTTTGCACACTGTAACCACTGCCCACACATGCATAGCCCTGCACAATATCAATGTGGGCTTCAGGCTCTCCAGCATTGAAGCAGTAGAAAATAAGCAAACGCGTACACGGACACAATAGAGGAGAAATAAAGCATCTGATTAAACACTCAAGAAAATTGCCAGAGGCATTTGGGTAGCCAAGTGCTTTTCTGTTCCAAGAATCGCCCAAGCGTTTTCAGAAGAAAAACAAAAAAAGGAAAGTCTTGCAGATCACATAGCAAGCTAAATAAATGCAATCCCAAAAATATAATACAATATTGGCTCGGGGCAAGAGCCAAGGGCCACAGGGTTTGTTTAATTACTAGCCACAGAAGAATGGACCCTCCAGCACGACAAACATGCTCACCTTGGAAGCAAGACAGAGGGAGCAACACCGTTTTTTCTCTGGCTTTTCTAAAGCTAAAAAGACCAGAGTGAAGTTCAAAATTCAGATTAAGAAAATGGGCGGACAAGGTGAAGCAATTTCATAGCTTAATTTAAATTCACAAGGGACGAACTAATGGCAAACCCAAGAGGAGAAAATGTTAAAAATCAATTCTAAAAAACACGGATTTAGACATCTTTTTTAGCACCAAATAACAGTACCCTGCATGGGGCAAAATTGGCAGAGGGATCAGACTAGGAATAAGCCTCATCTCAGGATGAACAAGGGAACCCAAGAACAAAGGAGAAATTCCCGGCAGTCACGCAGTACTTTATAAGAACGCCAAACGGTCAGCACAGCTTTCAGATCTACAAACCAGTACCCTGACATGGGGCACAGCAAGCCATAAAACATGCCACCCAACAAACGGGGGTAGACTCTGGACAGTGCGCAACAAGCCAAATTACCATAAACTTTGCAACCAGCCTTGTAGCAGTATAAACATCATGAGCTATCAATCCTAAAAAAAAAAATTCAGAGTGACATTTTGCGGCACCAAAAGAAAATTTGTACCCTGCACGGGGCACAAATTGGAATATGGATCAGACTAGACAGAAGCCTCTGTATCAGCGTGCTTTATCATGATTAAACATCAAAAATACAATTGATTCTAAAAAAAACGCAGGAGAAAGCCCCGGCGGCCATGCAGCACTTATACCAGCCAGCTCTGGCGTTAAGCGCTCAAGTTTTGTACTTTCAGACAGAACCTGCTGATGCAGTTTTAAGCCCGGCAGAGCAGACACACAAGCCAATGCGATCAGCACCAGCCAGAAACAGAAGGTCATAAAAAGGAGAACCCGTAGAAAGATCTCCAACTCCAGGCAGCTATCCAAACAGAGCTTGCCAAATATTTCTGTGTATGCAGAATAAACATAACCCTGAAACGGGCTTTCAAAACAATACCTCACAACTAAGGGAAATCCGTATTCTTGGGGGTGGGAGGGGCCTGAGGGGGCTGGGGGCCTGAAGGGGGACGGGAGGGTCCAGGGGGAGGGAGGACCCAGTTGCAACAACACTACTGAGGTAGTGCAACTGAATCAGACCACAGGCACGAAATGGGGCAACAATATGGCGGCAAGACCACAGAAGCGTTCGTGACATTGTGTGCTAGCGGTAAGGAGCCAGTTGAAGAAGCGGAGACGGCACCAAAGAAACAACATGCATGGTAAGAAAGAGAAAACGCGCAGTGGGCACCAGAAGCCACACCATGTCGCAACCTACCGACAGTCCCACAGCCAGCCAGGGTCCCAAAGAAGCACACACTCAGGCAGACAAAAATCAAGCCAGCCCCAAACACTGTTTTAAAGAACTGAATCAAACCGCTAAGACAGGACAGACAACCCAACAGTCAGGTAGCACAGCAAGCATAGTATGTGTTTTTAATCCACTCAGACTGTTGGTTCCAGTCCGGGCAGTACCAAACACACAACACAGCCTTTAAAACCAAAAGAACTATCCGTCTCAGATTATAAACCGTGCAGAAATGCAGAGCCGGGCTTTTAGCACAAGCATAGCGCTCTTTTTTTTTTGCATCGGCCCAGAACCTGCCAACGCAGTTTCAAACCCTGGCAGGGCTAAAACTCAGTCTGTCACCTCCCCGAGGGTGGTAAATCAGCACCTCACATCAGGGGTAAGAACAATATGGGTACAATTATAAGTTTAGCGGGGCCAAGACCCAGCAACTGCTCATGGTGCTCGCACCAACAGCACACATACCAAAATCAGAGCCTAAAGAGAATAACCAACCCTGAAATTAGGGTGCCAACAAACAAGAAGCGTTCAGAACACTGGGATTTCCCACAACATGCAGGTAGTACACAAGTTGACCAGTCTTCCAGCGGTCAGAGGGGACAGACCACAGCAAGGGCAGAACAATTTGGAGCCACCCAAGGAACACACAGAAGCAAGTTTTCCAGACAGCAAAAACAAAGCCACAGGTACAAGCCTATCCAACCGAGACAGGGGAAGAAGCAGTGGCAACACAAATAGGCAGGACAAACGAGCAGCCCAGACTTCCCACAAAGGGCAGCCAAAGTAACAACGGGCGACATATCCCTAAACATAGTCACCACCCTCCCAAACGGAACAGAAAAGAGGGGGGGAAATCAAGGTATTGGAACATATAAGTTGTAAGTTTAAACACAGAGGCCGTAGCACATGTGAAAAGTTAGGTAGATAGTACATCAGGATACTAGGGAATAGGGCAACACAGCCCACAAGGCAGCAAAAATACTATGAGGAAAATACGAGCATGAAAGAAAAGAAGACAAGGGGCCAACAACCGAAGGCTGAGGCAGAAAAATTGCAAGTAGCACTGAACCTGAAAACGGGTTCTACAAAAATAATAAGCAGTGTGGTGTTTATTCCCCACAACACAACAGGTCAACGCCCGAGGGACTGGGCCAGAGAGCTACTCAAACTAATCAAAAAAACCTTTTGTGTTAATCTCAGCACTTTTCTGCTTACTCCTTGCAGCTTTTCACTGTGGTGTACAAGACGTGCTGACAGATATCGCCATCAGAAGTACTCCAGCAAGCTCATACTTCGCCACCTGACTGGGAATCAACCCATTATGATTTCCACTAAGGTATAGCGACTTTTGCTCTCAATTATATACTTTGTGGTGTACCCTTAGCTTTCTCTCAGGCCTGACATACCAATATAATGCTACAACAGCTTTGTTTCACCACTTGTATTTTAGATTCTCACCCCTTGAGGTGATTCTTTTACCACACACAGGACAACAAATACCCTCCTGTAGCTGCATCCACAACGTGGCAGCCGGACTTACCCTGCATGTGGATGCCTGGGCTTTAGTGATATACAGGATCCTGCCCCGTCACAGCGAAGTCCAGCGGTTCCCACCCACAGGTTGGCCTCTTCGCAGCTCCATTCTTTTAACATATGACTGACTTTGTTGGCATGGTAATATAAATATCTTTTACCCAGATTGCATGCCAGGCAGCAACACTTTACCCTTTTAGCGCTTTCTGCTTTCATCAGGTACTGAGAACTTACTTAAGATATCACTCTTCGCTCTTCCTTTTCTTTTTTCCTTTCTCCTTTTTACAGCGATCCCCATACCGGAGGCCCAGACGAAGGCGTTCCATTTTCCAGCCGAAACGCCCCAAGGCCGAGCACTTTATGTGCCCCACTGACCTTTACAACTAGATAGGGGGGCCCCTCCCCCTGGCGTAGACCGATGGTTTTGGTCCTCTGTTTATGCAATTCAATTGACATCCTGATTTTGATTCTTTCGTCCCTCAAAGTATAGCTGGGCTACTTGTGCTCCTTGCCTTGGTTGTGGACCAACAAATCGGGTTTTCGTTACTAATACTTCCCCTGTTTTTTGTGTATTATTAATATACACCTGTTGGATAAACCAATTTGGCTCTGCCCTGACTAAGTTCAGTTTAACCCGTGAAACTTAACCTGTTGGGCATCCAACTTAAAGCAGGGTTACTAGTCAGCCTTTGCTACAACATGGGGACCAAACAATTGGCCAGTATATTCTTTCTAATTGTGTTGTATAAATATTGAACATCTTGTTGATACAACTGCAAAGACCTTGTTCCTTTGTTCGTTTTTCTCTTTTCATTGCGCACAAATGTTTTTTTTTTTTTTTGCACCCCTAGATGTTACTAACCCTCTTGCTGTGCGATTACTGAACAGCGGGAGTATCTATTGTGAAATTATTTTTCCCAATATTGTATTTGTCTTATTTCTCTGTTTACAAACTAGCCAGCTATGGTTCATGGTTTTTTTTTTTGGTGAACATTCAATACGTTGAATTTAATTATAATTAAGAATGAGGGATTTGCTCCTTCTTCTGCCATACTTGATGACCTGATTATGCTTGTAAAGGATATTTAGCTTACTACTTGAAGCACTACCCTGAAGTTTTCATAATAGAATCATGAAGACACCCCGACATTAGGACAGTGTCTAGAAGTATATCTGTGGTTGGAGCTCTTTTTGTTCTCCAAAGCTTGTAATGGCATAAAAAAACAATGGTTGAAGTAGACACAGGTCAATGCCGCAAGGGCCGGGGCCACAAGCAGCTAATAGCATAATAGTTGAAACGGATTGGAAATATGAGCAATGCGGATAAGCTGGGGTAGCGCGGGAGCTCCCCAGGAACAGGCGCAAACACTCTGCTCTAGGCGGGAACCGAAGTAGTAAGACGAAACCAACCCCACAGCAAATACATAGCTCCTCGGCTTCTGCACTTTCCACTCTCCCCCTTCCCTGCACTTTTTCCCTTTCCCATGCACTTGCGCGTTCTCAATGTCACTGGGCCTAGTAAGATCGTTTTTATGTTGTGCTGTGTTCTCCCTTGTTCCCCTCCCTTGCCTAGTCGCGCTCTGGAACACTTGTGTACGAGCGCGATACAAATAAAATATCATATCATACAGGGTAGAAAAACCTACACCATAGCAGACTGGCCAGAAGGCCCCTCCGACAGGGCTATACCCCTCCGGCAGGGCTATACGTAAGTACTACATCAAGTTGACGAAATAGAAGGGCGCCTAGAACCATTTAAAGACTGCGAGCGGTCAGAGTGGGAACCATCCCACCCAAGGGATAGCCAAGGTCTGATTTTCTTAACCAATCTGGTTTTGATTGTTTTATTTAGACAGCCATACAAGGGGAAATAAGAGGCCAGCACAAGACGTTGGGCCACACAACTACAAGCCAGCAATGTGTGGGCAAATAGTGGGAGAACGTCTTTTTGCAGCTTTAATGCACCCTGTTAAGGTTAAGACCAGGTAATGATAAAACCCTTACAGGGGCCAGTACCAGGAACGGTCAAGGGACTAGCCCAAACTAATGGGAACAGACAAGTCAGCTAGGGGAACAAACCAGCAACAGTTTTGGGGGAACCTGGACAGCCGGTAACCCATCCAGGTCGTGGTGGCACGGTCCAGAGCGGGTAACCTCGGGACCTGATGCCCAAAACTACAGCATATTATGGTTACTGTAATTATGATTGTTATGACCATAACTGGGCAATAAAATCCCACGGCCTTTTATTGCCAACACTTACCCAATGTTTTGTGTACTACGTGGGGGGGCGTGCGGTGGAGCATGGGATGCATTGTCACCCAGGTCATGCTACCACCCTGCCTGCATATGGGTCAACTGGTTATAATGAATGAGAAGATTTGCCATGGTGGGAGGGCTCGTAAATGCCCCCATGGCGACAAGTCCTTCCCCAGTCAAGGTGAAATTTGGCTCCCTATTCAGTGCAATGGGCTACCTATGGTGCAAGGATGTAGATTTTCACATGAACAGCACTATTTGAATGGGATAGGGATTTTTTTTTTTTTTTGCAGAAGTATTTTTTTTTTTTCCCAAATTGCATAGAACCATTTGAATAGCACACGCACTGCTAATTTCACTCAGTACTGCCTGTGAGAGGCTCTGCCCCCACAGAACCCAGCCTCCCCTCTCTGCCCCATATCTTTTTCACTTAACTGTTGATTTCTGTAAGCCCTGATGGAAATGCTCTACCTATTACTTTGTTGGGTGATGTGTCCGTCTGCGTTTCCTTGCCTGCATTGTGAGATGCCTGCTTTGCAATTGAAAATCGTTCAGTGTTCTTCAGTAGGAATACACGGTGTGGGGGGTCCAGGCAGGTTTGCAAAGTGAACAGCGGTCTTGGAGAACCTGAAATGTTTGCTTTCAATCGTGATAATTCCCTGCAACATCTGACCCAATGGGCGAAGGAGAGAGCCCCGCGTTGCAAGTACTACCCCTGGCCGCCCCTTCAACGAGAGCTTCTTTGGAGCCCCCACTACGAGTCCCCAGTGGCTTAAATTGTGCCTTTAGACGACTACCGTCTGTAAGCAACCCCATGTTAACATCCTACAAATGATCACATGTCAAATAAAGTTTGCATCATTTTCTTAAATACCGCCATTTTTGTTTATGCTTGTCTTTTTTTGCACTGTATCATCTCAGGTTTAAGTGACTTGTATGTGGTGAGCTCATGCTTCCGCTAATATCACCTCCAGTCAGGGTCGGACTGGCCATAAAAATGTCTCGGGCACCAACGAAATACTGGCCTACAGTTGTAAATGGCTATTCGTTTTGTGACACTGTTTTCATAGTAACCAAGGGGGAGTTTTTTTTTAATATTAATAAAATGTGATGCACATGTTTTCAGCAACGCTGGGCAAAACTATTAGACACATAGTGAATTAACCCATCAAACTGGCGCAAAAAGAATGACCTAATGTCACCCAAAAAAAAAAACGGGCCCACGCCAGCTTTTTGCGTTTTTGGTTCGGCCATGGGCCTATTGCCCTACAGGCCAGCCCGAGCCTGCCTCCAGTCACGCTGGCCTTGTCCTGCCACCATCATACTTCATCCTTACCTGAGGGTGGGTAAACTGGGCTTGCTGCTTTTTTTTCACGCACCATCCGTAGATGCCAACAGTTTACACGCGGAAAGGATGTGCCGTGTTTCTAGGACTGGGATCTGGCTTTGCAACACGTCACTGCGTGGAGGCCCACGGGATAGGAAGATTCCATTGCAGGTTTTTCCATTTCTTTCCAGCGCATTTGACCACAAATGTATGTGGAGGGAGGTTAGGGAAATAATAAAGGTATGAGTGCTGTAGGAGGTCTACCCCTGCATGCATTGCGGTAAAATGTCCTACAATTATTTATTCCCCACGCCCCATGAATTCTTTTTCTATTTGGAAAAGAAGAAAAAACGATTAAATCGGAACCGATGCCCACACCATCAGTAGAGATGAGGGAGAAAGGCTGGGCATCACTAACCTACTGACTACCCCTCAACGTCTCCACCTTACCACCTGCAAACTTGCCACTCAAATGGAGCTGGACTGTAAAAGACCCTCTCTCCACACCTCTTAACACCCTCAGCCCCCGGGCCACACGCTTCCAGACTGCAAGCATGGGGTTTCCTCTCTAGATGCAAATCCCTTTGTGCTCCCAACAGATCCCACCTAGAGCGTTGCCATGCATGCGGAGCACGGCACACTTCCCAGCAGCAGTTTGGAGGCGGCTACTGGGGCAGGCACGGATTTGGTGCCCTGGCTGCCTGCTCAGTACGTAAGCGAGTTCAGCTTTGGACCCTTGTGCTGTTGCATGTATCCTGTTAAAATGTGCAGCGCTTTGGTGTAAAGCGCTATATAAACTTAATAAATACAAATACGCCACACCTAGATGGAACTTGAATGTTAGCATGTGCCACACCTAGATGGAAAATGAGTTTTGGAATCTGCCACACTTAGAATTGAGAACACTATCCTGCCCCACATTTAGACCATTATTGGGAAGGTTAGCGAGTGGCACACTCAGACGGACTATGTAGATTAGCAAGCACTACACTTAGACAGAACTGTGAATGTTGGCATGTTAAATGCCATAAAACCCACTAACCAATGTAAGCGCAAACTCTCTGCATACGTATCTCTCTCAAAAAACTTGCACAACCATCTCTCGCACAACAAGCCGCACGCTCTTCACCACACCGCAACAACACATATTCCGCACCTACAGCACATGTGGACTGAATGATACTCGCACCAAAGCTCAGCACCCGGTGTATAGTGAGTTGAAGCTGCCAACAGTACACCACTCCTCTCACTATCCTACTCCCTCTTCACCTTGCTAACCCATCCCACCTTCTCGTTTACATATCCTCCAGAGCGCTTGGGGACCAATTCCGTTGGTGACAGCGCGCTATATAAGTACATAACATAACATATAAATGTAATGATGTTAATCCTTACACGGATTCTGAAGGCACCATTACTGCAGCCCCGGCTGTCTAACTAGATGACTTGTGTTGTGCCCTTCCTCCCAATCTGCTGTCATCCCTAGTATCCACCCAAAATATGTATACTGTGCAACTGGAGCCCCAGTGCCTTCATGCATGAGGGCGTGGCACGTGCCCATGTCATGAACAACTAGTTGATGTTGCATTGCACATAAATAATGTTGGCAAAATTTTAGAGTGAACCCTGGTTGTTGGCAAACCTTTATTTTGACGTAAGATTATGCAGGAGTGTGCCCCGTCCCGTCCTGTCTGTCTGACTGACATCCAGCAGCAGCAGCAGCAGATTGGGTGGTTGCCGGCTCCCCAGGCCATGTTTTTGACCCAGCAGCAATTGGGTGCAGTAGGCAGCCCAATCTGCACTGTTTGACCTCTGCTTGGTACCATACCACAGGCATGCACACATAGACCTGATGCTGTTTAAACATCCATGTTGCCCTCTGTGCAGCAACACCCTCCCTGTGTTCGCAGACATGTGGCCCGCTATCAATACATGGATTACTTGCTTTGACCACTGCCTTGTGACCCCACCTCCCCGGCGCACTCCTGCACATACGACAAACTCTCCCCCGCGCCCCCCCCTGTGTAGGTCCCAAACCATACCACCTGTCAGCCCACCCCTTTTCCAATGCATTTAAAGGTGCTGCCGGCTTCTGCCCTGTGAGGCGGGGGGAAGGAACATGGAGCACGACAGGGGACTCGTGGATGACTGAGGTTTTTGCTCGTTCTACATCGAACGTTTGCATAACCATACAAAATCAATGTTGCCTGTGATAAAATGACAACCAAGGCACATTTCATTCGGTCGTGAATCCTTCCAACTCTTGTCCACTTATGAGTCTTGCATTTCTAGATACGGACTGCAATTCTCCTTAAAGTCTTCTCCTCCGTCCTTCAGATGAGCCCTGGACAGCGTTGGCATAACGTACTAGCAAGCCAGCCCTGCAGCCGAAGGCGCCTGCGCAATACACAGTATGTATGCTTATTCTGTCCTAAGAAGGGGAAAGTGCGAACACAATTCATCACACTGGTTAAACTGTCAGTTATCGCACACTCCAGGGCCCCGTCTGAACACTCCAAGGCCCGGTCAGTCTTGTATACTAATGTCAGGTCGGGACGGGCAAAGGTGCATTTTACAGCAAATAAACGCAGGCTTCGAAACTGCAACGCTTCAGACCTCCCCATTGTAATTGGCCGAACCTTTTGCGCAATTAATCATTAATTAATGCATGCATAATGAGGAGCCTGACTGAGGTCACGCCACCCCTTCTGACTGTAATGCGCGCACCCCCACCCCCCTCCCACGTCTTCAGCATACCCCCATGTTTGTTTGGGCCATTGAGGCTGCTGACGGTATGGTGTGATTGCTGCGAGAACAGTCTGCTTTTGCCTGTTTCACAGTTCCACATCTCGATGCACCCAGGACTCAAGTGGAGGGTGGACGGAGTCCCCCCCCACTCTTTTCAGTAATCCTTCCACCCTTTTTTCAGAGGGCACCTTCTGGTGATTCCACATTCAATTGGTATGTTTGAGCGCCCCCCCCCCCACTTGTCTGTAGGGCTTGAGCCCTGGATGCACCACATCCATCTGTTTTCCATGTTTATCTCACAGCAGGTCGACTCTGCTTTTATCCATTAACGTTACACCACGTTGATACTTTTAGCGACATAGTGCTACTTATTAATTTAGGATTTATGTATTCACACTTTAGAATTGGTTGTTGAATTATGAGTTTATTGAATCTGTTTTTACATTATAATCGTGTTAATATTCTACATGTATGATTCTCTTAACATATTCGTGCATTTGGAACTGAGCATGTGCACAGCTATCCTTACCCTGAGACCCTGCTAAAAATCTCTCTGGGATAAGGAAACCTCTCTGATTGGCCTATGGATCCCAATGGCATGCATGATGTTGCAGCCGTTAAATCCTCCCCTCCACATCCTGACGCTGTCTGAATCCATGCCTTGGTGCATATGGTGCAAACATTGTAATGAGGGTGAGTGTTGTAGAAAATGAAGCGAGCACCAAGCCTAGTGAGCATTTTGTGATTTGAGCATAAAACCTTTTATTACAGACATAATTGTCAATTAAAAAGGTTTGTGTTCCCAAAATCCTCTTTGATTTTATGGAAAGCCATCTGGAACCCTCACTGGCGCGCTATCAATCTTCCCCTGCACCAGGAGTGTAGTAGACTGACCCTCTTGGAATGATAACCTATCAGAAAATAATGTATATGGTATTCTAGTTTAGGATACAGTGCTTTGCTCAGTAAAACCAGGGTAACATTCTGATTAGGATTTAAAATACATGTTGAAATTGATCACTAGAAATAAACATTGTAGAATTTTGCAATTATGGCAGAATTTCTTTTTAAAATTTTTGTAATGGCTGCTTTTGTGATTTAAAAAAAAATAAAATAAACTAATCCCTCCAGCGCATATATATATTCGCTCTCTGGTCATGCAGTCATTGGCAGAGGTGACTTCAGCAATTGTGCACCTGGCAATCTTTCACCAACATAGAAAGAGTGGTGGGAATACGGTATTAGGCACACAGAGCAGATGGATATATTTTTTTAATCAAAGAAAAACGCAAGATCTTGCAGAGATGATTCTTTCATTAGACTAGCTCCATAGTTTTCCCTGCTAGCTTTCAAGACCCCTTCCTCAGGCAATGAAAAAAGACCAAGTCCTAAAGCGAGAGAGATGCATGATATGCCGGGCACAGCTGGTACATTGAGATTCTGCCTATCCTGAGCTGGTTCTATTGGGTGGCAGTCAACCATGGCTGGGGAAGGGGACATTTAAACCTGCCAGTTCCCAATGGATTACCTAGCTTGTTATCGTCCACGTTTATTCACCTTATGAAACCTCGGGTACATCCTTCCGGTGCATCCTTCCGCTGATTTGCACTAAGTTGTAGCTGCAGAGTAACCACCTGGAGACAGATTTTAATCCCTCTTCCAATAGTCTAATTGTGCCCTTGAGTTGATGAATCAAAGTTCTTAACAATGCAAACGCTGTAATCCATTCCTATAGGCCCGCCCAAAACTAGAACCACATGTGAAATGTTTGGATTCTGACGCTTATCCATGGACAACGAATTGCCCTTCTTTGAATCAAAAGTGTAAAAGGTCTATGTTGAGAATTTGTCCCTCAGTTCAAAATATTAAGCATTGCTTTTTCCAGCTACACAAAGTTAATCCTTTGTTTCATAGGCTGTGTATCTGTGCCATCTCACTATTGGAAACCATCAACTCTAGTTTGGGCTTTTGTAATGTGCATTTGGTGATCTGCCTAGGTCAAATCTACTAAAGCTCGTGTGTAGAGAACAAATCAAGAAAGGTAGTCCTCCCCACCCCCACTCCACCTGTGTAGGAGCGAATGTATCGCCTAGGCCGAAATCTTTCGATTAGTTGCCAGTAGAACACATTTCCTTGCACATTCTTTGCATGGCCCCCGGATGTGTACCACAGCAAGGATCAAAATATATGAGCAAAGAAACTGATGAATGCACAGGCTGATTTTAGCAGCAGTGGGGGGGGGGTTCAAATGCAAATCCAGGGGTCAACATATTTCTGTGCTCTGTCCTAAAATATGCAGTACACGCCCCATCTCTGATCTCGAGCTAGTTCCTTCACGCTCCATTCCTTTTTAAAGCTGGGGACTGCAACTTGTCCAGCTGTTTGGGTCTGACTATGGCTGATGGGATTTGTAGCTGAAACCATCTGGAGAGCCAAAGGCTGCTTTATTTAGATCCGTGCTTTTGAAGGTATCTCATTTGCATTTGTCCACACTTTCCTTAATCATTCAGATATGCAGGTTGAGCACACGCCAGCGTCACTCGGGATGTCCATTGTACATTTTGTCCTGCATACAGCAGCGATGAACGTATAAGGAGCAGCCCCAAGGACTGCCACATATCAGAACATAAGCACTCACCACCTTAGAAACTGGGGTCAGTTTGTTTGTACTGTTAGCAAAGAGTTGAATAGAATGTTGATCCAGAAGAAAACGAGCCAATATCTTAATTAGGCGAACAGTTCATCAATTGGCCAGAACGTCATCAGTTATAGATTAACTTAAAAATCTTACAGTATACTTCATCCATGGATAGGGAGTTGAATATAAGATCAACTTGGTGCTGGCAAGTTCCCCTTGTCTCATTGACGAGGCCAATCTCAATAGAATTTGACTATTGCATTTACAATAGCAATTGAATCTAGGCATTAGTACATTTGGATTTTGATTAGACGCATCCCTTTATCAACCTGCAAATGTGCAAACCTAAAGGAGCAATAACGATCTGCTCGTACATACAGGAGCATTAACGTTCTTTCGAGATTGTCAGATTGTGTCTGGAGCTTTTGGTTGATTAAATATCTTTGGTAGCAATATCTTAACTCGCCAGGCATGTGGAGCTTTCCAGGCGAGTCCGGGATCGGCTCTGATGCAGCTTTTGCTGTTGGTTTTCTTAATTTGAGTCCTCAGAGAACATCTTGGTAAGACCCGGTATTTATCATTCCTTTTATTGTTACATTTAAGTTTCTAACTTTCCGAATAAAAACTGCTACGATGTGCAATGCGTAACAACATTGTCCTTTTTCCACTCCAATATGGTGGGCTCTTTGCTACCTGTTAGGAAAGATTTCGTAATTGTAGGTAATTTTCCTTCCATGTGGCAACCCCTAAACTTTTTGCTGTTGTTTTTCACCTTGTTCTCGACTTTGCCAGAGAAGTGCAGCCTTCTGCCGCACTCCTCTGGGCTTTCGCTCCTTTCTTACGGGGAAACTGACATGCCCTTAAGACAGTCAGTACCGGGGAACGCTGTTTCCCGTAGTTTCTTTTATCATGTTGCGGCTTTCGTGCAACATGACACAAGAGGGCACTGTAAGCTAAGTTACAGCTCTTCGGTCTCTAACCTTCTACAGGCCCTAGATACTCGTTTAGGATTGTATCTGATCGGTGCAAGTGATTCAGGGACAGGAATGGTGGCAGCGATCGTTTTTGAGCTCCTTTTGGCATTCTAAGCGCGTTTCTCGCGCTTAACCCAAAATGGTGGCCTGGCTCCCAAAATGGCCAGACCACGAGGCTCCTTTGTCCTGTCCGCTGACCGTCTTGCTCCCTTCACCTTCCCCAGGTCGAGCCGACCCGGGGCCTTCCTTATTTGGGCATGTACTTTCCCGCGAAACACGGATGCTTTCGCGGGCTTCTACATGTCTTGTGTGTGCCTCCAGGATGTGGGCTGGGATGTCTGGTCCCAATACACATCCTGGGTGCCAGAGAGTCTAGGGTGGTGTGAATGCCTGGGACCACCGTGGTCCGTGATTGGTCCACGAATGGTGTGAGTGTTGATGAGCGGATCTCCCATTGAGTCCCCTCCGTTTTGGCGCGAAGGGAACCGTGGATAAGAGGGGGCTGGGAACACCACTACCATGTCGATCTCCTGAGTTCTCAAGAACGAAGGAATACAGGAGCCAAGTATCCTGCAACCAAGAGGCTCGACCGAGGAATCGCTGGTGACCTGCTGAAGGACTTCTCCTCTGCACTGCTGTCACCTTGTGAAACCCTTTTCACCTTTGATCGAACCAGAAGGCCTGTACTGGTGCTTTGACCCTTGGAATAGCGGGAACAGCTATTCTCGGCATCTTCACCATCTCCTGCCAGTAAGCCTTCGGAAGCGTCTCTGGGCCATCCAGCTGACTGACCAGCTTACACGGGAGTCTTGCTCTGTAACCGCCGCCAGGTGGTGTAGTATTTCGAGTCCTTGTCACTCTCACACGCTTCGTACACTTGGCGTTCCCAGGTCTGAAGTGAGTAGTGTACATTTGGCTCAGATACACACGGCCGCTCCGTTGCCCTGCTGTGGTAACAAACTGTGCGGGTTTCTTCGATTGGGACGTCTTTTTACTCAACACGACGACGAGGCATTCCCTGCTCTTCTGAACCTGCCAGCCACTGAAACGGACGCGGAGAAGCCTGGGTCTGCTTGCATCGGAGACCGGTGAGTAGCATAGCTAGGATCTGGTCGCCCTCCTGCAGGAGCCCATTGCTTTTCCCCGCTGTGTCAAACAGCACCCTTTTCCGTACTCGCGCTCTGCTTCTGCCCACTGTGGAGGCTGCGCTTGAGTCGCGGAACTTGTTCTTCTTCTTTTGTGCACTAAACTGAACTGCCTGATTTCCCTCGAAGAGCTTCTCCTTTTGCCCGTTAGCACCAGCGCGTGCAGGTACTTTTGAGCACAAGGCTCCACTCTTCGCAGGGCTCGGACTTCCATCTAGTTAGGTGCCTCTGAAGGTGAACTGGGTCTAAGCATTATTGCGCACTGCCTGTTTTCCCTCCCTTTTAGGTGGACTACACATTTCGTGCATATAAGACTTGAGACTGGTTGTATTTGTATATATATTGTGTTGATATGGTATGTGTTGGTTTACTATCGTTATATTGTGATTTTCTCGCTACGGTCATTGTTTTAAAGGCCTTGAAATAAATGTGTATATATTTTTAATATAACAACTGTTTGGAGTAGTTTGTAAGGGATCTTGCTTTGTGTGCTCATTGCGGGCTTTCAGTCACCCTCACCCCTCTTGAGACCTAGTCTTGACCGCCGCGATCGCTACCTTGATTGGTCTGGCTCGTCCAGAGGTTACCCTGTTCAAAGTAATTAGGTTGGCCTTCTGAACTTCTGCGCCACCAGGACAGAGTTCAGAAATCCGTCTTAACACTACCCCAGTCTGTCAGTTTGAAGTAACGGGCCATACGAGGTGTTTTCCTTTTTCGCACTCTAATAGGCTGCTCATTAAGGGCTCAGAAAAAACATATAAATAACTCTGACAATCAATGGGCCAGTTTTGTGCTGTTCCTCCAGACGGTTTAAATCTGCATGGTTAGGGATGCAGAGTTGGTATGCTGCGTTTCGAGTGAGCATCATCGTACAATGTTCGCCCACACAAAGGTAAGCCAGCACTATTGGGATGGAGGATCTTTTTTTTTTTATTTTTATTTTTTTATTATTTTTTTTCCCCATTTGTTTGCAAATATATATGTGGGGGGGATGCCCCCCACCTTACCGCTATACTTAACTTTACCTCTCCCCGCCCACATATATCTGCGAAGAAATAGGGGTCAGACTTTTGGGCCTAGACTTTTTGCCCTCGCTCATTTCCTATTCCGTTCACAGCACGAACACGGAAGGACGAGGCATAGATTGTTTGATTCTGGCTGAGTTGCCCGCCAGAGGAGCTCCGGGAGCAGCAACCGGCTTGTTGCTGCTGTCGATGACCTGCCTCCAATTAGCCCTTAGTTGTGGTTGCTACTGTGTAACCTTTGTTGCTGTCGGTTTGGATCAGTAGGACTGGTCCCAATTGGTCTTATACCATGGAATGCAGGACAAGGTTATGGGCTGCTAAATGGGTCCGTTGGATATAGTGTTAACAAAATCTAAAGGTCACAGGTGTACCTGTATGACTGGGTAAAGAAAGCAGGCTGTAAAAGCGTAGATGGATGTGCACATTCTGATGGTCGTGAAGATTATGGGGCCTCTGTCCACAAGTTCCACTCAGAAAGATACAAACAACTTCCTGAGCGATCCTTGAGGCCACAGGTTTTTTGCCGAAGAACACCGGTGACCCCCTCAACCGTTGTAAAGCAAGCAATGGGTCAGTACAATGGCAAACCATACACTGAATAGCGAGGTAACAAATATCAGGGGCTTACCAAAGGTCTGGGGACGGGAAGAGCACAGATGAGAATGGAGGTGTTCCGTGTGGCTGCAGAGTGTAGCAAGCGGCAGCGGGTAGGAGTAGATTTTTGTAGAAATAGGCACTGTAAAACCTGTATGGAAAGGGTACTCCAAAAGGTAACGGAAGAGGAAATCCGAAAACAGTCCATTGAGAGTTCCAAGGTCAAAAGCCAGCCAAGTTCGTCAAAACCAGGGGTAATCCAAAGGAATCCAAAAACACAGTTCAAAGGTCCTGAAACAGCAGAGCAAAACAGTATCCAAGGGCTTGACAGAGGAATCCAAGAAGAACAGTCCGTAGTCCAGAATCAAGATGTGGAGGCAGGAAGACGCCGAACAGTACCTGATTGGGTCAGCTGTGAAGCACTGAATGAGCGTTCCCTCTCCGGTTTTGAAGGGGCCTAGGAGTGTCACATGACCGATGATGTAGTACGTTTCCTTGTCACATGACCCAAGTTTTCGAAACTCTGCTGGGTCTTCCTGGGGGCGTGATGAAGCAAAGAAAAAAAGCTGACATCTCCGTCGACTGTCTCCAAGACGCCAGGGCAGCTGCCAATGTTGCAATGGGTGAGTATGACCATAGCGCGTTAGATGCCCTCGTGTGCGCCGCTGCTTGATGGAGTGAGGACATGAGGTCAGAAGGGGAAGGCAGATCAGGATCTGAGATGGAGGGCTTAGTGGCTGCACGGGTATTCGTGTGCGTAAGGTGACCAGTGGATGGTGTAACAATTTTCAATTATGGCTGCAAAGGGATACTTTTTTGCAAGCACTCTCGGACACTTTTTTTTGTTAATCTTCCAACAGATGCCATTGGGGTGAGCTCCTGTTTGGCCAACCTGTTCACCTACAGCGCAGAATTGTGCAGCAATTTGCCGCCACATGGGTTAGTTACGGTATCTCCCTGCTGAGTGTTACCCAGATCCCTATTGCAAAGTTAACCAAATGTGAGGTATTCCTTGGAAGTACTGAATGGCTAATTGCATAGTTACGTTTAGTATTCTTTATTTGTTTTATATACCACAGACCTACATGTGTGCAAGCTTGGCATGCACAGTAGTTGCACGAACATTGTAGCAGAGTGTCAGTCTTTCCTTTTGGCTACAGAGAAACTGTGATAGCCTGGGGCCCGCTCCAGGCAAAGAACATCCTCCAATTGAATATGGATGTGCTTACAGGATAGGTATGGTAGTTATGTTCCCCTTTTTGTAATTCAATGCCAAACGTTTACATAGAAATAATAGCATCTTTTGGTTAGACAGGCCCGAGCTCTTCTAGGATTGGGTCCATGATTTGATATATAGAGCTAAATGTGGCTTTCCACGGTCTTTGGCCACACCATGTTGTGGCCTTTGTACTGTACCTCTCTCCTTCTGACTTAGTGTTGTCGCAGGTGGGTTTTGGGTTTTGCAGTGAAGGTGGATGGTTCCACAAACCTTTAGACAGATAAAATTGGTCTTGATTTAACTTTTTGAGTGATAATACGAAATGAACCAGAATAGAGAGAGACTGAGACACCATTAGGTGTCTTCTATTGTAAGGTTAAATTGGGAGGATGGTGTTTCAACTCCGGAAATCAATTTGACAGATGCAAAGAGTAAAAGTTATTTCAATAATTTTAGCAGTTGAGAATACAGGTCTAATAGAAAGTCCTTACGTGTTTAGAAATAAAGGTTTACAACAGCATATTTTGCACAGTATGATTGTTTGGTTCTGAATGAGGATGGATGTAATTGAGGTATAGGGAATGGGTGTTTACAATGTTTTTTTTTAATGATATAGGATGGAATTGGATTAGCTGACTTTATTTTTACAAATTGTAAGAATTTTAAAGATTGTATCAATGATTGTCAGTTTGTGTATACTGTCTCTATATCTATGAATCTGATATCTTGAAGAGAGAAAAGAAAATATGAATAAAAGAGAAAATGGATTCCATAAGACATGTTTCATGAGTCTTGAAATTAATCTCTCTAAAAGGGATTGGTGTGTGATTAAGAAGCAATAAGGAATGCAAAGAAAGTATGTACATGTCCTCTGACAATTGTACTGCTTGTACTGTTAGCCAAGGGTTGAATAGAATGTTGTTCAGAAGAAAATGAGCCAATACCTTAATTAGGCTAACAAAGTGATTTATTTTTGCATATTTAAAAGCTTACGGTGAATGTCTCTGCTTCCTCAGGCAGAGATGAAATGAAACATTTGAAAAATATCACGGCTTTCATTAGCCCCTCCTGCAGATACCCTGTTTTCTGTGCCTGGCTGTACCTGATTTGTAGTTTTGCTCAGAAAGGCATGTGGATGTTTAACTCCCCCACACGTTGCAATCATCGAGGCCTAAATGGTACACTTGTTAAATAGGACAAAGTGGAGAGCAGGGAAAATACATGACAAAATAGCCCACGCTGTTAGTGTGCTCTCAGGAGGGGTTGGTTAGGTTGTATGTGCAGTCCAGTTGAAGCTTGGTATGTCAGGCCAGTCCATTTGCAAGATCAGTGGGAGTGCAATCATCAACATATCAGGCCTGTGCCTCTAGAAATATGAAAGAGGGGATATACAGCCAGTTTATCTGTTGGGCCTGTGACCCGTGAAGCATAGTATGGTTACTTTGTGTCAAATACCGTATCTGGATTCTGTTTCATCCCAATCGAGAGGAAAGGGTGAGTTTGACTAGGGACAAAGGCCATGGAAAGCTTTTGGCAGATGGGACTGGGTTGGAGGGAGTTTGACAATTCATTGCTGGGGCTGGTGCAGTGCCATTTGAATGTCAATGGCTTTGGAAAAAATGATGGGGGAAGTGTTGGGTCTGGATGTTGTGATCCCTGTATCTTGGTGTCGGAATAGTGACTCATGAAACCGTGATGTGTGTTCAAGCTCCCTGCCAGTGTATTGAAAATGTGCATGCATTTGAATTCATTGGTTTTTCTGGCTTTGTCCGGAGTACAGCAAGCTTGAGATCATCGAGGGTATGATTAGCTTCTGAACAATGCTCATCCAGTGGACTCTCGTTAGTACATCGCTTCACGCTTTGATTTATGTAGAGGTAAACCGGTTTCCCCAACATAGATAATAAAGTAAACAATATTGCTGGATACACACGTAAACGTCCCATAATTTTGTAGTCCTGCCCAGTGGGGTATTTTTATTGTGTCTGTAATGTTGATATGCAGGCATGGTAGGCATCTTATCTCTGCAAATTACAGTTTCATAATCTGTGCTATTTGTGTGTAGTTTGCTTCTAACCATCAGTCAATTCAGATTGGCTGGTTGTCTGCAAGCAAGGAGGAGCATCTCGGGATAAACTCTCAGACGTTCATCTTGTTGCAGGATGGGCTGGAGTTCCTTACCCCTCTTACAGAGGGGTCAACGGTCTAACAAATAAACTGGCTGTATAATCCCCTTTCAGACATCTAGAGGCACAAGCTCGGTATGTTGATGATTGTGCTACCACTGAACTTGTAAAGGGACTGGCCTGACATACCGAACTTCAACTGGACTGCACATACAATGGCTGACACCTAACTAACCCCTCCTGTTTACTGAGAGCACACTAAACGGGTGTTTTTTTTTTTTTTTCTTTTTCTCCTTTCGCCCCTGGCTCTCCACTTTGCCCTATTTAACACAGTGTACTGTTTAGGCCTTGATGATTGCAATGTGTGGGGGAGTTGAACATCACATGCCTTTCTGAGCAAAACTACAAATTGGGGCTAGAGGGGCACAGATAACAGGGTATCTGCATGAGGGATCATTTTGTAATACTGTGATGTTTTTCAAGTGCTTCATCTCATCTCTGCCTGGGGAAGTGGAGACAATCCACGAAAGCTTGCAAATGTGCAAAATAAATCATTTGTTAGCCAAATTAAGGTATTGACTTGTTTTCTTCAGGATCAACATATTATATAATTTTTATTTTTAGTTTGGGCTATTCGGTGGTGCTGAAAGTTGTAGCATTAAGCCAAAACTATTGTCATTAAAATAATGGGGATGGCATTTGAGGAGGGATACAGTGTATTTGGTATTTTGGTATTTGGTTATTGAATCCCTTTCATTCCCTGCCCCTAGCCATGCTAATCCCACCCCTTCCTGTCCATCTCAGAACTCTAAACTCTTAAATGTAGGCAGCTAACTTGGCTGGCTGTCTCTAAGGAAGCTCTCTAGCTTCCAAAGGGGATGGCTGGTCCATCTTCTCTCCCATGCTGCCTTCAGTATGTCCTTCCTGGGGGCTGTACAAAACGAAGTTTGTTGTATAAAAACATATATTTCGACTGATAATATGGAAATTAGGTATATATAACATTTCAAACAAAATATACTTGGGTGATGAATTTGCTAAAATACTGCTAATTAATAAAAAGTTTGAATGAGCATTCCCGTCAATGTCTGCTCTGTTACATGTGCGTGACATGTTTGCCGCTGCAACTCCGTGCTGTCGCGTGTTTGAGTGGATTGTGGTGGGGAGAAGCCACAACCGAGAGTCAGACTTCATACGATCTCTGCGATGGAGTTTTACGCCAAGGTGAAGGTGAACATGCTAGGGGCGTGGTTGTGTACGTTTCTAGCTGTCTGAGCTGCAGACATTCTGCTGCAGGGTTCCGGTGATACAAAATCTCTATGGACACCAGCTGCTGGACATGGCCTCCACTCCCCAAGACAAGCGTAGCGACAAAGTGAGTAGCTGCAGAGGTGGGCATTCCTTGTGATGGCTGTTACTGTAGAGAAGGCCATTTTCGGCCACTTCTTTCGAGCAGAAGGCTGGAGGTTTTCTCTCCTGTGGATGTCATCACAATGGACTAGTGCAGACACAGGTTTTGTTGAGCGTTCAGGTCCTCAACCCGGGTGTGCAGCAGTGGCGGGGACATGCCTCAGCTCGGTTCCCTCCTGGCTGGTCACGCGATGGCGCAAAACAAAGTGTCACTTGCAGGATCTCTAGACTGATTATGCCACTAATTTGTGTCCGACTCCCTGTGAGAACGGTGGCCATAGTTTTTTGCTATAAATGGCACCACCTTTAAAGACCCTGCTATTGCATTTGAGCCCAAATCGAGAGAAATGGCACATAACGAGGAACACCCAGCTTCAAGGTGTTGCATGGTTCTTTGCCCACCCATTGACAACCCAGGACCATTCTAATCCCTATGGCCATTCCCACTAAGTTCCTGCCCCTCCCTGCCCAAAACACCTCCTTGTGGGAACTCTTTGAGCTCTCTTTAATCATGACTTCCCATCGAATGGACTTGAGGGCATGTCAGTTTTATTAAGCATTCTTCTGAGTTAATGACATAATTGGAGTTTTCAACATGCTACTGGCTTGATAAAAATGTCTTAACTAGGTCTGCCTTCAACCACTCGCTTTAAAGCACAATGTGTGTCCTTCACATGTCCTTTTAAAAACCAGCATTGGCAAAGCCAACTGTTTTGACTCGTGTATAAGGATTAGGCACTTGCCAGGCACTGCTACTTGTACCATTTCGCAAGTGCCACCATCAATGGCCAATTAATACTGCTCCGGCCATGTCTGGCACGTGCCTTTCCATTGCCTACACAAAACCCAAACAGAAGGCATTGCCAATGTGTTTTTTTTAATTTTAATATTGGGTTAATATGGTGCATTATACAGCAGACGTTCGATGCCGACAGTTTGCAAGTCACCAACAGTACACACAAGCATTTCCTAATGCATTTTCATGAGGCATTTGCCCACAATATATGCCAGTATAAAAACATTTTCACACTGGCTGTGCCCATACATTTTCATGCTGGCTGCACCAAAATATGCCAGAATTCCTACATAAGAACAAACTCATGTTTACATTGCACATAATGCTAGTAATTACATTTCCACGCTGGTTGTGCCAATACATGGCAGTATCCCTGCATAGAAACTTGCATCTTTTAGCTTTGCCTTTTAAAAATGCAATTCCACAACGAGAAACCATGTCCAGACTGGCTGCACAATGTGGTCTAATCTAGACATGTACTTATTTGCTTCATCCTTGATATGCTAAGTAAAAAAATGCCATGCAAGTCTAGCCAAGTAATAACACATCATGCTTAGGTTCTGTTGGGGGCTGACCACGGATCTCTGTACTCTAAAATGGCAAACTTCCGAAGAAGTGAATACATGTAATTAAACCAAGTTTATTTCACAACGGCTGCTGGGAGAGAGGCTAGACAACTCCTTAGAGATTGAACTAACCTGAGTTTCTCTGAACCACAGATGCAGTATATATACACATTTCTGGAACAGTAAACGCACTCCCACATTTCACTCATGTTCTCTTACAATTCATTAACCAAAATACAAATGGGTTGGCCCTAAACAAGGAAATCTAATCTCTGCAATCTCATTGGCTTCCTTCACTGTGGCACCATCCCCTTGTACATACAATTTTAATGACATTGAAAATACAAGCCAAACCCTCTTCTTTGGTTTCTTCCTGCAAGACGCACAACCCTAACATGGCATACAGTACATTCTTTAGTACAGCTTCCACTTGGTCACAAACCTGCAATGCTAAATCTGACACACACGGTTTATGTATGGATGCTTTATGAGGCTATAGAGGGCTAGCAAGGGGGGGGCGTGGCCAGCGCCGATGGTGTAAAGACGTGTCTGTGAGGAGCTCCCGTCTCGATCCTGGCCTAGATCCTTAATTCGATCGAAAATTTTGACCTGAACAAGTTCCAAGCCCATACTCCGGTGGGGGAAGCGATTCTGGCCCTGCTCGGCGCAGGAACGAAGAGAAACGGAGCCGGCGTCCCTGAAAACGCAGCATCCGAACTGATACCCCCGGGAGAAACAAGATGGCGGACGGCGCCGAGGCCTGACGGAAGAGCAGTTTAAGCCGGGGAGAAGGTCGCGTCGAAGGAGTCCCTGTGAGTAGAGCGGAAAGACCCCAGTGGAAACCAGGCACAGGACCGGCCGCCCTTAGATCTCCCTCCCCCCCAGAAGCCCCTGAGCGCACAGGAGAGCCTCCGCATTACCCAGGGGAGCGAACGGAACTACATCCGAGGCCCTGGGACCGCTGCAGAGGAGACACAGGGGGTAAGCGGACCGCTGCCATTTCGAGGGAGACCCGTCGGTGAACTGCCAGCCGCGAGTGCGGTGGTGCTCCGTGGGCCAGAGAGGCAGCAGAGTTAGCGGACCCTTGCCGCTGTCGTTACAGCGTACTGCACGGGGCCCTCCTCCCTCCCTGAACAGGCAACCGCGCGGTTGAAGAGGGAACGGTCCACGCTCAGATGAACCGGAAGACTTGCAGACCCTAACCCAACACCGGGGAGCAGGAACTCGCCCGTGCCGCAGACAGCAGGGCCTAGCAGGGTTACAGGACAGCGGCCCAGCGTGCTGAGAGATCGCAGTGCACTCCATTGCCCAACCGGGAGAATACCCTGCGCAGGAGCGTATACTTAATTGCACCCCCCCTGTGTTCTCCGGTGCCATCACTGACTAACACTGTGCATCACTGCATAACGCTCGCCTTGTTACTCACTGTCTAAGGGCTCGTATCTGCCTCCACAACATTAAGAGGGACTAATGTCTACCTCACGAAACAAAAACAGGGGTGCAACAATCATGGACTCGTTCTCAGGGGCTAAACCTAAACAGTCCAGCCAATATGAGATCCCCACACAGACGGAACCCCCTGCAACAGTTGACGACCCCAGCAACGCCCAAGTGCTGCAGGCCATTGCTACACTCCAAACGTGCATGGAGACCAGGATAGATGAACTTAAGGTAGACATGCAGCTCATCCGCCAAGATGCCCGCAACCTAGCGGAAAGAATAAACACGGTGGAAATAAAACTGCAGGACACCACAGACACTGCCAAGGACTTAAAGCACAAAGTTATCGCACTTGAGAAACAAGTGGCTCATCTCGAGGCGAGGTCTGAGGAAGCAGAGGGAAGGGCCCGCCGCAGTAACATCCGAGTCCTTGGCGTTCCGGAGGGGAGGGGATGGAAGGTACCGACCCCACGGAATTTATTGAATCCCTATTAATACAAGAGGTGGGAGCTGGCAAGCTTACACAGGGATTCTCCGTCGAGAGAGCCCACCGCTCCCTACAAAAACGACCCCCACCGGGATCACACCCACGCCCGATGATAGCCAAGATCTTAAACTTTCGCGATAGAGAGACGATCCTCAAATTCTCGAGGGACGGAGGCGAGATCAGACGCAATGACTCCAAGATCGTTATCTACCCAGATTATATCCCACAAGTGCAGCGCGCCAGGAACTCATTTATACCTGTCAAAGCCCAACTGCGGAAGCTGGATCTTAAATACATGCTCCTGTACCCCTCGCGCCTTAAGATACTATACAAAGGCAAAGCTGTCTTCATGGAGACTCCGGCAGCAGCCACTATGTGGATGGAGCACAATAATTTGGCTGAGGGAGAGGATCACGCCCTGACGCCCAACGGCTGATCACGAACAGATCTCTTTGCTGTAATGATCAATTAGTTCTTTCAAGGACGGGAGCTATAAGAACTACCCACGGACATTGTCACAACCCACCCCACCCCAAGCATGGCTGGCCTATGGCCAACACCACATCCGCACCTCACGGCCCGGATTGGCCTATGGGTAGCGGAAGCCCCCGAGCGTTGTCCTCCCAGAACGACTGCTGGGGGCAACACAGTTATCTTTCATATTCGATCCACCTGTTCGAGTGGAAGTTAAATTTGTTCATAAGTCTCCGTTTAATATATCAACACAACAATCATGGGCAACAGGAAGATTACAATGCGCATTGCTGACGGCCGACCCAGGGGGCATTTGTTCAGCACACGAAGCTGGCTTGAAGACGGTTGAGACCACCATGAGTTCAGCGCTCCAACTCCTCTGCCACCATCATGTCTACACGCCTTAAGATCGCCACTTGGAATGTGAGGGGTTTGGGTACCTACTTACGCCGCAACAGAGTTAAATCCTTTCTACACAGGAAGAAGATAGGGCTGGCCCTATTACAAGAAACCCACTTAACCAAGGAATCCACCGCGACGCTCCAATCATACTGGGGTGGACAGGGGTTCGGGTCCGCCTATTCTAAATTCGCAAGAGGGGTGTTCACTTGGATCAGCCCTCACATCCCCTTCCAGCTCAAAAAAGCCGAACAGGACCCGGAAGGAAGGTACGTGATACTCTGGGGCCACATCGAACAA
Source organism: Ambystoma mexicanum (assembly GCF_040938575.1). Classification (NCBI taxonomy): domain Eukaryota; kingdom Metazoa; phylum Chordata; class Amphibia; order Caudata; family Ambystomatidae; genus Ambystoma; species Ambystoma mexicanum. Next base: position 384,037,293 of record NC_090929.1, on the reverse strand, counting down.
ACTGAGGTATGCATTGTCAATTCATACCTCCCCAACAACAATATCCCCGCGCACCTTGCTATATTGTACACAAAGATTACACTGTATAGAGACACATTCTTTATCTGGGGAGGCGATTTTAATTGCGTCAGTGACTCAGTGCTTGACAGATCTGCTCCTCCCTTGGGGGGCCCGTCGACCGCTACCACCGCCATGAATGTCATGCTGAACCGCCTAGACCTGGTAGACATCTGGCGGGAGCAACACCCAGGGGATCGAGGCTATTCCTTCTACTCCTCGCCACATAATCTTCACACCAGAATTGACTACCTCTTTACTGGCAGAGAAAGCTTTCCCCAGATTGCTTCTTCCAATTACTTGGGCCGTACCATCTCTGATCACTCTCCCCTGGTAATTGAATGGAACGTCACGGGCCCCAGACCTCCTATACCTACATGGAGGATGCCCACCGAGGCACTTAAAGATTCGGAGTTCAGGGAAGATCTCAGGGAATCCCTAGAGAACTACATTCGTGAGAATAAAGACAGTGTTGACCACCTAAGCACAGTCTGGGATGCTCTCAAAGTGGTTGTAAGGGGAGAGGTCATAGCAAAGGCTGGAGGAATGAGAAAACGCCTAAGAACTGAACTTGAATTACTAGAAACTGAAATAGAACAGCTAGAATCCAACACCCTGGACCCCCAACCGCAGGAAGACAGGCTTGCTAGTACAAGGGCCACCTGCAAGGAAGCTTGGGACAGACTGGCCAAATTTGATTATATCACCAGAACCAATAAAGCACACGCCCACGCTGATAAACCTGGTAGACTGCTCGCCTGGCTGTGTAGGAAAGAACACCCTAAACATCCGACTACAGCCTTAAGAGATGCTGATGGCACATTACATCGGACCCAACATGGGATTAACGACACTTTCGGGCAGTTTTATGCCCAACTATACTCCCATAATGACGTGGTGCCCCCTGAGGAAATTTCAAACACCTTGGATGAAATTGGCCTGCCCCTACTCCCGCCGTCACATAAGGAGGCTTTGGATGCTGATATCACCATAGATGACATAACCGATGCCATCAAGTCTCTGGCCACTTGTAAGGCCCTGGGCAGTGATGGGCTACCTGCCGAATTTTACAAAACCTACGAGCCGGAATTGACTCCGCTGCTGCACGAGGTGTTCCTAGAAGCCTACGAGACGGGTATCCTGCCTGGGAGCATGCGTGAGACTTTGGTGGTTCCGCTCCTCAAGCCAGGTAAACCTGCAGATGACTGTGACTCCTATCGCCCTCTCGCGATGCTCAATTATGATGTCAAAATTCTTACAACCATTCTGGCTAAGCGGCTGTCCAGGGTGATCGGAGGAGTGGTGCACCCCGACCAGAGCGGCTTCGTGCCGGGCCGCAACACCACTGCCAACCTTCGTAGGCTACAACATGTATTATCACATTCCACTCATGTAGGGGAATCTTATGCCTTGCTCTCTTTGGACGCCATCAAGGCGTTCGATTCTATTTCTGGGAATGGCTAATTGCGGTGCTTCGGGAGTTTGGCTTTGGTCAACGATTCGTTAGATGGATCACAGTTCTCTACACTAAACCACGAGCACGAGTAAAATCTGGCCGGCTCATCTCCACGGCATGGGACATACAAAGGGGCACGAGGCAGGGCTGCCCGCTCTTCCCTATGTTATATATACTTGGGCTCGAACCCATCGCCATTTTTTTTAGGAAACAGTTCTTCGATGCTGGTATAAGGCTAGACTGGGTGGACCACATAATTTCCCTGTATGCAGATGATGTCCTCCTTTATGTGAGGGACCCGCAGTTGAATGTCCCGACCATGCTGGAGGTCCTCGGCAACTTTGCCAGGGTATCAGGCATACACTTCAGCAGACATAAGTCTTGTCTGTTTCCGTTAGGTGCCCTCCAAAACACACACGTCGATGACCTCCCCTTGCTGGGTATAAGTTGGCGCCCCATCACGTTCCGCTATCTGGGCATTAATATCTATCACACGCCTGAACTTATGCACGTCAACAACACGGCAGCGGCGCTGCCTCCCTTGCGCAGGTCGATTAGGTTTTGGGCTCGCCTCCCCCTATCCATGATGGGCAGGGCTTCCATCATCAAGATGATTGTTCTCCCCAGATTTCTTTATGGTTTCCAAAACATTTTTTATTATATTAGGACACCCTTCTTTCGCCTTTTGGGGAAGATACTTAAAGACTTCCTGTGGGGAATTAGTAGGCACAAATTTGCATTATCCACGCTGACCCTACCCTATGAGCAGGGAGGCATTCGGCTCCCTGATCTGGAGCGATACTACCTGGCTGCCCAACTAAGCTTCGTGGCTAAATGGCTAGCTGATGACGACACCCCCGAAACAGCGCTCAATTGCTCCGATCCGGCTAAACGAACTCATCTGGGCCCCTCAATGTCTTGTGGATGGGATCCCATATTTAGCTACCCTGGGTCGTCAGATATGGCAAAGGGTTAAAATTCTTCTCCACTTGAAACATAGATATACTCCGGACACACCGCTCCTGGCCGACCTGTGTCAGAACTCTGTAGACCTTGCTTCCATTAGATACTGGGAAAGGCTGGGAGTGTACACTTGGGGGGATCTATATAACGAGGGCTCCTTCCGGGATTTCTCCTCCTTGCAGTCAGTAGATGGCGTCCCGGCTGGCCAATTCCTTTGGTACTTAAAGATCCGTAAATTTGCTCGGACCAAATGGGACGCGTGGCCAGAAGAACCTGACACTGACCCCTTCATAACACTCCTATATAGTTTGGGAGATGGATGGAGGCCTGTGTCCCGTATATACAGCCACCTAATCGATAGGCCCAATCCCCGCAGTCAGGATCTCAAACTCAAATGGGAAGGAGACTTGGGGCATGAATTGTCTGAAGCAGAATGGGGCAGAGCACTAGCGTTTCCCAACGTGGTATCTAGAAACTCTAGATTTAAATTGATTCAGCTTAATATGTTATATCGCTCGTACCTGACACCACTTAGAATAGCCAAAATATATGGGCTACCCCAACATAACTGCCCTTGGTGCGGCAGAGATGAAGCAAATCTTTTACACATGTTCTGGGGATGTGTCCAGGTCCGGCAACTCTGGGCGAAGGTGGAACTCCTCTGTAGCGAGGCAGGCATGACCAGATATGAGTGGACCCCAAAGGAGTGCCTTCTCGGAACGTATCCCAGACTGGCCAAGTTCAAACACTCAGTTAAGCTCATGGACCTAGTATGCATTCTGGTCAAAAGGACCATTGCTATGGCCTGGAAGCGACCTGGAGGCCCACGATACCAGGTGTGGCGTAACGAACTGGTTCGCTGGATAGGGGCAGAAACCTCTGCTTGGGAGGATGGGGTTACCACATCCCCCGAAGACACGAGCTTGGCACTTTCTGCCTGGAAAACTCTCACCTGGGCCTTACTTAACCCCCCCAATGACGATAAACCCCCTTGAGTAACTTGCCACTATCGAAACATGCTATCTGACACAGAACATTTGCGCAGTCCATAACTTGAACTTATTTGTTGCCTGATCTTCCTACGTTGCTTACGCCACTGACCATACGGAGACTTGTTAATGTTGTTTACGTTTTGTTGTTTCTGTTTAATTGTTAATTTCTATTTGGCCTATCTTGATTAATCCTGACTTATACCAATGTGATCGCACAATGTTACGATGCAACTGTCTCTTATATAAATGCCAATAAAGAAATTTGAAAATAAAATAAAAAAATAGAGGGCTAGCAAAAGGCTCTTTTGATCGGGCACAAACTTGTTTCTCCAAGCACTCTGACACTGGATATTTATTCTTGGCGTCCTCATCTTTTCATTGCGTGTGGACCACCAGTTCAAGCCATTTGGCCTGTGTTCCCATTCTAATCTTTTTCCTGCTAATCTATATGACCGTCTCATAGGCCCGTGGTTATTTCCACTCCCAGTTGCCCTTTTAAAATTTTAGCCACTTGCCCAGGTGGCTGATGCATCTTCTGCCACTCACTCAACCATTGCCAAGCCAAATCCTGGGCCCACGCTTGTTGTTCCAGTTCAGATCCAAATGGCCATTCCCACATCTGCCTTTCTGCCGACTGATGCATTCTCCCAAAGAGTGTTCCAGGACAATAAGGTGTGCATGTCCATTTTTATGTGCGTGTGTTCAAAATGACGGCACCCCCTTATAATGCATTCCCCATTCAAGAGCATTTTTCTACTTTATATGGAGCTTCTGTGCTTTAAATCTCATGCTAAATGGCACAATGTGCTCTTATATTCACACAATTTGTTACATGTATGCAAATCTGCACTGACAAAACATAACATTAAAAGTATCCTTCAAACCTCAATTCTAAATGCATGCAAAACTAAAACCTTGTAAAAATATCACATCCATTTATTAACATTAATATGGTGCACGCAATGTTTTTTTTTCCTATTACGATTAAAATCGATCTACTCCCAACATTATCATAGATGCGCAGTACAAAACATCCTGCAGTAAGAGAGGGCTAGAGTGGCTGCCTGCAAAATGCCAATCTAGCCAAGTAGTAACACTTAACATGCTTGCCTGCTCCAGAAAGACCTTGCTCCCGCACAGCACGAACAGGGCCGAGAAAGCTGAGTGCTTCCTGCACATGCACACAGGAGTTGAAGTGCTACTGATGCAGATCTGCGCCCGACCCATGTGTGGGGGTGATTCATTAGAGCTTGCTTGGACATAAACGTGCAGAACCCCAGCTGGGTGAGTAAAACGCCCCTGGCTTTGTATGGCCCATTGGACATGCATGGCAGTGGTATGAACTGTCAATGGGAAAGTGCATTTCCCCTTCAAAGTTCAATCCAGCCCAGGAGCGTTCCCTCAGCTGAAACGGGCGCGAGAGGGTTCATGTGCTGGCGTGACTCTTCCATGATGGGGGCGAGGGTTCAGGGTGGTTTGACACCCCCTCATCCATTGACGAGCTGTCCCTGTTCAAATCGCGCAAACATGATTGCAAAGTGAGCGCCCTAGAACCTGCAAAGTGAGCGCCCTAGAACCTGCCTCATTTTGGATTGGACTAGAAACTGCATTTAGATTGCCTGCGCTTTTTTTTTGGCTACACTAGTAAAACTGCACCTAGAGCACCGAAGAAATTGCTACATGCTAGATAGCATTAGAAATAGTATCTAGATTGTCTGACTGGCTTAGCATACTGTAACCAGACTGCCAGGAAACCTGTTTAATGATTAGCTTTCACAGCAAAATCGTATCTAGAGTGCACAATAACTTGCTACATGTTGTACTGCTTTAGAAGAAATTGTATCTACATTGTCTGATTGTCCCAGCAAATGGTACTTAGACTTGGAAACCTGTGCGACTGGGCTACTATAGCAATTCTGCACTCAGACTGCCCAAAACCTGCAACTTTTTTTACCACTCTGGTAAATTGAGCTCAGTTTGCCTGACTATCTTAGCAAACTGTACCCAGATTACTTGCTTACTGGCCTGTCTATTGGCCTTAACAGCATACTCGTAGTTGCACTATCTAAGAACCTGCCATACCCCAAAGTGATAGACTCACATAATGTCAAGACTATGCAGTAGCACTGTAGTTGTACATACATTCCTTCTAAAAAAATAACCAGGATTACCACAGTGGAATCCTCCTATGTGAGTCAGCATCCCTCCCTCCAAATATGTCAGCATCCAACCAAATACGTCAAACTTAAGTAACAACTATGACTATGCCAGATAACAGTACCATGCTGCACCAGGACCAGCCTATGCCTCCCAGCCTAGCTCAACATTTGACAGAAATAACAAATTACGTGGCAGACTAAACAAACTTCATGAGTTGCCCAGAAGACTTCTCCCTCCTACTAAATGTGAATTTAATTCCCAATACATTAGGGAATGTAATGTTCCTAATCCCCCCCCCCACACCCCCTGCACTGTTAGCCTCCTCAAATTCCCTAATATCTGAATCCAAGCCTAATACTAGTTCACCAAATGTCGTACAAATCAAAGTCGAAACGGAAGCTCACTGTTATAAAGGAGCGCTCCTCAATTTAAGATCTTTAGTTGCCCATGCCCTTGTTATAGCTGATTTATCACTGAAGCCAACTTGACTTCATTGCTATAACTGAGACCTGGCTTCATAATGCGACAGGGCTTTCACTAATGCTTGCCATCCCTGACGGCTATACTATAACTAGTCCAGACCGAGAGGGCGCCCGTGGAGGTGGCATTGCCATCATATCCAAAATAAACGCATTGCTAAGGCTAGCCCCTACCCTAACCTTGCAATCCTGCGAAACCCTTACCGCTAAACTCCCTATAAACAATACCCAATCACTAACCATTCACCTAGTTTACAGAGGATCTGCACAGCCTACTCTCTAATAACTCCAAACCTACGTCACAACTGCTGGTTCTAGGGGACTTTAACCTAGGATTTAATGATCAGGCAGATTTGCCCGCTTGGACTACTAATAACCTCAATTCACTAGGATTATCCCAGAAAATCAACAGTCCTACCCATTTGAAGGGCAGAATATTAGATTGTGTCGCCGACTCCAACTGTACTGCTGCCATCTCTTCTATCTCGCCATTACCCTGGACTGACCACTCACTGGTGTCCTTTACCCTCTTAACCACCTGACCTTCTACCTCTACCTTACCCACGGTACCATCCTGCGATACCAGAAATAAAAATATGACAGTGGACAACATCATTCCTGCCATCCTCACAACTCTAAACGCACTACCAGACAACCTAGACCCTAGTGCAATAGTTCATGAATGCAATAAAATCATGCTCGACTCTATGGACAAAATTGCCCCACTTAAAATGCGAACAAGTAAACCTAAGGCCCATTTAAATAAATGGTTCACGCCTGAGCTTAAGGCCTTATGCCTAACCAAGAGGAAAAAGTGAATCAACCTGGAAACTATGCCCAACCGATGAGAATAAGGCTAACCTAACTTCTATTTCCTGCCGCTATAAATAATAAGTCTGCCTGGCAAAGCAAAACTCTTAAAATGAGCGCATTGCCAATTCTAATTCAAGTATGATGGAACTTTTTTCCATATTGAAAGAACGTCACCTATTGCCATACCAGACACCTGCACCAAGGACCAGACCTGGTGTGCAGATATCCAATACGCACTAGCAAATAAAATAAACACCCTCAAATAAAATTCACTAAAAGATTTGCTAAACAATCAGCCTCAGTCACTGTCTAATGCTACCCTCAACGACCACACCAACAAATTCTCCTTCACCAAAACCACAACAATAGAGATGGAGAAAATCATCTTATCCCTTAAACCTTCCAACTGCAAAGGTGATATCTGCCCAGCACAGATAATTAGACACTGCCAGAGATCTATCACCTTTCATCTCTACACTCATTAATGCCTCATTCTCTACAGGCAATATCCCCGCCAACCTAAAACAATCCTGGGTGCTCCCGCTTCTCAAGAAGCAGACACTAGACCCTCTTATCCCTGTCAATTACCGTCCCATTATGACAGTACCATTTCTACTGAAGATACTGGACAAAGTGGCCTACAAATTCAAAAACACCTTGAATTACATAAGCTACTGGGAGCTAGACAATCTGGCTTCCGTCCATTGCATGGAACCGAAACAGCCCTCATTGACTTAAAGACCCAAATGGATGAACTGAGAGAAAGTAAAGACAGCACACCTACTCTTACTTGATCTCTCAGCTGCGTTCTATCTTGTAGACCACAAGGGCCTCTGCAAACATTTGGACTCCGCTGCTCATTTCTCTACCCAAGCCATTAGATGGATAGAATCCTTTCTGAGCGAGAGAACCATGTGAGTTTTCTCCCCTTCGGCTGCAGCAGACCCCATACCGATCATATGCAGAGTCCCCAGGGCTCCTGTGTCTCCCCAACCCTATACAATATATTCATCAAACCCCTTTTCGATGGGTTTGATGAATATATTGCTGGGATGTTTGAGAATGCTATTTTAGAAAAGCGGTTCTCAAGTATTTTAAAATTGCTACTGCCCTTGTTCTGCTACCGTTGTCCCTCCTTCCCCCTAATGCTCCCATTCGCTTCCTGTACCTCTGCTTCACCCCTCCCTTCCACCTCAAACATCCTGTTGTGCAATAGAATGTGGCGATTCATTTACTATGATGTCTCGTTGCATGCTGCAGCCAGGTGCTTTCAAATGAGGGAAACGCACTGAATGGAACACTCCTCACAGAGCTCAGGCATACACGTAACATTAACACTTCCCAGCATGTTCACCACGATGTGCCCATGAAAGTACTGAAAGTACTGCTTTCTGCATCACAGCGCAGCTTACTTGTATGTATTGAGAGCATTGTTATGTTATACTTTAACCTGTGTTGCAATGGCAGCCATAGATGGGTTCTACAAAAAAAAAAACAAGCTGCATAAATAATACAAAACGGATGTAATACAGCACACAAGTGTACAAAACAAGTGCTATGAAAACAAAAGTTCTGGAAAAACACATGTATATCCCAGCGGTACTACTTGATTTCACACAATGGCTCCCTGTATAACCGCTTCACCATGACGCACTTGTTCTCCATCGCGCAGCAGCTGGCTGGCACCGGGCCCTCGGAGCTCGTGAAGAGAGCCATCCATCTCCCTTTGCAGACCTAAAAGGTGGCCCATAATAACGAAACGAAGGTTGCTACTGGGCAAGTCTTTGGTACAATTTGTGACGGTGCATTTTAAAGCGTATTCAGCCAGTAACATTGGTCATAATTGCCAGCTGCACGAACTTTCAGCTTGGCGCACAAAACTATGCTCTCCCCTGGTGACCTGGCCCTATTGACCTCTGAGCCATACCGAGCCTTTGAGGGAGTATATTGTGTGCCCCAGGCAAGTGACGTGTTGCTTCCCATCCACCACGTTAGTGGGAATCGCCTATTTCACTGTGAGTTAAATTCGGTCCCCGCTTCGCCTGCCCAGCCATGTGATGCTGAATACACAGGCCACTGTCCTGCCTTCCAGCGTGCCCTGGGAACATCATGCTGCCAGTTCCTTGAAGTGACATTTTTGTCACCTGTTACGAAAAGCGGCCATCACTGGTGTTCTACTTGCGTTGAATGCTTGTCTAATCTTCAACTTGTCATATATGGATTGGTTACATAACTAAGCTATGAGGTAACAGATCTAGCACTGACATTGATTGTAGGTTGTTTAATGGTAAATGAATATGTTGATAACAAGGATACTGCTTATAAACCAGCAGGTTCATGAATATATGGCGAGATGGATGTGTAACTATTGTCCTGGGAAAATTATTTTCACAACGGATTGAGCTTTTGGAAAGAATAATATGCTCTGGTTCAAATGGGTAAAGGAGACCACCCAGGGAGAGAATTGTTTGTATACATATGGAGTATCCCAGTGTCTGTTTAGAAACTTTTGGTCTCTGCAGTGTTCCCAAAGTTCACTAACTCTCCTTACAGAGTTGCAGGTGGTAGGGCAAATATTACACGTGGAGTGAATGAGTGGCGACATTTGCATAGCGTAGGGAAATGGCAGCTTGCTTTTAAGGCATGCTGTAACTTTCCAGGGAATATGTCCCTACTTGGTTTAAAAAAAAAAGTTACTTTATAAAGATCTATTGCTGTCCCTGTTCTTCTCTCAAATGTTGTATTGTAATTTGTAAGAGCTTCATGTCTAAAGTATGGGATTCGTCACACATTTTGTAGAGTCTTCCTGAAGGAAGATCACCTTTTGTAGGTCGGTGCTCATTCTACGCTTGTTTCTATTTCATGCAGGTATCTTCAGTGGAAGAAGACCAGTTACACACCTAAATTCAACCTACAGAGGAATTAGAGTACCCACCATTTTCCTCCTAATACCCTCATTGGGCTGTGTTGATTAATCATGGAGACCACATTAATTTCCAATGGGGGCTCTGGGTACCTACATTCTAAACAAGATGTCAAGGGCAGCTTTGGAAAGGACCCGTTCCAACATATTGTCCTTTCAAGCCTGAAGGCCTTGGCTCATCTTCCAAGGATAGACCACTACCAGCGGTGCAATGACCCAGAGCATGGACCGTGTGTCCCGAGGGCTTGCGTAGCCACAACCAGAGGCAAGTCTTGGAACAAGGCATTTGTGGCGATCATTGTTTTGCTTTTCCTTTTGATAATGATCCTCTTGCTTCTCTGGAACTATAAATGCATTGTGGTTGATAAAGTGTGCCAGGGCAACGACGAAATGCTGACTCCAGTGTTCAAGACAGACTGACCTAGGAGAAACGTCTCAACGTGGACATGGCCGATCGCTTTCAGGGACGGGAGACCCTGGTAGCGGAAGTCGAAGTGGCATCGTGTCAACTCCTCACTGGGCATATGCTGGCCTTCTACAGGACTGTCACTAGACCCAAGGTGTCTTGTGCTCCTACCAGATTTACTTTGTGTGCAGCTGTGCCTATTATAACAATTGTCCTGTAAATGTGAGTTTTTTTTTATTTTATGGGTTTCTTTTTTTTTGATTATGGACCGCCCTCCACTTTAGAAACCATTCCTTAATGTTGGCCCGTTGACCTGGGCATCCAGTTGCCCGCTCTGAGCAATGCCACGGAGGACTCGTTTGCAGCTCTACAACCATGCATGTAGGCGATTGGAAGATGAGCCTCTGAACTCAAGTGTCATTGCACAGTACCCTGGATGTACTCTCTGGGCCGAAGTGTCTTGGGCTTTTGTTGCTACAACAAAGTACCATTTCTTGGCAAAGCTTTCATTTTGTTTTAAGGAACCAGAGTGCCATTTCTGCAAACCGCTGGCCAGTTTTGTTTTCCAAGTAACAATGGCTGCACAATCAAGGCACACTGATGGTGCTACCAGGCTGTCGTCGCCACCACCACTCTGCTGCATTGAGTAGAAGTATGCCAAGAACTGCAAATCCTAAGCTAGCTTTTCACAAAAAAAGAGTGTAACTGCGAGATGTAAATATTAAATCTCTGTATTGTATGCACTGCAGATCATAGTTTAGGTGGGTATACATGAATAGATGAGCAGCAGGATTACCGCTAAGAAGCAATGATTTGTGTTTCTTGCCTTAATAAATGCACCTGGAGCATATGTTCTGTTTTTTTTTTCTTCTCCATAAAATACATTTATATTCAATTTGTATCTTAATAATGGAACATTGCAAGAAGCAAAGGCTGAGGGTCTGAAGGTACAAATTGGTTATACATCTCTTTAAAACCTTAGCTGCTGTGACATGCCAGGTGCAGCCTCATGTCCTGAAGCCTTCTATACCCAGTCCTGTCATCCTATTCCTTATCATTGTATGCAGATTAAAAGAGCAGTACAGTTTTCAATCCTAAGAATATCATGCAGCACATAAGGGGAACCAGGAATGATAGATTTAGCGAGTCAACTACAATACATTAAGAACACTGGGTAGTTTGTGGAAGCGAAGTGAAGACTGGGAGAACCAAGATCAGATTTGACAGAGGATGAGGGGCTTGGAGGGTGAAGGCAAATGGAAGTGCGGTTTCCAGAGACTTCTTGGCAAATGGAGTAGGCTGGTGAGGAAACGATGGGGCTGATTGACTAGGATTTGCACTGAAGCAAAATGGGAGAGGCCTGTGGATATCTCAGATTTGTACGTGCTTTTTTTTTTTTACGCTGGAAACTTGGAGATGCCTGGTTTATCTTTGAGATGATCTCATGCCATTGCAGTTCCCAAAGGCTGGCTCAAAGGCAGCAGAGAGATGCTACGGATATCTCAAGATTTGCTTTTGGTTATTTGTAAAGCACCAACTGCGGGCACAGCCAATTTATAGCACCTACAGACAAAAGTGAAGGAAGGATGGGAAAGGATCTTCCCAGGCTTGTAACAAACATTCAGATCACTTAAGTGCAAGGGGAAGTGCACATGGAGAAGAACAAGAATTCTAAATAAAAATATTGAAGTGAATGCACAGTAGGAAACCCAGTACATATAGGATTTAAGGGGTTAAGTGGAAGAGTGGGCAAGTGCTGTGGAGCACATGGGGAGAGGGCTCTGTTGAAGATTCTGGGTCCAGGAGATGGGACCAGGTTAGCTCTTCCAGTGGGCAGCTCCAGCCACATCAAGAGTTCTCACCCAAGTTTCTTTTTCCTTGAAAGAAACCACCAACAGTGACGTTAAGCTTGATGGTCTCGAGAGCCTGGGCATACTGTATTTCTAGAGCTTCTGGTGGGGGTTGACTGGTCCCTTATTTAGCTGCATCAGTGCCTGATGCAGAGAGTTTGAAGTGGATGCCTTCACTGAAAGAGGCACTGCAAGGCGAGAAGGTCCGGACTGATCTGAACCGAAGGTTGGAGGCCCAAGATAACCTAGCCAGCTTTGTTCTTCACTGTCTGCAATTGGTGAATGAGTCTTTTGTGGTGACCCAATAGACGGCTGTTGCCATAATCCAGATGTGATGCGACCATGGAGGTAAGCACGTTTGGTTCTTTGGGTCATGTTTAGAAGGGGTAGCATGTACGTTTGGATATGTAATTGATAGTTGGGACTTTTTGCTAAACTCTTATCATTTGAACCTCAAATCTAAGAGCTACCAAACAAAATGCCAAGATTCTTTTATGTTGTTCAGAGATTTGGCACCCCCCCCTCCCCCAAAGACAAATGGGCAATCTTTGGAGGATGGTTCAAGGGCAACATGCTCTCCTTGGAAGCAAGCCAACACAGAGCATCACAGGTTCGACCCCCCGGGTCTGTTCTTAGAAACCTCTCGATATTAAGCAAGTTGTAAATCACCTACCATATCAGATGGTAGGTGAGCAGGGGTGGAATTTAAAAGAAAATTGATTTCCATTTTTAGACCAAGGTGTGTATCGTGTGCACTTCTAGAATATGACAATATGCAGCATAGCATATCCAAAGGATAGACCTCAATAAGCCCTGCAGATGAGATGGAGCCCTAGTGGGCTCCACAGGTAAATGAGGTGGCTTTTAAGAGAAATGCCCGGACCTGATTTTGGTTTCCCTATCAGTCAGGAAGAAAGGGATCCGCTCCAGGGCAAGCCTAGATATTTTGATGGAGGACTTAAGATGGTGGTGTGATTTACAATTTTGAATGCCATCGGGAGACCCAAGAGAATAAGAATAGTGTTTGTCATCCAGAGATTTCAATATTTCATCTTTTATGAAAAGCGAGGCAAATTCCATCCTATCAGGCGGTTGTGTGAACTGTTTGTGTGGAGGTGATGGGTCATCACCTTCTCAATGACCTTGCCGATAAAAGTGGTATTGGCAGTTCAATAGCAGTTTGCCAGAATGTTGGGTTCATTGTTATTTCCTTAAGCACACCTGTGATGCCTGTTTTCTTTAAGGCTTCAGGGAAGATACCCAAATACAGAACCCAGTTAACCAGAGCTGTTTGCACAGTGACAAGAGTGAGAATATAGTTGTTGATGTTTTGGCCAGTCAATGGTCCAGCTCTTCAAGAGAGCCGCTCACACTTTTCACCAGCGAGACAAGGGCAGGCTAAAGGATGGGAATGAAGAAGTTTAGGGAAACGTCTGTTGGGATGTCTGGAGTAGGGATAGATATGGCATGCCAGAGATGGAATATATGCAGAGTGGGTGGGGGTGGGGGGAGGAAATAAGGACGGACATATAAGGGGTTTGGGTGGTAGGGAATAAATAAAAGGGGAGGGAGTTTGTGAGCAACTGTGCTTCCACCCCCACCCCCAATAAAATGAATCCAACTTCTTTTCAGCCAAACAAAATGTCTGCGAAAAATAAATGGGGATGAATGAATATAGAACCCTTTTCGGAGGGGGGGCGGGAGTCTGAGTGATCTTGGAAGAAGAGTATTGTATAGGTTCCCGCAATTCGTTGCGTTTTTAAATGGTTCTCCAGGAGGGTTGGTCGAATTGGGTATAAGAACTTGCAAGTGCATATCTTTGCGAATTGAGCACCACTTCATTTTAGTCATTATTAAAATTTTAAATCTCAGATTCTTAGAGTTGAGCTTCCTTCCCGTGTACTCATTTTTTGTGTCTTTGAAATGTGGATGTGTGCAGTGCCAAATCTTTAGTTAGTGGCTTACATACACACACACACTTCACGATTGTTCAAGTTATCTTTAAGTGGCCTCCTGTCGCTGAATATGAGTGTGTGAAGTGAAGATGGATAGGTGTTTTCTGACCGTATCAAATGCAGCACACCCAAAAAGATGGGTACGCCTATAAACCCTCATTCCATGGGCTTAATAAATCTAAGACCACAGCATGGGGATGGAATGAAGGTAAGATTCAAATGTATTTTATTTCATTTTTAGTTATTGAAGCCCCATTCTGCTGACTTTAGCACAGACGATAAAAAAAGTTTTAAACATAATACACCTTTCAAGAATACATCATAAATATGTAAAGTGCAGTGTGCAAACAGCGCATTCCCCAAAATGAACGAGAAATGGGGAAAATCTAAAGAGCAACAATAGCCATCTCCTCCTAATCAATGAGGATAAGAAAAATCTTGATTCACAATCTATGGTTAATATCAAACCGACCAACAATTTTTGGAGTGAGTGGCAGTCATAAAGCATTTTTTTTTTCATTATGAAAAATTCTTTCTCATACAAATGTCTACTAGGCGAGACAATCTATTGTAATGTAGTTGTCTTAAAAATATGTCATCTGAGCTCTAAAGGAGAGTGTTGCAACTAGAAAGGAAGGAGAGTGGTGACACTCTCCCAGTGGTATTGTGTGATCGTTTTCTTCAGGACATACTGTCTCTATTTGAAACTTTCTGAAGTGCGCAGGTTAGAATTGGCCCAAAAACAAGTCACCAAATGAACAGTGTCTCCAGGTGGAGTCGTGGACATGAGTTCTAAAAGTAGAGGTAAGCTCCCATCACTGGTGATGAAAATGACTCCTATATAAGGTCGAACATCGTGATAAAGTGAACCGCGTAAATTAACGTTTTCTGGAGTGTTTGCATGCAGCTACCACCGTCTGCACCAAAAACCACCTTGCGCCTACTTCCACCAGTCCGTAATCTGGAGACGATTTACCATCGTGCACAAGAAGATGACCTTTTCTGAGTTACATCTTCAGCATCAGTCCTCAGCCGCCGAACCGAATGTAAACGTTTACTCTGATGTGCAGTGTGCTTCCATCACTAGACGTTGATGTTGTGGGCAAGGTGCAGACTCATTCATTGTTTCCAGTGTGGTTTGGTACAATGTCCAGCAATTGTCGGCAATAGTGCCCTGACGATCTCATTCCTTGTCGGATCTCATTTTGTTTAGGCAAGGCAGGTTTGTTATCTTGGAGATTACTTTTATACATTTTTGATGATATGAATATTGAGCCATTCTGAATAGACCTGGCGCAGCGACTACTTGAGACCAGAGGGAGTGCACCATTAAGTTGATTGGAGAGTTCATCAACTTGGGTTGCTCATCAGGAAGGTTCTTCATAGCCCAAAGCACTAAGGAGGATTAGATTGCCTTCTTTGCCTTACAGGACTGCTTCTATGGGACGGTATTGGTGGAATAAATACTGTTCTTTGAACAATATTTCCTGATGGTAAAAAGCACTTCTCATGTATTTAGGTCTGGGTTTACTTACTGACCTAGTGCTGATCCTATAATATTTGGGGAGAGTGCTGGATCGTGATCCCAGTGCAATAAGAAATGTGTTCTGGTTTCCAGAATGGTTTTTATTCTACCTACGTTGTCACTTGGTATCACTATGTTCTGGCCTTGCCTTTTTGCAGAAGGGATTTACATGAATCGATGAGTCGTCCACCAGAAAGGGATCCAAGCCAAGTTTCGCACAGCGATGGAAAAGTAAAGCCCTTGAGCATTGTATTGCATCTAGTACTATTGCTGATGAATTTATGTATTTTGCAAACCTAATATGCCTCAGTGTGGATTGCTTCAGTTTCAATGGAAACCCAATTTGATGATCTTGTAGCCAAAAGTTGTAAAGGCCTCCTCATGATTACTCCGCTTGGGGGGGAGAAGGAGGCTCATGCCCCCTTCTTAGTATTTTCACTTTGGTTCGAAAGACCCTCCAACTCTCTCCAGTGCTCTTGCAGGTTAAGTATTTAGAGGGACCGTGGTATCAATCAGCGCCTCTGTAATTCAGGAACGCTGGTGCCTTCATTACATTTATTTCTGTGGTGGCCATATTGTGGATGTTCTGTCCACCTGTTTCTGACACCCTCTGCCTCACCAGTCTTGCAACTTAGCTGCAACCTTTTCCAACAGTTTTATTTAGGCATCACTTGAATGGCCGCAGTTTTCAATGAATAATATATATAACACAACATGCATTTTCCTTTCTGTATGAGTGTCCCTAGCCTTTTTTTTTTTTTATTTTAAAGCTATTTTCTTGGGCTGTGGTCCTTCTTTTCAGTTTGTTGCCTCTTCTTCCGCATGATGGCACCCTATGAAAGGCACATGCTGCATGTGGTTGGAAGGCCTAGGGTTCCCTGAGTTCGAGGCATACATTCCTGTCTGCCCTGAAGCCGATCATCTGACCCACTCTCCTTTCCAGGCATTTCATGCTATCCTTCCAGCCTGCTTTACTCCCCTAGAGTCACTGATTCTTACTGCCTTCTGACACCCCCACCCCCTCCTCTCATCTACTGACCAAGGCAATACAAAAGCAAGGTCGTTTTTTGGCATGACCAGTTAGACACACATTGCCAACCTAAATACATAGGATGCATAACATGTTGCAGTGTCTTCAGTACAAATTACTTTCCTTTTCAGATTTTCTAAAAGCGCATATTGATATATATACATTGTTTTTTCTTTGGTGATATCAGTTGGCGGGAGCGGTGCTCCTATGCTTTTGTGTTGCTGTTCCTAAAAAAAGACAGTTCCGGAATGGTTTTGTTTTGAAATAAGTGTTGGAACCAGTTGAAACTTGCACTTTAGTGCACTGAAAGTTCCCTTAAACAGAATGTGCATTTGTTTGGGGGGTTTGTATTGTGTGTGGGAGGGGGCATGGTGATAGGGTTTGTGGAGAGCGGGGGCAGGCCAGGAGGGAACATTGTTCCACTACTTCTTTTCAAACACTGGCTGACATGTATAGACACATCTGCTGTTCTTTCTGCTAATTCTGGCGATTGGATGAGAAAGAAGCAAAGCTGCTCTTGTCGTGTTTTATTTGCAAGGCCCTCCTTATTCTCACAGGATGTGGGTAAATAAGCGTCCTGAATGTCTTTTTATGCAGGACAGTGTAGGCAAAAGTTTCTATCGGTGTCTATTTCTCCTAGCTCACACAGTTACATTTTGCCCTCCCTGGGCAATTTGTTTGAGCTGTATTGGCCAGTCTCTATTTCCAGTTTGTGCTCACTTGGTCTGCAATTGAGGGCGTTTTGCGTGTGCTTTGTTACCTTAACCAAAGTTAATAACTCTGCAGATCACAGGTTTGTTCCCGTGATCTGTATCAATCTAGCTTGTGTTATCCTGATTCGGCCTTCAATCTGTGCTGTTTCTTTAGGACCTGTTCTAATTCCTTAGCAATGTTCTCCTCCTAACTTTGGTCTGCTGTGATTGGACTCTATAGTAAGACTGTACTACTGTAGCATATTGTTTACAGGCTGGTTTTCAGGTGTGAGAAACCTGTAGGTACTCTCACATCTACTCCCCGGGATCTTCTGATCCACCTGGGTGGAGGGTCCTTAGGGATTGGAGAGAGGGTACCTGAAGGGCGAGCCGTGGTACCCCCACGCCCTTCACGAACACTGACATACCTGACCCTCCATGGTATATCAGGCCTTTCCAGTTTTTCCCTGTAATCTCCCATCATATACTGAGACGAGGAAGAGGCAACTAAGAGTAATGCACACTTCCTATTGTAAACACCACTCTGGTACTGGAACGAAGAAGTGGGGCCTGCATGCACTTAGTGCGATATGCCTGACCTTCTTTACTAACAGGCTTACACAACGTCAGGCAATTGAGTCTATCCCTTTTCACCTGCAGGCTGTTCATAATGATTAAGAGTATAAAAGCTGGAACCCAAAAGCAGAAAGAAGAGAGAGGGGGAAGAGAACCCGCCATGATGGGACCGGGCCAAGGAGCAGAGACACCAGCAGCGATTCCCAGCGACCTGCCAGAGGAGCTTTGCAAGACCGCAAACCCTCTAAGGTGAAGACGGGCAGCAGGTGCTGCCAGGTAGCAGAGGAAAGAGAAAAGTTGCCCGCGCCCAAGCCCGGGTGCAGCTGGAGTTGCAGAAGACGCCAAGGATGAGGACCACACATGGACAGAGTGGAGGTGCCGGGCTGCCTCCGGAGACATACCCGGTGAACGAACTGAAGGGTTTCCCATTTGGGGAGAGTCGCTGGGGAAAGCCGTGAAAGCCAGTAAGTGTCAGCAGACACTGAGGAGACTGGAGCGCTCCGAAAGAACTTTAAGTAAATAACGGCGCCGGCATTTAAGTAAATGCTACTCCTAGTGAATACCGAACTGAAGGAAAACCACTAATTGAGTAAACCCAAGTGAAAGCTACCAATATTGAATACAGAACTGAAAGAAAGTTGCCATTCAAACGAGCACAGGTAACTGCTACCTATAATGAATACGGAACTGAAAGAAATCTTCCAAATTAGTAAACTACAATATGCAGAATATGTCATTTATAACGTGCCTGTACACAAGTGTTTCTAGGTGTGACAAAACAAGGGGGAGGGTGAAGAGGGGGAAGGCACGTCAAACGATCTTAGTAGGCCTTGTGACATTCATATTGTGCAAGTGCGACAGCTTAAGAAGTGCAGGGGAGAGGGAAAGGGTAAGTGCAATCAGGGCAGCATTGCTCTGAGTGAGTGCAGTGCACCTCTGGGTAAGTGCAAGGAGGCAGGGGCTGTAGCGGTTACAGTTACAACCCCTAAGTGTGCAGTAGGCCCGGAGGCAGTGCAGGGAAGACTGATCATGGAGGACCCTGGTACCCAGTTAGACTCTGGGGGTAGGCAAGCAACCAGTCGGTGCAGCAGACAGGTTGGTCAGCAGGGGAGAGAGGTAGAAGGCAGAGGAGAAAAGGAAGGTCTTGAGCAGCTTCTGGAACTTCAGGTGGTCCGGCTCAAGTTTGAGACGAGCAGGGAGGCCATTCCACAGGGGGGCACCTGCAGTAGAAAGGGATCTACCGCCCACACTCTGCCTGGAGAAGCATCTGACCCTCATCGAATGAACACTCTAATAGATATGTCAACCAGCACTACCAATTAAGAGCAGTATGGACAGAATCAAAGGCGTATGAAGGATTGTAGAGTTGCGGTGAGCGTTGTGTGCAAAGATCAGAAAAACTGCCAATTAGAGTTGCAAACATGAGAAAGAGTCACCAATATATCACAATCCAACAACTGGTATCAAGGAGGGTTACAAAGAATACAAATGTATTCTGCGCCTAGGACAGAATGTCTCCTAATATACTGGTTGCACAACCTGTGATGGGTGGACTGTGTGTTCTGACAACTGCGCCTAGACCAGGGAGCCCTGAACAATGAACAAGCTGTAAAGAACTGTGAAATACTTGGTGAAGCAAACCTGAAGGAGGGCCAATCGGACCTGGTGTTTTCTTTTGAACGTTGAGCAGATGAAACCAAAGTGGATGTTTATGTCAATGTCTTGTGGAAGGGAACCTTGAGAGTCAAATGAGCGACAGATTTTGTCTTGGGGAAGAGAGTCCGGGACCTCTTTTGTGTGCGAACTGTGATACATTTGAACTTGCAGAAGGTAATTTCATAATTTTGATCAAACGTTATTGAACTGTATCTTTATTGGAACTACGTTGAACTTGAAACGGGCAACCCAAGAAAAACTCAAGCTGAAAGTAGTCCAGTCTTTACTTTTGAACACACCATGTTTTGTTATAGTTATAGTTGTGAGGACAATCGATAGGTTTTGACACAGGCAGACATTCACTTTGGACTCACAAAGACTTTCCTTAGATTTCTTTAAGCAGGGAAAATCCCACTATAGTATAGAGTTAGTTGGGCATTACACCATCTTGATCATTAATAATGTTTTGTTTAGAATTGCACTTCTGTTGTCTGTGTCATCTCTCTTGATATCATGCCTGTTCCACCCAGGGTGTTACCATTTGATCTTGCAGTGCCCACTGGTAGAGAGGGTTTGGGTACTTGGACATGCTCTTGATATGGCACCAGCATTTTAAAATGTGCTTTTGGATATTGAGCAGCAGATGGAATCTCCCTAACTCTGCACCCAGTAATTTAATGCTGGTTGCATGAGCAAATAAAATGCTTTCCAGATACCTAAAAATCAAACAAATAGGTTCCCCCTACTTTTGTTTTTCTGCATATTTACTGATCTGGGCCTACAAGGTGAAGATCTTGTGCCTCACTGTGGTTTGGCCGGTCTGGGAAAAATGCCTGTAATTATGGCACCAGCAAAAAAGTTTGCTGGTAGGGTCCATGGATCTCCCGGCAGGCCTGACCTAAACCTGTCAGTAGATCAGGCCCCTACCGGCAAAGAAATACCTGAATCACTGGCAATACCGGTGGTTCAGACAATCCCATCCCATTGTATCCTATAAGACACCATGGGAATGAGAACTTACTGGCTCCCTGCTGCCCATAATATCCTGGTAATACCAGGTGGCGGGAATGGTAAGGGCAGTTTGTTGGTATCCAACCAGTAATGAGGGCCACTGTCTCTGGTTCAGTGCTAAGTTAGGAATTCTACCTGACTCTTATGTAAAATTTTACTGTCGATTAGGAAGTGCTATATTTTTTTAGGGGGTTTTAAAGCCAATCCGTGCCCCTGCCTCACACCCCCCCATCATGCATTCCAAGAGCTGTTAGTCAGTCATGTATTTCCGTCTCTTCTGGGTGGACGTTGAATTGGCAGCTCGCCACATGATGCATACTGCAATTCAGCTCCGCCACCACTAGGAGGAACTCTGGTGCATTTGGAACAGGTGAGTGTAGGGTAATGTCAACCAGGATGTCCTTTGCATCCAAAAACCTTAGCTCTGTGGGATGGGACAAGGTGGCACAGAATACTGGTAGAGACCCTTACATTTCAGGATACCCATGAGTGACTCATGCCATGACACCTTACACAGCAGGGCTTCATTTCTAAATAAACAAGTGCCACGGCTCAAATATTCAGCACATCCGTGCCACATTGCAGGAGACCCTCACCGACCACTACCGTCGCCACCCCCTTTTGCTCCCCCACAGTGTCATCATATTTGTAGTTGCAACTCTCACAGCTCATTGGGGATGATGTGTGCCCCACCAGTGGCAGAAGTGTGATTTAGAAATATATAAATCAAAGTTACATGACCTAGTAGTTGTATCTTGAACTAAAAGATCAAATATTTAACTGCTTTTTTAAAAACACCATTTTCGCTATCAACTCCCCACCCCCTGATACTTTAAGTGGCAATTGGAATCGTGACTGCCGACAGAAAATAAAGCAGTCTTTTATTCTTATATGGAGTAATGCAGGCCACATTGTTGCTGAACAAATGAACTTGCCTATCGAGCACCTCAGCAAGATCTTCTAAGGATTGCACTCAGCACAGACACTTCTCCTTGGCAGTGACCTTTGGTCTAGTTTTTCCCTTGTAGCATTGCTGTTGGCAGATGACTGGCCTGTTATCTTTTTTGTGCTGGGCGCTGCTGTGTGCCCCTGATCGCAGTCCTGGGCCAATGTGTGTGTGTGTTTAATGCTCAGCGAGCTGGTGGCCTGACATGCACCTTTATATTGGCACACATCATGCTGCCTGTGTATCAGAAGGAAAAGCGGGCATGCCCCGTTTACCAAGGCACTGCATGTACCCATGCAGTGCCCCTGCCAGCAGAAGTGCAGCAAAGCCAGCATCATACTGACTCTGGCTTATATGCCATGTGCTGGGTACAGAATGGCATCTGGTAGCACCACTGCTTGGCTTCTGCCCAGTGCCCACACTACATACCCCTGCCAAGACAGTGCTGCCAGTTATTACAGTAGCGGAGCAGCGTCAATGGCATTTAGGCTGATTAGAGCAGTGTGCAGCACAAACACCCAGTGCTGCCACCCCACTGCTCATTATTCTTCAAGGGAATATAACTTGCACAGCAGCTCAGGTGTGGCTCGCGCTCTTCTTGTTGCGTGACTTTGATTGACATGTAAAAAGATAAAGTTGCCAAAACAGTCACAGACAGTAGGAGCTGATGCCCCCTACCCCTGCAATTAAGCACTGGCGGGATCCCTCTATCATTGATGGCACGAGGTAAAAGTTACGCTTTCTGATCGCAGCATGTCCGACAGTAAACTTGCATCTATTCCTTTCAGACAAGATTCAGCTTCTGATTGGCTCCCAATCACTTCCACTCCTAAGAAGTTTAGGCATCGGCCTGGTGCCTCTACCGGAGTCCTGGTAACTTGACCAGTGAGGCAGCAGAATCTACCAAATTGTCAAGAATCTAGTATTCGGTCTGGTACGACGTCCTTTCATCGACACCTGTTTTTCCACTAACTTTTTTGCTGAAAAAAACATTTCTAGATTTTTTGGGGGCTGGGAAAGGGCATATAAATGGTTGGGGGTGTGGGAATAAAAAAAAAAGAGGTAAATCACAGGAGGTTTGGGCGGGTCCCCTGCCCCCAAAATAATGTACAAACTATTTTGAAAAGATTTTTCGGGCAAAAATTCTGTGGAAAAACATCTGTCATAGAAACGGATGTCCATGAAATGACCTAGAACCTTCAGTCTCGCCCCCGTTTTCCCTAAAACAATTCAATGGTGAATAAAAGGAGAGCACATTATATATTCAGTCAAATAATGTAAATGCACTCTCTTTAATGTTTATTGATGGACCCAGCACCAATAGGTATGATTTTTTGGTTGGCTAAGCCGCAGCTTAGTGAACATGGCCCCTGCGGCAGTGGTTAATAAGAGCAATAGTGTAGAGGCATCGCGAGAGCTCCCGCGAGACCTGTGAGGCGATGAGCCCGCCCCCGCGGCTTCGCGCGCACAAGGAGAGAGAGAGCGAGCGAGAGGGGAGAGCGGACGCGAACGCAGGAGCTTCCCGCCGGCTTCTCGACAAACAGGGCCTGCAGTGCGTATTACGCGCACGGACATCACAGCAGCATGCCCTATGTTAATTAGGCACGTTAGCCTTTATTGTTGTTACATGCACGTCGTGTGCATTGATGCATGGGACTGTGAAGGAATAAACAATCGTGTTAAAGATTCCCTGATTCCTGTCTTCACTGCAAGTAATCTACAACATAAATTGGCGACGAGGATCATCACCAGAACCCGCGGAGAATCATTCAAGGCGCAACGCCACCGCCACCCTTTCTACAAACTCCAGGTAGGCCTGCCATCCCGTGGCCACAATGGCAACCCCTGTTCACAACTTATGTGGAAGCTATAGGAGGAGCGGGGTTCTCAGCGGCAAGGCGCAGGGCCATGTTACTCAATGCCCTGGGAGTGGAAGGTCAAAGAGTGTTCGAGAGTCTCACCCCTATACCGGTGGCTGGCGATGATGACGATGTTTTTAAGGAGGCGGTCAGGAGAATTATAAAAAGATTTGCCAGTAAGGAGAACACAGTGCTCCATAGGATAAGGTTTTACACCCGAAAGCAAGAGATGTCCGAACCAGTGGACGATTATATCACAAAACTGAGGGAACTAGCAGTGCTGTGCAGTTTTGGCAACAATGCAGAGAGTCTCATATGTGACATGTTGGTTGTGCACACCAACAGTCGCAAAGTCCAGGATAAATTCATCGTTGAGAAGGAACTGCATTTGGAAAAAGCTATAGAAATTGCCAGAGCAGTTGAGGAAACGGCTGGAAGACGAAAGGAGCTTACAGGAGCCCTGGGTCCTGCAGAGATACAAATGGTGAGATTCCATTCAAAGAAAGAAAGGCCAACGATAGACACGAGAGAAGGAAGAGGGAACAGGAAAGAACCCCTCAAGTGCCACAGGTGCACCAGCACGAAGCATCTAGCGTTCGACAGGGAGTGCCCAGCCAGAGACAAAGAGTGCTACATCTGCAAACGAATTGGTCATTTCTCTATAGTGTGTCGGTGGAGAAACAACAAAGTCTCCAGTCTCGATGCAGATCGCAAGGCAGAGAAAGATTCTTCCTCAGAAGATGAAGGAAGACCCACCGTCATCATGGTGAACAGCACAAGAGCCAGAAGAGAGAAGCCCCACTGCACGATCAAAATCGATGGCAGGGAAACGAGGGTCATGGCAGACTCTGGTTCTGATTTAACGATCATACCCCTTCGGACCTACAAGGAAATGGTGGGAAAGGAGAGGGTACAAGTACTAACCACGAAGCACAAACCCACTGTGTTCGGAGGGGCGTCCGTCGAACTGCTGGGATACATCAAGGGCAGAGTGGAATTTAAAGGAAGGGTAACCATAACCAGAGTGTACCTCAGTCACGAATGTCCGGCAGTGTTGGGTTGGGATGACCAAGACAAGCTAAAAATCAGATTGGATCCCAGCACCGAAGATCAGGTTTTGTCGGTCATGGTGACGAGTGGACACGTCGTCAAAAGTGACTACCCGACACTTTTCTCGGAGGAGCCGGGGCACATCAAAGGCTTCCTGCACAAAATTGTGCTCAAAAGAAATGCTGTCCCAGTAAAGCACCGTGTGAGACCGGTACCAGCCACAGCAAGGGACACCTTTAAAAATCAGTTGGAAAAAATGAAAAGGGAAGGAGTCATTGAAGAAATTGAAGCATCCGAATGGCTGAGCCCGGTCGTGCTGATAAAGAAGCCCCAGTCACAGGAATTAAGGGTGTGCATAGACCTGCGCAGCTTGAACCTGGAAGTGGTCACTGATAATTATCCCCTTCCAAGCATCAACAAACTCATTCTCCTGATGAAAGAAGCAAAAATATTTTCAAAATTGGACATGAGAAATGCATATCACCAAATACAATTGCATGAAGAGTCGAAACCCCTCACAGCATTCATCACCCCCTTTGGGACATATCAATTCACCAAAATGCCATTTGGATTGTCATCAGCAGCATCGGCTTTCCAACGCATGATGGATGTCCTGCTAAGGAAAGTTCAAAATGTGGTGTACTTCCAGGATGATATCTTGGTGTATGCAGCGGATGAGCAGGCACACGATGCCACGCTGAGGACCGTTCTAAGCAAGTTACAAGAAGCAGGGGTGCGACTACGGCATGAAAAATGTCTATTCAAGGTGAAGGAAGTAGAGTACTTGGGATATAGAATATCGGAAAAGGGTATCAGTCCCAAACAGAATCTCATGCAAGCCATTGCAAAAGCGCCGGAACCCACCAGTAAAGAGGAGGTGAGGTCATTTCTTGGACTGGCCGAGTATTATGCCAAGTTCATACCCAAATTCTCAGAGACCACGGCACCCCTCCGTGAATTACTCAGAAAGGGATCGGAATTTACATGGCAAGAACCCCAGAAGACCTCGGTGGAGAAGATAAAGCAGCACATCATTGATGCACCCTGCCTCCAGCCATTCAATCCATTGTGGGAAACAGTCGTCACCACAGATGCCAGTGCATATGGACTAGGGGCAGTCTTAACTCAAAAGAAAGGTGACACAGAACATGTAGTGGCATTTGCCTCGAAGGCCTTATCAGAGGCGGAACAGAACTATTCCACCATTGAAAAAGAAATGTTGGCCTGTGCATGGGCGGTGGAGCACTTCAGGACATACGTGTGGGGCACGAAATTCAAACTGGTGACTGATCACAAGCCCCTCATTCACATGCTTAGCCCGGGAGGCACTAAGGTATCCACGCCCAGACTAGCACGCATCGCGGCCAAGCTGCAGGAGTACACGTTTGAAATCCAGCACATCTCAGGTTGGAAGAATTCGCAAGCTGACTGCATGTCGAGACTACCAGAGTGCAAAGGAAAAGCCACCACATTCCTGCAAGGAGAATGCATAGTTGCATCCATCACTGACTTGAGGGCACCTGTTTACCTAGAACTCAGTGAGAGACATTGGGAGGAAGAGGATGGAAAAGACCCCACCATGGCCATGATTCGCCAATGGATCAAAGAAGGATGGCCAAGTGAAAAAACGCTGCCTGAGGCCTTATTGGAAAGTGTCGGAGGAGCTGTCTGAAACGGAAGGGTTGATCATGAAAAGTGATCAGATTATCCCCCCCACAGGAATGAGACGCACCATCCTCTGTAGAGCCCACGCAGGCCATTTGGGAAACACAATGACGCGCCGCAGGGTGAGAAGCCTACTGGTGGCCATCCATGGACCAAGAAATTCGGTCCATGATAGAGCGTTGCCATGAATGTCTAAATAGTGATAAGAGACTTAAGGTCCGCCAAGCACCACTAATACCCACAGAAATACCAGAGGCGGTATGGTCCAAAGTGGGCATCGACTTTATAGGGCCGTTGGAAGCCATGGCACCTGAACATCGTTACGGCATAGTAATGGTGGACTACCTATCCAAGTGGGTGGAGGCGGAGTTTGTCCCGAACATAACTACCCAAACAGTCATAGAAGTACTCACCGAAATCTTTCAGCGGGAAGGCCTTCCCAGTGAAGTGGTCACTGACAACGGGGTGCAACTGGTTTCCAAGGACATGGACGAATTCTTGAAAAGAAACCACATCAAACAAAAGAAAGCGGCCCTATATCACCCCCAAGCAAATGGGCTCGTGGAGAGGGCAAACAGATTCATAAAGGGTGCAATACAATTGGCAACCGCTTCGGGTAAGGACCCCCTCAAAATCACCAAGGAAGCCATAGCGGCTCACAGACTCACTCCAAATGGGATCACCCAAATATCTCCGTTCAAAATGTTGAGAGGGAGGAGTGCGGCATCCACGCTTATTCCACCATGGTTGTCGAAGGTATGAGAGGACGAAGCAGTGGACATGTCGGAGGTAGTGTGGAGAATGGAAAACAGTAAAACACGCATAAAGTCATGGAGTGATTGGAGAAGAAGGACTAAGCAAGCATCCGACATAGGGAAAGGAGATTTGGTCAAAATCAGACTACCCCAGAAAGATCAGGTCACAGGGTCTCGGAATAGCCAACCCATCGAAGTGATTCACAGGGGAACTAATCACGTCCGCACGGAAGATGGACGCGCATGGAACATTGAAAGAGTTGCACTGTTCCAGAAGACTCGGGAGAAAGTGAGTACACAGGAGAGATCTCGAATGGAAGCTGAAAAGGACTACGAAAGAGCTGAAGAAAGAGAACTAGCAGGAGACGACAGAGAAAGGACGGAAATCGAAGTTGAACAAGAACCACCGAGTATAGACCCCGAACCGGTGCAACAGGAAGAGTGCATGGGAACAAGCGATCGGCCCAGAAGGGAACACAGAAGGCCGGTGAGATATAATGACTATGTTTTACAGTGAATGTGTTGTTGGTTAAAAAGGGGAGATGTGTAGAGGCATCGCGAGAGCTCCCGCTCTCGCGAGACCTGTGAGGCGATGAGCCGGCCCCCGCGGCTTCACGCGCACAAGGAGAGAGCGAGCGAGAGGGGAGAGCGGACGCGAACGCAGGAGCGTCCCGCCGACTTCTCGACAAACAGGGCCTGCAGTGCGTATTACGCGCACGGACATCACAGCAGCATGCCCTATGTTAATTAGGCACGTTGGCCTTTATTGTTGTTACATGCACGTCGTGTGCATTGATGCATGGGACTGTGAAGGAATAAACAATCGTGTTAAAGATTCCCTGACTCCTGTCTTCACTGCAAGTAATCTACAACAAATAGTCTCCTCTGGTTCACATCTGAGACTGCTCACCCACCCCACAGACCCCCAATTCATTTCTAGGTCATCATGATAATCTGCTTCTGGCCACAATCGGGTTTCCGCTCCTTCTGGGGAAAGAAGTGGCCTGAGCCTTGGCACTGGAAGTTCGCCGTTGACACGTAATGCAGAAAGTTGGACAGCCACTGATGCTTCCGTTGATGACAGATGTGGCGAGCACTCTGGGTAAACTATGCGTCAGGAAATGCGCACGCGCTTGCAGCGCCCTCGTTACTCATTGTCAGCTTGACCCAAAACTGGAATTCACCCCAGTATCCCTGTTAAATCACAGACTAACGCGGCAATGAATAACAGCCTCTTCTAGCGCTTTGGGGCAGTAGACGTGTTATCTTCACCTTCACTGCCTGACACTCGGCTCTCTGTTACATGATAAGCGGATCAGGACGATTCGGCGTGGCCATTTCGGCGCCGGCCGTTTTGGCGCGGCCACGCCGTGGCCAGTTCTCGGCTGGGATGTTCTGCCGACAGGATGTTTTGGCGCGGCTGTGTACGCATTGTGAGATTGTTTGCATAGGGGACTGCAAAACTTTTTCGTGGTCTTATAGGTGGGAACTCATGGTTGTATAGGGGATTGTTTCACATTTCCCAGATTTGCAAGTTAATGCTTGCAGAGGGGACAGTTTTTTTTTACATTTCATATGATATGATATTTATAACGCGCTTAATACCCAGGGGTTTCGCTTAATACCCAGGGGTTTCTAAACGCGGACTCGGGGATCGAACCTTTGTT
The DNA here is from genome assembly GCF_040938575.1 of Ambystoma mexicanum. Taxonomy (NCBI): domain Eukaryota; kingdom Metazoa; phylum Chordata; class Amphibia; order Caudata; family Ambystomatidae; genus Ambystoma; species Ambystoma mexicanum. The sequence goes on along the minus strand of NC_090929.1, from coordinate 384,008,807 downwards.
GCTCCGTGTTGTCTTGCTTCCATGGTGAGCATGTTGCCCCAGAGCTATCCTCCCATGCTTAACGAGGGAGAGTTCATGCTTGCAGACTGCCTTATAGTTCCTGGTCTTTCAAGGAGAATGCTCTGCTTTTTGTGGGTATTTATTCCCAGAATCGCGGCACACAGGCTAAAGCGCTGCAGCATCCAGTTCCTGCTTTGGGATTTCTAACTCAGACTCCGGGAGAAATGTAAAAATATTGACGCTCTACAATATTCGTTAACAAATGTTTTTCTGCCAGCAATGGCAATCGAGATTGTTGATCAGTCGCAGTCTTGTTTGGCCTTGTTTATGTCTCCTCCGTGTATTGTTTTTGGCATACTTTTTAATTTAGCTGCAGGGATGACTAACACCAAAGATGTTTAATGATGCAGCGAGTAACACACGTTGAAATCAGTATAAACTTTCATATGCAAGTGGGAGCCAATATTATGTGGTTTTAAAAGGTTTCTGAAGTGTCTATGGAGCCTTTTGCTGCTAGAATTAGGCAGAACAAGCATATAAAAGGGCTAACTGTGTGGGACCAAGAATACAAAATTGCATTATACGCAGATGATGTGTTAATCACAGCATCAAACTTGACAACGTCCCTGGAGGCACCATGGGAAGAAATTAAAGAATTCAGGGCCCTATAAGGGTTTAGGGTGAACCTGGCCAAGTCCTCAGCTTTAGCCATCAACCTCTCTACGCAAGAAAGAGATTCTCTAGCCCCCCCTATCACCAATCCCATGGGCTAAAGGTGCAATTGAATATCTTGGGGTCCGGATCACAAAAGACCCACTGTGCTTGTACTCGAGCAACATCCCGCAACTAATCAGTGGCCTGCAAAACGATCTTAAAAGGTGGAAACAGCATGAAATCTTGTGGTTCGGGTGAATTACTGCCATTAAAATGAATCTAATTCCCAGATGGAAAAGCAAACTTTTGGTTACTGTTTTCCTAGTAGGACCACTTGGAACAGGACACGCGGCCACAGGGATTTAACCCATGACAAACCCGTTATCAACAATAGAGACAGACTAAAGCAATATGAGTATTGAACAGGAAGCATTAGCCCTGATTTGAAAAAGACGATGTGTTCGTCGAAACACGTGTAATCATAAAGGGCAACATAATGAGCACAATTAAAAAGTTGTTTAAAAAGTTGTTTAAAAAGTTGTTTAAATAAAAGATATCCATCCTTTACAAAATCAAGAGAAGGAGAGTCTGGTGGATTTTTTCTTCTCAAAGCATAAGGGCGCATGACAAAAACAGTAACCAAAAGTTTGCTTTTGTGTCTTAATCAAAACGGAGTTGAGGAACTGGAACTCCGTGGTTACAATCACATGCGACCACGAAAAATCGAAAAGTCCTAACAAAACAGTGTAGTATCTGGAAATTGTCAGGGCGCTGAGGTTGTTCAAAGGGAAGCCCAAAAAAATAAGGTTCCTCAAAGTATTTTCTTTTTATTTCCCAGATGGCTGTACACTCCACAGCACTACCAATCAATATCCCTAGACCGGCCATAAAAGCCCTACAACAGAAAATACAATCATTTGTTTGGGGAGGGAAAAACCAAGAATCACCAAGCGAATTATGCTGAGGGGGAAAACGCAGGGAGGGCTGGGAGTGCCCGACTTGGCCAGATACACCCTAGCAGCTCAACTATCACACGCATTCTCCTGGGTACAAGAAACAGATTCCCCGAAATAGACACAAATCGAAGAAGCCTGGTGTCCGGTCCCATTATCTAATCTACCACACCTACCAAACATAAAGCCACAGGCAAATAGCGGTCCCCTTCTGTCTACATTTTGCAACGGTCCATTGATGGAAAGCTGCAGCTCGGAAATGGGGCATTCGGGGATCCTTGGGACCCCTGACCCCCATCAGAATAATCCAGACTTCTCACCAGGGTTGTCCCCGCTTGAATTTCAACCCTGGATAGAGGGTGGGCTGGATAAAACTAGCAACGTTTTAGAAGAGGGCTCCCCCATCTCGTTCGAGAGATGCAAAGCAAAATTTGGAGTTGGGGAACGGGAGAGATTCTGCTATGCCCAAATCAGGCTCTGGATGTCCCATAGGATAACCCGAGAAAAATGCTCCAGAGATCTCACAGCGCTGACAACACCAACCAGAAAAGGTAGGACCTCTATCATCTATCGCCTCCTAGACAGGGCATACCCCCAAAAAAAGAAAGATATATGCTGGAGTGGGAAAGGGACCTGGGGCGAGAAATAGGGGTGGAAGAATGGGGGAAAATATGGGCTAGATTGCACAAAAGCTCTCAATGCATCACGAACAGGGATGGGGGATATAAGCTCTGTTATAGATACTATGTCACCCCAGCTCAAATCCATAAGACCAACCTGGATATCCCTGGAACCTGCTGGCGTGGCTGCCCGGTCACTGGCTCATTTGTCCTCATGGTATGGTCCTGCCCAAAGGCGGATGCATACTGGAGAGAAGTACTAAAACACATGAAAGAAATCTCCAGTCTCTCCATACCTTGGGACCCGGGAATCATTCTACTGGGCGAAACAGGAGATGGTGCATTTCCAATCTCAGGTCAAATACCTCGCTTATGCACGCACCTACTTCTGGCAGCAAAAATCGCAATGGCCCGATTGTGGAAAAACGAAAACAGTCCCTCAATAGCTTTATGGTGGTCCAAATGTTGGGACATAGCAGTGGTTTTAAAAAAATCAGGGCAATAAGAGCAGGCTCCCTGAATAGAACCATGAACATATAGGACCCATTCATGGACTATGCAGCCAAATTCCGAGCCCTCACCAAGAGACCTCAACTCACAAGATGGCTCCAATGTAGCCCGCTTTATTGAACATCAGACCTCACGCAAAACATTTCAGAAACAAGATTCATACCCATTTAGGAACAGAATGGATCATGGACAATGGCAGCAAGACCATCGACAGTCCCACCACCCTTAAAATACCTCAAGAGACACTCTACTGTGATGCACATATTAATTAATGCATTGTTGTAACTGTTGTATTGATTTTGAAAATCCAATAAAATGTTATGAAAAAAAAAAGGTATCTGAAGATCAAAATGTAGTTTTTTTAAAATTCATTTCAAAATACGATTGCAGGATACGGTGTTAAATGGACATGCACCCTTTTAAATAAAAAGATTTGTATTCCTGCCACATAATTTTGGTTGCTAGTTTCCAAACGCCGTCCTATAATTCTTTGCAAAAGCAACACGTTAACAGGCACAGCACCTCAGCGTGCTGCATTTGCAAAGAATGATGCTTGTGAATTTGGCGTGAGGGAGTTTAGACGTGGCTGCAATGTCAGCCACGTCCAAATGTCCCTGCCGCCAAATCGGCCGTGGCAGATAAGCGCCTGCTCCAAAATGGGCGTGCCAAATCAGCGTCTGCGGCGAACTGGCCGCGCCGAAACGACGGCGCCAAAATAGGGTGTACCGCCCCCAATGTTCTCACGGAGATTAGAACCTAGAACCCCCTTCAGGGTTTGTCCTGCTCTACTGGCACTTGCAGGGTATCCAGTCCAGGTGGCTCCTGTGGCCGGGGGAGAGTGTCTGAGGGACCCATTGGGTACTAGGCCACCAGGAGCCCACTGCAGGAGTTGCTGAAGGTGGAGCTAGGAGCCTAGGGCTGACCTTGATGGTCACGAAGTCCAGTGAGCTGCGCCAAGCACTGGTACATTAATTTCTGTAAGGTCCATTGCACCGCCTGTTACTGCAGTTACTTTAAAGGCTGCACAGCGGTGATAGTAGAATTATAGATACAAAGCAGGACTCCTTAAACGGCAGTCTCCACTGCCTACATTCAGATAAATAATAACCAAAGCCCATTTAAACTCCCTATCTGTCACTAAGGGAAAGTGAAAGCTGAATTTTTTTCGACTGATGCTTAAATCAGCAATGACAGGCCCCCCATTTAACGTTAATGACCTCTCCTTAGACTAGCAACACAAGCCCCCATTGGCCTCTCCCTTGCAAATAGGGCAGGACTTGTTGAACCACCGAAGAGAAAATTCCAGCCAGGGCCTCGGGGCACCCTCAATGAACATGTGCGTGAACAATTGCCAAATCATAAATCTCAGTGGGTGTGAGTGGTGCATGATGGTCGCACCCGAGGGCGGCGGCTGAAATTGTGCCGCGCATACCTTCTCAAGGCAGGACAGTTTCTAGCCAACTTGATGCCCAAAGTGAAACACTAGAATGCGCCTCCCCTGACTGGCACACGTCACTCCCAAACTACTATCGCGTGACAAAACCCCTCCTCAATATTAATAAATCATTGCTAAGGCGTCATTACATTGTAATTCAGGTACATTACAGAAGAAATCTAATGTGAAAACACAGCTGTTGCTGCCAAGTAAATGGTTCTTCTGTCACCTGCTCTTAGAGAAGGCCTTGCCTGAATGCATTTTCAAATGGTTAATACTGGCACACTGCAATGTAACCAGCCTGCTGGGGTCTGAGGGCTCGCTGACTACTGGCCCTGTGTAGCAGGTGTTCTGTTGGTACCACCTCACTTGTATTTCGCATGAGTCAATACTAGACTAACCGTATGAATTATTTTCTTATGGCAGGTTATCATTCCAAGATGGACAGTCTGGTACACTCCTATTGTACTGATTTAAATTACTTCTATGAGAGTGGGAAAGGGGACAAATAGCACCAATGAGTGTTCATGTTTGCTGTTCATTAAATCACTTCATTTCAGAAATAACAGTGATCAGAGATCTCTATGTCTGTGATAAAATGGTTGCATGTGTGAATCTCTAAATACATAACAGACACATGGCTTGGAGCTCACATCACTGTTCACAACACCCAACCCTAACATTAAATTGTTTGGAACCATGAATCATACATACCCATTTGGACAGCTGCCATGGGTTCTCCCCCCCCCCCAGTGCCAATGCCTTTTTTGGTGATTTCGGTATTTCACCATTCAAAGCCTTCTAACATTTTCTCCTTCATTAACCCCTTAAATGCCAAGGACGAGCTATCTCGTCCTTGGCACTGGGGAGGTAATCCCAAGGACGAGATACCTCGTCCTTGGCACTTAAGGGGTTACGTTTTTGGATGTGAGTATAAAATTGCATCAGCACCTGAAATGGGGTACACCGGCTCTTTTGCTCCTTGTTTCTGGAGAATTATAGATGAGGAGGGTCTGGGTCTGAGTGTGAGCATGGCCAGCCCCCAATACAGAAGCATCTTTAGGGAATTATATCTATAGAGTGGAAAGGATACCTTACAAAAGACACCGAATAAACAATGCACAGATGCACAGAAAGGATACACAGAAAGGATTGCACCTCTTACAAACTTTAGCCTTACCAGAAATAAGCTGATGAAGCGTTTTTTTTTTTTAAAAAAACGGCTTCTAGTGCATGGTAAAGAATCCACAGAGCCTTAGCCACTACCTCCTCACCATTATGCAGGCCTTAAGGGTTATATTTGCAAAAAAGAGCAGGTCCGTGCTTTTTCTAACAGCTGGCATTAGCATCCATAGCTCTCAACTCACACGCTTTTGGTGGGTCTCACCCGCCTTGCAATCAACTGGCTCACCTGCCAAGTCCTCTGGAGGCCCATTCACTTCATTGGGCTCTCACCCGCCCCCCCCCCCCAAAAAGTGCGTGTTTTCACCTGCCTTGGCGGCACAAAAGGGTGAGAGCTATGAGCATCTCTTTTTAATGCTGACCTGCAGCTAGTGAAAATCATGGTGTGGAAGTGTAGAAAGGGTATTTGGCCTGGTGGATGTACAAATTGAGGCAACGTCTTTGATTGCTTTGTGTTTAAGTGTGGGCACAGTACACAAAATATTCTGGTGTACTATTGCATGGACATGGGACACATCAGACAAAAGCAGGCATATGTGCTGTTAGATAGAGGAGACACCATTAACCAACAGGTGGTGACTTGTGCAGCGTACAAATCATTGGTGCACGCACATCACTGCACTGATTTGCTATGGACTTCTATCTGTGTGGTGACACACAATGAACCCCGCTTTCCTAATCAAGGTGCCAAGTCACATTGAGGAGCCATCTGGTGTGCGCCAGGCAGTGGTTGGCTTGTTAAGAAAATGTAAAGATCTTTGATGCTGAGTGGATGCATTTAGCCCATGTCCCAAAGCAGCCACTAAAATACTTAAGCAAGAAAATGACAGTTAACCTTCCCAGGAATGTGCCATATGTAACTAAAAAGTAATATCCCAAAAAAGGTTTTGGTGTGTCAAATAGAAAGACATGAAAAAAAAACATAGTTTAAAAAGTGCTCTGTGTGGCACATTAATTCTCTTGGAAGAATGCGTAGATTTGGTCAGCTAACGGATGCTTTATGCTGACCTTCTGAATAAAAATGCCCCGTGTTCAGTTCTTAACATATTGTGTAAAAACAATGGCTGGTTAAATGAGCCATCACTTATAAATTGCCCCCACAGGAAAGGCTGTCAACAGAAAGAGTGAGGGGCACATAATGTGTGTCTCCAGAACACCTCAGAGGGTGTGTTAGTAATATGCATTCCTTTGTTTGCAACAAAGGAATGCTTAACATTTTCTCTGCAAGCTCAGAAGCAGCAGTCTGGGCGGAGTCCTTCCCGTGCCCCCATTTTGGCTTACTGCACAAAAACCCAGACTCATTTAAAAGTGGAAAAGGTCGCTTTAATGTGACAGGCCAAAGCTTACAATCAAAACGCTTAACTGGCTCCATGGCCTAACAAACTAAAGAAATATTTTAACAACCAATTAAATAAATTAAACATTTTCATTTTCATTTTCCCCCAACAATTAAATAATTAAATAACCCATTTCCTCCCTAATTATCCCTTGGACCCTACCGTCTCCTTGCCCCTTTTCCAGGCGTCCCGCTTTCTCCCAGGGGCCATGCCCCTCCAGGCTCAATACCTGTTCCCACGGGGTGACCTGCTTGTGCAAACAGCGCCACCCCATCCTTTCCCGTGTCATTCCCCCATTGTGCTTCCCTCCCCCCACATCAAGAGGGGCCATGCCCCCGGCGCCCCGGCCCACTTCAACACCCTTCAAACTCCCCTCTACACCAAACTCCCCCTTCCTATGACCTGCAGCCAGCCTGACCTGCCACATCAGCAACATATATTACACACAAACTTTCACAATGCCCTGACCTGTCACACAAAACTACCAACCCCTACCATCCTAACAGACCCCAAAACTCATAAAAAACTCGCCATGTCATCTAAAACCCCCCGCATAATCCCATGAACCATGGACCCCCCCATATTCCATAACCAGACACCAGCCTAAAACCAAAATGAAGGGGGGGGGCGGGACAATCACCAAGTCCTAACCGTCGCCTGCCTCCCGAACCTTCCCTGAGCCCTTAAATACCCCCAGGAGGCACTCTGCCCCCCACGGCCACTCGCTGGTCGTGTGCAGCGCCAAAAACTCCCCGGGGGGAAACGCTTCGCGTTCCCCCCAGGGCCCTCCTTTTGGCTTACTGCACAAAAACCCAGACACATTTAAAAGTGGAAAAGGTCGCTTTAATGTGACAGGCCAGAGCTTACAATCAAAACGCTTAACTGGCTCCATGGCCAAACAAACTAAAGAAATATTTTAACAACCAATTAAATAAATTAAACATTTTCATTTTCATTTTCCCCCAACAATTAAATAATTAAATAACCCATTTCCTCCCTAATTATCCCTTGGACCCTACCGTCTCCTTGCCCCTTTTCCAGGCGTCCCGCTTTCTCCCAGGGGCCATGCCCCTCCAGGCTCAATACCTGTTCCCCCGGGGTGACCTGCTTGTGCAAACAGCGCCACCCCATCCTTTCCCGTGTCATTCCCCCATTGTGCTTCCCTCCCCCCACATCAAAAGGGGCCATGCCCCCGGCACCAGAAAAACCCTCCCCCGAGGAGTTCTTTCTGCCCCACCCCCCCAAATTTTTTTCTTTTTTTTTTTTTCTACCTCCAACGTTTTACCCAGTCTCCCAGCCAAGAACCCAAGTCCGCCAGGTAGTTATTATTCCCATACACGGACAAGTGTACCCCATCCTCTCTAAAGATAAGGAGACCCTCATATGTTATTTCCTTATGGTCCATGACCTGCACTGCCACCGAGGCACAACATTTTACCATTTCTCTGTTTATCCCCTTCCTGGCCCGCTCTATTGCTCCCTCACTTCTCACTCCCCTCCACACTCATCGCAGCAACAACTTAGTCCATAACACCACTGCTTGAGGCCACATTTCCCGCACCCACACTAAGTCCCTCTTCATTTTCCTTAGCAGAGCCACCCCCGTATCTCTCACCAGGTCATTCTCCCCTGCATGCATAATCACCACCTCTGGAACCCCAAGCGTTCCCTCATCCCTGCCAATATAGGAAGCAGCTGATCCCACCGCAGGCTCCCCAACCCGTGCCATCTCACCACCACTTCCTTGTAACTGCACCCCGGTTGCCTTCCAAACACCCTTTTCTCCGCCTCTTTCCCAGCCCACTTAACAATTGAATGGCCAACAATCCAAACTTGCGCCAACTCCCCCTTCTTTCGCGCAGCATCTGAAAAAGAAATTACAAAATCACTGACAAGTCAAAAATATTTCAACAACAACAGTTGGCCCACAAAGTCCTACTCCACCTTTTCAACATTCCCCTTTATCAAACTCCCTGCCGTACCCCTTGTATTTCCCAGACCTTCAACGCCCCAATCTTTTCACCTTGTCTTCTGAAAAACCCAGCCTGGTACCCTCAGATGCTGCGCCCATCCTAAAGGAATGAGTCCCAAAATCCTCTGCCTTTTCTCCCACTGCCACCAGCGCCTTCCGCAATACCCCTAGCACCTGGGCCGCTGAAACCGGCGATCCATCCGCCTGTCTTACCCCCACAGCGCTCCTTCCACACCTTGCCTGCCTGAACTGGGCATAAGACCTTGCTCCCTCGACCCAGCCGAACCCAAGAGCCCCTTCCCTTCTGATCCGTCTTAGACCTTTTAATATTGATGTCTAAACCTTCTTCTGTAATTTGAACATCTTCCCATTGCAGTCCCCCTATACCCCCTTTTCCCACGACCAACTCAGAAACCCTGAAAGCCCCAAAGAATAACCACATAAAACAAGTCGCAAACAGTTCCCCTACAAACAATAAACCATTTGTTCAACTTGTTGTGCCCAGTTTATTGCTTTACAGTCCTGCGTTGCCCCCCCTGCACCGGGGGCCCACGTGCACCCCCGTCCATGCAGGCCCTTTAGTTTATTACTCCTCTCGCCACTGCACCAGGGGCCAAACCTGCACCCCCGTCCATGCAGTCCCTTCCATATAACTAATCTTCAAGCTCCTTGCATCCATTACCACCTGTTTCCCACCTGCACCAGGGGCCCTAGTGCACCCCCGTCCATGCAGGCCCCTTTTCTGCCTTACTCCTCTCCACCAGGGGCCAAACCTGCGCCCCCGTCCATGCAGTCCATTCCACATAAATTCCTCCTCCAGCACCTTGCTTTGTTGCTCCACTTTTTTTTTTTTCTTCAGCTGCACCAGGGGCCCTAGTGCACCCCCGTCCATGCAGACCCATCTCATCAGTTCCCCTGGCTGCAGCAGAGGCACTCCCGTACCGCCGTCCATGCAGCCTGAAGCCTACTCACCTTGTCGTGCGGCAAGCGTGAGGGCTTCACCACCGTCGTCCATGCCCTCCAAACGACAGCTACCTCCCCTTAACAATTTCCACCGTTACATCCCCCCTGCGGCCCTCCCCTACCTACGCGTCTTCCTCCTCACCCTTCTCCTGCCCCCTTTAAGTTGCCCCCAAAAACCTTTCATCAAACCTTGTGCCCCCCCTCCTTTTACGATAAACTGAGCCCGACCTACCAGCACACCCCAATTTACCTGGCATGCGGTCCTTCCCCCCCACCTACTTGCCCGCTCCTCGCCCTGACCCACTGTCCCCTGCCTGAAAACAATCTGTAACCGGATGCCGACCCGCACACCTGCTGCACTCGTGTTTAAATTTGCACATCCACCTCGTGCAGCCTTCTTTATTGAACGCCCAACATGCTGTCGAGGGCTGTCCTCTGCCTCCTCCCCCTGCCCCCTCATGGGCAGGGCGACCAAGAAAGGGCCGGAAAGGCACGGGCAGCCCACTTGCTGCGTGCAATGTCGGGGCAGGCATCGTTGGGGACATCCATTGCAGCCAGAGATCCATGTCTATCTCCCCCCAGACCGCCTGACTGTCCTCTGCCATTCTCGCTCTGAATTCCTCATCAGACCTTACCCAAGCAAAACCCCCAAAACTCGTGAAAGCCTTCCTTATTACATCCATATATTTAAGCAGGGCCACGCAACGCTCCAGGAATTTTTCACAATACACACTGGCATAAATGATAAACGCCGACGTCCAATTCTCAATAGTCACCGGGACCCTTGGACGTGAAGCCAGTTCCCTCTCTTCCTCCTTAGACCCCTCCTTTGCTCTCACTTCCCTATGGAGCAATTTAAAGACATCCACAAATTCTCCCGCCTGAATCTTCTCCCTGGTCGATGCCATCAAGTGCGCCCCCAATGGTTTTGTTATCCCCATGTATGGCAATTTTTTCTCTTTTCCTTTCACTTCAACCTCCTTATCTTTTCCAGCTTGCACTTCGAGCACCAATGGCTCCCTCACTTTGTCCGTTTGGATCTCCACTGAGCAAATGCTCATTTCAACCCCTGCGGCTCCAATGGCCTGCACACCAACTTCTTTCCTTACACCTTGCAGTCCAGACCCTTCGTCCCCTGTCCCCCTTCTTGTGACCCCTCTCTGCCATGCAGATGACCATTCCCTTTCCCGCTCACCTCTTTCCACACCTGCCGCCTGTGGTCTGGCATCCACACCCATGCTCCTCATCTCCTTTCTTAGAGGGCTCCTACTGCGGGGACAAAACATGTCAGCACACTCAACCAGCCAATAGTTCCCCTGACCCCTTACCCCCGTCCCCCCTGCACTTCACTTTCCAAATCGCACCTCAAACTTCTTCTCTCCTCCCCCCTTTCCCTGTCCGCCCTATAATCTTCCACTTCCCATTGCCCCACATATTCCTCCCATCCAACTTCATCACCCCTTAAATACCATTACGGATGCGAGCTCATGCCCGAGTTGAGTTGATGATCTTCTTGCGAGCCCGGGGCATCCGCCCCGCCACTCCTTTGACGTCTTCTCGGCGGGGTTGTGGAAACCCCTGCCTGGTCCTCTTCTCTCGGGCGAGGCGTTCCGTCCTCCACCCTGGAATCCTCATTGCTAGGGGCTGTGCTGCTCCCTCTAGGCTCTCCTTGCGCTGACCGAGGAGGGGCTGTACTGAAATCCTCTACCTCCACCTGCCCAGCAGGGGCTGCGCAGCGCCCTCTGCCCTCACTCCTCCTACCCGGGGAGGCCGTTCCGCGCCCCACTCTACCTTCCTCTATTGATGGGGACCTCTCCCTCCTTTTCCCACCTGCACTCTTCTGCAGGTATTTACCCCCTCTTCCCCTCTGCCCTGACACCCCCTTCTGTGCCCCATCCCCGCCCCCACTGTTGTTCCCTCGAGCCACCTCCTTTTGAGCATTCCCAGCTTCCCTAGGTCTATCATTCACTCCCTCCCTCACTGGCTCCCCACCCAAAATCCTCTTTCCCCCGGACGCCCTCCTGTCTATCTCCCTCCTCATCTTCCTGCCCCTGGATTCCCAAACCTCCCCTCGCCCTGCCACGGGGGTGCAAGCCACCACTTCCGCGAGAGCCCCATCAGCCGTAGCTCTACGCTGCGGCCTGCCCCCACCTACCTCCCCTTCTCCCGTTACTTCCCCTACCGCACCTTCCAATTGGGCCTTAGATGCTCTGCTAATAATTTCCAGGGCCTCCCTCAGAGCCCTAGCATCAACCAAACTCTTCTTGCTAGCTCCCTGGCCCACCTTTGTGCACCAATAATCTGGTTGTGCACTAAAAATATGCCCCCTGAAAATTAAGCTAGCTAAACTACGCCCCCGAGCCAAAACCTACCCGTGGACCTATACCCAAAATGCCAAAACTGCTATCTTTGAACAGCGTAAAATTAACACCTCATAAAAACCCACTGGTAATATGTAAACCAAAATAGTATATTTATTTATTTATTTATATATTTTTTTTTTAATTTTCCTATTTTACCCCCCTAAATACTCCCCCCTCTTAATGCCCTCGCCCTCAGAGACCCCCCAATCCTGCTCTACAGTGCCCAGCAAAAACCCTACACCCACCAGACACAAGATCCACTTGAACACAATACCTCCCACACTGCCCCCTGGTGTATCGCGAGATGCACCGCACTGTAACGCAATCAAGGAAAAATAGAGCTGCCCCTTTAATAGTAATAATTTGGCATTTATATAGTGCTATTATTACCCACGGTGTGTGGTGCTCATTTAAGGCTGAGTTTGGCACCGCCGGGATTCGAACCTGCGTTAGCAGGCTCTGCATTGATATCAAAGCGAGTGCTCTACTCGCTGTGCCACTTGACCAGGTATGATCCCACTGACACTAGACAGCCCATGCGTCCTTAATCTTGTCTCTGTGCGAAAAAAAAAAAAAAAAACGGGCCCTGGACACGGAGCTGCAGGCTGCCAATAACGTAAACAGCAAATGCCAATAAAACGCACTCTTAAAAGAGAAAACGCTCGCAGGCAACTTTCCCAAATCCCCCGAAGAATGAATTGGCCAAGAATCCATGTTCCTAACCCCAACGCTCTACACCACCCCCTCCTCCCAATTAGAAACGGTCGAAACGTTCGCTCCACAACCTGCAAACTTAAAAAGGAAAACCAACTGAACTACAGCGGCTCCCGTAAACACCCCGCCAACAGCGCTTTCCTCCCCCCAGGTAAGAAAATGGAGGTACCTCATTTACGGTACCTCGGCTATAAAAGAAATTTTTTTTTTACATTATTTATTTATTTTTTTAATATAACTACCTACACAACAAACCTACACGCTAAGATGCCCTATTCCTCACCTCTACTGATAACCCCTTCAAAAAGCCCAACTGAGGGAAGGCTCGGGAGCAGGCGACAGGACTGATACAATCACCAAGTCCTAACCGTCGCCTGCCTCCCGAACCTTCCCTGAGCCCTTAAATACCCCTGGGAGGCGCTCTGCCCCCCACGGCCACTCGCTGGCCGTGTGCAGCGCCAAAAACTCCCCGGGGGGAAACGCTTCGCGTTCCCCCCGGGGCCATCCTTCCTCTCTGAGCTATTTAGCTCTGCTCCCCGGTGAGTCACCTTCTTCACCTGCCCCAAGAATCGGGTCTGTCTGAAGGTCACAGCCAGAAGTCTCTAGAAATTATCCAGGTCCCGGGCGGATGTTGCCTGTGTGCTTCTGACACCAAGTGCATGTTCGTGTCTAAGCAGCTGGGTTGGGAAGCCGGGGGCATCGGGGTGTGGCTGCTGCAGTAAGCATTGGGTGGAAGCAGTGGCCAGGCTGAGGGATAAGGGATAAGGGGGGTGCTTGCCCCCTCTGGCTCCACCCTGGTGCCCAGTGCGCCCACCCACCCAGTTAGCTCCTGATGGGCTGTCTGGCCGGCAGCGCTCCACTCGGAGCGTCCGCCATTAATTTCAATTCATTAAATCACGGCCGCGGGCATCAGCCCTTCAGCCCTTTTCACCCCCTTGCCTTCTTTGCCATCCAGGAAGTGGGATGATGATCCTTTCCGTTTGGCAAAACGGATGGCATTATCATGATCATCCAACGTTTGGTTGTGGGTGCACTGCCGGGCCAGCGGCAGCCTGGGTGCTGCTATGCTGCGAATTACATGACACACTCTTGCTAGTTTCCATTTCAATGTAGCGGTTATCCGTGCACGCGCAGCCTGCCGCCCAGCCCAAAAACAAGTAGCCTGCCTGCTAAGACCAGTAGTCTGAACGCGTCGGTATGCCACGCACTAATTTGAGTCTTCACTCACTCACTCACTGTCAGAAAGCCTGAGTGAGAGCCACTGACACCACACGGCCACAGTCAGCAGGCCCTGGCACACAGCAATACCTTTCATGCTGTGCGGCAGGCACACATCTAGAGAGTGCAACTTGCTTCCTGTCCCGGGGGATTGCGGGAAAAGACAAAGGAGAGAGAACAGGCTGTTACAGAGAGAAGACATAAAACACATAAACATAGTAGTCAAAAAGAGCATACACCGGGCAAGGAATTATGCTGTTTATTACAGATGGGAAAGCGCAAATCAAACAGAACAGTGGACAGGCACTGGTTGATGAGAGCTGACAAGAGGGCGCAGAATGAACATTCGTTTTATGGGATCAGTACAATAGTCCAAGCATTTGAAACTGTTACGGTTAGAATGTACATTTTTTTCCATCGTTCCCAGGACAGTCATTGGCTGTGTTATGTCATATCCTTTGTGCTGTGAGTATGTTAGTGAAACATGATTGGAGCAGCTAGATTAACAATATCCCAAGACAGCCCTCCTGTGTGGTGCCACACCGATTCTCACCCCTGTCTGAACAATTTGTAATTAGTAATATAACATTTTTGCTGACCTCTGGGGCTTTATTATTCTGCCATTGGTCAGCAGCATTGTGAATGAGACACAGGACCCCCTGCTTCCGTAGGGAATGGAGACAGTCACACAGTACATTCTGAATATTGGCCTTCACAGTGCTTGTAGTTGATACTCTGAAGGCTGGACACCTCCCAGGGACACAAAACGTACTGCTTGATTGGCTCCTCCAGGAACGCCACTCTGCTCAGCTTCCGTTCACATAACCACCTGCTGAATTGCCTTAGTAGCCCTGTGAACGGATCGCTGGCTCAGGTCCACTTCCCCTCCTTCTCCAAGTGCCCGATGGATTGGCTTGCTGCCATGTGTTGACATCACCCAATGAGGTTGCAGCTAGCTCATGTACTGCGTGAGCTCTGCTCCCCGGCCACCCCTGGTTCGCGGAAGCTTGATCATGTGCTTGGAGCGGGATTTCCCAGAAATGGGGATTTTCATTGTTGAGAGTGTTCTATTTAGGATAGGCCATCTCTATCAAATGCTAATTATATGTGGGCCGTTTGGGCTGTTAATATACATAAGACATCCCCACTCCCGCAATTCTCCATGTGGTCTTTTCTCGTGCTATGACTGTATTTTGGTTGTCCAGTGTTTTCCCCAAACCCCTTTTGGGGTCCCCTAGCCCCCTTGCTCACTCCCGCAGGTTGTAGGTCTTACCCCCTACATTGTGCTGGTTCAGCACTTTCAATACATTCCCCTTGGATCGATCTTTCGATCGATATCTCTTTCCCACTCATTTCCTTACCTCTTTCCTTGTGCACCCACACCCGTGTGACTCCGTTCATGTCCCCTTCCTCTTCATACCCTTCTACATATTTCCCAAAAAACCATATCTTCTCTCCGTTGGGTGAGCACTCACCCAACAGAGCCTTGTAGTTTTCTAAAAACAGTGGGGGTGCTGTATAAATTATCTCCATTTCGTCCTCGCTTCCATTCACATCTGGGGGGTCCACCACCTAAAACATTATTGAGCTGTATTTTATTGGCATTCATTATATACCCAATCCTCCTTTGCTGGCAATTGCACCAGCCGATGACCATCGGCCGAAGCAGATGGCGACGAGGATCATGACGAGGAGGGGGACAGTTATTTTGAACATTGCTACCAACTAGTCCAGTAACCATGCAAATAGGCTCTCCAACCACGTGTTTGACGTAATATCCTGGATTTCCTTCGTCATTCTTTAGTGTATTGTTCGTATCTCCTCAACAGCCTCTGTGAGTGTTCCGTTTGCTGCATCATTTGCGGGTATGGCAGTACCAATTTTGTGGCACACGCCCCATTCCGTTGCCGACATAAGGTCATTTATGAAGTGGTTTTGGACGGTCACTAGATGCAAAGTTCAAAGCTCCTCTCGGACTGCTTTTAGTCCCTTTTCTGTTGCATTAATGAAGCAACTCATAGCGGGTAATCGGGATCCATTTTGCATTATTGGTGGTTTGCACCCCGGGTAGCAAGAGTGAGGTAAAGAACGCAGACGCCTTGATGAAGAGTCTAAAATGTCATGGGGTAGCATTCAAACTTTGGGTGGATTCTGCTGATATGTAGCTGCTGGCCCTCTTCCTCCTAATCTTGTGAGGTCCAGTACCTTTCTTCTTCCTTTTTTGTGCCAACACGTTTCCAAATGGTGTCAAATCTGCACAAGGCACCACCAATGCGGGGCTGTGTAGAGTCACCAGTGCACACACTCCGCCGCAATCAGTTGGCAGCTGGACATATGCTGTTGTTCCCCAGGCCCATCAGATGTTCATCACTGCAGCTGTCCCTCGCTCCAATGTCGCAACACTCATCGTCCTCTCACAGCCTGTGCTCATCCCCAGCGCCACTGTTCCGTTTGCTCTGAAACATAAATTATACTTTGTGAGTGGTTTTATGTTAAAGGGGTGGCGTTTTTCATCTATCCACATTAAGGCATGTATGTTGATGTTTCATATCTGCCCACACTCTGCATTTACCCTCTTCATGACCCTTTCTTCAAATCCCACCAATCTCTCTGCACGACATTGGACCATCCCTCTTTCCCACTTTTCGTTGAGATAAACCGAACTTCTTATTTGCATAAGGGGTCTGGTGTGGCACCATGGTATATCATGCCCTGCTGTTTTGCACAGTATATTCTTGCAAGCAGCTGGCAACTGCTTTCCTTTCTGGGGTCCTTCTGTGTCATATTCTAATATAGTATGTTTGGGTGCTTCACACTGGGCCATGCTTTCCAGTTGCATTAAGTTATCTTCATAAACCTCTTCCCCTTCATCAATCCATTTTACAACTACTTCATGTCTCTGGAATAGCCCCCTTGTTTTGCATAGAGACAAAATGCATCAGAGATCCCCCTTCCTTCATGGTCACCTATTGCATCTAATATTGTTTTGCTGTCCCTGCAAGGTGTGAGATGATTGAGCACACGGAGCAGGTGCCATTAGTGGTCCCTCGCCCCACCCTCTTCTTCTCCCTATACCAGGTGTTTTTCAGAAGCCAGGTCCTCTCCTTCCCCAATGGTATTATATAATTCTTCAATTTTGGATATACTCCTTTTAGTGCATGTCTCCCCTTCTCCATGAGCAGGTGTACTCATACTACCCCTTTGCATTAAGAACCAGAAGGAAAGAAGAAGACGACAAAAGGCAAATGCACACAGTATTCCAATCCCCATTTTATTTACATTGATTCTCGTCTTTCCCCTATTTCCCCTAGTGCTCTCTTGCCCATCTTCCTGTCCATTGGTGGCCCTTCTATACCATCTAAGTGCAGTGTAAAATGTCCAAGATAACCCATAAATACTTCCCATCAGGTGACGGTTGTTGAATGTTGGACAAATGGATCCATGCCCGTCTCTCTTTGATCTTCACTGCCGTTGGTGTTGCATACACCACTTTTTAGGGGCCGCAGAATCTCGGCTCCTTTCACTTCTGAACCACATTGCCGATGGTAAAGAGGCTGTGCTTCCAGAAAGTCACTCCCGTGACGGGCACTCTGCTATTTGTCAATGTTGCCTGACTGACATGTAGGTCGCTGAACCTGGCAGGATATTTAGCAGAGAGGTTTAGTCAATTCGGTCACATACACTTTAATTTAATCTCCAAGGATTTCTGAGCTATAGTTAGCATCCGAACATTGAATGTGTGGGAGGTACAGGCACATGCATACTCCAACCTGTTTAAATTTTGTGCGGTATCAAAAAGTGATCCACACTGGGTGAGTTGCGTTGGGCAAAAGGACAAGCGCAAGTAAAATAAAGTCATTTTCAGCATAGAGTAGAGGTTGGCGTTGCCAAACCTTCTTGAAGTAAGGCATTGAGCATCTCTACAGTCCTGTTCAGTTGCAGCCGGTACACTGTGCAAGGTTTGTGTTTTATTCCCATGAGGTGTGCAAGTTCCTCAAAAAGGGTGCTGGCAAAGTGCTGGCCACTATCCAACCTTATTTCTTCACATACACCCCATCTTGAGAACTCCTCCCTCACCAAGAATTTTGCTATGCTTTTTGGGTTATTCTTTTCACAGGGTCCGGCCTCGAGGCAACGTGAGAAGGGACAGACAATTATTATCATGTACAGATAGGAGGCACACCTTTCTTGCATGTCAACTTCCGGCCAAGGTATTATTCCCTGCACCATCTTCAGGGTATGGCCACACAAAAACTGTTGATATTTCACGCAATTCCCCACAGACTTTGCCAATTCAGGACATACCAACCCTCATTTATTTCTGCGGCTATACTTTCTTTGGATGAATGGTTGGGGTAGTGTAGCTGCTCTAATGCTACACTTAGCAATTTCCTGGGCATTAAAAGTTTCCCAGTGCTATTCTGCCTCCATATCAGATCTGTTGGAGACAAGGAACACCCATGCTATATCCACAGGTCTTTCTCCCCTTTTGGTACCTCCCCCTGCAGCTCAATGATTTGGATGGTGGATATTGAATTAAAGTTTTCCTCTCTCTCTTCCTCTCCTCCCACCTCCCTTTCTATTGCCATGAGTGGTACTCTTTCTTTCGAACATGGGTACCATCTTGTGCTTTCTTCACGTAAATAGGCTACTTCTTTCGCTGCACTGGCTGCCTTTTTGTTCCCCAATGACATTCTGTCTTGTGTACCTGTGTGTGCGGTGCATTTTCTAATTGCCACCTCCACTCGTACTTTTAGGGTCTCAATTACCTGTTTAAGCAATTCTGCATGTTGTACAGGGGACACGTCACTTCTTCCGAACCCTCTCCTCTCCCACTGTGCTAATCCTGAATGTATTGTTGAGGTAACGTAGGCCGAATTGGAGAAGATGTTGGCGGAATGCCCTTCCATCATGCGTAATGCACTGATCATTGCCACCAATTCTGCCGCTTGTGCCGAATAGTGTGAGGGTAATCTCAGTTGGGATGCTATTACATTTTCCCTATTTATAGTGCACACTACTGCCACTCTGGTATGTCTCCTTCCCATTTATGGGTCTATGCTTGATGACCCGTCAATGTAAACCATATCTGCCCCCGCTATCTCTTCATCTTTTACCTGTATGTTCCCTCCCAGTCTGTCCATGTGCGCCGCACAATCGTGTATGTAGTCCCCATCCTCTATGGGCTCTGCTATGAAGGTAGCTGGGTTGACCACTCGGCACCTCACTACTTCAATGGATGGGTTTGTCAATATTACCTCCTAGCTGGATGCCCTCTGTGTGGTTAGTGTGCTCTTGGATTTCTTGAGGATGGCAAATAGTGCATGCTCCACGTATAGTACTACGGGGCACCCCATTGTAATCATTGCCATCTTTTCTATGGCAAAAGCTGCAGCCGCAAGTGCTTGTTTGCAGGGGAAGTGTCATTGCATTACAGAATCTAAGGTGCCACTGTAGTAGGCTACTGGCTTGTGTCCATGTGGCTTCTTTTGTGTGAGGACCGCCATAATCACTGAGGTGTCTGGGTGTGAGAACAGATAACATTTCTCTCTGTAGTTTGGAGTTGCTAGCACTCGCCCGTGAGCCAATTCATCTTTTAGCTCTGTGAAGCTCTCATTCATTTCTGCTGTACATTCTAGTTCCCTCTTTTCTTTTGTGCTTTCTTTTGGGCCTTGTAACAGTGGCTTTGTGTATGTGAATTACTTAAACACCCATCCCCTGCAATTATTGCGCAGCCCCAGGAACATTTGCATCTCTTTTTTTATGTGCGTGGCCGTGTGGTGGAGTGTATTGCCTTCACCCTTTCTGGTGTTATCCTGCACTCCTCAATGGGGATTATCTGTCCTAGGTACAGAACCTCTTCCTAGCAGTACTGCAGTTTTGCTTTGTCCACCGTGTATCCCTTGTCTGCTAGCAAGGTCATAAGGTGCACTGAATCTACTCTTCACTCTTCCTCTGTCTAAGTGCATACCAATAAATCATCAACATACTGGATCACTATGCTTAGCATGTGTACATTGCTCAGATCCATCTGGATCACTCTTTTAAAGATGCTGGGTGACTTGCTGTACCCCTGGGGCAGCCGAGTGTGCTCGAATCTGGTCCAGCGATACGTAAATGCGGTCAAGTATCTTGAATCTGGGTGCAATGGGATGGAAAAGAAGACATTCTTCAAGTTGATGACTGTGAATTACTTTTCCTTTGTAGGGATGTTACACAATATTATGGCAGGGTTTGAAACCAAGCAAAACTCTGCTTCAACCACATCGTTCAGTAGCCGTAACACCTGGATGAAATGCCATGACCCACCCTTTGATTTCTTTATTGGGTATATTGCTGTGTTACATGGTGATATGGAGGGCTGGATGATACCCTGCTGCTATAGTGCATGCGGGGTAGAGTAAATTCCCTCATCTCCTTCTCTGGATAAAGGGTATAGCTTCACCTGGGCAGCAGTGCTCCCTCGATTTCACTTTTACTGCCCCCACTCTCTTCAGTACCCATACACCGTGGGGCCCCTTGGTCCATAATATTTCTGTCACTTTCCTGAGATCTTCTGTGTGTCTGTTACCTCTCTTTTGTAGCTGTGTTAGTATTGGTATCAATTTCTCTTTTACTTGCACTGGACAATTTATATCTGAAACACCATCTCTCCGTCCTCCTCCTCATTAGAGAATAATTGCTCATTCTTTACTCATGTAATTGTCAGGGTTGGGTCGATGCATAGCACCGTACACCATTCCATGCTGTCATTGTCTGTCCCACACAAGATCACCATTTCTTTGCACACTAACACCTCTTCTAGTTGCAGCATGAGTGTGATTCCTTTTATGTCATCTTTCTGGCACTAGCGTCTGAACAGGAATTCTGAAGCCAGTCAAAACACCTTCCCCTGTATCGCTGGAACCCATCCTAGCCGAATCTTGACCCATACAGGAACATGCTTGGGTACAAGGGCTGTGCTCTCAGTGTGCGTTGGGTGTGTGCTGCTAAGAAGAGTGTGGCTATGCGTGTGTAATACAAGCCTGGCGTGGGACAAGCCATCCCTTTATCCGTGAAGGAGATTGTTGCGTTTAACTTGCTGAGCAAATCCCTCCCCAGTATATTGATAGGGGTATCTTTAGAGTACAGTAGGGCTGCCACAAGATGCTGTGTCCTATTGTTGGGGATAAATCTTTTGTAACTGAAACCGTGATCACTACCCCAGAGAAGCCCTGCATATCCATGACTTTATTGGATAGTGGGAATTCCCCCACCCTGATACAGGATTTGGTAGCACCTGTGTCTATGAGAAAGGCGAACTCTCTTGGTCCTATTTTCACTGCCACCTTGGGTTCAGTTACTGCTAGGACTGGATACACTCAGGATTTCTGTGGGCCCCCTTATTGCTGCGAGTTGCCTGGTGAGAAAGGGAAATGGTTTCCCCTCACAACACTGACCCTGGTGTGTTTGTGCTGGAAGAAGCTGGACCTGCTGCCACTATGGTGGTGTGTCGAACCCATGTTGCTGGGGTGCCTCAATTGCTTGCGCCTGCACCTGTTTCATGAAACGCCAGTTATGTGCCAGATGCCCCATGTTTTGGCATATATGACACGGTCGAAAAGACCCTGTACCCTGGTCCTCTATATCCCCCTTCTCCCTCACTGTGGGATCCCGCCCCGTTTGGAAGAATCACACCTGCATATAGTTCCCCGGTGGTGGCGTTCCCCATTGTGGCGCGTACTGCAGCTGCATGTAGTTCCCTTGCTGTGGCATGTTCCCCACGGGAAACCCTCCTTATGGGGTGGTGCCACTATGGCAGTGTCTTGTACCATTAATGCCCCTTCCATTGTATACCTAGTGAGTTTCTTCTGTACTAGTTCATTTTCTGCTTTGGTAGAATTTTCTGCTGCCTACCTCTCACTCTCCTGCTTTTGTTTTCAATAAAGCGCAAGCGTTGCCTGTATTTCTAGCCTTAGCTTCAATGTCCACAATTTTATCCAATGATGCCTGTACTTCTGTTGGCAGTCACTTTATCAGTATGTGATAGAACAAGGGTATACATTCACCCCAAGACCTCCGCGTATCTTGTGTCCATAAATCTTGTACCCATTTTATATAGTCGGCTGGTTCATCGTTGCTTTTCATTTTATGAGCAATCACTGTCCCCATGTCATATCTGTCGGGATACATACTTCTCAGAACCTCCCAAACATGTGCTCGGCAGTTGTTAAAGGGAGCCCCGTCATGAGCACTGGTGCTCAACTTCACTCCCTTGTATCCTGCCTGGTTCCATATTGTGTCCGCCTGCTCTCCTATTATTGCTGCAAATAAGCTTTTCATGTCCCCAATCGCTAATGTCACCCCTGCCGTCCTATTCTTGAGCGCCTGTATCCATTTACTGGCCCTGTAATGCGGGACATTAGGCTGCATATTAGATTGTCCCTGTCCATTGTCTGCCATGGCACATAATGCACGTCCCCTCTCCCTTTCTGTAGTAATGGAAGTACTTGCGTCTTTGGAACTGTTCCTCCTCCCGGTTCAGTTGCTTGAGTTAGCCCCATTTTTACCTTCCCAACCCTGCTGCGGAGAGAGGTGGACCAATCCCTCCCACTCCCGACACTGTCATGCTATTCCTGCTCTTTCCTCACCCTGCTCCTTGCCTTGTCAGGTGTCCATTTGTCACTTTCCCCATCGCTCCACCCGTACCTTACCAGTCCATTGTCTGATGTGTCATCATCTACCCCTTCTTCCTTCTTCCCCTTCGTCATCTAATTTGAATTGTTTTCTTCCTGATAACCATTCCCCCTTATCTCCCTTACCTTTCCTTCTGGTTCCTCTTCTATCACCCTCTCTGCCTCACTGAATAGCGCGTCCACCGGTTGTTGCGTATTCTTCTCTATATCTGCTAGGTATTTCCTCTCTCCCCTTGTGTGCAGCTCCTCCCTTCATGTGTCTTTGTCATTTTCCCCTACCCCTTTTGCTCCATCCCCTCCCGGTATTTCTCACAGGGGATTAGTGTATCTGACTGCGGGCCGTAACGATCGGTAGACCCCGTAGGGCTGATGAGCTCTGTCCACTCCCTTCCACAGTCTCTGCCTCTTCTTTTTTCAGCTTTTGCCCTTTTGTTTCCTCATATAGCTTCCAGAAACCCAGTATGTTCTCTCTACTCTTCAGCTTGGAGCTCTTGTATTTTGGTAATAGATTTGAAAACGCATTTTCTATTATTTTGCTGTCAACTACCCTCCCAAGGCCACGAAAGAAAACGCTGACCTGCAGTCTCTTGGGCCCACTGAAAATTACATTTGAGTAATTTCTTGCAATACTGGGGCAATTATCAACACATATGGACCCAGGCTATCTAAATATGACATTATTCGGCTGTTTCCTTCCCTTGTGTCCCTTCACTACCCTGTTTTTCCTTATCCCACCCCAGTCTCCCGTTACCTACGCACTTACTCCCACTTCAAAATTCACTCCAGCGCTCTCTACAGGCCCGACCAGACACTCCACTCGTCACACTGGCCTTCTCCACAGCCCCAAAAATTCAATCTGTGTTAGTATCAGACAGCCCTCTCCACTGGCTCACTGTGCTTTATATTAGAACAAATAGACATTGTGCCCTCTCTGTGCCACCTGCACACAAACACCGCTACAATGCCAAGCATGCTATTATACAGTGAGGTACCTTCTGATACTGACTTCACCACCATGAGTATGTATCATAGAAACAACACTAACTACCATACACGTGCCCCTCTCTAGATCTTCAAAACCTACAACAAAGTCAATAACATTCTCACCTCAATGACGCAACTATGCAATCGCCGGTACTATGCACAACTCCTGTCTAACGGGGTTCGCCACACACTATGTTACACTGTTTATTACAGCCAGGAAAGCGCAAATCAAACAGAACACAGGACAGAGATGCTGGCTGATGAGAGCTGACAATAGGGTGCACAGCACACATTCGTTTTTATAGGCTAAGTACAATAGTCCAAGCATTTGAAACTGTTACGGTTAGAATGTGCTTATTTTACATCGTTCCCTGGACAGTCATTGGCGGCTTTATGTCATATCCTTTGTGCTGTGCATATGTTAGTGAAACATGATTGGAGCAGCCAGATCAACAATATCCCAAGACATCCCTCCCGTGTGGCGCCACACTGATTCTCACCCCTCCCCAGAACAATTTGTAATTAGCAATATAACATTTGTGCTGACTGCTGGGGCTATATTTTTCTGCCATTGGTCATCACCATTGTGAATGAGACATGAGACACCCAGCTTCTGGTGGTAAGAGAGAGAATCACACAGTACCTTCTGAATATTGGCCTTCAAACTGCTTGTAGTTGATACTCTGAAGGCTGGCCGCCTCCCAGAGACACAAAACGTACCGCTTGATTGGCTCTTCCAGGAACGCCACTCCGCTCAGCTTTCGTTCACATAACCGCACGGCGATCGGCATTTGTAGCCCTGTGAACGGATTGCTGGCTCAGGTCCACCTCCACTCCTTCCAGAGTGCCCACTGGATTGGCTTGCTGCCCTGTGTTGACATCACCCAGCGAGGTTGCAGCTGGCTCAGTCTGCCAGTGATGTGCTGTGTGAGCTCTGCTCCCCGGCCCGCCTAGTCTGTGGAAGCTTGATCATGTGCTTAGAGCAGGATTTCCCAGACATGGGGGTTTTCCCCATTGAGAGTTTTCTATTAAGGATAGGCCATCTCTATTGAGTGCCAACCATAAGTGGGCCCTTTAGGCTGTTACTATACATAAGACATCCCCACTCCTGCAATTCCACACGTGGTCTCTTCTCATGCTAGGGTTGTATTTTGGTTGTCCTGTGTTTTACCCACCTCACTTTTAGGGTGCCCTATCCCCCCTTACTCCTGCAGCTTGTAGGTCCGACCCCCTACATGCTGGTGTTTCAGCACCTTCAATACACTGGCATCACTCAGCATTACATAGACTGCCAGCACTTGGAAAAGGAGAGACTGCTGTGTACCGCACTAATCATCAAAGTTGAGTAAGACTGACAGCTTGCTGAAAGGCAGTGAGAGAAAGAGTGGCAGCAAGTGGATAGGACTGAGACAGACTGATAAGAGTGGGTATACAGTGATAACCCTGACAGTATTATGCATTTGAGAGGCAGACTGGCGGGTGGCAATTCATCTCCCTCCATGGGACAGACGGCCAGAATAGATCACTCTCGCGTCCATGGCGCAGACTGCGAGGACGCTCTCAGCACTACGACGAACTCATCAAGGCATGCGTGGCTTTCGACATAGACACAGGTAGGCGCTGGCAGACACTAATGCCATGCTCAACTTTCATATTTCACTAGGACTACATATGCACAGTGCACACGATTCCTTTACTGCCCACCAGAACGCTACACGGGCACTGAGTAACTGCAGATTTCTCTCTGCGCCTATGAGCCACCCGCTGGATGCACTTGAGAGTTAACTGCACTTCCCCGTTCCCCTCCCCCATGGCACTTCTTCCCACCCCTCTTCCCCGCACTTGCGCCATCTGAATGACACAAGACCTAGTAAGATCATTTTTTTGTCCTCCCTTTGTTTCCCCCTCCTTGTCTTGTCACGACTAGAAACACTTGTGTACAGGAGCGTTATAAATGCCACATCATATCATAACCATTTAGGGAAATACTGTAAAATTCTGAATTATGCAATGTTTGCCCCACAGAGATCAATGGGTTTAATCAACCACCCCAGTGTTGTTGCCATTCATTTAAGTACTGAAATGTAAAAGGTATTAGTACCTGGCGAGGACGCAATCAGAATGCAAGAGCCATTCTGATTGGCCCTCGCCGAGTCATTACCAGGCCGGGAATCCCTCTGTCGGGATTCCACGGCCTTTGTTCCCGGTGGGGGGCGTGGCAGCCCCTCAGCCAATGAGGAGGCTCGAAGCTGGGCCAACCCCGCTCCGAGCATCCCCACGGCTGAGAGGCTGCCTTCACCCCCGCCGGGGACTCTGGTAAGCTTTTTCTTTTTTTTCCTTTTTTCTACCCTCCCTGCCCTCCCCACCCCATTTACCTTTTTGCTGCTGCGTCCCCGCTGGGTAATGATAGCAGGCTCCAGCAGTGTGGAGACACATGGCTGGAGGCTTGCATCGTCCCCTAGCAGGGACGCAGGGACGTTTTTTTAAAAAAAAACCTTCCCCTGCCTCCCGCCCTCCCAACCCTACTTACATTCTGCTTCTTTTTTTTTTTTGGGGAGCGGATGCGCTGGGAAAACTTGTGTTCCCAGCGCGTCCGCTCCACATGGCCGCCATGGAAAGGGAAAATGGACTCCCGTTTTCCCTTTCCCGGCGGCCATTTTCTTGGTTGTTTTTTTTTTTTTTCCCTGTCCAGAAATGCGGCGGCTTTTCGGGACAGAAAAAAATGCTTTTAGTGCCCCGGTCACGCACATAATGCGGGGCGGGGTACTGAAAGCAATATGACCCGGGCTTCGCTCGGGCCTATAACTATGAACCCCGGGGCATTACCTGAGTCGGTAAAGCCCCGCCGCTCGGGTCATATTGCTTAAATAGTATATTTGCGCTGTCTGTTTAAAGGTACTGCATGCAACAACTGCAGAATGGAGACATTTGAAAGGCCAGTTAGTTACTCAGGAACCACCTTTTTAATGTTGCCGTGTTCTAGCCGTTTTTGGTCATTTTAAAAGTCATTTAAAAGTCATTTTAAAGTTGCTTTGAGATTCATTGGTGCTATCCTCATTTGACTCGAATTGCAACCAAAGCATATAGCAAACTTAGCATATAGTAAATTGCATGTAACTTCCTTGTGTGCTTTGCTGACATAGTGTGAGAAAGTGTATTTTACTTAATGCGCAGTTTGACTGCAATTTCGATTACTTTCCTACTCGTGCTGTCTGGGCAGTGAAACTACACTTCCCAGCAGCCTTGTAGTTTGTGACTGCTTCATTAGCTCAAACCCGGCGCGAACGCGCAGGCGCGAATCGGGGCAAGCCGGTCTGTGCCGGTCCGTGGCCGGACGTGTTGGCGTTGGCAGAGTCAGGTTTGGCCTCCCTTCATTTTCTGTCCGATAGAATATCCCTCTGGCTTTTAGAGCACTTTGGAGTTTCGTGTTTATGTAAGGTCAGACTACGCAATGGCAGCATTAAAAGTAGCAAGCGAAGTTGGGCTTCATGAATGCAATAGAGCAACAAGTAAGGAGGTGGGGGGAATTACTGACACTGATTTACCACGAGAGTGTGTGGAGAAGTTTGCTGAACTCAAGATTGGTTTACTTAACACACGCTCCTTACCTAAACATGCCTCTAATATTAAAGAGATGATTATCTCCAATAATTTCTGTATAACCGAAACCTGGCTTAAGGACCCAGTGGGGCCTACTTGCGAACAGGCTATCCCTAACGACTACACTATTTATTTTGAAAACAGAGTGCAGGGTAGAGGAGGTGGGGTGGCAATCATTGCCAAAAACAGTCTCAAACTTTTCAAAGTGACATTAGGACTCAGTGGGTGCGAAACATTGCATCTTAAACTAGTGTTTTCACCCAACAACTGCTTAAACCTAATAGCAATTTACAGACCACCTGCGTTGGTTTCAGAGTTCTCGTCGGAACTCTGCTCTTACTTAAACACCCTGAGTACTGCTAATGCATCCACAGTTGTTATGGGCGACGTGAATTTTTGGCGAGGCAATAAGAAGGATAAAGGTGCCATTGCCTTGGAAAAAGCTCTGAATAACTTGAATTTTACCATTATTAACAAGGAACCTACTACTCCGCAGGGCAACCAGTTAGACTGGTTGTGCGGTCACAACATATCATTACTATACTGCAGAACATCCCCTTGCATTTGGAGTGATCACCACATGATATCAGCTAACTTAAAACTACCACACTATGGGCCTCATTATGACCCAGGCGGTAAGGGGTTTACGGCAGCGTAAACAGCGCCGACCCTTACCGCCTGATTCCGAGGTCCCTTAGCGCCATGGCGGATTTAACACCTGCTTTTAGCAGGTGTTAAAATCCATGGCGCTAAGGGACCATGTTGTTAATTACGCCACCGTAATTTACGGTGGCGTAATTAACGCCTTCCCCACTCCCATTATGCCCTATGGGGCAAAAATGGGACTGGGGATGGGTAAATGGGGATTGGGGACTTACCGCCCCGCCGACCTCGGAATGGGGCGGTAAGTCCGCCAACCACCATGGCGTAAACGTAGTTTATGCCATGGTGGTAAAGGTACGACCCAGACGGTAACTTACCGCCTGGGTCGTAATGAGGCCCTATGTATATATACCAAACCCCCACATCAAAGTAGCCAAGAGAGATTTTAAAAATTTGAATGTGCTACTCCTTAAAGCCTGCACGGATAAAATAGCGGGTTCTTTTCAGGATCAGGATTCCTGCATTATCCTCCTGGATAAATATAATAAGCATCTCACTGAATTAGTGGAGGCAGAAGCTCCGCTTACCTCGAAATTAATTAGGAAAAATAACAACAGCCAAAAATGGTTTACTCCAGAGCTTCATTCTTTGAAGAGGGAAAAACGGACCTTAGAAAGGAAATGGATTTCAGACAAAGCCGCGGAGAGCAAAATTATCTGGAAAAAAAAGGACAAGGAATATAGAGATAAGATTAAATCAGCAAAGGCCGACTTTTTCAATTGTGAAATTGAGCTTGCAGAAAACAAGACAAGCAAGCTTTTTGATATTCTGAAGAATATTGAAAAGCCTGACTCTCTCACCCCTCCATTTACGCCATCTGAGGAGGATTGTAATATGGTTTTAAATGCCTTCCAAGCAAAAACAGAAAAAGCAAGACAGAATATTATCAAAGCTAGATCCTCTGCTAATCTAGACACCTGCCCTTTAGTAACAGATAATTCTGCCAGAGAGCAGTCTTTTAAATTTAGCACCATCTCAGAGATGTTAGAGGTACTGAATAACATGAAGCCAACCACTTGTGCAGAAAATATCCTGCCTCCAAACATCATTCTACAACATAAAGACATCTTCGCTCCTATTCTACAGAGAATAGTGAACTCATCTTTTCAAGAGGGCATAGTGCCTAGAGATCTTAAGAAAGTTACTATTACCCCTCTAGTTAAAAAAGCAGGTCTGGATCCCAAAGACCCTGGGAATCTCCGTCCAATAACTAATTCGAACTTTGTTCTTAAGTTATTGGACAAGGTAGCTACACAACAACTGCAGCAGTTTGTTGAGAATGAGGAGATCCTGCATCAACAACAATCTGGATTTAGAGCATCCCATAGTACGGAAACTGCCATGCTGGACCTGCAGAACCAGATGCTCAGCTTAATGGATAAAAGCAAGTTGGGAGTACTTATGCTTTTGGATCTAAGTGCCGCATTCGATCTGGTGGATCATCGCCTTCTTATCAAGGCGCTTAGAGAGAATGTGGGTTGCTCGGAAGGAGCCATTGATTGGCTCTTGTCTTTCCTCTCGGATCGCCAAGCAAGAGTACATTGGGGCAGTAGTTTTTCCGATCCGTATGACATCTTATTCGGAGTCCCACAAGGGGCCAGTCTGTCCCCCATGTTGTTTAACATATACATGCGCACATTGTGCAGTCTACTGGTGAATGCGGGGGTGTCGTTTACTAATTACGCAGACGACACCCAACTCATTCTGGAACTGGGTGGCAGCCACTATGATTCAGACAGTGAAATAATAGCCAGGGTTTATAAGATAATCGACGATTGGATGCAGACAAACTGGATGTGTCTGAACGACTCTAAAACCGAGCTGATGCTGTTTGGAATAAGTCATCAGCTAGCGAACTTGGGGGCTGAGTATAAATCGTTTAAAATCAAGAATGCCACTATCCAGGTGGTCCAGAAAGTGAAGACCCTGGGAATAATGGTCAACTCACAGGTGGATTCTCATGCCCAGACTAGCTACCTACAAAAAAATACGGCATATTACTTAAGGCTCATGAAAGCCATTAGGCCATTTCTTAATGAGGGTAATATGGCCACCGTAGCCAGGGCCATTATACTATCAAGGCTTAACTATGGCAATGCCCTGTTATTAGGGGCCTCCTCTAAGGATGTTTCTAGTTGTCAGGTGCTTCAGAACAACGTGGTTAGGCTGGTAAAAAATCTGAAGAAAAGAGATCATGTTACTGCAGAGAGAATAGCCTTGCATTGGCTCAGAGTGGAGGAGCGTATTAAATTCAAAGCTCTCTGCCTGGTGCATAAATGCCTGTACGGCTCTGCTCCTGAGTATCTGAAAAAGGGCTTAGTGCTTCATACCCCCAGTAGGAATCTTCGTTCAAAGGGTAAATGTCTGTTGATCGTCCCCAAGTTTAAATTGAAATCTGGGCTGGGCAGTTCCTTTTTGGTGCAGGCCCCCAGCTTGTGGAACAGTGTTCCAGAAACACTCAGAACCGTTACCAACCTTACTGTTTTTAGGAAAGGGTTGAAGACTCATCTTTTCAGATGATGAACTGGGATACGGGGTATTATGACCACCTCATGGCTTAGCGCAGACGTTCCTATTGTATTGTTTTGTTTTTTGTTGTTTGCCTAAGCGCCCTGATGCCCACGGGCTATCGGCGCTATACAAAAAATAAATACATACATACATACATACATACTCTGCAGTAATCCCGCTTTATCAGACACATACTGA
Source organism: Ambystoma mexicanum (assembly GCF_040938575.1). NCBI lineage: Eukaryota > Metazoa > Chordata > Amphibia > Caudata > Ambystomatidae > Ambystoma > Ambystoma mexicanum. Next base: position 383,978,255 of record NC_090929.1, on the reverse strand, counting down.
CCCCTCTAGCCATCCAGCATCCAAAGTTACTGTGCCAGTAACCACACCAACAGCACACAGATGGCTGCAGGACTACTGGGCTGACTGTGTGGTCAGTGTGGTGCTAAGGAATTCAAAGAGTGTTCCAAGTGGCAGAAAGAAATGTCCACAATATAATGAGCATGTGCTCTTTCCCCTAAAAGGCTAGTGAAGGGCCGGGGCCAGCAGCCAGCTGAGAGGATTGTAAGGCAGGTAATGGGGTGATAAGGGAAGGGAACCTGCAGTGCTGCTGATTGACAATTCAGCGGAGAAACGCAACATGATATGACGAAAAATACCATATGCTTATTGACAAATTGCTAATGTATTCTTCGTGTTAGACAGGTGCACATCCAGTGCCATAGTGTGGGCAATAGCATCTGTCCTGTAAAACCTGGAATGAACAGTGCAGCAGTGACCTCTCTGTACAGCCGCCCCCTACTCTAAAGTGCAGAGGACAATTTCGCGTATTAGTTAAGGCCCCACGATTTCAATGTATTTATTTTTTCTAAATTACCGTTATTATTAATCCATGCTTGGTTTTGTAATGTTATTGTGGTCACAGTGCTATACAACCACTAAATTGCAAGGAACATGTTTCCACATTTATTAAAATTTAAAATGTCTTCTAGCAATTGCCTGTAGGGAGACAGGTACAGAGGTGGGCTCCTGCTTATCTAGCCAAGTTCCATGTTTACCTCCTATGTGGTAGTGTTCAAGAATATAGAACACACATAGGGCTGGGGGCATCTACTGGGGGCATCCATAAATCCAGTCTAGTGTAACAGCAGCATTGGGATGCAATTTGTTGAGCAAACGCATATAGTTCTAATTTATCAAATACATTGCAATTGCTTCCCCATTATGGCACACAACTGCATTTGTTAGAAACACAGATACATTGAAAATATGGTGATTGTGTTTTGCTAACTGAAGCGATCGGCTACCGTATTTTCAGAGGTGTCTCACTTCATTGTCTATATATTTAGCCACATTGTCCAAACTAGCAATATGCTTTTATTTCAGAAAACTACAGATAAGGTTATTTTGACCATCAAAAGAAATGAACTACAAGCAAGTTCCAAGGATGTCATTTGATGTCAGGGCAGGGATTGGCATTGGGGCAGACATGGCAGGTTGTGTCTACTGCTGGATTGCCTTATAGTGCCCATTTACCTGGGAGTTCTTGAGGTAGGGAAGTACGCATTTTTCAGGTCATCTCAAAATGAACAGGGCTCAAGTCCTAATAAAAAGTGAGGGTATAGTGTGGGACTCTTTACTATATGAATAGGCGTGGGTACATGGGGGCGGAGGGCGTTGGTGCACCCATTCTCCTTGCAATGCTCATCTAAATCACTGGTTGTGGCAGAGTTTCTTTCTCCTCTCCTCCTTGGTGATGTGTTAGCATGCATCTTGCACAATTAGCAACTGCTGCTCATTTCAAAATTGGAAAGGAGCCTCATTGATGGACAACCTGACCTTTGTTTGGAGGGGGTAGGCAGGCCAAATCTGCTTTGCAGGTGCGCGAGTGGAAGGGCACGATGAGCTTTTCACATGATAGATTTCATGGTTAAATTCAAAGTACATTTTAATTGGACGTTCCCTCCAAATGTGTAGTGTGTAACTGATAATAGATGAGGCTTGTAGTGTAAGATTTTATAAATGAAATATATATCAGGTAGAAAACCCTGCCAGTTTTGCCTTGAATATTAAGCTTCCCAATAAGACATTAAGGTAGAAAAATATTGCTGAAACATACACATTATAGTCATTGTTTTAATTTATAATACCAAATAAATGCTGCAACATACAGACATAATGCACAAAAAAGTATGGCTCCTAATCCGCAGATCCTAGCAACACCTGCAAACATTAAGGAAATGGTAGTGACCCGACCCCTCTCTGACCCGACCGGTGCAGTGCCCCATGAAGAGCACTTCACCCCACTGGCATCAAAACCTAGATCCGGCACTGGATGGAAGGCGGGCGGCATTGGCGCAGAAGAGCAGGCAGTGGCGGTGTAGAAATGGGCAGCATTCGGGGCTAGGTGCGGCAGTGCATTGATGGGCTGGTAATAGCGGGTGAGTGGGGTTGGAGCACCTCACCTCAGCAGGTACCGCGACGACATAGTACAGCGGGCACGTGGGTATTAATTAAACTTGTAATGTTCTCCTGATTTAAAGATGGTTTTATATGGATGAGATATATGATTCATTCATGAATACAACATTGTTATACAATATAATTGTGATAATAAAAGAAAGTGCCTTTTTATAATACCCACATTGTAGCATTGTAATATGTAATTCTAAGTATTTTATTGTAGTATTATTGTGTGAAAAATGTGCAATGTAACTGAAGCACACTAAATTGAATGAATACAAAAATTGTCTATGCAGTGAAGAGTTTGGAGGGCAACAATACAATATTGTCACGTATGGAATATAATGCAGAAGCACGGACCCCCAATACTATGTGCACATAATAGACACTGTAAGCAGTCACTGAAGTTATCATTTGAGCAGGGACGCACTGGGGCATACATTGAGCCTGCCCTGGTCATCAATAAAAAAGTGGCCCACAATTGCAAATTCAATTGGTTACTTTCCGTGATAGTCTGTTTGAATACTACCCAAGGGGGAGGGAGTAAATGTTGCTGCAATTAGTGCCTCTTCACAGTATTGCCCAACTCGCCTACTTTGGACTAAAAAGTAGCCTAGTCTGACCCCAAAACTGGCTCACTCTAGCATGAGGGGCGGTGCTTCGTGCATGGCCCTGTAGGCCAGTGCCATCCTGCCTTTGAGCAGGATCTGAAGGTCTAGTTTGAGATAGCATTATAATGCCTAAGAGCAAAGGGTTAATGGCTGGCAATGTCACCCAGTGAACCCCCTGGGACTGGCCGGTGATCAAGAAGGGAGCACTGGAGAGAATTCAGGGATTTGGTGCATTATTGTGCCCATCCAGAATTAGCATTGTCTGTCCGGTGGAGACAAGCTCCAGCGACTGTCAAGAATGTGGCAGAACAGTGATGGTCATGAAAAAAATGTAATAAAGTTATGGATGAGCTCCACATACTGGAGTCACGTCTTTATATTAATGCAGTTCAGAACAAAAGCACTGGTGTTCCACCCACGGTCTCAGTAACACTTCCAGTGTTTACTCGTGTGTATTCAGGGTACGGCACAATGCAAGCACATTTCTGTGCGAGTAGATTCTCAGCCAAAACTCCAACCACTTCTGTAGAACAGTCCAGGCCACGCATTCATTGCATGTAAATCCAAACCCTCTTCCCCCCCATTAGTGACATGTCCTGTCTGTAAATCAGGAGAACATAACATGTGCTGCACTACATACAACATTTCAGAGACCGATCTCTGTGTGCAGGCATGCACAGGTTTGGAAGCCCTATTCCATGGACTGGGATTGGACGTTATATCTCGCTAGAGAATGACTTCGCTCTGCCAGGACTGTTGCAGATTCATGTTTAGAGGGAACCTGGTGTCAATCACCTGCTCCATAATTTAGAAAGCAGTGGTTCCCTAACTTCGTGCATTTCAGTGGGGGCCATGTCGTTCTGCCAGTCTCCCACCACCACTGTCATCCTAATGCTATCCCCTCATCCTTGCAGCATGGCTTCACTTTTCTTGGGTTTCAGTAAAGACTGTTTTTTTTTAAATGGCAGTAATGTTTACTTTTCTTTCTATAACCGTGGCCTCTGTCTTTTTTTTGTTCCTTGTATTTTGTTTTTCCTTTTTGTATGTATCCCCTTCCTTGTGGGCTGTTGTCCTTCTTTTCTGTCGGTGGATGCGCTGAGGTCCCCCTAGCTGAGCAGGGCTAGGAAGGGGTTAAATATTTTGCACAGGAACAACTGATCCTCTTTTGCAGGCCCACACCAGGAATGAAGAACGCAGTTATAGGACGTAATCATGTTTTGCAATAATGTTGATGTATGTTTTCATACGTATTGCAGAGCCCTCCTGGTGGAGGCACATGGTGTGTCCAGGCTGGAAGTGCTGCTGGGGACCACAAGGGACTGTGCAGTCACGACTTTAAAGCAACGGCGCTGCTATGTTTGTGCCACCTCTCACTTCCATCCCTGGTGAAAGGCACGTGCTGCTTCTGCCCTCTGCTCCGGATGCAAGGGTGCCCTGGGGCTCCTGCAGAATACACTGAATGATAGCTGGGTGAGCAGTGTTTGTTATGAAGACAGCTGCATATGGTTGCCAGTTGTCTGCTTCAGCTAGGGAGTCAAAGCAGCTGCCTTTCCTTGTTTTCCAACAGCAGTGGATCCGGGCTGCGGCCACCATGACTACCCAGAAACTAGCAGCCAATCTATGGGGAGTTCTCCAGGGTTCCATACATGATTGGGAGGCGGGATGGGGGGGAGGTAGTTGTTATGTGCTACGGAGGTGACCAGATTTAATGTGAGGATTGGTTTGGGAACTGCCCTTCGCAATACATAGTTCCATTCGCCTGGTGCCACATCTAAACTACCCTTGCACCTAGAAACAAATGCTGTGCATCACATTGCACCCAGAACCGTGTCTGTCAATTAACCTTTCACCTAGCAGGAAGTTGTCACATTGACGCCTCCAAAGGGACAAAGGGGGCAGGCGTTAAGGGAGAAAGGGAAGTATGGAAGGGAACGGGAAGTGACGGGTGGGGAAGGCGAGGCAAGGGCAGAGTTACTGGGAATACGAATAAAACAGACGTGTGTTTCAAACCTCCGTGTATGCCCATCATTTCATGCGCCTCGTGCCCCGCGCAGGCCTACCCCACACATTGACACTGGCGACGAGACGGGCGGCCTCTGCGCATTTCCGCTGGCAGGAGGAAGCAGCGGAGCAGCAGGGTGTCTGCTCCCGTGTGGCGCAGGAGCGCCGAGCGGAACTAACGCTTATCTCCACGTGGGTGGAGATACCCTCACGTGGGAGAGAGAGCGCCGAGCGGAGTAAGTGCTCATCTCCACATAGGAGGAGAAGTCCCCACGTGGGAGAGGGAGTTCCGAGCGGAGTCACCGCTCATCTAGACGTGGGTGGAGAAGTCCCCACGTGGGCGAGAGAAGTTATTCCGGGCCGGTGGAACGTTGGAAACATTTCTCGCCGGGCCACGGTGGTAATATTCACATAGAGACACGAAGCCTCACATCGAAGCAGCCGATGCCCAGTGCAGAGTGGAGGTGAGCCACGTGTGGTGTGAAAGGGGAAGGGCCCATCACTGAAGAAGCACTCCAAGAGGGGGCTTCTAACAACAAGGACTACTCAGTGGGTGGTGCTCGTGCCCACTAGGGGCGGTCAACCCTAGCCCCAGGAGGCAGTGGGGCACACAAAAGGACACAAGGAGGGCAGGAGTACCCAGCTCTAGCCCAGAGTGATGTCGGGTCAAGACAATGACCAAGGTGCGCAGGCACAAGGACCAGGTCAACCCGGAACAGGGCCCCCAAATAGTGGAGCAGGTTCCCTACAGACTCGCTGACACGCTTGCGACACAGATGCCAGGGGCGTTCGACGTCACGGATATGAGCAACATGGGTCCCAGATGGACCAAATGGATCCGAGACCTTGAGTTATACAAGGGGGCCACAGAAGATGCTCGCCAAAAATGCCTTTTAAAGGCATGGTCTAGTAAAAAATGTTATTTAGAAAATAGATAGGCAACATAAAAAAAGAAATACTAGCATTCTCTTTTTTAAAACTTCCTATGTAAAATTTTGAGCTATTCAAGCTCAAAATTCGCAAAAGCAAGCACATGGGCGCAACCATTTTGTGAAATGGATGCCCTCCTGTGCTGGCTTTTGCTTTTGCGGCACTAATGAAGGAAAAGCCAGCCAGCTGTAGTAAACAAAAGCTACCGCTGGGTGGCTTTCCCTTCATTAGTGCTGTACGCGGAGGACGGGGACCGGAGACCATAGCAGGAAAGCTGCAGCTGAATCTCGGTAAGTGCTATTTATTTATTTTTTTTTAAATAAGCACTAGCTGCGGTTTTTTTTCTAGGTGTTCCGGGCTGGAGGAGCCCGGAAAACTTAGAAATAAAACCGCAGCTTTAAAAACATTGTATTTATGTTTGCGGTCGCTTTTGAAGCGACCGCAAACATAAATACAACGTTATTGTGTTGGAAAACGCTGCGTTTTTTCTTTCCAAGTTTCTCCCCGTGGGGATCCCGAGAGCCCCAAATGGGAAAGCAGATTCAGGCAGAAACACAACGCGGTTGTGTTGGAAAGCGCTGCGGGTTTTCTTTCCGAGTTTCTCAGGCTCCTCCGAATAGCTTTTGAATAGCTCAAAATTTTACATAGGAAGTTTTAAAAAAGAGAATGCTAGTATTTTTATTTTATGTTGCCTATCTATTTTTTAAATACATTTTTTTCACTAGACCATGCCTTTAAAACTGGCTGTAGGCTCTGCTACACGCAACAATATCGATGAGATGCCCTCTGACTACATTGACTCTCTACAAGATCTAAAAGATGCTTTGGCCGCATATTTCACCCCCCACACCATTGTGGACTACAAAAGGCACCTCTTTCACAGTACCAAGCAAAGCAAAGGTGAGACCATGGATGTCTATGTCATGAGGCTACGCACAAAAATGAAACACTGTGACTTCGCCAACTACTCCAACACGGAGGCGCTCCGATCCCAGATCATAGCGGGTTGTGACTCACAGACATTCTGGAGGAAGTTGCTGCAGAAACAACGAATGCTAGATGAAATCCTTGCGCTAGCCAGGGCTGAGAGAGCCATAGACTCGCAGGTCGAGCATTTCAACACCCCCACGTCGAGTGAGAACATTCACAGACTACAGCAGGAGAGAAAGTCAGAGGAGCTCTTCTGCTACAAATGTGGGTTTGAGTATCCACACAAAGGGACCTGTCCAGCCATCGGTCAGTGCTGTGCCACGTGTGGCGAGGAAGGGCACTTCAAAGCAGCCTCTAGACTGTTCCGTAACAGTGTTAAGGAGCGGCCCAAGGAAATGCCATCCCGACCCAGAACAAGGGTCGTCCCTTCCTCAGGGAACCACCCGAGCCCGTCTCCCGAAGGACTGACAAATCAAGCATCCCGGACTCCCGGGAGCGGGACTCAGGGAAGGACAGACAGAGAAGGGAGCGAAGGGGCAGAAGAAGGTATGTGATGCATGCAAAGCCTGAACGACGATCAAGATGCCACGTGCGCTACCTAGTAGAGCAATCACCATCTGACTCTGACCCTAGCTCGTCAGGAAGCGACCAAAAGAAGAGAGCCTACGTTTATGCCTTAGGTAATCCTGCTGCCGCAGCACACAATCCCACTCTGATCATCAAACTTAATGAACAGCCCATGGAATTCCTCATTGACACCATGGCCACGATCAATGTTGTCAGCGAAACCATCTTTAAGGAACTCCCCACACCACCAAAACTGTGCCCAGCAGCAGTGGACATATATGCATATGGTGCTAAAAGACCCCTCAAGTGTCTAGGACAATTCAAAGGCACCTGCCGATAACAAAGGACACGAAAAAAGAATACCCATCCATGTCCTGGCGACAGAAACAGAGTGGGTGTGCTCTAAGTTTCAAGGCAGTGGCCGATATGGGACTCATACACATCCTGTACAACATAATGGTTCACAAATACATTGACCCGGTGGAAATGATTAACAATCTCTACCCTCGTATATTTACAGGTATCAGAAAATTAAAGAATTGACCAATAAAACTGCACATAGACGACTCCATACGTCCTGTGGCCCAACATTATCGAGGGATCCCCGTCAATATCCAAAGAAAAGTGGAGGACGAACTACACAAACTACTCGAGCAGGATATCATCAAGCCGGCCACCGGCCCCACCACCTGGGTGTCCCCCATAGTGCCGGTACCCAAAAAGAGATCAGATACCATCTGACTGTGTGTGTGGACATGAGGCGCCCCAACCAAGCCATACAAAGAGAAAGACACCTGGCCCCACGCATCTCAGATATGATTCACCTCTTAAATGGAGCCAAAGTCTTCTCCAAATTAGATCTACAGAAAGGTTATTACCAACTTGGACTGAGCCAAGAAAGCAGGAACATTACCACCATCGTCACGCATCTTGGCCTCTTTCACTATAAAAGGTTAAGCTTTGGTGTGTCCTCGGCAGCAGAGATATTCCAGGCCGAGGTGCCAGAGGTGCCGAGTACGTGGGTGCTCCGGGGCCCGGGCAGAATGAAGTCGGGGCTGAGCCCCCCCAGGCCGGAGAGAAGGGAAGCAAGAGGCTCTTGCTTTGCATCCGTCCCTCAATTTCTGAAAATCGTTTTGTTCTGGGTATACTTCTACATCTGTGCACCCCGGTGCACGGATGTAGAGGTACACCCAACCCAAAACGTTTTTTTAGAAATGGAGACACAGATGCAAAGCAAGTTGTCCCTCAATTTCTAAAAATCTTTTTGGGTTGGATGTATTTGTACAACTGTGCGCCCCTCTTGGAAAGAGGGGTGCACAGATGTAGAAGTGCACCCAACCCAAAAAGATTTTGTGCATATTTTGTGTAGTTCGTGGGTAGAGTGTAATGTACACTCTACCCACCGATGCACAGGCAGGAGCTGTGCACGCTAGCGCTGCAGCCTTGACGCCACACTTAGTGCTGCACAGCCAAGTGACTGTGCAGCCTGCACCTAGCACTGCACCTCAGGCAGTGAACCGTGGACACTGCACCTTGAGCTGCAATCATACCTTCTATAATTACCGGCTTTGTGAAGGCATGTTATATAACCATGTCTTCCAGACCCAGGTAGTAGTCTTTTGTGAGTGACAAACCCTTAGCATGCTGAGTAATGTTGATTGCATTAAGCCTAGCAAAGCTGCCCATGTTAGGTTTTGACTAATGCAAAATGTTCAGTTCTGAAGGCAGTTTTAGTTTCACCAGGTTGTAGTGTAAAGAGACAACTAATCATAATCTGTATTTAACGTATGATCCTGGGAGAATTATTCAAAGAACCATTAGTAAAATACTGAAACAAAGTTCAAAAGTCTATTAAAAAAACAAGAGACAGAAGGCATCATTAACACTCAGGTATACGGCCCCATTCTAACTATGCCAGTCCGGTAACAATGGTGCCAGTAAGCCTACCAGCACCGTTGTAACCGGACCAGCACAGTACGACTCTGCGGGGTCAGACCTGGCGGGCGGAACGGCACCCGCCCACAGTTACTAATGGTGCTGGTGCTTCCGCTGTCCCCATTTCCAATGAGTCATGGGACTCAAATGGGAATGGGGATTTACAATTACGGGCGCTTGATTTCCCAGAATGCCAGGGTTGTAATCCCCCGGAGTTTCTGGCAAGCCAGGCGCCGGAAAAATTCACAAGTCCGGCGGCAACCTGACAGTTTCACCGGCATGGGTACTACTTGTGATGAGGCCCATAGACCATATTTAGAAATATACAAAAAAAGAATTTTAATTCATCCCAAGAATTTCATCAATGGTGTGTTCATTTAAGGAAAGTTCCTTATAAATTACAAAAGAAGATACCATATAAAAAATGTGTTTTCAAATAGTACTGCACAATTCATTAAAGTACATCAATACATAGTAATACAAAATGAAATCAGAAGAAAATGTAAAACTAGTACCGTAAAAGTGAACAACATGTTAAAACACAATCTCATAACTCAAGTATGCATCATGTGATTGCATACAATGTTCGACGTGCCTTTCTTGAAAAAATATTCAAGGATGTGAACACTGACAAGTCATTATTTAAGACCAAGAAGTTAAAAGAAAAAAGACATTTCCTCACGTTGATACATTTCAAAATTTAAATCAGATATTGTATTTATAGTTTATAATAAACTAGCTATTCCCAGTGTAACATACGCTGTTCTAGCGTATCTTAGAGGTCACTTTCGGTCAGTAATACATAGGGTCACTTCTGTCCCCCTTCTTTAATAATGGATTTACCACTGATCGCTTCCAGCAAGAGCCGTAGGTCTCTGTTACTTTTTAATGTTAATTGAAAAGGCTAAACGTATCAGATGGAAAGAGAGGTATGCGTGGTATAAGAGCAGTATGTAAGCCCCATCGATCACACGGGCCTCCATGATATGTCTTTGTAGATGCGTAATCATCACATTGTTCCATTCCAGAAGCCTGGTTAGTATAGTTCAGTGGCAATGCGCTGGTCTTGAAAGCAAGAGGAGGCAGAGCAACACATGTTCGAATCCCCGGTCTATGCTTTGAAAACTCTTCATTATTAAGTGCGTTACAAAAAAACAATTATAATTATAAGATTTCGTAGTAGCATAATTACAGCACCTACTTTCAATTTTAGCTCGTGAGGAGGCTTCGTCCTACAGCGTTTTGGTCTTTAGAGACTGAAAGCCAATTAACTGTTCATTGACACTGTGCCCTGTGTGAAGAGAAGTGGTGGAAAGAAGTAACTTCTGAATGTTTGCGATAGTGGAAGGTGAAGGTGACCGCGTAGAACAGTGCTCATTCTGTTTGTTGAAATAGTAGCTGTTGTTGAAGTGGGTGCACTTTGCCATTTAAACAGCAGAGGGCAACCTAACATTGATAAATTGCATCCGTATGTTGAAATGATAGCTGAGTACGGAAACATACCTACCAGTTTTATTTATATAGATTGGGCAAAGAATTACAAAGTGTAGAGTTGACTCAACCTTGTCGGGGCGAAACGGACAACAGCTATTTGTAAATCGTACTTGATTAGACCATAGAGCAAACCATGAATTAAGTGGCAGTACATTAAAACAGAGTCTAGTCAGTTCCAAATGCTGGGACAGATACATAGAAGAATTTAAATATGGCTGGATAAGATATAGTCCTCTCCAAGAAGTAGGTTTCACACCCTTCATTCCACCACTCTTTTCCTCGATGCTCTTGTAAGTTTTCTATGGTGAACTTTAAAGAAGGGGCCAGTAATAATTTTAGTAGACAGGATTTAGGGCCTTCTGTGTGAACAATTGAACTGCAGTGGAAAGAGTAAACACGTTCAGGGATTGATGGATGGAAAAAAAACTGCAAACAACAGATCAGAGGTAAGATCATCATCAAGCAGCAACATAAAAACAATACATGAAGCAAGGGTTCTGAATCTTCATCATAAAACCAGCAATTGTCATCGGACATCAACTTGGCTTTGAACAATGTAAATGGTTTCCATACTGGAACCAATCCAATACATTGTTTGCATAAGAGATTCTGCCATTGACCCATTCGACCTAACAAGCCACACTGTCAGGAGACTTCCGTTGTCTACTTGGTCCTCATGGCAACAATGGAAGTGACACCGTATTTATGCTTTGCTTGCACTTCCAAGATGGCGCTCTGCAGCGCCGGAGAGTCATACCAACTGCAGCTGTCTAGTCCACGGAGGGAGCAAGACATTGCTGACAGACTCCGGAAGGCAGTGAGAGTTTATCAGGAGTATCAAGAAGGTAAGCGGATGCGTCACTTCATTCTAGTAAGCTTTGGAGCTTTCTAATGTGATCTTTCTTTTTTTATCCTTATTTCCCTGCTTTCCCTGCGTTCCAGTTGCAACCTGCTACGTTGCTTTCGAGCGTCTCTGAGACACTTTGTCGCCGAAGTCTCTTTCTCTCCCCTGTCACCTCTGGCATGAGTTCTATTGTGCTTTTCTCCCGGCTCCTAAATTTCCTCGTTTCAGAGCTCTGAGTTCCGCGTGTCTATTTGGCATGGATTTCATAGCAATCCTTTAGTAATCCTTTATTCTTTATTCTTGTTCTGTGCTCTCGGATTCTCTCTCTCCTTACCTGCACAGCTTGATCCTGACTTCTTGGAGTTCTTTCCTGTTCATCCGAGCTATTGCCAATCGGCGAGTCCATATCATCTCGCAGTACCTGTCATCGTATTCTGCAAAAACGCGTTCCATCAGTGTGGGTTTTTTCGTCCCTGCAAGGGTTTTTCCCAGCTGTCCCCTGTCAACTTCGAGGGTCTCGAACGCTGTTTTGGGCTGATAAACATTAATTACAAGCTGAAATCCAAAGAACAGGTCAGTGAATGCTAACCTTTGATAGTAAGCAACGCCCAATCTCTGGGCATGGAGCAAGTCCAGCAGCTCACAGCAGCTGTACAAGCCTTGACCTTGGAAGTACAACATCTACAGACAGACAATAACAATTTAGACCAGTTAGTGTTACAAGGAGCCGCTCGTACAGAACGACCTCCTGGACCAGTTCTGGCAGACAAATTTGATGGAAATCCAAAAAGGGTAAAAGAGTTCCTAGATGCGTGTGTGGTTCAATTTATGTTAAAACCAACCTATTTTCCTATTGATTGTGCAAAGATCAGTTACATGATTACTAACATATCTGGCAGTGCATTGGCTTGGACCACCCCACTTGTGACTACAAACAACCCAATCCTAGATTTTTGTACAAGGATTCATGCACAGCATTCGTGCCATGTTTGCCCGCACAGAACTAGTAGTATCGCCTCAAGAAAACCTGCTGGATTTCAAGCAAGGATCTATGTACACACTCACCTATATAACCCAGTTAAAAAAGATGGCCCATGAAACAGCTTGGCCCTACGATGCCTTAATCACAATAATGTGAAGAGGGCTTTCTGAAGAGATCAAATATGAGCTTGCCTGAGTACCGCGTTCCCACAATCTTGCAGAGGTCATTATTTTGGTGATGCAGTTAGAGTACCGACTACAAAAAAAAAGAACCGGAGACGTGAAGGAGGGCTTTGTATGTATTGTGGTTCTTCAAGTCATTTACTCAGAGATTGTACACTGGCTCCTCCTCGCCAAAGAAAGATATTACAGAATTAAAGCTGTGTATTGATTACAGAGGATTAAATCAAGTCACAGTTAAAGAAAAGTACCCTCTTCCACTCTGTTAGGGAGAATTCTCATTTATGGCTACTTTCCCTTACCTGGTAAGTCCCTCAGCAGCTTTGCTGGATTTCTGGGGTTTATTTTTTCCACCTGGTGAGAGTGTGAGCCTTTTTCCCACTCTTACAGTGTATTTTTTGTGTGTGTTGTACTTTTTTTGCTCATGGGCTATGGAGTGTCACCAACTCCCTAGGCATCATCTGTTTTACTTGTGTGTCACACAGCACCTTTAGTGCAGTGACACAGGGATGTCTTTTTAGGCGTTCCTTGTGAACTCCATTTCTGGGGATGACTACTGTCCCCCAGAAACATGTAAAGTCACCATTGGCTTTACTAGTCCTTTTAAAATACAGATCCAGTACCAACCATATTACAATGGAGTACTGGAGGGGAATATCTTTCCCCTGTCCATCTGTACCTCAAGGGGCACTTTGTGTCCCCCTTCCCGACTCGACATGGCTGGTGGCAGTGGTAACTATCATTTTTACACTAATTCCTGTGTTAGTGTTCTGGCTGTGGTGACAGATGTGAACATAAAACCCGCTACCCCATATCATTTTTATTTTGGGTCATAGCGTGGTTTGTCGCCATTTCGTGTTGGAAAGGTCTTTCTTGTTGTTTGCTTTTCACGCCAAACCAGGTTTGGTTTCCTTGTTCTCCGTCCTTTGGCAGGCTTCTTGCAAAGAAGCTCTCCGTTGGTGTCTGAGTGTCTAGGTGGGCTGAATGTGAGGGAGGGGTTTAGTCACCCCCTGCAAAGGGTCTCCTTGAAGACCCAAGTCGCACTTTGTGTCGATTGGCGGAGGTGGTTGTCCGGGCTGGACAACCCCCCTGCTGTGTGATTGACAGCCAGGCTGTGTGAATGGGGGAGTTTGGCATAAAAGGCAGGACTCTTGGGCTGGTTATCAGAGTCGCCACTGGAACTACAAGAACCGTAGAGAAGGGGAGAAAAAGATGGCTGCTGCACCTCCTGGATCCCGGTGAAGCCCTGCTGCAGTCCTGACCTATCTACCCTTCAACGACAGAGAAGATCCAATCCGGAGTCTTCTTCCCTTGAGCTTGGTGGGATCAACCTTCTACAGCCAGAGAATCCTCTTCTGGGTCGAAATCACTGCACTGAGCTGTAGTGGTCCGGATAGCCATCAGAAGAGCCCTCTCCTGTTTTTAAGGAGCGTACCTTTTATTAATCGCTGCTTTGCTGCTGCTGGCCTCATCCCTGGGTAGTGCAGATCACTCCAGATGTCCTCCTTCTTGTCCCACAACTGAAGCTTCAGGAACCGTGAGTCTGCAGGAACTACCAGGAACAACTACTGTAGCACCAGCTTTCTTGATCCGAATAAGGTACTGTGTCCATTTGGTCGTTCTCTCCGTCCGACCTTGAGGAATTGGGGTGAACCCTTTTCCTTTCTAAAGGCTTGTCCTTTCTTCCTTCCCTCTTATAACTTTTGCTTCCCTTTGACAATATCCAGTACTCCTGGCAACGTTAATCTTGAGCTGTTCTCACCGTGTGATCCTCGACAACAGAGCCCCTGCTCCATTTGACACTGGCGCGGGCCTATTGACTTTTATCTGCCTCTTTGAACACGTCCTCTGCCTATGATTTTTATCCATTATTCCCTTGTTTCATTTTATGTGCTAAGTGTGTTTGACTACGGTTACATTTCTTCCCGCGGGTACGCTTTTCTTTCGTAAAACCAAACTGTCATTATTGTCGAAAAGTGATTGTGTATTAACCCACAGTAACGTCTTTGTTTCGAAACACTGGTCTGTCAAATCCTAATGTACTTACCTTGAATTGACCTAGACAAGAGGAATTGGTTTTGAGTAGTATATTTAGAGTGTGGTTTTATCTAATAGAGTCTTAATTGTCTTTAGTGTTCCCTAAGGGTACTGCAGATGATTCGGCCTAACACACTCATACGGGATATTCTGGAGGCGGTCCGTGGGGCCACAATTTTCACCAAACTAGACCTAAGGGGAGTTTACCATCTGCTCTGCATTCGTAGTGGCGATGAATGGAAGACGGCGTTCTGCACGCCCTTTTGCCATTACGAATACTGTGTGATGCCCTTTGGTCTGGCTAATACTCCAGCAGTCTTTCAAAGATTTATGGACCATTTTTTCACTGAACTTATGTTGCATTCGGTTGTGGTCTATTTAAACGACATATTGGTTTTCTTTAAGTCTCTCCCTGAACACCAGAAACACTTCTCGGAAGTCTTGTCACGCCTCCAAGAAAACCACCTGTTCGCCAAGTTAGAGAAGTGTCAGTTTCACTAGGCTTCTGTGACTTACCTCAGCTTCATTTTGTCTGCTGCTGGAGCGTCTATGGATCCCAAGAAGGTACAGGCCATCACCCACTGGAAGTAGCCGAGATCGGTCAAGGACTTTCAAAGGTTCTTAGGATTTTCGAATTTTTATAGGAAATGAATTCCCAATTTCTCTAGGAAAATTCAGCCCTTAAGAGCCTTCTTAAAAAAGGGGGTTAATTTTTTCTGGGACGAAAAGTCTGAGATAGCGTTCAAGGAATTAAAGAAACATTTCACCAGAGCACCCATTCTACATCTGATAGATTAGAATCAACCCTTCTACTTAGAGACGGATGTCTCCAATGTGGCTGTGGGAGTGGTCCTTAAACAAAGATTTGACGATCCGGTCGAACATCCTATTGCATTCATGTCAAAGACCTTGACCTTGTCGGAACAAAACTATACAGTACTAGAGACAGAACTCCTGGCAATTAAAAAGGCATGTCTTGAGTGGCAGCATCTCTTGCTCGGATCCAGACACCCAGTGACCATACGAATTGACCATCATAATTTGAAAGTCCTGCAGCAGCATGAGTGTCAGAATAACTGGCAGGCCTGTTGGGCATATTTTATTTCTCCTCATACGACTTGTTATTTGCATTCCTACCTGGAGCTGACAACCACATGGCAGATGCCTTTTCACGCATTTGTTTAGAAGAGCATACTGCCCTGTCCAAGAAGCTCCTCTTACCCAAAACGGTGTTCATGTTTGAGATCTCCTCCTTTTTCAAAGAGTCAAGCAGGCTACCTGGTGTGATGACCCCGACATTCAAAGGATGGTGCACTGCTATAATCTGAAAGAGAAAGTCAGGTTATTGTTTCATGATTGAGTCCTCTTTATTCCTTCACCTTCTCTTCAATTGGAAGTTCTCCAGAGGTCAAATGACAATAAGACTGCTGGTCATCGAGGGGTCAGAGTTACTCAGGAAAACCTCACTCAATATTTCTGGTGGCCCAAGGTGGTGTCGGATGTGGAACAGTATGTAGCAGCCTGTATCATCTGTCAACAAAGTAAGACTCCACGCAGGTTGCCTTTGGGGAAATTAACCCAACCAGCCTTCCTTCGGCTACTTGGGAACACATTAGTACAGATTTCATTGTGAATCTGCCGCTTTCTCAGGCTCAAACCACTATAATGGTGACAGTGGATTCCCTGACTTAAATGGCTCGCTTTATCACTTAACCAAGGGTTGCAACAGCTCAAGTTATGGCCAATGTATTTCTTCATACCATTTTCTGGCTCCATAGCCTTCCTTCAACCATTCTTTCTGATTGAGGTTCACAATGTCCTCTAATTATTGGAAACACCTATGCAAAATGTTGGGTATACAACAGGCTTTAACTTCTGGCTATCACGCGCAATCTAATGGTCAAACAGAATGGTTAAATCAGTCATTAGAACAATACCTAATATGCTTTGCTTCAGCTTCACAAGACAACTGGGCCTCATTACTGCCCTATGCTGAATTTGCATACAACAACTCTTTGCATACATCAATTGAAGTGAGTCCTTTCTTTTGCTCTTATGGATTTCACCCAAGCAGTTTTCCTGCAGCGATTAGGTCTTCCGAAAAGATGTCTTCTGTGGATGAAATGGTTTCTAAGATTCAAAAGGGACATAGAGATGCCCTGCGCGTACTTACCGAATCTAGAATGGTGAGCATAAGAAGGGCATATTCTAAAAGACTTCCTTTACCCAATCTTCAAAAAGGGGATCTGGTTTGGCTCTCAGCTAAATATCTACCCAAACATTTGTTTCCTTCTAAACTCTCTCACCGTTATTTCAGGCCCTTCAGGATTCTACAGCCAATTGGACCTGTAGCTTTTAAACTTCAACTCCCAGCTTCATGGTCTCTGATTCATCCAGTTTTCCATTCCTCTCAATTGAAACCTTATCTGGAGAACCAATTTCAAAGGACAATCCATTCCAAGACTCCTCCGCTTGATACCATTGCAAGCCCTGAATTGGAGGTGCAAGCTATTTGTGATATCGCAGAGGTCAGTTATAGTATCTTCTGGACTGGAAGGGTTACGGACCTGCGGACCGCACCTGGGAACCGGCCTTTGCCGTGCTTGCTCCCATTCTACTACAGCGATTTCATAAGCTGCATCCTTGGAAACCGGGACCATGCCCGCCGCTGAGGGGGCACACTGTTAGGACTCTCCCCAGTTCCTGTTCAGTTTGGCAGCACTGGAGGCACAGACACCCTACGGGCATCTTCGCTCCTTCAAGATGGCTCTACCTAAATGGGGCTTTCTGTATACCTTGCAGCCTGTCAGCTTTTCCCAAGATGGCCACCGTTGCTCATTGCCAAGGTAACAGAACGCCTAGGTGAGACTACTTCAGCTCACGAGCCACTCAGCTCGCTGCATTGCTTCGTGCTTCCTGCCCTCAACACCCCCCAGTGTGTTCACCTGTTTCCTTCCAGCCTGTTTTGGTCTTTCCGTTCCCTTCCCGTTGTTCTCTGGCTTCCCTCTGTCCTCCGGGCAGGCTTGTTTTCTGATTTCTGGGGTTTCCGGCATACTTTTGCTGCGGTACGCTGGTCGGGCTCCTCCCCTCTTGCTGACGTTTTTCCATTCTACTATCCTTACAACTTCGCTGGGTTTGGCTTCTTCCTTCTCGCAGCCGTTCACTTATCTGGGTCCCGGCTCCTCCGGCGCTCAGTGCTTGGCTTCGCTGGGTCAGGCTCCTGCCTTATCGCAGCCTGTCACCTACCTGGGTTCCTGGCTCCTCCAGCGCTCCGTGCTTGGCTTCGCTGGGTTGGGCTTCTCCCTTCTCATGGCCATTCTCCCACTCTAGTTCAATCGACATTCTGCCCTAGCTTCTTTGAGTGAATGTCCTTCTCCTTGCTTGCCTTTCTCTGGGCTTTCTTTCCTTTTCCTCCTGGGAGACTCCTCTCTATCTGTGGGTTACCTGTCCTTTCCCTGGTTCTCATCTTCATACGCCTCTCTGTTTCCCTGGGTTCACTTTGTTCTCCTTGTGGATTCCCACGCTGGAACAGTACAACATTTCCAGATTCTACATTCCGGCTGGACGTTCAACTTCTTCACAATTTGGACTGCTGCAGTCCTTGAGGGTTTTTTGCCACTGTGGTTTTCCCCTTCTATCTGGGCAGGGCCTGGTGATTACGATCCTGTTTGTTGCATTAACAAAAGGGTGAGTGGTCATTCAGGCTTTGTCATGTACTTCAAACACTGGCCAATGTCCAATTTTGTTTCAGAGTTTTCCGTACTGTAAACATGTACCTAACAATGCCTCACATAGTACATAATTGTACTACTACACACAAAACATAGAGAGCACAATGCATACACATATGAGCATACACAGGGAAAGTAAAGCAAGCAATAAAGCAGCAGTATTACCAGAAAGTGGTCATAATCTTCATGCACAGAAATAATTGCTGTAGTTCAGGCTTGCTTCTTCCCCTATGTATATATGTCAGTGAACAAAGAGGGAGCCAGACATGTGATCTCATCATTGATGTCATGGGTGTTAGTCCTAGCAGTGCACAGTGGTGGCGCGAGTTATGCTTGCTTAGTTTACCATAACTGGCGAATTTCTGGGGGGTTTTCGGTCTTACTTGTAACCATAATATGGATAGGTTGTTATAAGTGTAAAGTAACTATGATGTCCCTTTCAAATAGTTGTTGCACTAAAGTTGATAGGTTTTTCTTAGGGCAACTGAACCGTAACGTCCCTTTAACAATGTTTTTTGTCAGTTAATTTCATAGGTTTTTAGTAGGGCACTGTAACCAAAACATTCCTTTAAAAAAAAAAAAAAAATGTGTTATTTGTTTAGTTGAAAAAACAACTTTTCAAATACTTTACATGTCAATTATCATTCACATATTACTAAAATTACAATTTTTACAATTTCAACATGTGGGTACATAAATCACAAAAGAAAACAAAGTAAAAGCAAATTAACATTCACTTTAAACATAACTGGAATTTGTGCCATTGTTATTATTCAAAATCTTCTACTAAATGTGTCTATGCACCCCACACCTAAGAGGAAGGAAACATATCCCTGTGTCATCATTCTTAATTCAGAAAGGTAAAATCATTTCTAAATATTGCACTATTGCTATTTGTACAGCTGGTCGCGGATTTGGGAATAAAAATGGCCATATTTGATCTCGATGTACATGACTTTGAAAGGTGAGGACCCTCTTAAAACATATTTCTCAGACCATTCTTAATGCAATACACTCCACTATAAGATGTTGAAGAGTTTCCTTTTGATTTACATTCAAACACTACCGGCAATAATTTTGTTCAAGCGACATGTTTTCCTTTTACACAAAACATCACGTGTGTTCCATAGATTTAATCTGAACCTCAAATATTTTGCACGTATGTAAGAGGAGGGGCATTTCACCAGATAGTCAGCCATGACATCTCTTAATACCAAACAGGAAGATGTTAAAATCTTTATATAGAGTACACTTTGTAGAGTAATCTTGCTGAAAGATTTTCATTTTTGCCCGATCTGGATTAGTGATCAGGAGATCTATAGTAACAGCTGCATCAGCTAAGCTGTTCAGTACGTGATTATGCCAAGTTACTGGAAACCTATTTTTAGATGTGAGCAGGTAATGTGCTATTACTTTCAAACTGAATTTCATAGGTTTTTATCCAGGGTACTCTTAGTTTGTATAGATGTACTGTACAGCATACTGAAACTGGTGGCTCCTTACTAATAGCCACAGTGGTTGATAACAGTGCCCCTGTTCGCAGACATCGGGTGGTGTCCAACCTGCAGAGAAAGGGGGGAGTCGTACATACTGGTACCATGCAGCAAAGACATATATATAAGAAACATATACAAACAGAAGAAAGTATGTGAATTGGAAGGGAAAATGCAGTAGGTATACAAACTCTGTTTTTTTTAAACAAACAGTGCAAAGGCATAGGGTATGCAGCATAATGGAATGCACTAACAAGAGAAGTAACGTCTGCCTTCAACAATTTTACCGCTCAGCTGCTTTACACAGGAACAAAGAATGAAGAGATAGAGTTAGGCCCGCAAAACTACTGAGAGCAGAACGTCACTGCAACGTGGTAAATACACCAAAGTTTACCTTATAATTGCACAGGCCCTGCGGTGTACAATAGTAGGAAAGTATAATGTTTTCTTTTTGTGCGCAGCAGTGTCAACCACCCTAGAAAGGCTGGAAGAGAATTTCCTGCGTGATGAAATGAGTGAGGATGATAACCCCATTGGTAGGCACTGCAGTGTGAAAAGTAAAAGAAGTACTGCAAGCGCAAGCATCCTACAATTGCTGCAAGAGAATTTCCCGCATGACGAAATGAGTGACCATAGTAAGCCCATAGGTAGGGAACGCAGTGTGAAAAGTAACACAATTACAATATATTTCTTCATGTATACCAAACACATTTGTTTTTTTTTTAACAGAACATACAGGAATGGAAAGGAGTACACCACAAGCTGCACCTCTTCCACAGCAACATACGGCCACAATAACTGAAGGAAACGCTGTGAATACCAAACTAGACCGCCTGGATGCCAAAATGGATGAATTGGTGAAAATAAAATACCACTGCCCTACTTGCACATGCCCCCTTCCACATTTTCCAGCCCGCCATCCCCGCTAATTCCGTGTCATGAGAAACGCTACGATGAGACCTCAATCCCTTCCTCCCTGCACTACCAACTTGTAGAAATGCCGAAATCCCCGGTATATGTATCCGTTTCTGGTCCCCCTTCCCTTTCCTAATGGTGGCTATGAATGTGTGGAAATAAAGGTTGATATGTAAATTGTGGCTGAATTAATATGTGCCGTCTCCTTTGTTTTAACAAGCCCATTATAACTCTGAGGGGCGCAGTACTGGTGGGGATGATCGCAAGTGAGGAAAATTGAGGAGTCCTACGACCACCACACCTGGCTGGCCTATGCGCAATCACAATGGAAGCATCCATAGGACGCCACTATGGGCCTCATGTCTGCATCCACAGAACCACCTGTAAGTATTTGTTGGACCATACGTTTGTCGGTCGCACAACTTCCCACATGCGTATCTCTTCCTCTGACGCCTTGTAAGACTGCCCTGGCCAAGATATGCAAAGAAATGTGTGTTGTACTTTTAGTAGGTGGAATCGCTCACCCAAGTCCTGCGGGTACCTTTGCATGTGAACATCCCACCCACTGTACCGTTTGCACACCCGGCTTGTTTACAAATGTTCGGGGCACGTGTGCCATACTTTTAAGTCGTCCGGGGATCCCAAGGGTATCCGTAGGACACCTATGCACATGAGCACAAAATATTCCGCCCAATATGCGTCCCGCGGACAGCCGTCTCAATGGAGAACAATCGCAATGTAACCATGGGAATGGAACCACGCTGCGCGTGGGCCCTTCTTTGGCGGACACGATCCGGGCTGAATTTATATGTGCCGTCTCCTTTGTTTTAACAAGCCCATTATAACTCTGAGGGGCACAGTACTGGTGGGGATGATTGCAAGTGAGGAAAATGGAGGAGTCCTATGACCGCCGCACCTGGCTGTCCTATGCGCAATCACAATGGAAGCATCTGTAGGACGCCACTATGGGCCGCACGTCTGCATCCACAGAACCACCTGTAAGTAGTTGTAGGACCGCACGTTTGTCGGTCGCACAACTTCGCACATGCGTATGTCTTCCTCTGACGCCTGGTAAGACCGCCCCTGGCCAAGATAGGCAAAGAAACATGTGATGTACTTTTAGTAGGTGGAATCGTTCACCCACGTCCTGCGGGTACCTTTGCACGTGAGCATCCCACCTACTGTACCGTTCACACACCCAGCTTGTTTAGAAATGTTCGGGGCACGTGTGCTGTACTTTTAAGTAGTCCGGGGATCCCAAAGGTATCCATAGGACACCTATGCAAATGGGCACAAAATATTCCGGCCAATATGTGTCCCGCGGACAGCCGTCTCAATGGAGAACAATCGCAACGTCACCATGGGAACAGAACCACGCTGCGCGTGGGCCCTTATTTGGCGGACACGATCCGGGCCCGTGCACATCAAAGAAGTACTATTTTCTGCAATGTATGCAGTGTTACTGTGAAAGTGTACTCTTACAGAGGTCCTACACTCTCCCTTTTGCATCTACATATTTTTGGGAAAGATTTAGGGCCACTTTCCAGTTGCACATGCTCCACAACAGTCCTATAAAAGGCCACACCCCAAAGCTGCGCAGCGATCCGTGTTTGGCTTTCCAGAAGAGAGCAGGGGTGCACATTGCTTCGTGCAGAAATAGCTTTGTGACCAATTTTGTGCCTCAAAACTATCTTTCCAAGTAATCAAGTAATGGCCACCGGGGCTGCTGCTTCTACCTCTGACTCAGCAGCACCCACACCACCACCAGAACCACCTCCTTCTGAAGGGTCTGAACAAGGGAACAGGCGTGAAAATGTAGATGTAGATAAAGAAGGAAACAATTATAAAGTAGAGCGATTCCCCATTGCCTGCAGCCAGCGTGAGTCATGGGTGTGGAAACTATTTACCACCATAGGAGATGTGCCCAAATCTCATGCTAACCAGGTGAAATACACTGAGTACAAGTACTCAGTCGCGGAAAACCTGGCTTGTACAGCTACGGCACCACCGCCATTCGGCAGCGACTGAAAACGAACCACAAGGCAGCTGTTCGGAGGGTTGTCCTCTTTGAACAAGGCAGTAGCTTAATTTCCTCTGCAGGATACTCTGTATTTGCTCCTGCCATCACTAGGCACAATCCACTGAGCCAGAGCATCCCAAAACCAGCCTTCCATGCCATACGCACATCAGCAGACCCATACCTTTCAAAGGTCACTGTATTGTGCATGTACTGCGACGCAATACTGTGCAGGAGGGAACAACTTCGAAGTGGTTTCGAGGATTCGGTTCGGGAGCATGATAAAGAGTGCCCCTACCCAAGTAAGGTCCACCCAACATCTTCTGCTCTCCACTTGCAGTTTCTTATCCCTGTGGTTGGTACCCTTTGCCAAACCTCCCTTCCATTCCTTTGCTTCTGTGGCGTGTCTTAGAACAACAGGAAAAATGCAACACAGCCATAAGGGGAAAAGGGAGACAAAAAGGCTCTTTTCAGAGCCATCTTGCACTGTTCAAAAATAGAATTTCAATGAAAGCATGCAGGCGGTCCCACAGCCTATAAGCGATGCGTACAGGGTGGTGAACAATGGCCAGCGCGACTCTGTCAAAAATATTGTATGCATTCCCAAAACGAAGTGGTGGATCTGAAAAGAGCCTTTTTGCGCTGTTTGTGTTTTAAGGTTGGAAGTGGTGAACACCCACAGGGGAAATTCTTGCTAAACTTCCAGGAAGCGCTGCACTGCATTTTGGATATTTTGCAGAAACAGCTCTTTGCCAGCAACAGTCAGATGAAATCCATCTGAACGAAAAATGGTGCTACTACAAAACGTAATGTTATCATTGTGGAAGGAGAACATGCCAATGTCTCGCAAAAAAGGCGCAAACAGCCTTGTTCACATTGCACCGCGCATTCTTCATTTGTGGCCCACACGAGGAAGAACGCAGCCACATCTGTCTCTGGGCAATGCGAGAAAACATTATGTGCGACTTTGGAAACATTGCCATGAGTTGCAGAAATGTCTCCTTCATCGCAAACTGCAGTGAGATGCCGCTCAACTGTTCCCTCCACAATGAACAATAATAATATCTGGTTTATCGAGCATCACCAAACTGGCGCAAAGTGGACCCACATGCAGCCACTTCATCCAACGTATTCCATACCATCGACATTATAGAACCCAAAGTGTGCAGCCAGTTCACAGCGTTTGGTGTAAACCTTTAACCAATGTATCCAGGAGTCGCCCAAAAGCCATATAGTCTGCCTACTAAATGGCACACCCATACCCGTAGACATGTGCACTCCTATTTGCAAACACACCTTCTGGCACAATCTGTTGTTATACACCACACCCAGGAAATCCTATTGACCAATCCCAACTCCTGCATAGCCCTATTTCCATGCCAGCCACCCTGAAAAGTCCTGGATGTAGCACGTGCGCACCTCCAAATGCTGCGGCTTTCACCAACACATTGTCCTGTGTGGGTGGGTGCGCAAACACATTTGAAGCAGGATATACAATGCCCTCTTTGTTGGTAGTTGTGAAAAGTGTTTTTTATTTTTTTGTAAAGCAACGTGTAAAGAAATACCTTTTTGTTTGGTATTTGTTGTGGATTGCTCTCTGCTTTTCCTCCTTATATTATTACACAAGCTTCTGCAAACTACATTTTACATTGTGGAACACAAGACTATTTTCAATAGGGGAAAAAAGAAATATCAGCTCGACTGACAAATGTCACATTAGAAGCACTAAGGTTCTCATGGGCACAGAAGAACATCCCAGCATGGAACAGAAAAGCAGACATACACCTGATTCGATAATCCGTAGTCCCATTCCATGGCAAGCATATTAAGAAGGACAGCATGTAGCATGTGTGCTTTCCCAACTACCGTGAGGGCCGTGCCCCAGTAAAACAGGGGCAGTCCTTCTTACCTTTCCAGTAGTCTTTTCCCAGCACACCCTCATTGGCTACTGTTAAACTGTCACACACACATCCACCAATTACATCCAAGAATTTTGCATCTAATGCTATCATTTCTTTTGAACAGTCCATACTAACCGTTAAACACGCAGAGTTCAAGTGTCCTGTGAATCAAAAGTACCTGAACTGGAAAGTACTATAAAACATCCACATCCATTGGCATCACCACCCATCACCACGCCCTGCAGGTATCAGTACTTTTTGTACAGTACATTTGCAACTGTGTTATAAGTCTGTCGCAACAGGGAACCTGGCACTGAATCTCCATAATGTACTGAAAATGCATACTGTTATATATCTCCCATCACCTACCAAGAAATGGCTCCTACAGTGGTAGTTGCTGGCAAAGTTGGCATTTGCCCATAGCAGCCATTGTTATATGCCAACAGTTACTCTGTTCTTTCGTTCCGTCAATTTTATGATGCTTTCCCCCATTAACGAACCTCCTATGAATTTTGTAAAAATCGCACAGAAAAGGATCAGCCAGCGTATCCCACCGAAC
This sequence comes from Ambystoma mexicanum, assembly GCF_040938575.1. Taxonomy (NCBI): domain Eukaryota; kingdom Metazoa; phylum Chordata; class Amphibia; order Caudata; family Ambystomatidae; genus Ambystoma; species Ambystoma mexicanum. The sequence continues at coordinate 383,953,008 of NC_090929.1, read as the reverse complement.
TAAGCCAAATGCATACATTGCATGCATAACAACAGTTTCCTACCACTTACCTCACACAATTTAGAGATTGCAACATTACTTAAAAGAGAAAAACATTTCTGTGTGCATTGACAACAGTATCATTCATAAATGCACATAAGGAAATTATAGAACGTAAACAATGGCTCCACTCATGTAGCAAGCATATATATGTAGAAAAGTACATGCAAATACACACACGAAAACATTCTGCTTTGCAATCTGTACCTCTTTCCGAACCTTTTTGTCATCCTTCCACAATGAGAAGTACTCCATTTTCAAAGTGAATACTCCTAAACTAATACACACACTTGCTAAAAAGGACATCATACAAGACACTTACAAATAATCCACCTACCACCTTACCAAACATGCTTATGCTCCCAAGTCCCCATTCATATAGTAAGGTATCTATTTATACACACACACACTTTCTCTTCCTGCCAAGACATCCCCCTGCACTTTTAAAGAATGTATTGTACAAATGCAATCACTATGCCATTAGCAAACATATTTTCTTACCATTTTCTTATACAGGTGCAGTACCCACCTCTCTCCTGTAAGCCACTTGTGTGTCCACTACACAATACAACCTGCAATAAACCTACTCTCACCAAGCAACAAAGTAAGTACAATACCATTGTAGTGTTTTACGTCTTATTGGGAGAGTGCACAAATCTTGTATTGTAGAATATAGATTTGCGGCAACCCACCAATATGTACTTCATTGTTACTCATGACACCTCTACAGGTGCTCAGTGTTTATTATGTCGCCACCATTAGACTAACCCCCACATAGTACGATACTGTCCCCAACCGAAATTTAGAGGCCATTAAACAGTGACACACTTCCATGTATTTGCCTACCCTCTTATTCAAACACTCATGCACATTGCACAAATATACATTTGAAAATCTGCACACCCACACTTCCCTTTCTTCTCCAACAGCTACTACACAATGCCTACCAAACTGCAACTCTGTAGAATGCAACGCAGAAATAGAGCCACGCAACCTAAAAGCATAGAAAGTAGCCATCCACTGCAAGCAGAACTTCTACAGAAAGTTGAAAGAGCTAATACAGTCATTATGCAAAACGGATGCACCTACCACTAACGAAAGTGTCATTCATCTGTCAAAATGTGACAATGAAAAGAAATGCACTAAAAAGAGTGCAACTCAAACTACTGCTAACAGAGCACGCACAAATGGTAATGTAACCACAAGCAAGCATTCCAAAAAATGAATTTGGCAAAAAATAATTAACCCACAGAGTCCTTCAGAACCTTATAAATAGAGGGGAGAAATCACGCTGAACCCTCAAAACTTACTGCAGAAAAGTAATCATGGAAGCTCTTGTAGACAGTGCAGTGATCGTGAAATGGAAATTGTTTATGGTAATTTTGAACAGAATGAAACCACTAACAACATTAATTGCTAAACTACAAGCAGTACTTCAAAACAAATGCAATATAAGCATAGATATCGTTGGCCACATCTACACAGGTGAGTGGAGTCACACCACCAACACAGAGCCACTGAAGAATCATATAAACAAGAGCAAACAAACCAAATTGCCTTACATCGGAGTGGATGAGGGTATAAAATGATACACAATACCATAATAGTAGAAGAAACACTGCTTTCAGAAATATCCCCATCAAACTTAGATGTCACTCTCCAATCCACCAAACCAACACGCCTCACCTACAAATGGCCTTGCACATCAATGTGTAGCGTTTGTCAATGCTTAATCAAATCATTGCAGCAGTTCCTCAATCACTATGTGAAAGTCAACGAGTAAAGAAAAATGAAAATACTACAAACTATGGACTCCTGTCCAGTGCGCAATTACACAGGAATACAAGGACATTTCTTGGCCTATATTTCTAGACCTGCTTGCAAAAGCACCTTCCACCGTATCAAAATGTTAGCAACTCACCATTCAACTGTCAGAAATCTAGTTTACAAACTGTACTATGCAAAAAGTCCAGCTTTAGCATTGCACCATTTAAATTATATTCTCCTACACAGTACAGCCAAAGAAGTGCTCGAAGAAATGGAGCACATCCAAAGGAAATATTGTGGAACTGAAGAGCACTAACAAACTCCAGCATTTTCAGACAAAAGTACTGACAACATTGCTGATGGAACTTGTTATGTCACACATACAAAAAAGAAATAAAAAAGTTCAAAAGCACATCTGCTGAAATGTCAAATCAAGTATGTCTGTGTTGTCGTAGAACTTTCTATAGAAAGAGCACCAAAACTATAGATATCATGCAGAAAATAGAAGACAATGAGGAATCCCAATGGTTTCAATTAGCTCTGTACCTTTATTAATTCCTCGTTCCAATCTGGAATGGTCCCTAATAATCTGAATGACGCCTGGGTCATCCCTCTCCTAAAAAAAACGACCCTAGATCCTGAGATACCAACCAACTACACCCCCCCTCCCATCACTACGGTCCTGTTTCTTCTAAAAATATTAGACAGAGCAGCATACTTACAGATACAGAACTACCTGGAAACAAACAATCTTCTCGGTGCCAGACAATCGGGCTTTAGACCTAAGCACGGGACAGAAACGGCCCTCCTAGACCTCAAAACTCAAATTGAGGACTTAAAAGACAACGGCAAATTGGCCCTTCTACTCCTACCAGACCTATCTGCAGCTTTCGATCTGGTCAATCATCAAATCCTTTGTCATCATCTGAAAACTGCAGAATGATTGGATTAGGTCATTCCTAGACAATAGACAAATGAGAGTATTTTCACCCTCTTCCTCAGCTGACCCCACATCAGTCCCTTGCGGAGTCCCTCAAGGGTCCCGTGTATCCCCCACACTCTACAATGTATTCACCAAACCTTTGTTTGATGTGCTTGATTATCTGGGCGTCACTTACACTAATTATGCGGACGACACCCAGATACTCATTCCCATCACCGGTGACTACATTGCAGACTCTAAAGCTCTGAACGACATTTACCAAGTCATCCAAGTTTGGATGGCCCAACATGGGCTCTTTCTCAACGACGACAAGACAGAGCTCCTCATCTTGGGTACACAACAGAGACTCAATAAGCTGAACCCATCGTTCAGCTCTTTCAATATTGATGGTAATTCCATCAAGGTATCCAAAGATACCAAAACACTAGGAATCTACCTAGATTCCACACTCTCCCTATTTAGACAAACTAACACAGTCGTCGCTGCCTCGGCTTACACATGCAAGTTGATCACAGCCAGCCGCCCATTCCTTTCTACTCAGAATTGCATCACCCTTGCCAGGACATTGGTTATGTCCAAATTGGAGTATTGCAACGCACTGTACCAAGGCACCAACCAACGCGACATTAACAAACTCCAGATCACCCAAAACAACGCCATCAGAGCGGCCCTCAATATCCCGAGATCAGCACATATCTCTGAAACTAGGAAGAACCTTCACTGGCTCTCAGTCGCCCAAAGGATTTCATTGAAATCGCTGGCCCTTACCTACAAATGCGTAAACAACCAGGCCCCCATCTACCTAGCCTCGCGATTCACCCTACACATTCCTACTCGGTCACTTAGATCTGCCCAAATTCAATGCCTCACTATCCCCAAATACAAGCTTCAAACAGCCAGAGGTGCTAGCTTCCCAGTCCAGGCTGCCATACTCTGAAACACTCTGTTAGGGAGAATTCTCTTATAAGGCTAATTTCCCAAACCTAGTGAGTCCCCTAGCAGCTTCGCTGGATTTTTGGGGTTTGTTTTTTTCTCCTGCTAAGAGTGAGACTCTTTTACTCCCACTCTTAGGCATGATTTGAGGTATGTCTTTGACTTGTTATGTGCTTATGGGCTATGGGGTTCTTTTTACTCCATAGGGTATCATCTGTTTTTCTGTATGTGTGGTACACAGCACCCTCAGTGCAATACCACAGGGGTGTCACAGTGACCCCCAAACATAGACTACATACCCTGGGACTGACTGCTTGTGAAAATTGTGAACAGAACCAGTACAAATCATCATATTGTGGAAGTACTGGAAGGGGTTAATTATATTGCCCCTGCGTCTGTTTTCAAGGGGGCACTTTCCAGTCCCCCCTTTTCGAGTTTCTGGCTGGTGGCAGTGGTTACCACGCAAAATATTCCTCTGGAATATTCTCTATGGAGTTTTCCCATTGATTTTAAACGCACCACTTTTTGGTGCAATGTTAAAGATACCGCCGGTTTATTTATTTAATATTAAATCCCCGGTTGGGTCTTTTTGCCATAACTCTTTTCTAAAATGGTGTTTGTGTCCGTCTCTGTAGCTCTGACCAAGGTCAAGCCCTTTGTTCCACTATTTTGGCGGGCTTCTCCACAGCAGCCTTTCCAAATGGTGCCACTCTGTCTGGGTTCCACAGGAGGGGTGGAGGGGGGAATTGGCACCCTGGACTAGAAGTTGCACTCTACTCTGATTGGCCCAGTGGTGAGCTGCCCGGCTCACCACTTAGCATATGTGATTGACAGCTAGGCTGATGAATGGGGGTTTTTCTGCATAAAAGCAGGGCCTTTGGGACTGGAACTTCAGAAGTCGCCACAGGACCTAAGAATCCGAAGAGGGAAGAAGCTGAGCCATCTGCAACGACGACACCACCAGTGAAGCCCTGCTGCAACTACCTCACCACTTTCCCGACGACAAGAGAAGATCTTCTGCTGGACGAGTCTTCTTCCTCTGAGCTGGTGGGATCAACCAGTTCGCCCATTTCGCCTTCCAAAGATGTCTTTGGTGGAATCGCCTGTGCCAAGCACCCTGGCGGCCGGATAGCCAAGCTTCACCACTTTGACCACGAATAAAAGGAACACACCTTTTACCGACGAACTCCGGGGCTAGTTTCATCCCTGTGCAGTGCATCGACTCCATGTTTCCTCCTCGACGAGATCCTCTCTTCCCCTGGTTGAAACAATGAACTGCAGCCACTGACAGGAACAACTGCCACCGCTGAAGCTTGCTCTCTCTTTAAGGTACTGTGTCCTGCCTGGCCTCCCTTTCTTCGGTTTGTCCAAGGTGACCCTTAAATCCTTGGCTTTCCAACTGGGTTGGCCCCAGACCTTCTAACTTTACCTTTCTGAATCACCCCAACCTCTTTTGAACACTCTGCAAATACTTTTAGTGCACTTTAAACCGTGTGATCCTGTGCACATTTCGCTTTGCCCCATTTAAAGTGGGCCTGGCCTATGAACTTTGGCTCTACAGTATAACCTGCCTTTCTCCCCTTGCTCTGAACTCTTAAAAGTGTTGGGAACTGTTTTATTTTTATGCTCTGCCTTTTTCTCGCCCTTTAACTACATTATCAGAGTGCCATCTTGGTTAAGCGCTCACATCTGTTCCTACAAATAGTAGCGTTTTAACCCTGACTTGTCTGATAGCTATTAAGGGAGGTGTGTATACTTTACCTGACTGTGTTTTAACTTGCTTTTGATTGAGAGTGTTGGATATGCCATAAAGTGTGTTTTAAATAAATAATTATATACTTTTTATACAAAGCTCTGGTCAGTGTTTGTTTGCTCTACTGTGTTTTGGCCCTATTGTGTATACTCTACATACTGCCCTACTCTTCTTGAGAGAAGTCTGACTGCTCAACCACAGCTACCAGGTAAATCTGGGTGGTGCAGACTGCTACCAATTGTGTTTACTGCTTACTCCTGTAGTCTTAATCTTTTTGCAGTGTTCCACAAGGGAACTGCACAGGATTCTGCCTAACACTGGTGTACAGCGGTGGGATTTGTATTGAGTATACATTTTAGAGTGTCTAAATACCTTATTGCAACTAACCACAAAGCTTAGCACTGTAAAAGCTATTTTTTTCAACAAGTCAACTATGGAAAGTTACAGCCAGGAGTCCCTTTCTGCAAAAACTGCTGATTGTCTAGAGTTCTTTGTGACATAAGGATCCCCCTGCAAAAGGCAAGAAAATGGAACTTATAGAAAGATTGTTAGAAAATCAAAGTCTGGGTAGTGGTTCAGAGGAACCTACATCCCCAGCAAATGTAGACAACAGTGATGAAGTTAATATGGATCAAAGTGTTGATAATATTGTTGTAGAGTCAGATGAGGACAGTGAGGCCAATGTAAATGCCCCTACTGGCCCTCTGCACCAGGATACTCCTGCCAGGAGAGACACTGGGGCTAGCAGAACAGTAGTGGATGAACGCTTTTTCAAACCTGAGGATGTGGCTAAGGCACCCAAAGGTCCCACTAGAAATTCTGGAGGCCCTGTCCAGATGGTTCCTATTCTACCAGCCCTCATTCAGTGTAATAACATGACAGTGAGGATCCCTGTCAGTGTTCAGACTGAGGTGCCTGGGTGAGTCCTGTTGGGGAATGATCTAAAAACTCTAGGAGTAGTATCCAGTACCCCAGGCCTCCCAGTATGGAGACACAGAACCTAACTAAATTGGCTAGAGAGGCCACCTTAAGGGGCCACTCTAAGCCTGTGGAAACCTCTACTGAGAACCCCACTACAAGCCCTGAGTTGGTAAATTGACCTCTGACCCAGGCACATTTCAGGCTAAAATGTTAGGGAAATGGGAGCCCGAACCAAGCTCCATCATTGTTCCCCCAGTTTTAGAGTCTTTGACTCCCCCTTCTTCCGAGGAAGAGGTGGATAGACCAACTGGACCCCTACCAAGGCCTAAGAGAACTGGTAATTCTCAGTGCTGGTGGAAAACCAGAAAAGAAAAGTCTAAGGCCAAAAACCTTCAGACTGTTGGACCTTCTACTGAAGACTCCAACTCAAATCCTAGTATTGGGAGTGAAACTCCTAAAATAGGTGAGGTAAGATCTAAGAGGAATAGGAAGCAGGTACAATGCCTAACCCCAACCCCTCCAACCAAGAGGCCTGAGAACCAACCTGCTCCCAACATAGAGGTGGTGAGGAACCTTGGAGGCCCCTCTAGATCTAAGGGAATCCTTTATAAGGACCCCTTGAAAAAGCCTAACACACGTTCAGAAGTTGTACCAACTTCTGAGGGACTGGTCAACCAGATCCCCTATAGATTTAACAAGGAAGATGTTCCTCAAAGGGTTTGTAGGTCATATAGCTTACAAAGGAAAACCTTTGATTTATCCATTGAACACAGGTCAAGGTGTCACCACCAAAATGCTGATGGTCTCTCTAGGATGTTTGTAACCGACTAGAGGTATGAGATTCATCCAGGAGTGTATTCAGTCCTCCTGTCCCTTAGTCTGGGGGGGGGCGAGTGTTAGGGAGAATTCTCTTATAAGGCTAATTTCCCAAACCTAGTGAGTCCCCCAGCAGCTTTGCTGGATTTTTGGGGTTTGTTTTTTTCTCCTGCTAAGAGTGAGACTCTTTTACTCCCACTCTTAGGCATGATTTGAGGTATGTCTTTGACTTGTTATGTGCTTATGGTCTATGGGGTTTCTTTTTACTCCATATGGTATCATCTGTTTTTCTGTATGTGTGGTACACAGCACCCTCAGTGCAGTACCACAGGGGTGTCACAGTGCCCCCCAAACATAGACTCCATACCCTGGGACTGACTACTGTCTCCCAGGGCACGTAAAGTCACCATTGGCTTTACTAGTCCAAAATTGTGAACAGAACCAGTACAAACTATCATATTGTGGAAGTACTGGAAGGGGTTAATTATATTGCCCCTGGGTCTGTTTTCAGGGGGCGCTTTCCAGTTCCCCCTTGTGGAGTTTCTGGCTGGTGGCAGCGGTTACCACGCAAAATATTCCACCGGAATATTCTCTATGGGATTTTCCCATTGATTTTAAACGCACCACTTTTTGGTGCAATGTTAAAGATACCGCCGGATTATTTATTTAATATTAAATCCCTGGTTGGGTCTTTTTGCCAGAACTCTTTTCTAAAATGGCATTTGTGTCCGTCTCTTTAACTCTGACCAAGGTCGAGCCCTTTGTTCCACTATTTTGGCAGGCTTCTCCACAGAAGCCCTCCAAATGGTGCCACTCTGTCTGGGTTCCACAGGAGGGGTTGAGGGGGGAATTGGCACCCTGGACTGCGTTGCCTCGGCAACCCAAGCCGCACTCTACTTTGATTGACCCAGTGGTGAGCCGCCCGGCTCACCACTTAGCATGTGTGATTGACAGCTAGGCTGATGAATGGGGGTTTTTCTGCATAAAAGCAGGGCCTTTGGGACTGGAACTTCAGAAGTCGCCACAGGACCTAAGAATCCGAAGAGGGAAGAAGCTGAGCCATCTGCAACAATGACACCACCGGTGAAGCCCTGCTGCAACTACCTCACCACTTTCCCGACGACAAGAGAAGATCTTCTGCTGGACGAGTCTTCTTCCTCTGAGCTGGTGGGATCAACCAGTTCGCCCTTTTCGCCATCCAAATACATCTCTTGGTCGAATCGCCCGTGCCAAGTACCCCGGCGGCCGGACAGCCAAGCTTCACCACTTTGACCGCCAATAAAAGGAACGCACCTTTTACCGATGAACTCCGCGGCTGGTTTCTTCCCTGTGCAGTACATCGACTCCACGTTTCCTCCTCGACGAGATCCTCTCTTCACCTGGTTGAAACAATGAACTGCAACCACTGCCAGGAACAACTGCCACCGCTGGAGCTTCCTCTCTCTTTAAGGTACTGTGTCCTGCCTGGCCTCCCTTTCTTCGGTTTGCCAAAGTTGGCCCTTAAATCCTTGGCTTTCCAACTGGGTTGGCCCCAGACCTTCTAACTTTACCTTTTTTGAATCACCCCAACCTCTTTTGAACACTCTGCAAATACTTTTAGTGCACTTTAAACCGTGTGATCCTGGGCACATTTTGCTTTGCTCCATTTAAAGTGGGCCTGGCCTATGAACTTTGGCTCTACAGTATAACCTGTCTTTCTCCCCTTGCTCTGAACTCTTAAAAGTGTTGGGAACTGTTTTATTTTTCATGCTCTACCTTTACTTTACCTGACTGTGTTTTAACTTGCTTTTGATTGAGAGTGCTGCATATGCCATAAAGTGTGTTTTAAATACATAATTAAATACTTTTTATACAAAGCTCTGGTCAGTGTTTGTTTGCTCTACTGTGTTTTGGCCCTATTGTGTATACTCTACATACTGCCCTACTCTTCTTGAGAGAGGTCTGACTGCTCAGCCACAGCTACCAGGTAAATCTGGGTGGTACAGACTGCTACCAATTGGGTTTTCTGCTTACTCCTGTAGTCTTAAACTTTTTGCAGTGTTCCCCAAGGGAACTGCACAGGATTTTGCCTAACACACTCTGCCACGTACCATTAGAAATCTACAGTCACTGAACCTATTTAAACACAAAGCTAAGCTCTGGGTAGTCACCACACATAACCAATTGTCTTCTTGAACAGTCGAACACCACGACTTTCTGTATGCCTGATTAAATCTGCACTGTTCTTGTACTCTACTGCTCTTGTCTATGCATATATCTGACTGTAACCTTAACTGTAACCTTGACTAATTGTAACCTTAACTTTAACTCTGCCAGTTTTGTAATTTACTATTTGAAGATATGCCTTTCCTGTAACTCTGTTTGAAGATATTCGCCCGGTTTCCCCCCCGGGCCTGGTTGCGCTATACAAATAAAATAAATACAAATACAAATAGCTGAAAACAAAAACGAAATTACTAACACCTCCATACTGTGCACATACTGCACTGCAAAACTGGACAGTAACCAAATGCCTCCACGGGCGATCAGTAATAATTTGGACGTTTTGCCACTGCCAAACCCACTGCAGCAGCGTAATTTGTATGAGAGCATTATAATCCAAACAGTGCACCCATTTCAAGCAATAATACGACTTCAACCGAAAACTGCAAAATTGCCTCCCACCGAATTACTGAGAGGCATTCATGGGAAAGTAGTTTATTTACCATTAGATCTGAAAGAAAATGTAGACACTCTACAAGTGCAAGGGCCAATACAAGAATCTTTGATTGTCCTGGTAAATGGTGTACCTACAAAAGACAAAAGAAATTGGCAGCAACTAGTGGACTTAAACAAACATAGGCAATCCTTGCAATACCTTAAAAAAACAATGAATACTACAAGGAAATAAACGGTGATGAAAACCTGAGAGAAACCACCAAAATAAGTCAGGACTCCGCAACAACTGGCCAATTTCAGCGTCTAGATCCTACTGCAGCATCCAATATTTTAGATCACATACAGTTCACCTACTGCACTCCAAAGACATATCAAATGCGGCAAGCCAAAGGAGCGCCAATCAGTATATGGGAAAAAAGTGTAGAAGTATGAGCCTTTCCTCTACTCTTCCCGACTGGAAAAGGTAGACGATATGATGAAAAATGGACACAAATAACAGCATCAGAATACCGCTGTTTACGAATGTACTCTGAAGACCGTAGATTTAGACAGAACGCAGTGTAAATATTCACCACCTCTTTGAAAGTGAACTGGCAACGCATTGAAAACAGGTTTCCATTTTCAAAACATGTCTGCTATACAGCTACTTCAAAAGGTGCAAGACAAGGTGCCTCATTATGACCCCGTCGGTAAGTATCGGTCATTACTGGCATGGCGCAATTACCGTGTCCGTGCTGGCATGAGACCGCTAAAAGCGTCCCATTACGAGTTCTTGGGCACGAACATTGCGCCATGCAGTTAATGAAATCACTGCCATGCCGCCAAAGGGCTAAAAATCCCACTTACCGGCATCGTATGCAGTGCAAATAGCACCTCCGGCATCCTAGCTATCGGCATTAGCGGTCACCGCTCATAAGGATAACCGCAAATAGCGGGAACTGCTATTAGCGGTGACTGTAAATAAGCGGATCCGGAAGTAGCGTCATCGCACAGGAATGGGAAAGAGCATGGCGGCCATCTTTAAAAACACAATCCATTGCCATCCTCTGTAACCAGGAGACATCTGACCCCCAGAACTCCCACACACCTCAACCATCACCCCTCTGATATCAGGATGCCAAAAGTTGTTAAGAAAATCGGAGATCGGCTGCGGCAGGAGCGCTTCTCAAGATAGGAGCTGACCATTTTGCCGGAAACCCTCCAGGAACATGCAGACGTTGTGTTTGCAACAGAGATGACCCGACCGGCGCTGCTGCGGAAAAAGCAGATTTGGGCTATGGTCGCCCAGAGGGTCAGTGCTGTCGGCACAACACCCCGCACCCCAAAACAATGCCGCAAGCGGTTGGACGATCTACGTCTCCGCGTGAGGAGCATACTGGCAGCAAACAGGAATCTTGGGATGGCGACAGGAGGAGGTGCGGAGTCCCCCCTGAAACTCCAGCCATGGGAGGAGATATGTGCCTCCACCATAGGCATGGAGTCCATAGAAGGAGTTGGGGACATGGAGAGAGGAGCACGTCATCAGCCGATGCAGGTAGGTGTCTCAAATCTAACTATGCCAATACCACCACGATGATGTCCAGATGAATGGGAAGTGCAATGATGCATACTGTAATGCTCACCTGGCTCCCACGGAGGCGCTGGTCTGGTCTGGGTTGCTGTGGCCTCTTCAAGCGTGATGCGCAGAATTCGGACCACCGATTGAACAGGACCCTCAAATCTTGCTTGTCTGGCCCGTAGGAATATCCTTCTGCAGATGAGAAAGGGGATTAACTGTCTGCTGAATAGTGTGCCTGCTCCCCGCTTTCCCCCTTCGTTCTCATCTGACTTCCTCCAAAACCCCCCAGTTTAAGCTCACCTTATGGTTTGGAAAGATGAACTCCATCCTGCTTCTGGTGCAGGGGCGCGCGTTCGTCCAGTTACTTCACTGGTTTTCAGAATGGCGCTGGCAAATCCACTTGACTTTTCTGAGCGATACACCGTAAGTATGAAGATGCTAAAGTTCAAGTGTGAGCCTCCTTTTATGTTGTTTCTCCTAACCTGTGATCTGTCCTTTATTTCAGGTGCAGAACCAAGGCGATGCGTTGAGGGGTTAAATTGCCGGTGGTAAAATCAGGTGAGTTAGTGATGAGGACGACCCCTCTAAATGTCTTTATAATTCCCCAGTAATGTCTTTTGTCCTTTCCCCATAGGGGCCGGGGTGCGGTACCTGCCAAAGATGCGGCGCCGACCCGAGATGTGGAATGGTTCACCAAGAAAAGCCGGTAAGTAATATGGCTGAAAATTCGGCCTTCCTCTTGTGTTCCCTTGCTCACCTTTTGTCTCTTCTTCTCTCCCCTAGGTGCAGAGATGTGGCGACTGGTGCTGAGAGCCGCGATGGAGCCGGGCGGCGTCTCGGGAACAGGTGAGTGAAGCGTGGTGCTGCAGCGAGCACGCAGTGCTTTTAAATGGAAGTCCTCCTTCAGGAATGCTGGCGTGAAGATTCCGGATGCAGGTAAGAAGGTTGAATAAGTTCTTGGTTTTCACCTTTCTCTTCTCTTCTTTCCTTACAGGTGTTCCAGGTTCGAGGCGGGCGTGGCTGGAGTCCAGGTGCAGGAGATGACACGGTGAGCGTTCAGCTGCTGGGATGCAGAACAACGCGAAGCACGTGTGGCTGTCCGGGCGTGGCTTAAATAGCCTTGGAAGAAGTTCCAGGTGAGTATTCTTCCACAGCCCCACCCAAGTAACAAAATAGTTCCCTCAGAAAAATAGTCCCTCCTAAGCCTCATTTGGCTTGGTTCTTCATGCAGCATGGTCTGCATCAGGTGAGTGTGCAGCATGGTCTGCTTCAGGTAAGTGCACCAAACACTTCCCCTTATGAGCCTGGTGCCTATGGCGCCAGGACTGATGTCCAACATGAGCCTGGTGCCAACGGCGCCAGGACAGAGTCCAAAGAGCCCCTATAAAGGGCCGCTGGGCTTTTACCCGGGGGCGTGATGCCTGCTCCCGGGGGTGCTGGGCCTGGCCTGGTATTCCGGGGGTAGGCATCATGACAGCACTCCCCCCCAAGGCCCCTCCCAAGATCGTTCCCTCAGAAGGTTTCGGTTTGTTCAGGAAATTCCGATGGAACCTTTTTACTAGCCGAGGTGCATGTACGTGGTCGCTGGGTTCCCAAGATCTTTCCTGAGGCCCGTACCCCTTCCAATCAATTAGATAGAAAAGTTTTGATTTTGAGATCTTAGAGTCCAAAATGTTCTTCACCTCGAATTCAGGCTCCCCATCTATCTGGATTGGTTCTGGTGGCTTTATTAATCTGGTTCCTGGTTGCACTGATTTCAAAAGCGACACATAAAAAACGGGGTGAATCCGCATGTTAGCTGGTAGATCTAGCTTGACTGCCACTGGGTTAATTATAGCTTTGATCGAGTAAGGGCCTAAATACCTTGGATTAAAAGTCTGAGGTCCCTTGAGCGATAAGTGTTTGGTAGCCAACCATACTTGATCCCCTATTTGGTATGGAGGCGCCTCCTTTCAATGCAGATCTGAATTCTTTTTGTATTTCCCTTTCGCATGTTGTAAGTGTGCAGTAGCATCCTTGAAGGCTTGAGTAATCGTAGAATGCAAATGGTCCACTGCGGGCATTTCGAGGCTCAAAGGTGAGTCCAGGTCTGAAGTACGAGGGTGATGTCCATATAGGGTATAAAAGGGGCTCTGACCAGTTCCAGAGTGTATAGAGTTATTGTATGCATATTCAGCCACCCATAAAATATCCTTCCAATTACCCTCCGATTGGTGCAACATACATCATAGATATTGTTCAAGGGTCTGGTTCGTTCTCTCCGTCTGACCATCGGTCTGTGGGTGGTGGCTGGTTGAAAGTCTTACGTCGATTTGTGCCAGTTGACAACATTTTTTCCAAAAATGAGAAATAAACTGGCTTCCCCGATCGGAGATTAGTATGGACGGGAATCCATGCAGACGGATGATATTTTCGAGGAATTCCTTGGCAAGAACAAAAGCTGAAGGTAAACCTTTCAACGGAATAAAATGGGCCATCTTGGAAAATAAATCCACCACAACCAGAATAGTATTGTATCCATTACAAGAGGGCAGGTCCGTGATAAAATCTAGTGACAAGGTGTGCCAAAGTGCTGGTGGAATCTCTAAGCGCTGAAGAAGACCGGCGGGTTTTGATTTTTGACGTTTGTTTTGGGCGCAAACTCCACAGGACATCACAAAAGATTTAATATCCTTTCGCCAGGACGGCCACCAGAATTGTCGTTTAATTTTTTCCTCTGTTTTGGCAATGCCAGGATGTCCTTCCATCAGAGTATCGTGATGACGGGAAATAACCAGTTCTTGCAATTCCTTTTCTGGCAAAAATAAACGTCCTTGGAAGTAAGGTAAGCCATCGTTTATTGAAAAGTCAGACCCCCTTTTGACCCAATCCTGCAAGGCTGAAGAGTCCAGGAATAGTTTTACCCGTGCTTGAATGTCTTCAAGGGTTTGTAAAGTGGTTATCCCCAAGATTCTTTGTTCGGGAATTATCGGCACAGGTTCTGAGTTTGTGTCCATTTCTCCCATTCCAATTCGAGATAGCGCGTCGGCTTTGCCATTCTTACAGCCGGGACGGTAAGTGATTACAAAATCGAACTCAGCAAAGAATAAAGCCCATCGGAGCTGTCGTGAAGACTGAGCCTTGGCAGTTTTTAAATATTGTAAATTTCGGTGATCAGTGATCACCGTGATGGTATGCCTGGCGCCAAGAAGATAATGCCGCCAAGCCTTAAAGGCGGACTTAATGGCTAATAATTCCTTATCGGTGATTGCATAATTTATCTCCGGCGGCGAGAACTTTCTGGACCAAAATGCTACGGGGTGCAGTTGGTTGGTTTCGGGGTCTCTCTGGGACAGGACAGCTCCCATGGCTAAGCTGGATGCGTCGGTTTCGACTATATATGGGAGATCAGGACGCGGGTGTTTCAAAATAGGTGCAGACGTAAATTTAGCTTTTAATTCCTGAAAGGCCTGTTCAGCTTCCTCGGTCCATTCAAAACGTTTATTCTTCCGCAAGAGTGCAGTGATGGGTTGCACCACCCGTGAAAATTCCGGGATAAACCTGCGATAAAAATTGGCAAAACCAAGCATGCTTTGGACACCTTTCACCGAACTAGGTGATGGCCATTTGAGGATGGCATCCACTTTCCGTGAGTCCATTCGGACCCTTTAGGTGTCAGGATGAATCCAAGAAACTCAACCTTGGTGGTATGGAAAACGCATTTCTCCAGCTTTGCAAAGAGTTTGTGCTGGCGCAATTTCTCAAGGACGGCCCTGACATGTTTTCTGTGATCTGATTCCGAAGAGGAGTACTCCAGAATGTCATCGATATATACACGACAACACAGACATCGATGAGTTCCCGAAGGACATCGTTCATGAAGAATTGGAAGGCAGCAGGCGCGTTGCACAACCCGAAAGGCATCACCTGGTATTCGAATAGTCCATATTTTGTACGGAAGGCCGTTTTCCATTCGTCGCCTTCTTTTATTCGTACCAGATGATAAGCCCCCCGGAGATCTAACTTGGTGTATATGCAAGCGTCCTTCACCTGGTCAAGGAGTTCAGGGATCAAAGGCAGAGGGTAACTATTTTTAACAGTTATCTGGTTCAATGCGCGGTAATCGATACAAGTTCTAAGGTCGCCTTCTTTTTTTGGCACGAAGAACAAAGCCGAGGATGCCGGAGACTTTGACGGGCGAATGAAACCATTGGCTAGGTATTGATCTAAATATTGTCGCAAATGCAGATTCTCCGGCTCAGTAAGGGCATAAATCCTGCTACAAGGGGGTTGAGCACTGGGCACCAGATCGATTTGGCAATCGTACGATCTATGAGGAGGTAACGTGTTGGCCTGTTCCTTTTGGAAGACGTCCTGAAAGTCTTGGTATTCCGGAGGTAGTTGCATGGAGACAGAAGTTACTGATGCTAGACTGATCTTCAGATTTTCTGGGTAGCAGGTTTGTGCACACTCCGGAAAGGTTATTCTCTTCGCTCGCCAATCAATTCGAGGATTATGTGTCTCTAACTAAGGGATTCCGAGAATAACCTGAAACTGTGGAGCCTTGATTACATCAAACACAACTGCCTCCCGATGGCCGTCCGGACCTACAAGTGTCACCTCAGCTGTGGAATGTGTTACCGGTCCTGAGGCAATTTCGGTTCCATCAACTGTGGTGATGACATCTTTGCTGGTTTTAGGACGCAGAGGGAGGTTAATCCTGGAGACCAATTCACGATCCACGTAGTTTCCTATAGCCCCACTATCGATGTATGCCTTTATTGCATGCAACCGCTTAGGCTGTTCCGGATCTACGAGGACCATTGGCACAATGAAATGCGAGGTCTGAGAGTTCGTTTTCAAGCTCGGCAAGCGGACCCCTACGCTTGTCGGGCGGGGTCGTTTCCCGATACAGAGGTTTCATGGATTCTTTCAGCGGCTCCTACCACCTTCCTGGGCGGCCTTGCCGGGCAATCTCGTAGAAAGTGTCCAGAGGATCCACAATAAAGACATAAGTGCATCTGCCGTCTTCTTTCACGTTCCTTTTGAGTTAAAGGTCCTTTAACTCCTCCGATTTGCATTGGCTCAGAGGCTTCAGCCCCCTTGAGGTTAACGTGGGTCTTGACTAACACCCGGGTCTCAAACTTGGACCGATCTGCTTTTCTGTTTTGCAGTCTGTGATCCAATTGGACCACTAAGTCTATATATTCTGAGCATTCTTGGGGCGGATTTACAACTTGGGCCAGGACATCTTTAAGTTCTCCACGTAGACCTCGATAAAATAACGTGATTCTTTTATCCTCTGGCCACCCAGTTTCCACAATTAGTCTATTAAAGGTTGCAATGTAGGAAAGGAGGTCTTGATTGCCCTGTCGCAGAGATAGAAGTTCGTCATCTAGAGCCTGCCCCTGGGAGTGACGAGCAAATAACCTTTCCATGCTTGCATGAAATCCTTGAAAATCACGAAGAATCGGGTCATCTTGAGTTACCAGTGGAACTGACCAATCGGCAACACTGCCGCTGAGATATGACAATACAAAGGCTACCTTGGTCTGGTCATTAAGGAAGGTCCCAGATCTGCACAGGAAATGCAAACGACACTGATTCATGAATACGGCGAATCGTTTGGGGTCTCCAGCAAAGCGTTCGGGTGGGGCCAGCGGCATGTTTCCTGGTAGATTAATCTGCACCGGGTTACTGGAAAGCACAGGAGCGGGGTTCCCTCCGGAACCGGGTAAAGCCAGGTCATCAGTCCTTTCCTTTGATACAATCACTTCCCTCCTGAGAGCATTAGTCTCTTGACGAGTGGCGTGTACTTCGGCCCGTAATTCCCCCAGTAGTTGGGCCAACTGGTCAGTCTCAGAAGTTTCCATAGCGCCTGGGTGGGAATTTGTAGGAAGGCTTCGCGTTCTGTAATGCTCACCTGGCTCCCACGGAGGCGCTGGTCTGGTCTGGGTTGCTGTGGCCTCTTCAAGCGTGATGCGCAGAATTCGGACCACCGATTGAACAGGGCCCTCAAATCTTGCTTGTCTGGCCCGTAGGAATATCCTTCTGCAGATGAGAAAGGGGATTAACTGTCTGCTGAATAGTGTGCTTGCTCCCCCTTTTCCCCCTTCGTTCTCCTCTGACTTCCTCCAAACCCCCCAGTTTAAGCTCACCTTATGGTTTGGAAGGATGAACTCCATCCTGCTTCTGGTGCATGGGCGCGCGTTCGTCCAGTTACTTCACCGGTTTTCAGAATGGCGCTGGCAAATCCACTTGACTTTTCTGAGCGATACACCGTAAGTATGAAGATGCTAAAGTTCAAGTGTGAGCCTCCTTTTATGTTGTTTCTCCTAACCTGTGATCTGTCCTTTATTTCAGGTGCAGAACCAAGGCGATGCGTTGAGGGGTTAAATTGCCGGTGGTAAAATCAGGTGAGTTAGTGATGAGGGCGACCCCTCTAAATGTCTTTGTAATTCCCCAGTAATGTCTTTTGTCCTTTCCCCATAGGGGCCGGGGTGCGGTACCTGCCAAAGATGCGGCGCCGACCCGAGATGTGGAATGGTTCACCAAGAAAAGCCGGTGAGTAATATGGCTGAAAATTCGGCCTTCCTCTTGTGTTCCCTTGCTCACCTTTTGTCTCTTCTTCTCTCCCCTAGGTGCAGAGATGTGGCGACTGGTGCTGAGAGCCGCGATGGAGCCGGGCGGCGTCTCGGGAACAGGTGAGTGAAGCGCGGTGCTGCAGCGAGCATGCGGTGCTTTTAAATGGAAGTCCTCCTTCAGGAATGCTGGCGTGAAGATTCCGGATGCAGGTAAGAAGGTTGAATAAGTTCTTGGTTTTCACCTTTCTCTTCTCTTCTTTCCTTACAGGTGTTCCAGGTTCGAGGCGGGAGTGGCTGGAGTCCAGGTGCAGGAGCTGACACGGTGAGCGTTCAGCTGCTGGGATGCAGAACAACGCGAAGCACGTGTGGCTGTCCGGGCGTGGCTTAAATACCCTTGGAAGAAGTTCCAGGTGAGTATTCTTCCACAGCCCCACCCAAGTAACAAAATAGTTCCCTCAGAAAAATAGTCCCTCCTAAGCCTCATTTGGCTTGGTTCTTCATGCAGCATGGTCTGCATCAGGTGAGTGTGCAGCATGGTCTGCTTCAGGTAAGTGCACCAAACACTTCCCCTTATGAGCCTGGCACCTATGGCGCCAGGACTGATGTCCAACATGAGCCTGGCGCCAACGGCACCAGGACAGAGTCCAAAGAGCCCCTATAAAGGGCCGCTGGGCTTTTACCCGGGGGCGTGATGCCTGCTCCCGGGGGTGCTGGGCCTGGCCTGGTACTCCGGGGGTAGGCATCATGACACATACCAGGGTCAACCAGACACATTAGCACAAGACTGCCTACAGCCAGTGCAGAGCATCACCTTGTCCACATGCATAATGCACCCCATTTCTGTAGCTACCCACTTGCCTCCATGCATCACCCACCCAAGAGTGAGACAACCTGTATGTCACTCCCTCCAATGTGACTCATCCACCAATCCATATCAATGCAGCCACCACAATGCATGCTCAATGCCCGTAGACCCATCACTAACCCTCTCCCTCCTTTGGTCCCCCACAGGCACACAATCAGACAGCGCCGATGACGACACCGGTGCCACCCCAGCTAAGAAGGCCAGGGCCGAAGAGGAACAACACCGGCTCTCCACTTCAAGGGGCATAAGGAAACCCCTAAGACAGGAAATGGCCAGGAGCACTCCACTGGCCACAGCACCAATGGGCTCCACGTGCACAACTTTGGCACCAACAACAGCCAGCATTAGCCAAGTGTTGGCTGCCGAAGGAACTGCATCGGCTGAAAGCAGCACCATTGGAGAAACAGCTGCCACTGCAGCAATCTCGGATGACGAGGAAGGGGATGTGCTGCATGTTGACACTCCCCCCACTGGCCCCCTGCATTTCCCCCACCTGTCCCCATCCAGCCTGCCCGACAACACCATACACAGGCTATCTCCGGCAAACTCGTGGCCGGCTACTCCCAGCCAAACCACACCTGTGCAGGAGGGTAACAGTATTTTGGACACCCCTCAACCATCAACCACAGCCCAAATAACCCCAGAGGGGATGCAGGAAATTATAAGGTGCCAACAACAACTCACTGGCCTGTTGACACAGCATATCACAGAATGTGGGAGTGCTAGGGAGGAGATGCGTGATTGTGCTATTTCCCTGAGGTCAGCTATTGAGTCCAGTTCAAAGGACATACGCGCTGAACTGGCCGCAGTGCGGCACATACTGTCCGACTTGGTCCAAGCAATGCGGGACATGCGTCCATCTGAGCAACCGAGTTGTTCCTCCGCTGCCAGTTCCACCAGGACCAGCCCCGTGCGCAGGTCGGGCAGGAACCTGCGGCGATCGGACAGGGGTGCACCTGGTGCTGGGAGAGGGGGATGCCAGTAGGCACAGCCTTGTGTACTGGTGCCACGTGGTCCACTTGTGCACAGTCATGCACACCATGTTTTGGGGAGTAGAGGGGGGATGGGGGAGGGGGGAGTGGGTGTGTTGGGGAGTAGAGGGGGGAGTGGGTGTGTTGGGGAGTAGAGGGGGAGGGGGAAGTGGGTGTGCGGGGTGGTGGGCCTGTTCACTTAGTTTTGCCTATTCAATACACTTTTTGGTTAATCAGAAATCACATGTGTGGACATTGCTTATTGCGTAAGTGTGCTTAATTGGTTAACAGTCTACAGTGTCCATGTCCCGGACACACCCTGTGCCCCGAGTGCCATCTCCATGTAACCACCCCCATCCATGTCTGCAAGATACATTGATTGATCAGAGTCAGACGCATGGCACGTCCCTCCTGTGCATCGTTACGTCCCTTAGGTGCTGCCCCATCCCCAACATCCTTATCCTCATTGTCAGGTGATTGGATTGCTGTTCAGCGTCAGTGGGCAGGGGCACATTCCGTCAGATGCACTTATTGTGTAGCATGACACATGCCATGACGTTCTTGCCCACCTCCTGATGCCCGTACAGGAGTGCCCCACCAGACCGGCTGAGGCAGTGAAAACCTGCCTTCAAAAGGCCAAATGTCTGCTCAATCACCACACGGGTACGTGCATGCGCACGATTGTGGTCCTCTTCGTGCATGTTCTGCGGGTTACAGACTGTGGTAAGGAGCCACCTCTTCAAGAGATAGCATGCATCATCTGCATGTGGCCAACGATGTATGAGTAAGTTACTACATCATAATTGACCTCATTGAGTGACGACATAGCATGCGTGTATTTCTTATGTTCAAGGCCATTTCCATGCATGGATGGAGACACACGATGTGACTGGTATGTGTGTATTCCTCTTATGGACTGGTTTGCATGCCATCTACTAGTGGGCGCAGGAGGGTCAAGTTCTTTGTGAGTGCCCATGCACTGTGTTAGTCCACAGTGGTTTTTTCTGTGATGTTGAAGATGTCCGGTGATTTGTATGCTTTCATCCTGGCACCGTTGATGTCAGCCTCATGATGAACTCACTACGCACAACAAAAGGTGTCATACAATTCAGTTGGGCCTCTGTGTCATTGTAGTGGTATATTGATGTTTTTGGCCCTCATGTGACTCCTTTGCACGCAGTAATGGGGCACTGTCCTTTCAGTTGATGGTTTTTGGTGCTGTGTATTGGCCATAGTCATTGCTTGTACCTGCATTTTGATGAGGGGGATGCAATCTGATTTGGTACAGTGCACATGCATATGGCGGTGGAATGGTTGTGACACAGCTTCATGTACATGGTAGGGCTGCTTGCATCTTGCATTTTGTGGTCATGTATCATATCCCCAATGGTGATGATTGTGTCCCGGTCCAGACGGTACAGGGTGTGGATCTGCTCAGCGGTTAGGTTGAGTGGACTGGCTCTGGGGGATTGGGGGCTGCCTGCGTGGTGCCACTGGTTGTGCTGGTAGGGCATGCTGGGCCTGTCCTGCCCTCCTTCTCCTCCTGCGTCTCCTCTGTGCTGCCTGTTGTTGTTCTTGTTGTTGTTGTTGCACTTACACTGCAATCAGGTCCTCCAGACCCAGCATTGCTAGTAGTGTTGGGGTCATTGTGGAGTGTGACTGGGTGTGGGATGGGGTGGGGTGTGCTCCTTCTGTGCTTGCCCAGTCTGTATGGCCTCCACCTGTGCTGATTGTGTGCACATGTGGCAGTTGGGAACACTGCACATGGCCCTTTACGGTTGGTCCGTGATGGCGGTATTAGCACCATGGCGGTAAGGTACTTAACGCCCTTCACAATGGGGTTAATTGCATGTCCGCCCGACTTGTGATGTTCCCCACTTTGCACCATGTCGGTATTTGCGGCATGGGAGGCCGCGTGCCCGCGCCCTTTGCGCTTTTAGCGGCACCGTTCATTACGTTGCCATTAATAGCGCGTTGTTCAGTTATAATTGGCCGGAGCGGTAAACGATGCCGGTAATCCTTTACCGCCATTGTTTGCCACTTACCGCCAGGGTCATAATGAGGCCCAAGGACAAAGTTTTACAAGCAAGTATTACAAATCTCTTGGCAAACATGCGTGGTATGAAAGAGTACTGTTTCCGATGGCAGGCAGATGTACGGTGTATGCTACGCAACCTTGGCCCACCAACATGGTTTGTCACTTTAAGTTGTGCAGAGTATGCATGGGAAGACTTGCACACTTTCCTACAAATAGCAAACAAAAACAAAACAGGCGTAGACATGAAAACACCAGGGCAAGTAAGCAGCTTCATGTCTTTGGTTCGACAGAGTGTGAAAGGGAAATCTCCTAAGAACACATACTGCATAAAAAGCATCAAAGTACATCAATGATTACAATGCAATAATTGCCCTCCTATGGAATGCTAATGCTGACGTACAGTACATGGCTGACAATTCCACTGCAGTTGCACGATATGCCAAAGCCTACTTAACCAAAGCAGATAAAACACAGCTCAACGACCTCTGGGATGACCTATCATCTGACAAAACTCTGGCACAAACATTGTACAGCTTTGGCATAAAATTGCTGTCCCAAAGACAATGTGGCTGCTACGAAGAGCCGGACC
Organism: Ambystoma mexicanum; assembly: GCF_040938575.1. Taxonomy (NCBI): domain Eukaryota; kingdom Metazoa; phylum Chordata; class Amphibia; order Caudata; family Ambystomatidae; genus Ambystoma; species Ambystoma mexicanum. The sequence continues at coordinate 383,930,594 of NC_090929.1, read as the reverse complement.
GTTTAACCAGCATCGCCTTATATGGGAAACATGAAAACGTAGTGTGGCTAAGCCTTGGTCGTGCTGCATCCAGAAAAAAGAGTACTGAAATCGTACAAACAAACAATATCCAAAAACAATCCCAACAGCCAGGACATTTTGAAGAACAAATTATTGGACACATACTACCCAAACAGGAGTATTACTTTAGAAGCCATGTGCCTGTACCAGATGGCCCAAAACCTCTCATACAAAAATAACAATAAACCAGATGAGAACTAAGGTAGATACAGAGTGGAAAGTTGTGAAGGCAGCCTGGTGAAACTTACCAAACGCAGCCTAATTAATCATATGAAATTGTCATTAAAAACTCCTCAACACAAAGAACTGTACTACATGGCTCTACTGCAACTTTTCAAACCATGGAGAAAAGAAGATGTATTAGCCACCCACGCCTCCTATGCAGATGCTTTCAATGCAAGTGAAAGTACAATTACAGAAGGAAACTTTACACGTTACAAAACCATATTGGACAATGAACGCCAACAAGAACAAGAACTTCAAGCACAACTAAATGTCGACACTTCTGAGAGCAGTGAACCTTCTCTAACAGGCAGCCAAGTACCACTTGGACAGCCACTCATAGAAAATGAGGCAGAATTCTTTTTATTTTTTTTATTATTATTTGTGTTTAACCAAAGCAGTTTTTACAAAAGAAGTTCAACGCTTCCATTAGAGGTACTAGTTCGGTACTTTGGGACACCACTTTCGGTCGAGAAGGGGCCATTAGGCTAAGGACCGACTCCTACAGACACGGAGTTGGCTCTTTTGAGGGCCACTACTAGAAATTTGGCTGCCATCGGAGACCATTTTGCAGAATCGCCTGCCATTAATCGAAACCAGCCAGTTTCTTCATCCAAAACAGAAGGGTCTGAAGTAAGTGGTGCCAAGTACGATTGTCTTTCAACTGTTAGTGCTGGACAAGACATAAGAAGATGTCGAATGGTTTCTGCCTGGTCTGTAGATCCACATAGCCGACAGTTTGATCTAGTCGAACCGGCTCGGATAGCCAGAATTTCCCTCATGTGAAGCAGGTTCAGTCGTGCGCGCATGAAAGTTTTCCTAAGTTCTTTCTCTGGGAATTTTTCACAGTACTTCAATGGGACATTCAACTGATTGTGCACCGGGGGCAGATGTTTTAGAGATTTGTATAGCAGAATTTTTTCATTGGTATTTATCCAATCCTGGTACTCAAGTTTCGCTTTTACTCGTCCTGGGTTCGTAAGTAGGGTTTCTTCCGAGCAGGCGACTTCTTCTAGCATTTCCAGAACTTTTTTCACCCATGCAGCTAAAGGTTTACAAGTACCTTTCTTGATTTCGGATGCCACAACCTGAAAAATTGGAAGCAAGCTTGGAGACAGGATTTTCCCATACAGCTGGACTGCGCTTTGAACCACCAATGAGTTAGAATTAGCCATGATGGAAGTAACCACAACCATGTTTGAGTATGATCAATCTGCAGAAGAGTTGGCTGTACTGAAATCCCAACTAAACAATAAGCAGCGTACCATTTTTCAAGAAGCAAGTGAAAAAATTGAACATGGTATACAGCACGAAAGTAAAACTTGTGCCTGTGGCATGTACAAACCTGTACTGCTGTATGTAAGTGGTGAAGCTGGGTCAGGGAAAACATTCTTATTAAAAATGATTTCTTGCTGATGTCTTCACATTATCCTCTGTAAAGCATTCCTTATATTTTAAAATAACATAGCATTTCCCAATATGGATAAAAAAATGCCATCTGCTTTGAAATAGTCACCATTAACAAAATCAATATTGTCATTATTACAAGACAACATACCAGCTCTAAACAAGAAAACAGACATCCCTTTGTTAACAAAACACCTTTCACCATTTTGCTGGGGACAAAAAATATTACAATTGTCCCATACTACCCAAAGCAACATTTCAGAAAAAATTACCTTGGCATTTGGAAGAACCACCATCACTGCCTGAAGCAAGTTTTGAAGAGCAATCAACAAACTAGGAGCACTGACGTATCTCAAACGGACAGCACACGAATGCAGTACCACTACATCTGGACTGTGCCACATGGAGAAACTCTTACAAACTCCAACTACTGCCTGCATATTGGAACCAGGGACAGTTGACCACAAAACCTCCACTCCTTCAAAACCAAAACTGGCAGCCTTATGTTTAGACATAGCATACCTTTCTAAAACATTTACAAACAGATCTCCAACTACCAACACCCTCACTTTCTTTACTTCTGCCATCTTCACTATAGACACACCCTCTCTTCCTGCAAAGAACTTCAACACCTGGTTGGCTAATCTCCACAGTCCCCTTTCCATGCTAGATATGCTGAGAAACCCTGGATGAGGCACGCCCTGTCCGTGAACAGAAGCACAGGCCTTTCCTCTACTCTTTCCTACTGGAAAAGGAGAAAGGTATGATGAAAGACCCACACAAATAACAGCATCAAAATACCACTCTTTAGGAATGTATTCTGAAGACCCCAGGTTCAGAGAAAACGTGGAATACAATCCAACAAACCAACTACCACACACCATGTCCCCCTCCTATAAATACTATTACACTACTGGCAACCAGTCCACAAACTTTTTAAAACATACCCCCTATGCAGCACACATACCACAGTCAAAATGTTTGCTTGCATGGGTGTGTTATGCTGCAGTGGTTGTGGCCAGGGCCTAGAGTCTTGGGTGCATGGCCGAGCACCCAAGACTATAGGCCCTGGCCACAACAGCCGCAGCATAAAACACCCATGCAAACAAACACCTGCCAACTGACCACAGCCCAAAAACATAACACAACCACTTCAAGCCCTATCCACTTCACTTGACATACTAAGACAGTACTTGCAGCCAATGCACAAACTCTTCAATGCATGCCCTCTCCACCCAGTACTCAACTAACTACCCAAAACCAATACATCAGACCATAATAAAATACCCAGTAGTGCGGTCAGTGGCTGGTATATCTGGGAACAACTGCAGTGACCGCTGACACTTCGATCACACCATGGCCTTCTTCCACCTGAACAAATACAGTATTAGTCCCATCTCTCACTTCCCCACCCTCTCCAGCCACTCTTCCACACCAACACACTCCCCAAAATTAGATTTCTGCTCTGTTCCATGCCGCGCTGTCCGCAGATATCCGCGGATCCAACATGGCAGGCACATCGGGAAAATGTGACGTACCTCACGCTTCATTCCAACCAATCAGCGGACACATTGCTTGTCCGCGGACATGACGTAAGCCCATTGTCCAATCAGTGTCCTGTCTGCAGAGCAAACAGGGAAGTGTGTCCGCGGAACGGATCCAGATATCACAAATATTTTTGGTCATTTTAAAAAAAAAAACTGGACAAATTTACAAAAGCTTTCGAGACCAAGCTGCTGCTCCTGCCGCAAATTTGGTGAAAATCCATCCAGCGGTTTCGGCTGTAGGCGTGAACACATTTTTTCTCCATTCAGTCTATGGGAAAAAAAGAAATTTTGGCACCCCCCTATAACTTTGCCCTCCCTTGACCAAATCTCACCAAACTTTGCAAATGAAAATCCAGAGAGGGCCATATACTTGTTTGGCAAAGTTTGGTGAGGATTCGTCCAGAGGGAGCGAAGTTATAAGCCACCCACAAAGTGCTCTTCCTATGGATTTAGCAAGTTAACCATAACTACACGGCCTCTACCACAGGCTGTGTAATATATATGCTTTTCCTAGTACAGTGTGTGGAGTACCCCTGAAGCAGCACGTTCGTGCCTATTGCACACGCTTGGTAATCTAGGCCGGCCCCACTGGTGTAACAGGGGCCCCTGCAACTCCTGTGGTATGGGGGCCCCACATGAACATGTCCTGGGAGGGGGCCCCACATAATTAATAAAGAAATGATTTCTGTAACAGAAATCATTTCTTTATGAAGGCAGAGTGACTACAAAAAGAAACTTTATTTTTAAGTCCGAAGGCTCCCCTCACCCCATGACATGGAGGACCCTAGGCTGGAGGCCGCCATGTCATGGGGCGTGGGGGAGCCCTATGACTTCAAAAATAAATTGTTTATTTTTGAAGTCACTCTGCCTTCATCGAGAAATTATTTCAGTTATGGTTCGGTCCTTAACTGAATATTTCTTAATGAAGTTAGAGTGACTTCAAAAAGAATCAATGGGGCTCATTCTGACCATGCCGGTCTGGAAACACCGGTGCTGGTAAGCTTACTTTTTTTTTTATTTTGCATTTTTTAAAGCGCTCACACAGCCCGCGGGCATTGAGACGCTGTTACAAGAACAGTTTTTGTTTTCGTTGTGAATTTTTTTTTTTCTTAGTTGCATATTTATAACGCGCATAAATTCCCAGAGGTTTCTAAGCACGGACCCGGGGATCGAACCTGTGTTGCTTCGTGTTGTCTTGCTTCCAAGGCGAGAACGTTGCCGCTGAGCTATCTTCCAGGAGCTATCCTTACGGGCACCGTTGTTTCCGGACCAGCATATTACAGGTCTACCGACTGGGGTTGCCTTGCTTGACAGGTCTGACCCTGCCGGGCACAGCGACCATGGTAGGCAGACCCGTCACGGAAGCACCGGCACCATTAACAACGGTGCTTCTGTGTCCCCATTCCCATGGAGTCGTATGGTACTCCACGGGAATGGGGATTACCGAAATTACCAGCGCCTGACTTCCCGGCCACTGGACTTGGAATAGCCCGGTGTCACTGGGAAGTCAGGTGCTGGAAATATTTTACGGGTCCCGCACGGTTACCGCCAGGCCCGTAATGAGCCCCAATTTCTTTTGGAAGTAATAGGGCTCCCCTCAACCCCATGACGTGTGCATGTGTGAGTGTATGGTGAAAGGGTGCACACTTAAATGTATAGGTGGCTGCCTGTGTGAGTGTATGGTGAAAGGGTGCACACAAATGTATGGGTCCCTGGGTGTGCGTGTGTGCATGTACGGTGAAAGGGTGCACACTTAAATGCATAGGTGGCTGCCTAGATGTGCCTTTATGGTGAAAGGGTGCACACTTAATGTACGGGTGGCTGCCTGAGTGTGCCTGTATGGTGAAAGGGTGCACACTTAAATGTATGGATGGCTGGGTGTGTATATGGCGATTGGTGTGTGTGCTTGTGTACAGGGGCACAACAAAACCTATATTTCGGGGGGCTAACCCTTCAAATGTAGGGAGAGGGGCTAATTTCACTAGCGGTGGGGAGGGGAACATTTATTTGTGTGGGGCCATCTAACTTCTTTTGCGTTTTAATGAGACTATTCAAGTGCAGCTTCAATGTTACTAGCAGTTACCTCTCTCCTTTAAGTCTCCTATTCCTTCTCTACACTTCCAATCACTCCCCTGCCATGCAAGTACTAGACCCACATCGCAATGTCAATTGCCTAAAAAATGTGGCATTTGAATGCAGGTACTAACAGTGAAATGCTTTACGTTGGTAATTGCTGGGCCCTTATTAACAGCGAAACCCAGGTGTCGTTTAACATCTGACTCCTGTTCTGTCCGGCAACTGCTCTAAAGGTCAGCCAGGTGGAGTCCACATAGCCCAAGATTTCAGTGGGGGGGGGGGGGGTGCTGAAGCCCAGTCAACTCAATGGTGTTTCGCCACTACCTGTGTTTAATGCCTTGATTACTCCTAGCCCGATTCTTCCTTGTCCCAGTACTTATGTATGAGTCAGTACTTGCGTAGGAGGCACTGTGCCTCCTACGCAAGTACTGGGATGAGGTAGAGGTACATGGAGGTAATGGCTGATTTAGCTACCTGTAATCTTCATGACTCATAGTGCCACTCTTCCTCATCCGAGTATTTTCCTATGAGCCAAGGAGCCTCATACGTAAGCTCTGGGACAAGGAAGAGGGACGTGGAGTTAATTATTGGCCACGGAGCTGATTTTCGAGGTTGTGGGTGGGAGGGAGAGGGGATATGTGGGAGGGGACGGGATTGTGCGATTTCATAATGGTTGTCCATGTCCAGGCTAAACAGACATGGTGGGCCTCATTACGACCCTGGCGCTCACGGAATGAAGGGGGCCGGTACGGGACCGGCCCCCTTCATTCCGTCAGCGCCGATTACGAGGTTCCCTTTGCGGAACCCGGATCAGACGTCTGGTAAAACCAGACTTCTTTTCCAGGTCCTGCGATGGGAAGAGGGAGGTAACAACGGGACACTTGTAATGTGCCCGTTGTTACCTCCCTCCCCATTCCCTTTGAGCCCTATGCAGGCTTAAATGGGAATGGGGAATGGTTCCTGCAAGGAGGAATTACCGGGTCCTCCTATGTCGGAATGACCTGGTAAGTCCCCATTGCATGAACCCAGTAATGGAGCCCGGTTTGGAGGCAGCCATGGTGTCAATAGCAGCATGGCTACCTCCAAACTCGTAATGAGGCCCGATGAGTGGTATTAGTGGCTAGAGAGACATTTTGGTGCAGCCAGTCTAGTCATTCCTCAGTTTGGTATGACTTTCTTTTAACTGGGAATTTCGGATAAAGCAGTCCAGCTAAATGTAATTACCTGGCTAGATTGGCATTTGGGTGCTGCCAGACTAGCCATTTCTTACTGCAACATTGTATATTTTTCTGGGCATCTGTGATAAAATTATATGATATAAGTAATTTATAACGCGCCTGTACACAAGTGTTTCTATGCGTGACAAGACACGGGAGGGAAGATAGAGGGAGGACAAGATAAACAATCTCACTAGGCCTTGTGTCATTGCGAGAATGAGAAATGGAAGGAGAAAAGGAGGTGGGAAGTGCAAGGGAGAGGGGAGCGGAAAACAGGGCTGCAATGCTCTAAGTGCAGCAAGGGCAGCGCAGCTATGGGTGGTGCAAGGAGAACAAGGGGCTGCAGGATTACAGTTACAGTCCCTAAGTGCATGGTGGGCACAGAGACAGTGCAAGGGTGACCGATCAAGAAAGAGCCTGCACTCAGAGAGACTCTGAGGGTATCCAAGCAACCGGTGGGTACAGCAGACAGGTAGGCCAGCAGGGGAGGGAGAGAGATAAAGCAGAGAAGAAAATGAAAGTTTTGAGCTGCTTCCAAAACTTCAGAAGGTCCGGCTCAAGTTTGAAGGTACAGGGAGGCCATTCCAGAGGGAGGCACCAGCAGAGGAGAGAGATCTACCCCTCACTCTCTGCCTGGAGAAGTGTTTAACCCTTAGAGTGTTGGAGGTAGCTGAGTGAAGGGCTCGAGAAGGAAGGTATTTTGGAAGAGAGCATTGGATGTAGTGCAGGCCCGGGCCCCAGAAAGCCTTGTGGACAATGCAAAGGGTCTTCAACTTGATTGTTGCAGCCAACGGGAGCCAGTGGAGAGATTTCAGGGCTGGAGAGATACGATCCTTGGGCTTGATGCCAAGGATAAGTCTTGCAGTCCTGTTCTGGATTAGTTGCAGATGACGGAGAGTAGAGAATGGCAGATTGAGAAAGAGGCTGTTGCAGTAGTCCAGCCTAGCGAGAACCAGGGCTCTGAAGACAGTGAGCTTCTGGTGGAAAGTGAGAAAGGGAAGAGTCCCTTTGAGGAGGAGCAGCTGGTAGTGGAACTTCTTGGCGACATCCGAGATGTGAGAAGAGAAAGAGAGAGTGGCATAGAAGATTACACCAAGGTTTTCTGCCTGGCAGGAAGGCGAAGGAAGAGGGCCGAAGGTGGACAGCCAGTTTGAGAAAGGGAAAGCAGGTGCCAGGGTCCCAATGAGAAGGATCTCCATCTTCCTGGGATTAAGACAGAGATCGTTGGAGGAGCACCAATCCTGAATCGCGGATAGACAGTCAGGAATGAGCGAGAAAGGAGAGGAGACTGAGGGGAGCCTGAAGGAAAGCTGAGTCATCCGCATAACACTGAAAGTTAGAGGAGAAGGTAGAGATCAGGTGGGCAAAAGGGGCCTAGTAGAGATTGAAAAACCAGGGTGAGAGTATAGAGCCCTGGGGAACGCCACAGGTAGAGAGAGGTGGCAGAGAGAATGGGGCCATGTTGGACTTGGGAGGGGGGGGCAGTCCAAGAGGAAGGATGTCAGTCACTCTAGGGCCTGATCTGTGATGCCCAGGTTCTCACAGAGTCGATTGATCCGGATGGCGTGGATGACTGTGTCGAAAGTAGAAGAAACAAGGAGGGTGAGGACAGAAGGAATGCTGGAATCAAGGTTAGAGAGCAGATCTTCACAGGTGTTCAAGAGAGCAGTTTCCATGCCTTTGGCAGCTCTGAAGCCAGACTGATGGTCATGGAGGCAACCAACAGATTCAGTGTGGAGAGTAAGCTGGGAGATGGCAAGCTTTTCCAAGAGTTTGTCCAAGAAAGGGGTGATGGAGATTGGGCAATAGTTTGCCAGGCAGGTAGGATCGGCAGACAGCTTCTTGAGGAGTGGGTGCACAAGGGAGTGCTTAAGGGGAGAGGGGAATGTTGCAGTGGCTAAAGAGCTAAAGAGTGATTACAGAAATCGACCAAGGCTGGAGCAAGGTTGTCAATATGATGGTTCTGGAGGAGCAGGGGAGCACCTGTTTGGATGACGCTTTCATAGAGCAGACTTGTCTAGAAACCTTGTCAGGTGTTGTCATAGAGAAAGAGGAAAAAGCAGGAGTAGAGGTAGAGATGGCAATAGGGGGCTGAGAGAGGAAGAGGAGATAGAGGACAGGATGTCCTGAGATTTAGCAGAGAAGTGAAAGGCCAGAGCCGTACAGAGGGACTTGGAGGGAACAGGAGAGGTATAGACTGCAACAGGATTGACCAGTTCCTTACATATTTTAAAGATTTTGGCCGTGTTGGTAGAGGCCGCGGTGACGCAGGCTTTAATGTGTGCTCTCTTCTTGACGAGTGTTATTGCTTTGACTGGCATTTTGGTGCAACCAGTCTAGGTATCTCTAAATGTGGCCTGGCATGCTTTACTGTAATGTTATTACTTGTCTACACTGGTCTACATTGTGCAGCCAGTTGGACATGTTTTCATTGTGGCATGGCATTTTTAATAGCAAAACATTCATGTTCCTGTGCACTGTTGGTGACTTGCATGTATTGGACTGGTGTTACCCTACAAAACAATTGCAAACACTGTGGCTTTAAAGCCAAATTTTCTCAGAAAGTGTGCTGCATATTGCATTAAAATACATATTTAGATCTTTCTCCTAGTGCAGTATGCGTCATAACCCTTCAGCAGCATGTTCGTGTGTATTGCGCAAGCGTGACAATTTAGGCTGGCCTAGAGTGTGGCGCAACCCGTGATATGTTGCCGAGTTGTGGGCGGGGGCCCACATTTTGTGTTACGCCACAAGCCGGCCCAGATTGTGGCCCGACCCGTGATTTCTTGCCAAGCTGGGGCTGGTGGGAGGGGTCTCTCAGCATGGCTCACAGGTGGGCCCCAAATTTAGTGTTATGCCACTGAAGAGACCTCTTATCCTGCAAGGTAGAGAGGGGCGTTGACTGAGGCAGACATCATTTATGGACTATTTGAAGCGTCCCAGGAAAACATTTGGGAGAACAACTGGTGCTGATATGGTTATTATTATTAACAGTATTTACTACGATTACTTTTATTGAAATCATTGTTTCAATTTTCTGTGAAGCGTAACCCTGGAACACAAGTGCACGTAACCCAGGAACACAAGTGCGCCTACAAGACCGTAGATAAAAATAGATTATGGAAAATTAATTAACAATGGACACAATGCATCCAAAGGTTATTGCTAAAATCCCAGATAAGAGTTCAGTGTACAAGAGGCATCCAGATAGTACATAGCCAGCGCAAGAGGCGGGGGTCCGACAAATACGAGACCAAGGAGGACAATGTTGCCCTACCGTCCTTACAATGGGACTTGTCCCCCAAATACTACAAATGGCCATAGTTGTCAAATGTTAAATGTGAGCAGCTCTTCTTGTCCAGAGTTTCTTTTTCTTCCTTTGTATTCTGGTAGAGTTCTGCATTTAAAATGCCAAAAGCATAAATCATGTTGCAAGAACCCACACAGTCAACGAGGCAGGATAAACCACCGCAAACTGGCTTCGTTTGACGGAATATGTATTGCTGCTTCACAGCCACGATGCATAGTAAATAGGTAGTGGTCCATATCTGTCAAGTGGGCAACATGTACACTTTGCATTTGGGAATGTGTAGGGCCTAATGTATCCGGACTGCTAAACTATGCATACCAGAATGCAGGTGACCAAAGCCTGCTCGGGTGGACGGCTCACACCTGCCATGGGACCACACAGATACTAATAGCCAGGCCTGTTTATTGGCCCGGGCAAAGCGGGCAGCTGCCAGGGGCGCAATTGCGCAATTGCCCCGGGGGCGCAATTGCCCCAGTCGCTGGAGTGGATAAAATCCCCCAGTTTGTGACATTACGGAAGTCAGAGGCTCCCGCTGACCACTTTCGCGCCACTAGGGGTGGGGGCACAAAAGAGCACCTTTCCTGATGGCCGTCCGACTTTGCAATCCTGCAGGACTCACAGGTGGAAAAAAGACGGCTGCTTTCGGTTCAGCGTTCCTGGCTTCCCGGACCTTGCCAAGCAAGAAAATCCCTGACTCATTATCAGAAAGATGATCGGTACAGCCCGATGTTTCTTTCAACTCCCAAAGAATGCCAAACGCTATGCACTACTGTGCATGGCACTATTGTGCATAGCGTTCGCCATTCTTTGGGACGTATTTCACGTTTTATTTACTACTGACAATTTTGCTAAACCCCTTCTGTTTTTGTTGTGGCTGTTACGTGCCACTGTAAACCCTGCCAATGTAGCTCCATTAAGCTCGGTGAATAAGTCCACGTGTTTCCCAAGTGAAAAAAAGAGACTTGACAGTCGTATCAACCTCTTTGCCCAAGTCTCTCCAAATTATTTCTTTGTAGCCTTTGAACGAGGCAACCTATCCCTCGAAAAACGGCAAAAATGCTCTCAAATTTTTAATAATTGAACTTGAGGAAACATGTCATGATTTGCGCAGCTCAAAAGTTGCTTAACACACTGTCAATCAATTTCAGTCTTCCGCCCGTCCCCGCCACTCGTATCTGGCGTTATGCATCAACAGCACACATGATGGCTTTCCACTGCTGTACTTTCCTCGGTAATGTTAATGTTCACTGATAAGCACCGTGGTGTACCTGCGCTCCCCATTCCCCCTTCAATCATACAGGGCAGAGTACAGCAGGCCATGAGCAGGGCTGTCTGGAAAACGTCTGGGTGCCTCCATGGCCGACATCCGGGGTACTCCATAACTCAGCAATATCAGTGCACTCATGTGGCGCAGTTGAAGGTTTTCAAATGAAAAGGGCATCGGAAAAACGGTATACCTGCTATTTTTGCACAGAAGCAGCATTTACATTTTTATATCCCCCCTGGCCCATCCAAACATCAGGCCGGCTTACTCCAACTGTCTATGGACCTCATTAATGGAGCATGCAATTGCAGCATTGTCCACACAATTTTGCAGCTGCAAACACGTGGGAGTAGCATGCAGTTCTGCAATGTTAAAAACCACTGAACTATGGTGCACTACATCGTAAGAGGTCAATTCTTGGTCTAACACAATTTGTTATGGACTGGGGTACCCTGGTGTCATTTATTTAGCAGTGATTTGTTGACTTTGGATAGGAGTTCCTTAATGGTGTAGTTTGGGAGTGGCGTGGGGTGGGGGTGGTGCACGGGGTGCGGTGGGAGTGGTGCGGGCGGTGCGGTGGGAGTGGCACGCTGGGTGGGGGAAGCGCATTCCTAGTGTATCGCCCTGGGCACCAAATGGACTGGAAACTGCCCTGCTAATAGCCTTGTTGGACGGTGGTCCTCCCTCGCTCTAAAATGATGTTTCAAGCTCTCACATGCACCGTGTGCGAGATGTTCTACCAATCCCAGCCTCCAGGTCCACACCAATATGATGTTCATGTACTTGCAATCTGGCGTTTAGAAAGGGGAAATGCAACGTTAGCATTGTGCTTGAACTCCAAATGGCGTGTGCCAGAAAATCAGAAGTGACATAAATGCTCCATTGCAACATGCAACTCCACGGGAGCGGTGTTTCTGCATGTTTTCGAGAAATTAGTGTCAACAAAGGAGCAGCTTTAGAAGAAAAATCGGACAGTAATTGATGAACATTCCATGTGTTATTCGCTATCAAAAACGTCTTGGACAGCACTTCCTTTGCATGCAGACTTGTATTCTGAGGCTAGAAGTTCAGAGTTGTAGGCTACTGCTCCACAATACTAATCGTGAAATCTCACCTTAATTACGGTCTGCATGTTTCTGCCGAAAATGTGCCCCTGGCATAGTTCATCGCTTAGTGCGCCAGGGTCTGCCTTTCTTTGTTTTCGTGTGGGCATGGGCGATTGGATTTCGTGGACTGGCGTGTGTGTGGGAAGCATGCCCTTTGCAGGTGTATTACTGTGTTGCAAGTGTTCCCATTATGAACAGGCACCAAACCTTTATGGTTTATGGTTATAATGCCTAATAGGCATTATAAATGCCCAACATAATGAGAATCGTTTCATTGACCTCAAAGGCATGAAACGCCATGTCGGCCATGCCAAGATTCGAACCTGAAGTCCCGAAGTCACACACATCGCTAAAGGCGATATGGAAACCACTGAGCTAATTTAGGTGCATCCGGATGCATATAACTATACAAATTGCACTGATCAAACGCTACATGATAACTGGAAGTATTTTTTGAAACAATTTCTCATAAAGTTACTCATGGTAAATCAGTTGAGCTCACTGATTTTAAGACTGGCCTCATTTCGAGTATGGAGGCAGCCATGCCCTTAATAAGGGCATGGCTGCCTCCAAACTCGGGTCTGGGTCCATGGTCCCTGAATGGGGAAATACCGGGCCATTCCGACCTTGGAGGGCCCGGTATTTCCCCATTCAGGGAACCTGGACCATCCCCATTCCCATTTGAGCCCCCATTGGGCTCAATGGGAATGGGGAGCATGCTAACAACGGCCCGTTAATGACAGGCCTGTTGTTAGCATGCTGGGCAGCTCACAGACCCACTAAGGACTTCTGCTAAAACCAGGCGTCCAGAGCGGTCCCGCGAGCGGACCTCGTAATAGGGTGGTAAGGAGTTAATGCTCCGGCACCTTTACCAGCGCCGTTAACCCCTTACCGCCCACCTCGTAATGAGGCCCTAATGCTAACGTATTGTAGAGGAAACACTGGATTGCCTTAAACTCATTCTGGGGGTATGATTTCTTTGCTGTGCTCTTTTACCCCTTCAGAGTGAATCACACTTGTCATGCCTAACATGTTTATATAGAGATTTCTGGTATACTGCTGGGCTGATTTGCCATGTGGTTTGATGTTTTGCAAACAGGTTTCATTGAAAACAAAAGGTACTTTTACAAATGCCTGCAGTGTTAAATGTGGTGTAAAAAAAACAGATGAAAAAGGTTTAAGCCTGCTTTAGCTGTTTTAATAGTGTGGAGTGTTTCCACATTTTTGGCAGCCGGAACACTGAACGAAAGTAACATAATGTCTGCTGGACAAAAAATGCAATAATGGCAGCATCAGATTTGAATGTTGGCATTAATGACTGAAATTCCTATTGAATTTGCAAGCTTGTTGTACCTGATCTATAGGTAGGCATGTTGAATATCTCCCACCATTTGTGCATGGTGAAGGCATGTACCCTTATTTACACTACAAACTGCAACAGATGTACGTAACCTGGTTCTGGCTGGTTTTACATGCAATGTCTTCGCCTCCTAGTGCAATCCACACACATTGCATTGCACATAAGTGCACATGTTGGCGATTGCTTTGTGCAGTTCAAACTTTATAAAAGTGCCCCTCAATATATGTGAAGTGATAAAGTCCACGACCCAAATTGTAAACTGTGTATCGTTGCCAAGTGTCCAACTCATGCGAACGTGGAGAAATCAATGTACCTTATATTTCTTAGCTGCTAAAATTGGGAGCACCTTTTAAAGTGAACAAAAAGATTCACTCTTCCGTGTTTAATTAGATAACACTGCTGATGCACAAGTCACTGTTCATAGTACTGAACATCATATAGTGCACGCTAGGGTGGAGGGTCTGGTCTCACTCATATAAATAATGCTACGTTTGGTAGATGCGTGGGCGGGCGCGGGGCAAGAAGTCCTTAGCAGGTGCCTTTCCAAATTACGAACAGAAGTCATAACAGGTTGTGATTGGGACTACAAGATCCATCTTACAAAGGGGCAAAAGATTGGAAGATATGAAAGTAGAACCGTCATAGTAAAATCATAGCGTAATGGGGGACGCCCGCAGTGCGGGGGGGGGGGGGGGGGGCGCTAGCACATGTCCTGGAGGGGGCCCCACTTGGAGGGGAAAAAATAATGTTTTCAATTTTTTTTTTACAATGTTTCTTTTTGAATTCACTCTGCATTCAAAAAGAAATTGGTTCTTTTTGAAGTCACTGGCTTCATAAAGAAATTATTTCTGTTAATGACCGAACCATAAAGGAAATTATTTCTTAATGAAGGCAGTGATTACAAAAAGAAACTTTCTCCATGTGTCATGGGGTGGGGGGAGCTCAAAAAAGGGGCTCCTGGTTTGGAACCTATTCTGCCCAGGAGGGCTAAACATTGAGAAAAGGGATACACTCTAATAGGTCGGGATGTTCACCCAAGCACTCTCTTTTCACCCTACTACCCTCTGTGTTTACGTGTAGTTAAAAAACACACAATCTCTCGTACTGAGTCCTGGCAGACTCTTGGTTCTTTTATAAAGTTGCAAAGATCAACATAAAAGGGGTACGAGAAAAATTGCATCCATTGGTCATACAAAAAAACAATACACCAATATACAAGTTTGATAATACAATGGTTTGTGTAAAGAAAGGAGTAAGTGACCTTTACTGTCAGTGTTGTGATGACAGTATTATACAAAAAACAAATCAACATTTATGACAAGAAAACGTAATGGATAATACAAATAATTTTTCTTTCAGGAAAACAGAGATAATACACTGTAATTTGAACAATGCGTCTACACCGGGGTGTTTCAGCCGTTTCTGTGGGCTTGTTTTGCCTCATCATTTTACGGCCTTCTTCAGGACGGGATGCTGTATGAACGTAATATTCATGCTATGGGAAAATTATGGCCACAGGCACTCTGGCGGGGGTCAAATCTCGTCTGTATGGGTCCCCGTGGGATTCTCTCAATGGAGACTTCAGTCTCTTGAGTCTAGAGAATGGTTCGCCTTGTCTTACCCCAAGTTGGTGTCCTTGGGAGCCGGCGAGCGGCGTTCAGTCAAAGCGAAAACTCGCACGGAATGCTGAGTCACTTTTTGGATGTGGAGAACTGGAAGCAAAGGACTGAGTACGAGATGACAGTGCTTCCGTTTTCCCCATTCGTGTTGAGTCGGACTCAATGGGAATGGGGAATTACAATTTACCGGCGCCTGACTTTTCAGAACGCTGGGGTTGTAATCCCCCGGTGTTACCGGCAAGCCAGGCACTGGTAAATCTTACAAATCTGGCAGCAACCTGCCTGTAGCACCGGCAGGGTTACCACCTGACTTGTAATGAGGCACATTATGGGGCTGATTCATGGAATTATTTGTGCCGAAAAACGGGGATTTGTGCGCTATTCTGCCCGCAAATCCCTGTTTAATAAATGGGGATTTGCAGCCAGAATGGCGCACAAATCCCCGTTTTCCGGTGCAAAAATTCCTTGAATCAGCCCCAAAGTCTTTTGTTTGTACACCCCCCAGCGGGTCATACACATTTATGATCAAAATCGCATTTTGTTTGTCTTTAAATATTTGTAATACAGCTGATAAGACGTATGGGGATTTCTTAATGTGTGGAAGGATGGTAAGAGTATGTTCCAGCCTTGCTTCTATATCAAGATCGCCACTTGTACAACCCATGGTCGAAGGAAGAGCGTAGTTTTGTACTATCTGGAAGGCATCAACGAAAAAAGATTGAGTGCGCCACGTCTCCTGTAATAAGAAAATGTCACATGAGATTATTTTTTCTAAGCCTGCAGGGTAGCATAAGAATGAGCGATAGCTATGTGTGTTCCAGGATATCCAACTCAATGTTTTCCTAGTGACACAGCGTCAGTTTGCTCCATTTAGGATTCTCTCAGGGAGCCAACATTCGCCCTCCAGGAAATTATTTACAGCTTCATCCTTCTTGATTTTCTCGGGAGGATAGCTTAGCGGCAAAGTGCTCGCCTTGCAAGCATAATGACAGGGAGCAACACAGGTTCGATCCCCGGGTCCGCGCTTAGAAACCTCTGCATATTAAGCACGTTTTAAATAACCTATCATGTCATTTGGAGCGCACGCAAGGCTGACCTCTCTGATGTTCGTTCGCCCAACAGCCGTCTTGCTTGCTTTAATCCACATTTTGTCGTTTCGTCAGTGATGAACTTCTTACTTTTTCGACAAAGGACGAGTGATAGACCCATTTGAGAAAAGCTATCTGCATGTATTTTAACAAGTGCTGTCACCAATACAGATGAAAATTCGATTAAAGCCCAGTTTGTACTGCTACCCATACTAGGTAACTCAACTCGTTTTATGTCTGAAGACCAGATCTGATTTAGTTGCGTTATCTGTTGAAAAATTCATAAAGGGGCTTTTGTTTGTAGGGTTTGATTCCTCTAATATGGCCCATGTGCCAAGATCTTTTAGTGCACTAATGTCCAAAAGGAATTTTTCGTCTGCTGCAGAAATGTCTGTTTGTTTTGTCTGTTCGGTACTTAAAGGTTTGATGACCGTTTTTATGATCCCAGCGTTTCTTTTCTGTTTTGTGATTTTTAGGATTTTTTTTGGCTTCTGCTTTGCCACTTGCTCAGTGGGTAGGTGTAACACAGGCTCATAAACTGAACCATTCGGAGAGAAATCAGTATTAGTCACCCTCTTTCTCCCATGGGCGATCTCTTTAATGGTGCGAGTACCGGTTTCCCTTTGGTTGAGCATTCATGTTTAACCGTTTTTTGGGCCTTAGGAGCAGGCAGAAATGTAACAGCTTTGGATACGTTTGCTGAAAACGCATTGTTTTGTATTGGTGGGTCGAGCTCGACTGCAGGTGGGACAAAAATCTCCTCGTAGTGCCAATTGTCTTCGAGGTCCTCCAGTTGCAATGATTGAATTCATTGGCATGGAACAAAAGAGGGAGAAGCTGGGCTGTCACGTATTAGTACAGATGATGTCCTAGTTATTTTAGTTGGTTTCGTTTTCGGAATACTTTGTGGTCTTGTAGGGGCAGAGAGTGATTTTTCTGTCAGGTCTGTAACCTTTGCAAGAGAGCTTTTTATCTTGACTTGTTCGTTAGCCATTGCAGCTTTCAGTAATGAGAGTGCTTCAACCTTTGCCATCATTATGTTGATCCCATTTAATATTTGCTTCTCTAGGACGTCCGACTCGCTATCCTCTTCCCTGTCGCTCACGTCATCATCCTCGCTGTTGGTGTCAAAGAAATCAGGAGTGATAGAGAGCGATGTTCGGGCAGTCTCATCCGGTAAATTTGATGTCTGTGTCAATGACATTGTCGTCAAAATTTTGGGCAAGGCACCCGTTTTCACCACCCAAGGAGGCGCACCTCAATCGCACACATAACTTTAGTAATGAGTTATTGTAGTGTACAGTGCATGAATGTGAGAGCTCTGCTGTGTCTTCAACCAAAATCGAAGATGTTTGGTCATCACCTTCAGCTCTCCCCACATGGAAGATGTCTGTGATGTCGGCCTGTATCTGCTTGATTATATGAGGTTTTCCATTCACAGCATGCATTTTTATCCCCATTGGGATCGAGCTTAGTTTTTTTGGTTCACGTTTTAAGGCAGTCGCAATTCGTAATGTTGATCTTTGTAGAACTGATCTGTGTCACATTTTCAAAAACGCAGGGAATCTAGCCTAATAACTGGCACGTGAAGTATCAAGTTCCAACTCTGGTGGGACAAAGGCACAGAGCTCGGGGTACATCTAGTCTCCCCTGCTGCTCAGTGCAACAAGGACCGGTCCAGAGAAAAGATACACCATGTGAAAAGTAAAGAACACCAGGCTCAATGGGGCAGGCCCCGCAGTCACCAGTGACGGTACTAGAGATGATGTCGATATTTCAATGTGCTTAAATTACTCTGCGCGAAGGTTGGTGACTGATCCCAGTATAAGCGTGCTTTTGACTCAGTCACAGGGCCCAAAGGGGCACGCCCCCGTAGTCACCCGATGAGGGATACTGATATAAAGTCAGGCATAAGGGCAAGGTGGGGATTATGTCCAGCCGGAAGATGTACCCGGCAAAGAGTTTTGTTTGCAGTTTTCAAATTATACAGTCAAAGTGTTTACACAGCCCTGTATTGCTCTAGCTCTCAGCAAAATGAGTGCAGATTTTCACTGCGGCATGAAGTAAATATCCATCATGGCTCCAAGCGCCTCCAGAATGCACTGCGAATCAGCGCCATGTTTTAGCTCAAGCATAACAATTCCACCCTTGGATATTTATCTTCCATAGCCCAGTGGCAGAGGAGCCGGTCTCTGAAACCAACAAAATATTAAAACTAAATTAGGAATGCATTGAATACAACAACAACAAGCTATTATGATAGTTAATATAATGCAAATGCAAGAAAAAGTGTAATGTAGTGTACCCCCAACATCAGGAATCCATGAAAATAACCAATCCCACCAATTCCCATTACGATCTTGGGACACTTGAGAAATGAGATCCCTCAAACCTCGAATATGACTTTCAATGAATCGTGAATGGTCACTTAAATTGAAACAACACATACCTTCAACTGCGTTACAACCTAAATTATGCTTTAGCAATAGATAATCAACAGTGGCTCTGTTTTGCAAAGTTGCTTTTCTAATAACTTGACTATCAAGGAGTAATTATTCTAATGCCTGAGAAGTATGATTAAGTCCTTTGACTACTAAACATGCTAATTTAATCAAAGATTTGTAACCCCCAGCAGCTAAACCCCAAACTCCCACTAATGAAAGGGTTAATGCTAGAACCTCAGCTTCTGATAACAAATGCACATGTGAATCACAATCGGGGGATAGACCTACAGACTCGAAAGTTGACCTTTTGCCTCAAGTTATCGCTGGGTGTAAAAGAAACATCATTAGTCCTAATCGAGTTAAGGCACATGGACCTCCGGAAATGTTAGCTGGAATATAAGTGTATGTGATGTTGCCACATGAAAAGAGCCATCCTGTTGGAAGTTTCACATGATTCAAATGACTGGCAGCTATCACTGTATGATTACAAGACATAGTGTTATTCATGCTGATACATGTGCGCGTCACTCGCAAACATAATCGTTGCTCAAACACCGTATGATTTTGCTGTTTGGTTAAATCGAGCTGTTGGCATTTGCCAATTTCTTTTGCATTGCATGTCATAAGGTAGCACACATCGCCTTGGGTTATATTATAGGTTATAACACGTGTCAAATTTCTCCATTTGCGATCTGTCTCCTGGCAAAATCTGCAATACTCATAGACGGAAAAAGATTGCCTAATATCGAAATCTTGAACCAAAGAATCATTGTGTGTGATGCCGAAAATATGCTTTAAAACCGGAACTGGCGTCGGCACTGCTACTAAGCATGTAGTCAACAAGGCTTCAGCATTGGGCACATCAGTAAGGCAAAAGTGCGTAATGTTGAGCACCTGTTTTGCCGGTATATCCACATATTCTACGTTTGTGTAATCATGGGAGAATGTTTTCGCCGTCCTGAAGATGCCTCTCGCATGACTGGCATCAAGGTTGTTTTCACTTGCTCCTGACGTGTTTGCCACATTTCATGAATCCATGTCTTCGGTCTGGCTGGCTTTTCGGCATCGGCATAAGGCTGCTTTTGGACAGCATTACTCATCATTATCAGTATCCCCTTGATCACTGGCACAGATGTGACATTTTTCACTGGTAGCAGCATGCCGTTTAACTCTCCCAAATGGGGTCCATTTAGTACCACAATTACACCAGCCAGACACAGGATCTACAAAGCAAACCCAGAAAAGAGATATCAGTGTTGTACATCACTCTCTCAGGTAACATTTGTCTGCTGGCACATATTGCCATTTCTTTCTACCAGGCTCCATGACTAAAACTACTTGATCTTTGCCTGATGCAATGACATCTGCGGGCACTGGTGGGCCACTTGGCCTTTCCACCCACACCTTCGCACCCGGTACCATACTGTCTGAAGAGTCAAAACCACGATCCCCACGGGTAGTTAACACTGTAGGAGGCTCCCCCTTCTTAATCATGGACAACTTAACGGGAATGATAATCAATTGGGCCACCCGATCACCCTTGTGGATCGGTAACAATTGGTCCCCACTATTCATCAGGATGACTTTGATCTCGCCTTGGTAATCAGCATCAATTACCCCTCCCAACACTTGAACTCCCTTCAATGCTAGGCCAGATCTAGGGGCAATCCATCCCATATGCTCTGGGGGAATTTGTACTCCAATCCCTGTTTCAATTACAACAATCCCTCTTGGGTCTAATCTGATTTCTTAATGGGAATGCAAGTCTACCCCTGCTGACTCTGGAGTCGCCCGATAGGGAGCTAAAGAACCCAGGGTAATTTCCCAGTACAATAGGGTTTCTCTGTCTGAATTGGGTTGAATCTGTAAAGTAAGAGTCATTAGCCGCATCAAAGGAGTTTCATGCTCATTCACAGGCCTATTGTTTAATACTTGCACCGCATCAAACACATGATCACCCCAGCCTGCCAAATTGCCATCTCCAGATTTGCGCAGCTGTTCTTTCAACAACCCATTAATTTGTTAAATCAGCCCTGAAGCGGCAGGGTAATAAGGCACATGGTAAAGCCACTCAATGCTCTTTTCCTGACAATACTCCTGTATTAGTTTGCCTTTGAAATGTGACCCATTGTCACTTTGAATCGGCAAAGGCACTCCGTAATGTAACATGATCTGATCTAACAACCTGATGTTATTCAGTTGTGTTGCACGCTTGCACGGCAAAACCATCATGTATCCTGAATATGTATCCACAATAGTGCATGCATACTGGCAACCTTTACTGATTGGCAGGGGACCGATATAATCAATCTGCAAAATTTGACCTGGTAGTTTCCCTCTGCGCAATGTACCCCGAACAATCTGAGGGATAGGTCTATGCTGTTGGTGTTGGCACACTGGACATTGCAAAATGATTGTTTTCACTACCTCTAAAGGAATACTGATTCCTTGAGCTTGTGCCCACCTGATAGCCTTTTCTCCAAGGTGCCCACATTTCTGGTGAGCCCGCTTGGCCAAACCCTCCAAAACGTCTTCCTGAGCCTCCGCATCCACAAAAGAAATCTTGGTATTTTCATCTGCAACAGAATTAAACCAACGTTCTAATGAGTCTGTGGCACAATGCACGTCCACATGATACACAGTGACTTCACTTTGTGATAACATTTCTGCAATATCTTTCCACAGTTCTTTTCCCCACAACTCTTTTGAATGACTCTTCGACCCATTCTTTTGCCAGGTTGGCAACCACACCGCCAATCCGTTCGCCACTGACCATGAATCCGTGTACATATGACATCGACCAGGCATCTCTTGTTTCAATGCTTGGTAAACTGCGTAAAGCTCTGCAAACTGACTTCTCTTCCATTTCACTGACGTTGTCAACATCTTTTTTTGTTTTGGGACTGTACGACACTGCTTTCCAGCATCGCTCAGTTCCCACATATCAGGCTGAGTCATCCATGAACCAGGCATGCTCTGTTTGCTCCACGGTCAAATCGCTGTAAGGTACTCCCCATTTCACGGGAGACTCACTTTTTTTAGGCACTTCCGGTGGTATGTAATCTGAGGGAGGTATGTTGGCTACTTGCTCATGTAATTTCGCAACTCCACCCTTCCCTGATTTGGCTCTGTCTTGAATCTACCATTTCCATTTAATTATGCTGGCTTCTTGAGCATGTCTAATTCTGCGTTTTAGGAGAGCTCAGTACCCATTGCATGATTGGTATTTCTGGCCTCATCAATACATCATGGCCCACTGTCATTTGCTCGGTATCAACAAGGGCCCAATAACATGCCAGCAACTGCTTCTCAAACAGAGTGTATGAGTTACCAGCATCGGGCAATTTACGACTCCAAAACCCCAATGGCACACGTTTCCTGTCCTGTTTCTGCCACACACTCCAGTTAGCATAATTGTCTTGTACAGACACATTCAATTCCACTTCGCCTTCCTTCAATGGCCATAAATCAAGCACCTGCTGCACGGTGTCTTTCGCCAACTCAAAAGCTTTCTGCTGGGAGGGGGCGCTGTTGCGCACAACCAAGATGGCTGCCTGATGTGAGAGCTCCGCCCCGACAGAAATCCGAATTATATTTGATTCTTGTTTCGGAGCCCCCAGCGGATAGTGGAGTTGAGCAGAGGGTGCACCTTGACCCAGTCCACACCCGACTGAAATCCTGAGAGCGGTGAACTAAAACTCACAGAGATATCGGCTTTGGCGTGGTGAGCGGAAGAAGGCCTGGGAGTGAGCCGTGAGGGACGTCCGGCTGGTCTGCGCCCCACGCCGCTGACGCTCTGGCCAGAGAGGCATAGAGAGGTGGGGCTGCTGTGCCGCGGTCGCGGAGTTGGGCCCGTGGACACTGCGGATCGACTGGGGTGGCTCCCCCTGGGTCCCGTACACGTGGCTGTGCGGACGAGTGTTGCTGGCTCGTGGGCCCTGCTCCGGACCGGTGGCAAGGTTTGACTGGGTGTTGGACGAGAGCTGGAGCTACCTGCCGCGACGCGGCGGGTGCTGGGAAGCGGGCCATCGTATCCTATCCTCCCCGACCTGAGCCGTGGCCGAGGAGGCGACTACATTTCCTGGCCTGTAGCCGGGGCGCGCCACGTGTGCTGTATTTCCTGCAGGTTGGCGGCGGGGACGGCGCGGGGCACGGTGCCGCAGAGACGGTGAGGTGCAGCTCCTTTCTACAGGGGAGAATGCAGTTCATTGTAAGAGGGCGAATTAGCAGGCTACTACTGATGCCTGGACGTTGATGGCTCCATGAAACACTATTCTTGCGATACCCCGGCCTGAACAGGCCCACTTGACAAATAATATCCTACGCGGCGCGGGCGCCCTGCCCCCGTGGTAGAGTCACACAGGATCGACTGCCCCCGTCGGGCCATGGTGGGGTCCCAGCAGGTGTGGCGAACATGGGTAACACTAGGAAACAGGATAAAGCAGCTGAAGGAGCGACTCGGAAAAAGAAAGGCCTGATGGATTTGTACACCAGTAGCCAGGCAGCCGGCCATGAGCCAGTTCTGTCGACAGCATCAACGGCGGAACCTGGCGTGGACGGCGGCGACAGGGTTGATCGCCTTACCACGATAGTGCAGAATGGCTTCCTATCCCTGAATGTGAAACTAGACGACATTGTCAACACTATAGGAGCACTGAAAACCAGAGTTGACAAGGAGAGCCTCAGAATCACCGAGGCTGAAGACAGAATTGGTACAAGCGAAGACACCATTGCGCGACACGATCACGACATAGCGCAGCTTAAGGCAGGCATGAACGCGTTGCAAAGTAAATGCGAAGGCCTAGAATCCAGATCCCAAAGGAACAACATTCGGATTGTGGGGGTTTCTGAAAAGTTCGGGAAAGGCGCTATGGAACAGCAAGTGGAAAACCTTCTTAAGACTCTTTTTGGGACAGAATCCTTTTCAAGCCAATTCCGTTGAGGGAGCACATCGCACTCTGGCCCCCGCGCCGAAGCCCGGAGCCCCGCCGCGCGCTATCATTGCCAGACTGTTGAATTACAGAGACAGAGACACAATACTTAGAAAGGCCAGAGAAATTGGGACACTACAATATGAGGAGAACAGGCTAGCAGGAGATCATATGAGCCGGTCAAGCGGCTACTGAGGGCACGTCAGGTCCCGTATGCGCTAATATTCCTGGCCAAAATGCAAATCCAATATGGAGGAAGAGCACACTTTTTTGAGACTCCGGCCGCCGCTCTGTCGTATGTGGAAGCAACTATACCCCTACCACCTTGAGGCCGTGGACCGGACCAGAACGGAAGATCACCTCCGGGAGGGGAGACCATGGCCCTGTTGATTGAACCTGGTTGCGCACATATCCTCTGTAGCTGCTTTGTTGATGTTTAATGGAATTCTGCTCCCGCTAGGGGGCTCTGAGTAACCTTCGAAGCGGGTCGTGAGCCTGCTCTGGTGGCCTCGTGACGACAACGTGGCACCCACAGGAAAGTTCCTAAAAGGTTTAAGGGTACATCGTCAAGTTGGGGTGAATGATGTGGGTGGAGGGTGGGGTTGGGGAAGTCTGGAAGTTACAGAATGTTATTGCTGCCAGGGCATGTTTGGGACCTGGGATTTAGGTTGGTTTAATTTCAGTTCCTGGTTGGTTGAAATCAGGTCTGGCGGGTGCAAGATGCGGCCACAGCAGGTAAACACAGGATATGGTGGAAGCAATGGCACGGCATGGATTCTATGTATGGGGAAATGGGTGACGGGGTGAAGATAACTTTATTATCTCGGAATGTCCGAGGGCTAAAAAACCCAATGAAAGCCAGGAAGGTAGGGAACTATGTCACCAGACACGGTCCTCAAATCCTAATGCTCCAGTAGAGACCCGCTCAGGGAGCGGTTAACCAAAACATAATGGCTAAATGGGGCAAGCTACGTTATTATACAGAATATTCCTCACAATCCAGGGGGGTCATAACACTCATATTCCGTACTGAGGGGCACGAGGCCGATCCAATGGGAAGATGTTTGTTGGTGTGGGGGGAAATGGCCGGCAGAGAAGTAACCCTGGTTAACACCTATGGCCCTAACATAGATGACCCAGATTTCTATCTGAAAATATTCGACACTCTTAACAAACACGACACAGCAACTATTATATGGGGCAGCGATTTTAATGTTGCACTAGACCCTATGTTGGATAGGTCAACTAGCGTAGTGAGGGCGCCCACGAAAACGGCGGTAACCCTGAACCAACTCCTTCCACAGTTGTCACTGATAGACGCTTGGCGGGTGTTGCACCCGGATAATAGACAATATACATATTACTCATCAGTGCACGACAGTGAATCGCCTATAGACTACTGGTTCATATCCTCTGACATCTCGAATACGCTGCGTCTCTTCACGATCCTCCCCCGCACGCTGTCCGATCAGTCTCCGGTCTTACTGAGCCTCGTTTTCCAGGATGTTCCCAGACAGGCTAGAAGGTGGCGAATGCCGGGGGGATTGTTGGGTGAGGTAAACGTGGCTGAGTCACTACATGAGGAGATAACCAACTTCTTTGTAGACAACCTGGGGACGGTAGATCGGATATCCACGGTTTGGGAAACCTTCAAGGTTTGGTTTAGAGGGATCCTTATGTCCAAATCAACGGGACTCTTGAAGGGGGTGAGACGGGACCTCGAAGTGGTGGAACGGGAACTGAAAGAGCTGGAGGAGGTATACAGCCACACTCATGATAGGGACACCCTTGCTGGAATTCATAAACTTCTTAGGACCTTTGACAATTTAGCCACGAGGGAGATACAATATATTGCGGCCCCCATGCGGGCGCGTCGCTATGGAGAGGGGAATAAGGCGGGGAAAATGCTGGCCAACCTTATTAGAAATGAAACAAATAACGCCCCGATAGCCGCTATTCAAACAGCTCCAACTGTAATGGTCACAAGCGATAAAGGTATTAATGATGAATTTGTTGAATTCTACAAAGCACTTTATACGAACAGAGACCAGAAAACCCCCACTGAGATAAAAGAATACCTGGCCTCACTGGGTCTCCCGACGCTCCCAGACGTAAATAGATTGGCTTTGGAGCTACCTGTCACAATAGAAGAGATCACTGAAGCTATTTTTATTTTATAAGGAGTTCCATGAGGAGCTGGCTCATATTCTACTCCGAACTTGGAAGGAGGCCTTCGAACAGCACAAATTGCCCCATACAATGAGGGAAGCTATTGTTACAGTGCTTCTCAAGCCCAGGCGCCCACGCCAGGATAGGTCCTCTTACAGGCCCCTCTCGCTCATAAATACCGACGCAAACATTTTCGCGAAGGTCATGGCCAATCGTATGTTACCCATGGTTCCAGCACTAGTCCACCCGGACCAAAATGGGTTTATTCCCAAGAGGTCTACTGCGTTGAACCTCTGCAGGCTGTTTGGGATCATGGCACAAATTGACCCGGGCAGGCAGGCGGTCGCGGTGTCCCTCGACACCGAGAAAGCATTTGATTCGGTCTCATGGGAGTACCTCTTCTCGGTGTTGGAGGCGTTTGGGGTGGGACCCAATTTTATCAGATATGTCCGTCTGCTCTATTCAAAGCCCGGGGCTAGAGTATATACTAACAGAACCATGTCTGACATGTTCGAACTGGGGAGGGCCACAAGACAGGGGTGCCTGTTCTCACCAATCCTATTTGCTCTTACAATAAAGCCCATGGCTGCTGCAGTCAGATTGCGCCATAAAGATAAAGGCATAGTCATGAAGGGCTCCAATCAGCTGATTTCACTTTATGCGGATGACACGCTGTTATATATCCGAGAACCCGACAAAAACCTTGCGCCTATAATGGCAGATATACACGAATTTGCTGATTACTCTGGTTACACAGTAAACAGTTCTAAATCAGAAATGTTCCCACTCACCCCTTGTACTAAATGCCCGGAAATGACGGAGGGCCTTAAATGGTCGGAGGGATATATTAGATATCTAGGCGTTCTGGTCTCCAGGAGCAGACAATCTTCATTTACAGACAACTACGAAGGGACGCTACAGTCAATTAATGCGAAGCTTGCGATATGGAGGCACCTCCCTATCTCACTACATGGCAGGATAGCAGTGCTAAAAATGACCGTCCTTCCTAAACTACTGTACCTGTTTGTGAATATCCCGATATGGCCAGGCAGGGAATTCTTCTCCAGGCTGCGATCAATGGTGACCACATTTCTCTGGAACGGGAAGACTGCTAGAATGGGATGGGAGAAAATGGTGGAACCATACAGTTCCGGAGGCATAGCTGCCCCGGACTTTGATCTTTATTACTTAGTTGCTCAGGCGCAATTCGTGAGATATTGGTATGAGACGGCAGAAGAAGCACCTCACACATGGGTAGAGACACACACAGTTGTACCCTCGGATGTGAGATCAATTATCTTCGCCCCACGACATAGAGACGTGTGTGAATATGATCCGGCGAGCTGCACTGTCCAGGCTTGGGGGGCAATATGCCGGAGACTTAAAATTGAAAAGCCCTATAACCCACAAATTCCCTTTTGGAACTTTCCCGGGATTCCTCCCACGTTTGACACGGACATGCAGGAAGCATGGGACCCCAATGGGGAAATGGTGGTGGGAGACATGTTCATGCAGGGGAAATTTGTTAGCCTAACAGATATTTTAAGGGCACAGGGGAGAGGACCGATTCGAACACTCCAATATTATCGAATGAGATCAGCATTCCAGGCTAGATGGCCCCTATTTCCTGATGAGCCACTCTCACACCCATGTTTACAATTGATCACAACTCAGGGGGGTCTGAGAGTCTCCAAATTATATGCATTGGTGCAGGCCCACACCACCACGACCAACAATGTGAAAATAAAATGGGAAACAGATTTGCAGATACCCATTCCTGATGAGAAATGGGTAAAGTATTGTTCACTCACTAAAAGGGTTTTGCTCAATGCAGGACTGCGCCAGATGCAATTTAAAATTCTTAATAGACTGCACTATACGTCGGCCACAGTGGCAAGGTTTGTACCAGACTCCTCGAGCGAATGCCCTAAGTGCGGCGCCCCACAAGCAGGGTCCTTCCACATGTATTGGGACTGCCCTGAGCTGCAGCGGTTCTGGGGGGGGGTGGCTGAGTTGCTGGCAGAACTCACACAAATATCCCCATTCCTGTCTCCACAAAAATACCTGTTTGGTGATATTGGGAAGTGCTCTGAGAGAACTAGAAGACTCTTTAATGTTTCTTGCGCAGTTGCTAGAAAATGCATCCTCCAGGCTTGGAAAAGCCCTACACTTCCGAGCATGAACACCTTTTTACGAGAATTGACATATGTGAATGAGAATGAGGAACAATATGTACTGACTCAGCCGAGAATGAGCCGACCGAAAGACATCTGGGGCCCGTTCAGGACATACTTATGTGAACTGCCGTCGGACAATGAAGACCCCATGTGAATATGTATCACCTGTGAAAATGCAAATGTGCCATTGTATGATTTTTTCTTGTTATGTTGTTGGAGCGAGTTGTGTACCTGCCACTACCTCAATAAAAAGATGTTAAAAAAAAAGCTTTCTGCTGCTCTTCCCCCCATTGAAACACATATTTCTTGTGTGTCACTTTGTAGGGGGGCAATATCTGCCCTAAATGGGGAATGTGCTGTCTCCAAAACCCAAACAGCCCTATAAACTGCTGAGCTTGCTTTTTGTTCATTGGAGTGGTGAATTCAAGTATTTTCTGTCTGGCTTTTGGCACCATTTCTTGATGCCCATGATGCCACTGAATCCCTAGGAATATCACTGTTTCAGCTGGGCCTTGAATTTTATTCGGGTTAATCTCCCACCCTTCCTTCTTCAATCCTTCCATTATGACATTTAACGGACTTTGCACACTGTGCTCATCCTTGCCCTGAATCAAAATATCATCAATATAGTGAGAGATTTGTATGTCAGGTTTACACGGTATCTTGTCTAAGTGCTCTGCCACCAGCCGGTGACAGATAGTCGGGCTATGTATGTACCCCATAGGTAACCTTGTAAAGGTGTACTGACGCCCGCTCCAAGAAAATGCAAGCTGCTCTTAACACTCTTCACCAATTTGCACAGAGAAAAATGCATTGGCTAAATCTACCACTGTATAGCAAGTCCCCTCAAACTTTTGGACATTCTCAATCAAGGTAATGGCATCTGGGACCGCGGGCACTAAGGGAGGAGTGTGTTTATTCAACTCACGGTAATCCACCGTCATCCTCCACGACCCATCCCCCTTTTTAATAGGCCAGAGAGGATTGTTCCATGCGGTGGTGATAGGGTGTAACACACCCGCCTCCACATACTCTTTGATGGTGTCTGAAATTTCCTTGTGCCCCCCCCAGGAATGCGGTATTGCTTCATTGCTACCTGCTTGGTTGCCACAGGCACTTGCACTGGGGGCATCTTCAATTTGCCTGCGGTATTTTTGAAAGGAACTTGGGGTTGGTCACCCTAGGTTACCTGGGGGCAACCAGACGTGGACTCCCTGCTCACTGTGCTTAAAGAGGCTCAGCTTCACCTCACTGATGATGCCCAACAAGGCTGAAACACGTGTATGGGGTTGCTGATGGTACTCTTGTTCAGAGAGGAATTGCCATAGCATGTCTGTGCTGGACTGCCCTTGTGGGCGGGACAAAGAATGATATGCAAATGGATATTTCCCATCTGTGAAGGTACAGTGAGCAAAAAGCAATGGCTGCGAACTCTCAATGTGGTTAATAACCACTGAACAGGTTATCATGCCTTGTTCTTTCGAGAGAGGGGTGCCTGCTACCTTTTTTGTATTTTTGAAAGGAACTTGGGGCTGGTCACCCTAGGTTACCTGGGGGCAACCAGACGTGGACTCCCTGCTCACTGTGCTTAAAGAGGCTCAGCTTCACCTCACTGATGATGCCCAACAAGGCTGAAACACGTGTATGGGGTTGCTGATGGTACTCTTGTTCAGAGAGGAATTGCCATAGCATTTCGGTGCTGGACTGCCCTTGTGGGCGGGACAAAGACTGATATGCAAATGGGTATTTCCCATCTGTGAAGGTACAGTGAGCAAAAAGCAATGGCTGTGAACTCTCAATGTGGTTAATAACCACTGAACAGGTTATCATGCCTTGTTCTTTCGAGAGAGGGGCGCCTGCTACCTTTTTTGTATTTGTGCCTACGGTAATGGGTGTACAGGTCAATGCACTCACCCCAAACTAGTACGTTTTACCTCCAAGTCCCAAAGTCAACCCTTCCAGAATGTCAAAGCCAATTATATATTCAGGAGTGTGACTTGACTGCGCCTCTAACATTGCACTCACCACCTTCCTCAAATCAGCGTATGTTGGCTGGTACGGGGAAGGAGGAGTGGAAGGTGAGGTGTCCCCCTGTGGCTTGGTTATTACCTGTTTCTTAACCTGTTTATAGCGCTCTTTGGCTGCAAGTCCTCTTTTTTTGTATAATTCATACCTTACTCGGGTTTCAATGCCATCAATTTCGTCTCGTGGCACACCATCTTTTAACAAAGCCAGAAACATGTCCTTTCGGGACACTCGGGAGTCTCTACTATCTTGCCTCCTGCCTTCGGTTCTTCTCTCACTACGCCCCTCTCTCTCCCATGGCTTGTCATCACTCTTGTCCCACGCCCCTAAATCTGCCAGTTGCCGAATGGCATCCACTACCTCATCAGTGGGTTTGCCCGTCATACCTATGAGCAAAGTCATAATGACACTTTTGTATGCAGGTGGCGCAGTTCTAATCACCATGTTTCGAGTTGCAACTGAGAGCGGCCCGGCCCCCATGTGTCCTGGAGCATCTACGTGAATTGCCTCTTTCATAGCATGCTCTCTGACTTTTTGAATTGCCTCTCTCAAAGTATACCACTTTGTTTCCTCACTAGGCCAATCTGTGGTAATGGGGTATTTACGGTTGCATGCTTGGGCTGCTAGGTGCAACAAAGACACCTGTGCATCTTGACCATTGTCATCAGGGGGCGGCGCTGCCCTTAAGACCTCCTGTATATTGGTGTCAGTTGACAAGGGTAGAAAACACGGTGAGTCCATGGAATCTACCAACAACCCTGCAGCGCCCCCATCTAGCAACCTCACCATCCATGTCAATAAAGGTTCCCCTGATTTTTGCCTCAAACGGGTAATAATTTCCCCAACCTCCTGCTGGGTGTAATCCTCCAGCGTGGTTAAATCCACCACTCCGCCTGCCGGATTCTGCGGGTGGGGTCTGGCTCGCCGTCTTCTAACGGACTTAGCCGCCACTGTTTTCTGCTTAATTTCCATTGTGGGGTCGGACTCATTTGCGGAACTACTCTCTGGACTGGTGGAGTCAGAAATATCACCATCCCACTTATCCAGGTCCCAGTCCACACCGGTGGTAGCGATTACAGCTGCCACCTTTCTTTTGTTGACCCCTCCCTGTCTTTTCCTATACTTATACCGGGCTACTCTGACTGCTGCCCTCTCGGCCACAGCCTGATATGTGTCAGCCTTATCTTTAAAAAGATTCATTTGAATCTGCTGCATTATCGCAGTCTGCCTTTCTGCAGCCAGCTCGCTTTCTAATCGCAAAACCTCATTTTTCATTTCCAAATTCTTTTGATGTATTTTCCTATAAGCATGCAAAAGAACCCAACCTTGCCTACCTAATGCAGCGCATTCTCTGCCACGTTCCACTGGAACTTGTTGCAAGCACACCATTACATCAGACGGATCAGCATCTCCCAATCCCTGATCCCATGTTTCACTTAGCCCTGCGCCGCATGCCCACGCCTGGGCCAATTTATCATATGGACTCTTAGATGAATAGCCTGGAATGATAACATCAGAACATTCACCGCCAGCGGTAACGCTCTTTTTCCTGAACAAACTACTCATTACTGCAAACAAAACAAAACCTCTTATATCTA
This sequence comes from Ambystoma mexicanum, assembly GCF_040938575.1. Taxonomy (NCBI): domain Eukaryota; kingdom Metazoa; phylum Chordata; class Amphibia; order Caudata; family Ambystomatidae; genus Ambystoma; species Ambystoma mexicanum. The sequence goes on along the minus strand of NC_090929.1, from coordinate 383,898,974 downwards.
TTTTTTTTCTTTCCACACTGCAATCACTCCCACAAGCACGCACACACCGGCAAAGAAAAAAAAAAACAGCTTAACACATTTCAACACTCACTGCCAAATTACTTTCGCTTGCAAGGTAACCGAAGCCTATCTACGTTCAAACAGATTCTTGAATATTTGGAACAATTCATCACAAATATCCTGTTTGTGACGCCAAAAATGTATTGCTCTCCTAAAGTGCACGGACAGTCATAAATCACAAGTACAATTACGGAGCCAATACTTTGAACACAGGAAGATGCAATAACTTGCAACCACACACTCTTAGAAAATAATGAGCACTTATATGGCTATTTATTCAAAGCTTAGAAGCAACCAGTGATAACATAGAAATAAATCACAGAAGAAACAGAGAATTCAAAAGAAAATACATCACCGTGAGCGTAACTGGATTCCTCATCTTGCCAGAAGCGGCTGGAAGACCCCGATAACAGCCAGGCCGAGAGCACAACAGCCCACAGGTATGCCAGACAGAAGCGTCCCCCCTCTGGCTGAAGTCTCACCTGACCGCTCAGGGGTTGCGCGTATATGCACCCTTCAAAAAGGGGTGGCGATTTCTCGAACCTTCTGGCAATGCACTTGCGCATTGATGAGCAGCCGTTGGTTGCCAGCTGGGTCAACCGACAGTACCCTCAAGGAGCAAAGTGCCTCCCTCCTCTAAAAACAAGCACCACGGAAAACAGTCCCATAGCTCATAACAAGACATAAAGTTAGCTTTCCCAGCAGAAATGTCCTTGACTCCATACCAGGTTTGGAAAGCATGTTTTCTTCAGCATCATGAATCTAGCTCTCAGCAAAATGAGTGCAGCTTTTCACTGCAGCATGAAGTAAATATCCATCATGGCTCCGAGCGCTCCCAGAATGCACTGCGCTTCAGCGCCATGTTTTAGCTCAAGCATAACAAGCCCACAGGACGAACAAACAGAACACTCAAGCCTCCATTCTCACAGTAATATCAGTCTGCAATAGGTCAACCACTGATAATCGTAGAGTTTCAGCTAGCAGCCCTGCAGCCTGCTGACTGCACACTTAGTAGCCACCCTTTGCAGGAAAACCCTGTTTTGACGTGAATGAAGGGAGCAAATTGTACCGCGCAAAGTTAAACCAACAGAGTTGGTCCCCAGGCGCTCTGGCGGATCTGCAAACGAGAAGGTGGGATGGGTTAGTAGGGTGAAGAGGGAGTAGGATAGTGAGAGAAGTGGTGTTCTGTTGGCAGCTTCAACTCGGCATACACCGGGTGCTGAGCTTTGGTGCGAGTATCGGATCGATGTCAGTCCTCGTGTGCTGTTGGTGCGGCTTATGTGTTGTTGCAGTGTTGTGAAGTGCGTGCGGGTTGTTGTGCGAGAGATGGTTGTGGGAGTTTTTTTAGTGAGGTAAGTATGCAGAAGTGTTGAGCTTTTTTTTGGTTAGTGGGTTATATGATATTTAACATGCTAACATTCACGATTCCATTTAAGTGTTGCACTTGGTGATCTTCATAGTTCTATATAGGTGTGGCAGCATGCTAACATTCACAATTACATCTGAGTGTGGCATTTGCTAGCCTTCACAATTCCATCTATGTGGCACATGCCAACATTCACAATCCCGTCCAGAGGCGACACAGGCCAATGTTCACAATTCCATCTAAGTGTTGGACATGCTGACATTCGAATTCCATCTAAGTGTGGCACATGCTAACATTTACAGTCCTATCTGGAGACAAGGCAGGCTAACGTTCACAATTCCATCTAAGTGTGGGACTTGCCAATATTCACAGTCCCATCCGGATGCGACGCGGGCCAATGTTCACAACTCTAAGTGTGAGACATGCTAACATTCATTTTCCATCTAAGTGTGGAACATGCTGACCTTCACAATCCTGTCTATATGTTACATAGGCTAATGTTCACAATTCTATCCAAGTGTGGCACTGGCTATCCTTCATAATTCCATCTATGAGTGGCACACGCTAACGCTAACATTCAGTCACAATCCTATCTAGATGCGACGCAGGCTAGTGTTCACAATTCTAGGTGTGGCACATGCTAACATTCATAATCCTATCTAGATGTGATGCAGGGTAAGGTTAAGCATTCCATCTGAATCCATCTAAGTGTGGCACATGCTGACATTCAAATTTCTATCTAGATGTGACGCAGGCTAAAGTTAAGAATTCCATCTAAGTGTGGTACATGCTGACATTCACAATCCTATCTAGATGTGGGATAGAAGAAAGACCAGCAGGTTAACAGCAACCTTCTCAGTGCTGACTGCACACTTAGTAGCCACACTTCGCGGCCCGCATTGCAGGAAAAACCAGTATTTATGTGAATGAGGGCAGAGCAAATTCCAATCCTTGGTAGGGATTGAAGAAATACCAGCAGGGTAACAGCCAGCCAGCCAGATGATTTTTAATGGTCGACATGTCTCACTAAACATAGCAGTAATTAGTTTTTTGCACTTTGTAAAGGCCAGAATGTATGTGCGTGAGTTGTTGTGGCCTTCTACGTGTGGTAATTTGTCAGGCCTCGGTGAGTGTGTGCGTGTTGGATGTTTGTTCATGTTGTGGCCCATTTGCATATGTTATGTTAATCAATGTTTTTCATTTCAGGATCCTTTATCATTCATTCCCTGTTACCATGATTTTTCCCTTTTGCGGGCTGGGTCAGACTTGGGGGTGGTGGTCACGGGGCAATGTTTATGGTTATGTTCGACTTTTGCCTCATGGACCAGGAGGCGTTGGAACTTGAGGGTGGTGGTTCCTTATCGGGGTGACTTGGGTACGTTGTTTACGTGCTCGCCTTAGCGTTCATTTGCTGTGGTATGCGAGTGGGCGTTAACAGTGCCTGTTGGTGGTGCTGTTTGTGGTGTGCGTTTCAAATTCTGAAATTGCCTTTTGTGTTGTGCGTGTGCAGGTGCGTGTGTTTTCGGTTTGTGCATGTCCACTCCGGATGCCGGTTGGGTCCGTGTGGTCGTGTGGGTCGGTTAGTGGTTGCCTGAAATTTTTGGAGTGTTGGGTGTTTCGGACCTGTACTGTAAAGCGGTGTGAAGAGTTAGATTTCAGTGCTGGTTAGTGCCGGTTTGTGTTAGTATGAGCAGGTGTTTAGGCTCGGTTGATGAGTGGCTCGAATGCCGGGTGGGTCCCAGGAACGTGTTGCTCTGTAGTATGGTTGACCTTGTGAGGTCGGATGTTGTCCTTGCCATGTTTCTGGCTGAATTGAAGGGTTGCTACTGTTTGGAGTTTGGTAATCGTGGTACAGTGGATGGCCGGGTGGGTCCATGGGTCAGTTGTTTATTTAGTTGTTCTGTTGGCGTCCAGGATTCCGGCCAGGTCCTGTGTGTTCGCTTGTGGACGTTCGGTCTTTACAGGTTTTGTGTGGGTACCTGTGGTATTGGGTGCGCTAAGTTGTATTGGCCACTTTAGGTTCTCGTATAGTTTGGGGCTTTGTTGAACATTTGGGGTTCATGGTTAGTATGAGTGTTCTGGCTGAGCAGTTCGGGTATTGGTATTTTGGAGTGGCATGTCGGAGTGTTTGTTTCGTGGATTTGCTGGGGTTAGCGTTCTGGTGTTAAGGGTATGACGGGACAGTTGGAGGTGCTTGTTGTGGGTTGTGGGTAGCCGGGTGGGCCTATTGACCGGTTGGTCTGTGCTCCGGTGTGGCAGGTCGGAGGCCCTGGGGGGCAGTCCCGTGCAGGAGGTGTTTGGTTGCACTTAAGGTATTTTGGTTGGTTAGTTAGTTTCCCAGGGTGTGTCGGGTGTAGCAGACCCGTGTTCCGAGGGGCAGCTTGGAGCTGGCGGTGGTGCGTATTTGTTGTTTTTGTTCTCGCTGATTTTGGTTCCGTAATTGTAGTCAGCAGGAGTAGTGGTGGTTAAGGTTGTGGTTTGCTGTTAGGTGATGTGGGGCAGGGGTTATAGTGTGTGTCAGGTCAGATGGTGATGTGTAACTTCCTGTGCGGTGTTCGTGGCCGCTGCAGTGCGGGTCTCGTGGGGAGGCGTTCGCACCACGTTGCCGTGGTGGAGTTGCATTTTGGGGTTTCATATTTCGGTTCTAGTTTCTTATGGGTTCTTAGACAGGTTGTCACCCCTGGATTGTGGTGGGGTCGGATTTTGTGTTGTATATTCAGGTACTCGTTTAGTAGGGGTTCTTTGTCAGGTTGTCATCTCTGGATTTTGTGCGTGGGTTGGCATGGTTTGGTTGGTGTTAGAGCCGTCATCAGTCTGGTGTGCTTTGAGTTCTGCGTGGTGATGGTTGGTCGTTTTGCACAGCGTGATGGCCAAACGTTGTCTGTACCTCATTCGGGTTGTGTGTTGTTGGTTTGTGTTGGTGCTTTCGGAGGGAGAAGTGTTGTATTCCATGGCGTGGGGTGCTTGTGCGTGCCTGGAACGTTGGGAGAGTGTGTGCATGAGTGGTGTGTGTGAGCTCCAGCTACAGGGTTCTTTAGTGACGTTTGGAGATGTTGGAAGGAGCGTATGCCTGCCGGGTGAGGTGTCCAGTGTTTTCCTCTCTTGTTAACTTGATCACATGTATGGACAATAAACACCTTTGAACCTGTACTTTGTATCATCGTACTTATCTTGAGCCACACTTGCCACATAATTTATGTTTTCTTCTTTAAACCCTGACTCGGATTATGGCTCTTACAGGTAATGTCTATATGATATGGACCATTCCTTGTGGCAACAGGAATGTTAATAATTTACTGCTTTTTATATTATTATATCTTGTACTATCTCCTATATTATTGATATGTCAGCCTAGGGTATTGTCCATTTTATCTGCACTATTTTTAACTACGAGTCGTTCGTCAGTACTTTTCTATGGAAAATGTATTAATTCTATGTTGTATAGGGCAAACATGAATTTGAAAGTATTGTAATGAATTCATGTGAAAATGTTCTTGTGTTGTTTTTGAAAGGCTGATATTTACAGCCAAAACAAATAAATAAATTATATATATATATATATATATATATATATATATATATATATATACACATGTCATACAAGATACCTGACAAGATCATGAAGCTCCTTATTGTAACAAAAAGAGGAGAAATAGACGTCAAGGGAGGTGTGCCACAACCATATGAATTAACTCAACACCCAGTAAAAAGATCAAAGTTCCTAAACTCACCCATCAAAAGAGAGCTCCCACGAAGAGAGCACAAGGGCACCTTCGGCTTGTGAAACGCATCTGTTAAGTGTGGGAAGTCCACGGTCAAAAAGAAAAATAAAACGTTTTTTGCAATGCTTGTACATTCTACTTGAAAGCATGGTAACGTCATCACATGAACCAATGTGATGACATTACGCTGCTTCGGCAAACATTAACAAAAAAGCATGCCTAAATCCATACCCCGAAGTTCCAATTTACATCATCTAAATAAATACACATCAACACATAATATTAAAATGTGCCCGTATGGAAAAACAACATTGCAACGTCTAACCAATCAATAATATGTACATAATCCCAATGTTATGCGAAATCATAATTAAATACATATGAGCAAATATGATCTCAATTTAATAAGAACTCTTGTGTAATGTCCTTTACAAATACAATTCGATGTCAAAGTACAGACTTTTAATGGGGACAGGATCCTAAATACGATGATGCTTCTATTCCAACCATATTTTATATGTGCAGGATAGCCCATGTACACCACAGTCTTAGATATATAGTTTCAAAGGAATTGTAACTAGTCGTAGGTCCTCCCAGAGCACATCCTATAGACCAAAGTAATAATTAATTAAACACTACGCCTACAGTGTACTGTTAAAGTCTACACAAATGATCTGTCTAAACATTTTTTTATATAAAGCATGACAAGTCACATTCTTCTTTCATCCCTCTCGGTGCTACTGAACCCAATCCGTTTATCCAATGGGCTTCTTTGTGACTCAGGATAGGATCATTGTCAATACACTCCTTCCTTTCTTGTACTGCACACAGCATCTGAACGCGCATTTGTGAGACATGAATATGCGTCAAAAAATGTCTGGTTACAGGTGATTCTACATCAATATAATTTTGAACTTTTGGAGTACCCATTTTTGATAAATGTCTTTTGCCTCTAGGCATATTTAAGTTCAACCAAGACGTCTACTGATATACCGTATCTAATGGAATAATCTAAACAGGTGAGCCTCCTGTCACGCTATCATTTTAAATTACTCTTAAGATCATGGACATAATTTGCAATTTGTGGTCTGCCTTTTAGGTGACATCACAGGGTCGAAACACTTTACGACTGCATGCTCCCTTAGCCCCACGAGGGAAAACAAAGAGGCAGATGTATTTGTTTACCATGCAAGCTGCTTTGTGGCGGCGGCGTGGTTGCATGTTGCAGAGCAAGCCTCATAAAGGAAAGACAAACACCGTTAGTCGTCGGAGGGCACGTCTCGATCATGGGTTTTACATTGGGTGTGAGCCTTCCGAGTGTTTACAGAGCGCCCAACTAACAGGGTTTTTATTGGAAAGCGGTCAAGTGCACTAATGGGCGAGCATGAACGGAGGCAGGTGGGATCGTGTAGTGCACTTCCGTGACAACGGAGGCAGCTTTGCCTATCCAAACAGGCAGCGCAGGGTGTCCTAGCAGAACAAAGACCACCCGGAAAAGAACCATCGGTAGAGGCAATACGCAGGCCTTGTTTTAAGTGCATGTATTGAATAGTGCAAAGGCATAGATTAGCTGAAGGTGCAGTAAGGAATGTATTTCAGTGGGTTTTGGGGTGTATGGTTTCCATATGTATGAGTGCATGACCATAGGATTGGAGTGTTGTAAAATCGGATGTCTACCTTTTTGCCGTGTATTACCACAGTCACAGACCAGGTGTGCCGAGTACGCGGGTGCACCCGCGGCAGAATGAAGTCGGGGCTGAGACCCACCCCCACGGCCGCAGAGAAGAGACGCAGTATGGCCTTTGTTCCATCCATACTGTGTCTCTCTCTGGCGGCTCGGGTAAAAGCCGGGTAAAAAAACGATGTTTAGAAATTGAGGGACAGATGAAAAGCAAGAGGCTCCTGCATCTGTCCCTCAATTTCTAAACATCGTTTTGGGTTGGGTGTATTTGTACATCCGTGCGCCCCTCTTTGGAAGAGGGGTGCACAGATGTAGAGGTGCACCCAGCCCAAAATGATTTTTAGAAATTGAGGGACAGATGCAAAGCAGGAGGCTGTCCCTCAATTTCTAAACATCGTTTTGGGTTGGGTGTATTTGTACATCCGTGCGCCCCTCTTTGGAAGAGGGGTGCACAGATGTAGAGGTACACCCAGCCCAAAATGATTTTTAGAAATTGAGGGACAGATGCAAAGCAGGAGGCTGTCCCTCAATTTCTAAACATCGTTTTGGGTTGGGTGTATTTGTACACCTGTGCACCCCTCTTTGTAAAAAAACGATGTAAGAGGGGTGCACAGATGAAGAGGTACACCCAACCCAAAACTATTTTTAGAAATTGAGGCACAGATGCAAAGCAAGCCTTTCCCTCGATTTCAAAAAATCGTTTTGGGTTGGGTGTACCTCTACATCTGTGCACCCCTCTTAAATTGCATCCATTGCATCTGCAGAGGGAGGGGGCAGGGAGAGGGCAAATGAGACTGTTTGCATGTCTCTGAGTGGGCACGTGGTGAGGTGAATGCTATGGGCGAGGAAAGGAGGCGTTGAGGGAGGGAACTCCTCTGAATTCTAAGGAAGGAAACAGCGTGGGAGGGGGATGGGAGTGCGGGGTTGGGTGGGATCACCTTCTTGGCGGGTTTGGCGGCGGGGGGTGTGGTGTGGTGCAGTAGAATGTAATAATTCAGCATTTTGAAGACCACAAAAATCGGCCGAAATAAATCGGTCTTTTTTGTATTTGTTCTTCAAAATGTGGAATTATCCCATAGAACCCAGTATCGACCTTACCATAATGTAATCCTTGTTCAGTGTAATACCATTCAATGGGACAGTACTTGCAGGGCTGCTGTAACTCTAATGGTGCAGAGCTATTGGGCCTCTATAGAGACAATAACAGCACTTCTGAGCAGGGCTGTGTAATCTATATGAGCCAGCACTTTCTAGTAGAGCTGCCATATTTGAAATGGGGCAATGCTAGTACTCCTCAGTTAGCTCGCTATACTCTTGATGGGTTAGTACTGCTGTTTCCCAACAGGTCTTCTATAATTGTTGAATCTTCTCAGTGGTAATACTATGCTTTTGTTGAGGCAATGCAAGTTCATCTTAGTGGAGCTGCTATACTTTTGATGGGACAACATCAGCACTTCTCAGTAGAGCTGCTACACTCTTACAAGGCTTAGCACTTCTCAGCCGATGTATTCATTTTTATTTTTATTGATTAATTATAATGCGCATACTACCCAGAGGTTTCTAAGCGCGGACCGAGTGATTGAACCTGTGTTGCGCGAACCGAGGGATCGAACCTGTGTTGCACAGACCGAGGGATCGAACCTGTGTTGCTCCGTGTCGTCTTGCTTCCAAGGCGAGCATGCTGCCCCTGAGCTATCCTCCTGAAGATCAGAAGTACATTTAATGATACAGAACCAGAACTATTGAGCAAGTCTGATATCATCTTCATCATCATCAGAATAGCTCAACACTGTTGTGGTTATACAAGAGCTAATATATTTAAAGGGATGGAATTACTCAGAATGTAGCAGCACTATTCAATAACCCAAAGTGCTTAAGCATAGTTAATGTGAAAATACTAAACTTCTCACCATTGGGGCAGTACTGCCACTTCTCACAGAGGCTTCTACACCTTTTATGGGGCAGCACTGATCCAGCCCACTGGACAGCTTCACTTTTAATGGCATTTCTCAATAGGGCTGCTATACTTCAATAGGAAATGACCATCACTACCCGCAGGGAATTGCATACACTTGATGCCACCAAAGCAGCACTTCCACCCATCACAGCTGCTTTATTTTGAATGGCACAGTGCGTGTACTTCTCAGCCACTCTGCTTTACATTTAAACAGACCAAATTGTCATTTCTTAGCAGGACTGCAACACAATACCATTGTGTTCTGTTTCTTCACCACGAATGTGGATTCATGGCACTCTCTCAGTGTCTAAATAGTAGATCTGGTTACATTCAATTGGCAACAGGCATGTCCCGAGCTGCCTGCTGTCCATAAGCTGCACTCAGGATGTTGGAAGCCGTCATGGCGCAAGAGATAGAAGGCTTGTGCCTGTAAAATATCAGAATATATAATTGTCTTCCCAGATGGGAGACTGACTCCATTAATATACATGGGGTCACTGAGATGACCAAGAGTGAAGCTGTACATTCAGTTGTGAGATTACCAGCAACGGTTGATACTATGCTCCAAGGAGTGAGGTGCCCACTCAATATATCATACTGTTTAAAGATTCGAGACCCATCCTGAATGCTTGCCCAAAGATCCTTGGCCAGAATTTCACACTGAAGAAGTGAGCATGTGATCCGGGGTCTGCAGCCCACACACTGGCAGGGGATTCCCATGCTCCCACTTGCGAGATTTGCACCAAATTAGTGAGATTGTGCTCCAAGGTAGGAGGCACACGCACAGTCTTTGCTCTGAGGTTTGACACACTCACAGGATGGGCTGGCATTTCGTTCTCCCATCCTACTTGTGTTGCTCTGCCTTTTGAGGGCTACTACAACCTGTATGATTATAGAGGGGTGGAGTAGGGGCAGTGATGGCCTACTGGAATGCAACTGGAAGGCTGAAACCTCCTTCTTACTTGACTTTAGTATATGCAGTACAAGCTAGCCAATGTTTTAACTGTTCTGCGCCCCACCCCCTTGCACCAAGTTGGCAACTATGTGCAAATGCGGTCATATAACTGCCGGTGATGTCACTTCCTACATTTGGGCACCCCCCGGGAAATTCATAAGTTGGCTCCCCTGCCACAGACCCTGGTTATACCATCATATCTCCAGGTTGTATACCCATGTCGTGTTGTGGAGGTACTCGCACCAGGTGTGTTGTATTACAAGCACCAAGGAAGGCGAGACCCAAGATGGTTGCATCAGCTTTCTCCTAGACTGTAGAGGTAAACAATGACAACAGATCAGTAAAAAATAATGAAGTTAGGACAGCGTAAAGTAATTCCACATCCCTACCCAAACACTTCAGAGCGAGTGTGTTGTGAGTGATTGATGTAAGTTTATGTGGTCAAGTCCCCCTCCGGAAGGCCTGAGGCCAAAGGTCAGAGATGATCGCCAAGGCATGATCTGGCAATGGTAGGAGCAAAAGGAAATAGGCCGTTGGATTAAACCTGCATGGTACAAGAGCAAAGTTAGAAGGAATCGGTGAGGAGCAGGGCAATAAAACCAGGGCACAAGAGCTCAGCAGCACAATCTGGAGGAAAACATTCATAAAGATAAGAGTCACTGAGCTGCCAAAGTATAAGGGCAGCTGTTATTTGCGCACAAGAATCAGAGTTACCAGGCAGCAGAGATGTAAGAACAATCCAGAAGCAACTCAGTAGACAGGGCATGGGTCGCCAAACCAGAAGCAAAAACAGTTGCAGATCACAGAGCCCTACTATAAATGGGAAAGAGCCACGGCTGAGAAGTGACCAGGCTTCCACTCATTCTGGAAACATAGCACAGGACATGTGGCACCACAGGTGATGAAATGACATCGCAATGCCCCGGAGCACATGGGGACTGTGGTTCCCAAGTCCTCCAAGATCCTATTAACCTTCACCATTGGTACAGAAAATATGGGTGTACCAGGCAGACAATATGCCTGGTACTGTCAACATGTCACAGGTATTGGCATCATGTGCCCAGGTTCTCCCACCAATTACTAGATAATGGAATCAGGTACCTATTTACACTGGTAGGAATAAGTTACCTGTAACTCCTGTTCTCCAGCATTGGTATCTTTCATAGATGTACATGCTGTGAATATTCGTGTCCTCAGCCTGGGAATCCTCGGTAACATAGAGCAGTGTAATTTTAAACTGAAAACTCAATCACTCAATCCCAGTCATTTTGAGCCATACTGCCAAGCCAATAGGAAAGGCTCTGTTAGCTCCACCCCTGAAGGCCATCGTCAGACTTTGGCATAGTGCACATGAGTGGCTGTATGAGCCAAGAAGAAGAGCCTAGCAGGGTAGGGGGAAGGGTCCCATGTGAATCTATAAAATATACCAATGCTGGAGAACAGGAGTTACGGGTAAGTAACTTATTCCTTCTCCAACATTGGCTCTTTCATAGATTCACATGTTGTGAATCGATTACAAAGCAGTACCATATGACCATAACGGTTGGAAGCAGGCTCTATGAAACAATTCACCATTGGAGACACTTACCTCAAGCAAACAGGTTACGTAGTGCCACCTGGCCGACTTTGGACTCTGCAGCTGAATGAATCTCTGTCGACGGAGTAGAACTTCATGAATGTGTGTACAGACCTCCAGGTCGCTGCTCTGCAGATGTGCAAAAGAGGGACATCCAACAGTAATGCTATAATGGCTGCCACTGCTCTAGTGCAGTGAGCACTGGGTTTGCCATGGAGCGGCCTGCCCGCCTGATGACATAAGGAGATGCAGGACAAAATCCATCTGGCAATAGAAGGTTTAGAGAGAGCCTTCCCGCTTCCAGATGGGGTAAAAGATACAAAAAGCTGCAAAGTCTGCTGCAAGGACTTGATGCGGCAGATGCAATACTTCAATGCGTGCCCCACATCCAAGGTGTGAAGTGTGCATTGTGCCGGGGTAACAGGAGATGCAAAGAAAGCTGGCAGGACTACCAGTTTGTTGAGATGAAAAGCTGACGGTACCTTGGGCACAAATGATGGGTGAGTCCGAAGCACAACCATGGACTTGTGAAAGGATAAGTAAGGTGTTTCACAGGAAAGTGCTTGTATCTCACCTACGTGTCTGGCTGAGGTGATGGTCAACAGGAAAGCAGTTTTCCAAGACAGGAACTTTAAATGGGATCTACGCATTGACTCAAAAGGTGGCTTCATCAAGCTGTAGAGGACAATGTTCAGTTCCCATGCTGGTGCCGGCCATTTGACTGGCAGGAAAAAAACCGAAGAGACCTATAAGCAATTCTTTAATTAGCTTGTGAGACCAAAGTGATGGAGGAGCAAGCAAATGGGTGTATCGTGATACAGCAGCTAAATATACTTAAATGGAGGAGTGGGCCAGTCACAGTAGATACGGTAGCAGGCCGACTGACTGAATGGTAAACAGACAAAGGTGCTGTTTCTTGCTTGTTTCTTCATACCGTAAAACTTCTCCATTTGCTGCTGTAACAAGCATGAATAGAGGGAGCGCGGGCCCACGCTAGAACCTCTTTGCAGCCCCGTGTTAGTGGTATAGCCCCATATTATGGGACCACAGGAGCCAGGCCGTGATTTTGAGTGTGGCTGGGTCGTGGTGGAGAATGTCTCTGTTATGATATATGTCATTTATAACACGCCTCTACACAAGTGTTTCTAGGCGCGACAAGACATGGGAGTGAAGACAGAGTCAGGACAAGACAAACTTACTAGGCCTTGTGTCATTCAGATCGTGCAAGTGCTCCTGGATAGCAGGTTATGGTGGCGGTAAAGCCTCATCGGACCGGTTGACAAGAGCTCCAGAAGGTTGGAGCACCGACATTGCCTCGGCCATGCAGAGGCCACTAAGATTAGTTTGCACAGCCTGATGTTGTTTGAAAACACTTCGGACCCGTGCCACCAGACGAATCAGAGAGAAAGCATACAAGAATTTCCCTGTCCATGGAAATGGAAAGGCGTCCCCCAGGCTTTGCGCAGAAGGGATCCTGCTGGCAAAGGCTGTGCACCTTTTGTTGCAGTACGTGGCAAACAGGTCTGTGGTCGGGGTCCCCACAAGCAGAAGACTCGCTGTAACTGATCCTCCCTCAACTTCCATTCATGACAAGAGCAAAGCTCCCTGCTGAGGGAGTGTGACATGGTGTTCTGTAGCCCTGGGAGGTGAAGGGGAATGTCACAATTGGTCACCAAGGTACAATTATGGAATGCAATGACTCACCAGGGATACGGAAAGGATCATGGCTAACACTGATGCTCCCTATGTTCTGCCTTCGGAACCTTTAGAAGTAAAACAAAGACCTTCCAAATGATGTACCTCACTAGCTGATAGTAACCAAAAGCTAGAGGAGTGAATCACTGCAAAGGGCGTAGCATCCACCAATACACCGGCTGGGAGTAACAAATCCAGACTTCTGGGTCGACTGGTGTTCAACTCCATGTCTTCTCATGGGAAGGCAAGATCACAACATTCAATATTTGGAACAGTATATAGCTGTCTCCACCACCCTTCCCCTTGTCCACACAAGGTGCTCAAGTACCCTTATGTGTCCCCTTACCATAAGGATAATTGAGGAAGTCCCAGATGATCCGGAAGGTAGTCCAGGAAAGGTACGAAACAGAGAAGGGAAGGTTAGTTAGGAACTAACACCCGTACGGCACCAGGGACGCAGTAGAGTCGAGTTGGCGCACTTAGGAATCCCCTGGAGAGCGTCCAATAAGTCTTGTGCACGTGTCTTTGAAAGCAATCAAAAGGAAGGAGTTAATGTTCATAGATGGTGGACCTTCGTCGCAAAGGAGAACAAAACAGAATTCCAGATTAATTTGGTTTCTCTGTATGCAAGAGAGAATACCATGGATATAACCCCACTATTCATGTAGCCGAACAACAACTCACAAAGCAGCACGTTAATCAGCCACGTGCTGTTGCAGTAGAATACCCCTGCCATGGGTTGCAACAACTGTACAAGGCTCCAATGTAGAGAATGCCGTATTGAACGGTATCCGTGGACAAGTACAAAAATGATCGGTTTGACAGACCAGGGTTCTATGGAACCGTGGAACACGAAATGCCGTGGGCGCAGAGTAAGAAGTTCCTTTAAACAGACCGTTGTCGAGTACTGGGTATACAGAAGGCAGAGGGAATACTGTGGGTGCAGAGTAATCAAATCCTTTCAACAGGCCGATGTCGGAATACCAAGTAGACAGAATTCAGAGGTAATGCAGTGGGCGCAGAGTAAGAAGTTTCTTTCAACAGGCCAAAGTCGGAGTACTGTGTAGACAGAAATGCAGAGGGCGAAGCAAGGAATGCTGGATTCAGGCCAAGAATGTCCACTGGGAACAAAGTAGCAAAGCAGACATAGAAACAATGGCCGGAGCTTCAGAAACATAAATGCTGAACAGAAGCACCGAACACCTGCCATTTCAATGTTTAAGTAACTCATCATGTGACGGCCCTTGGCAGCAATATCCGGACGAGGAGTGCAGCGTCTCAGAAATGCCCCTCGTCTCCCTGGAAACTTCCTGTGAGTTGCCAACGGGAAATAAACAGTCTTGCTGTCGGTCTATGGGCAAACTGCTGGATATCACGACGCAAGGCTGTAGACAACCTCGTCTTGGGGTTGACAGAGGAATAAACGGAGGCAGGAGCAGGGGCAGACAAGACAGGGAAGGAGGAACATACAATGTTGCAACGACCAGTGCCACAGTGACTGTGCTTCCCTCGACAGAGAGGGGATCTCGTTCCTCCCTGCTTGCAGATGTAGAACATCATCGTGATGTTGTCCATGAAGATTATCTCCACCTTTCCGGTGAGGCTTGGAAGGAACGACCTGACTGCCCAAGACACAGTCCACAGTTCCAGGCGGTTGATGTGTAGAACCTTTTCCTCCTCCGTCCAAAGGCCCCAGGCATGCAGGTTTGAGAGGTGTGTGCCCCAGCCATCCAGGGAGGCATCTGTGGTGACTGTGATCTGATGGAGTGGTAGGCGAAAGGGGGCACCGTACACCAGATGATCTTTGATGGCCCATCAGCGTAGGAGCTCCTTGAAGTGGCGGGACATCTTTATTTACCATGACACGGGGACCTGCTTCTATTGAGCGTCGAGGAACTCTTGGATGAGACGCATGTGGAGCCGGCAATGAGGTATGAGAGGGATGCACAATGACATCATGCCCAGTAAGGCTTGTAGCTGTGGACGGATACCGTTGTCGACACAGAGAGATGTTGCACCTTTGACAAGAAGGTGCTGACTCTGTCCCTTGATGGTGTCGCTTTGCAGGATAACATGTCCGGATAAGCACCTAGATTCAGCACTCGCTCAGCGCAGATGAGATGAGATTTTGGCTAGTTTATGGAATAACCTAGTGACTGTAGACAGTAGATGGTGAGCGCAGGGTTGTGCTCTGCTCTGGCGTAAGACTGACTTCACTAGCCAGTCGTCGAGGAAAGGGTACATTTGTGCACCCGTTTGATGGTAGTGCACGATCACTAGGGCAAGACACTTGGTGAAAACTCCCAGTGCAGACCGAATGGTAGGACTTTGAACTGGTAGTGTTGACTAGCCACTACAAAATGCAGGTAGCGGAGGTGCGTCCGTGAATAGGGATGTGGAAGTAGGCATCTTCCAGCTCTAGTGATGCCAGGAAATCTCTGTGTTCTAGTTGTGACAGAACTTGCTGAAGGGTGACCATGCAGAACATTTGAGCTTTGATATATTTGTTGAGCAATCAGAGGTCTAAAATAGGTTTGCCAACCCCCCCATCTTTTTCCTTACCAGGAAGTATCTTGAGTACATCTCTCTTCCTTGCTGTGAGCGAGGAACTCTTTGGATGGCTTCTTTGGGCAGCAAAAACAGACTTCCTGTTGCAGTGGATGATGTAATGTTTCGGCTTTCTTGAGTGGGGGGAACAGATGGTGGTATCTTAAATTCCAGCGTGTGTCCCTGCTGGATAAGGGATAGCACCCATTTGTCTAATTCTGACAGTCTTCCTCCCACTGGGGTGGTGAAGCGAGAGGGTACATGCTCAGGCTGGTCAGGGCTGTTTGGACGACTTGTCTGAGAGGAGCTGCATCAGTGTTGGTTTCCCCGATAGGACTGGATTCTTTGCCTGTAGGGGTCTGAAGAGGCATAGGCTGTGGTCTTATAGGACGGTGACTGGTAGGTGGGGTGATATTCCCGCAATATCCTGAAAAATCTGGACTTTCCTGACCAAAAGGACTGCTGCTTCTCCTTTATAAGAAACACACAATGGTTCTTCAGGAACATCTTCTAGTGTGTGAGGAGGTTGGCTTGTACCGTCTGAGATGGTGTCCAGGTCAAGAGGATGGACTGGGCGTGGAAGTGCCAATAAGGCTGATTTTAGCAGTGGCGGCATAATGGACGGGGTTCCCGTCGTTATAGAAGATGGTGATTTAGATTTTGACTATGTTGATGAAGGCGTTGGCAGGACGGCCACTGCAACCACCGTTGGTTATGAACCTGACAAGGACTTGTGCATTATCAACGCTGAAGACTTTGAAATCACTGATGCTGATGGAGTCTTTTTTTATCGTCGACAGCATAGTCATCAACGATAATTGGCTTTTTGGTCGATGATGGTGCAGCCGACCATGGTGCAGTCAATGATGACTGCTGTTGACGATGAGGTCTTCGTGGTCGTCAATGGGGTGGCAACTATTGCCGACAATGGCATCGGCGATCTCAACATTGCACGGGCAGGTGAGTGGCTCTTACCCGCTGAAGGTCATGCAACTTGCTTAACCTGTGAGTGCGATGTGGACGAACTGGGAGACTTCTCCAATGGCCTTGATGGAGTTTTCATTGATCCCAGCATGGAAGCTGCAGCGGGAGCCCCAAGGGCCATCTTTTTGCTGGGACATCGCATCTCGTGGGATTCTTGAAGTCTTGGAAGAGGTGGTCTGCTGGGTATACCTACCCTGCCGTAATGAAGCATGACATCGTACTGAAGCCGAGTCAGAGGCCCCACCAGCATCGTCGAGCCATGCCACTAGTCCCGATGATGGTCCCGTAAGGTTTTGTTAGAAAAGAACTGGCAAATCTCGTATTCTTCAATGATGCGATGAGGATGGAGACAGTTGAGACACTTTTCATGGAGGTCATCAATGAAACATTTTTCAGGCAGCAACGGGAGCAGGCTTTAGACACTTTTCTTCTTGGCCTCGGACATGGTAGTAGGCCTCAAAAATGTTCGTCATCAAAGTAGGGTTTTCTGTGGATGGGAAGCAGCGACACAGACCAGAAAAGACCATGATCAAAGGTTCCTTGTACAAGGATGCTGGAAACATTATCGAAACACTTCAATTTTGATTTTTAAATATAGGTAACCTCGAATGAAAAGAGATAGATTGAGGACTGCCTACAAAAACGTGTGGTAAAAAATATGACGTAGCCTTTCCTATATGCTTGGGCAATATGACCCAAAACGACTATGAGGAAATAACTGAAGTCTTCAGTTTAAAATTAAACTGCTCTATGGTACATCGGATTTCCAGCCTGACAACAGAGAATATTTACAGTATGTGAATCTATGAAAGATCCAATGCTGGAGAACTCCTCTCCCACGTCCAGCCATCTAACCTCAGATACTCACTGCATGTACCAAGTATTGGCATCATAAACCCGGGTTCTCCTATGATATATAAAGTAATGACACCTGTCTACATAGACTGACACTCTTTCCTCGTGCTAGGTACTGCCATGATAGTCCCAGCTACTCTCTGTATGCCAGGCATTGCCCTCGTTTACCAAGATGCAAGCTGTATAAGCCAAGCACTGCCATGATGTAGTGGCTTCATGAATGTTATCCTGTCTTGCCGGCCATCTGTGAATGCCAATAGAATGTTGGTGCATTCTCCTGATAGATCAGGAGAATGTTAATGAGCGCTTGTGTCTGAATCTCCTGAATGTGTCAGTTGGAGGCCTGAGCTGCCGTGCATGAGGATGGCCGGTGGGTCGCCTCTCTGTAATGTATATACTTAAGAGTAACTGGAACTTATGAACTACTGTATATATGTATAATAAAGCTTGCCAGGACTTCCTAATCAAGGGTTTCACAGCTGGTCTGTGTCTGGACTCCACAATCAATACCACAAGTTACAACACATGATAGGCCCAGATACTCTGAGCTGTTTTGGGAATCCACATGCCCCGGAAACTCCCCTTATATGCCAGACATTGCCATTTCATGAATGCAGCATATGCCCTTATTGTCTCTTCATATGCCATGATTTGCCCATGTACGCACAAATCAACCTGTGCAGAGATACTGTCACACACAATCAAATAATTACTACAAAAAACACACATTACCCAAAGAATGTAGAAAAAGAAACAGAATAATATAACTGCCTAGAATTGAGGACTGTGGCGTAGGATCAATAGAACATACGAGTCAGAAATGTAGCATTCAACAAGTTTAACTCTATCAGGCCGGGGAGTATGAATGCATACAGGGCCTAGTGGTTTCAAAACAAAAGGATAACTAGACTAAAGGTGTTGGGGTATGGTTACTCAAAATGGTGCAAGGGATTACACCTAATGGATCACCAGTCGCTTCAGGATTCCCTAATCCAACAGTCTCTTGCATATAACTTCCAACCTGCTTCTTGCCTCAAAATTAAAATGCCAGTGATAACGTGTCCAGCTCTCACTCCTTGAATTCAAACATCCAGGGAAACTGTGCTCAGTTCGTTTCTACACTTTGTCTACAAGCAAGTATTTCTCACGCCTAGCGGGGCATGGCTACAGTGCCATGGAGTAGGTTGCAGATCCTGGAGGCTCCCGCGATCCGACTTTGATCCCGGAATTAAAATAACTAATATGAATCGTCTGATGATTTACTGCAGTGTTGCGGTGATCGGAATGTGCCGGGCACATGATGGGTGAGGAACGCCGTGAAAGGAAGCTTCCTAATGATAGAATCGCAATGTGAGCAGCCGACACGATGAACACGGAAGATGGCGCTGGATACGAGTGAGTGGATCAATGGGCAAGTGACTGGGCTCCTGTAAGCGGTACAGCTGCTGCGGTTGGCAGACGTAGTGAAATGACCTTGTGAGCCTTGATTGCAACTGGCAACGTTGTGGCAGCTCGGCGTTGGTCGCGGACAGAAGAAGCCTTGATACATTGTGGCGGCAGACAAAGCATTCTCCCGTGATGAGTGCCCACAGCGAGATATGCAGAGGTCCAGATGGTAGCTGCGGCCAAGAGCAGGGGCTCGTCCGACGGTGAGCTGTCCGAAAAGAATCGAGGCCATTGTGCATTGCGAACCTTTGCCGGACGAACATGTCCTCTAATAAGTAGCCACTCGACACGCACAAAGCGAATACAAGATGGTGCCTGGCTTTCACTGCAACAAAGGAACCAGGGGCGGCCTTTCAAACTTAAGTATACCCATACGGAGATGAATGGCAGAGGTGCAAGAGAACCAGAGATCTGATTGCACATAGCCTTAGACCGACTGACAAGTGTGTGCACAAAGCGGTAAAGAACGCAGCGAATGCGTGTGTTCAAGTGCCCTGGAATACTGAGGGACTGAATAAAGAACGCAGACTCCCACCCAGGTATCACAGAGAGTGAAGAGTGCTCCGGTGGGGAGACTGGGGAGCAGCAAGTAGATGTCAAGACGGCAACGGGCCGTAGGCAGCCCGACACTGGTACTAGCGTGTGAAAGCAGGGCAGTACAGCTAATCAGAGGAGCTGTGATTGGCCTTGTTGCAGTTTTCAAGGGTACACGAGTGGTGGAGCCTGCTGGACACACTGGTGGGGTCAAGACACATGCCATCGCGTATTAGGGCGAAGAGGGCCCACAAAGCAGGAAGCAAGTGTGTGTGATAACACATCAGACACATGGTGGAGGACACACAGTGTGCTCTTGGTTGCCGATACGCCTGCAATTAAACAGAGGGCAGCTGATTTTGTGGAAGGGTGGTGAGGACCTCCGCCAGGGATTATGAACCCCCCGGAAGAACACGCACGGTTGGTGTATGTCAGGATCCTACCCCCTGGCTAGGGCGGAGGATAGGAGCAGGGGTCGGCATGTGAAACCCCACCGTGCAATACGCGTCTCCAATCAATAACGGATCCAGTAGACGAATCACCTGACCCCGGGGAGCGGGCACTGCAGGCCAGCAGAAGACGTGAGGAATGGCGCTCAAGGGGGGCAAAGCTAAAGGGAAACAGCCCACTATGGACATCTTCGCCAAGACATTGCAATCCCCCAAATTGACTATACAGGCTAAGGATGACACGCAGGGGGCAGCAGCCCTTTGCAAAATGACCACATGATCCTGGACGCCATAACGGAACTGAAAACCTCATGGGGGATCAAGATTGACACTGCCATAGTGGATCTGAAAACGGCGCTGGAACTTAAGATCGATGCGGTTGGTGTGGACGTCAACCTCCTACGTCAGGACGTGAGAGCACTGGCGGATAGAACGAGCAGCCTGTAAGGCACAGTAAAAACGAACACAGATGTCAGTACCGCCAATGCCAAAGAGATCCACATATTGCGGCAACAGGTGCACCACTTAGAAGACCGAGCAGAAGAAGCGGAAGGACGGCGAGACGCAACAACATTCGAGTGGTTGGATTGCCGGAAGGGGAAGAGGGCTCAGACCCGACGAATTATGCAGCGAACATGTTGATCCAGGAAATAGGCGCATGCAAGCTCACCCAGGGGTTCGCAATTGAAAGAGTGCACAGGGCGCAGACCAGGAGGCCCCGCCCGGGAGCCCCTCCCCGTGCAATTATTGCTAAAATACTGAATTACAGAGATAAGGAAAAGATCCTGGAATTTTTTAGCAAGGGTGGAACAATACACAGAGCATCTGCTACCGTCACCGCATATCCAGATGACACCATGCTGGTACAGAGGGAACTCTTCAATTATGTGGCAGTGAAGAGACATCTGAGAGCATCTGGCTTCAAATACATGCTCTTGTATCCAGCAAAACTCAAGGTCCTACACAAGGGCAAGGCTATTTTTTTTGAGACACCGGAGGAAGCAGTGAACTGGCTGGATGCCCAGGGCTGCCCAGCGGAGGCTGAAGGCCCGGAGCGCAGTGCACAGGATAAGTGAACCGGCGTTGTACACTGCCTACTTAGTCTTATGCTTAATGTAGTGGTGGGGATTTATGGGGGACACTGGGCAAAGGTGAACAGTGTAGATATTTACTGTTGATACAATCCTCATGTAGATATTTACTGTTGATACAATCATCATGTTTTGGACTGGAATATACATATGAGCAGCATATTGTAGCATATATCGGACTATATAAGGGTAATACGACCTGACCCCCAGGAGGTAGATTAGTTGAATCAGCGGTAGGTTGATATCCCCCATGGGGTTCTGAGTACTGGTGGTGCCAAGAAAGGGCTAGATGCGGGTGAGCCTGAGATCCGGGATGGAGCTGGGCACCAGTTGGGGTTGGGGAGGAAGGGGGGAGAGGTGGGAATTGAGGGGTTTGGACGGGTGTTATGGCTTGGGCTGGGTTGGGTAGGGGGTGAGAGGGGAGTTGGGGGGTTTGCAGGTAGAGTGGGTAGGGTGGGGGTGGGGAGGGAGTGGGAGACGAGGAGTTTGAAGAATTTGTTAGGGAACGAGCATACACCCACGTGCTACTACGCATGGATCGGAAGACAAGGGAAGATAGAGGCGGGATTGGATATGGATGAGAGATGGGAGACCTTCAGATAGCAACCCGGAATGTCAGGGGGCTCAACAGTTATTTGAAGAGGAAGGAAAAACAGGATAAGGAATAAGGAATAAATGGAAGGTGACCACCAGAGGGGTAATCACTTGAATAGCACCACATGTCCCCTTTCAGTTATTACAGTCCACCGTGGAGTCTGATGGGAGGATGGTGACGATACGGGATTGATAGAAATGTGCTGTGTATTAGTAACACATATGCCCCAAACCAAGATATTGTGGCCTATTTCAAGACCTTATATAGCAAAGATAGCCCGTACCTCGGGGGCGCAGTTATAGGGGAGGAGACTTTAATTGCACGCTGGACCCCAGGGTGGACAGATCGGATGGGAAACTGGATAGACCTACCCCTGCAGCCAAAACCTTCAGGATCCTGTTGGGAGACTTTCATCTGGAGGATGTATGGAGACTGCACCACCCACATGAAAGACAGTATTCTCATTACTCGGCCCCACAAAACTTGCATACACGGTTAGACTATATGTTTCCTACTCCGGAGCTGATGGGGGAGCTAGTGCGGTTGGAATACAAAGCGAGGGTCCTCTCAGACCACTCGCCACTGATCTTAACATGGCATTATTTGCCCCCTAGAGCTAGGAGATCCCAACGTGGCAGCTCAGAGCCGAAGCATTGAAAGACACGGTGCTTAGATGGGACTTGAGAGAAGAAATTGTAGAATATTTCAAAAATAACACCGAAGCGTAGAATCGGCTGGCACTCTATTGGAGGCATTTAAGGTGATGGTGTGGGGAGCAGCTATATCTAAATCCAAAGGTCTGCAAGGAGCTATAACGCAGGAGTTGCAAAAGGCAAAGGCGAAATTAGAGGCAATTATGCATAGAGGAGAGAACTCCCTTGAGGAAGCCGAAATCGTAAGTCAATTGCAGCAGGAGTGTGGAGGGCACTGGGAGAGATTATGCAACTTGAACTACAAGAAATACATAGAGAGGCAGCATGCTGGTGGGGACAAGCTGGGGAGGTTGCTAGCATGGTTGTATAAAAATGAGACACCAAGGCCAACGATTAGAGCAATAAAGGGGGAGAATGAACAAATACACGATTCCCAAGAGGGCGTGAACGGTAGGTTCCTTGAGTTCTACCAACAATTGTATGGAGACACTGAAGGGGGTGATTGGAGTGAGATAGCTGTAACACTGGAGGATATTGGCTTACCTAAATTGGGAACTGAAGAGAGGGAAAACCTAGAGGCCCCAATTATGTTGGAGGAACTAGAAGTGGTGATAAAGCAATTACCTACGAGCAAGGCCCCGGGAGTGGACGGACTCCCCAGTGAGTTCTACAAAACATATACGGGGGAAATGCTCCCCTCGTTACTGGCAATGCTGAACGAAGCGTTAGAAATAGGGATACTGCCGTAATCCCTGAGAGAGGCGATTATTATTCAGCTTCTCAAGCCTAACAAGCCGAGCATGGACTGCGGGTCGTATAGACCGCTATCCATGCTGAACCAGAACAGCAAGATACTCAAGGCGTGCTGGCAAACAGACTGAGACAGGTTATTCACAAACTCATACATCCGGACCAGACCGGATATGTCCCACACAGAAGCATATCCGACAATCTCAGAAGGCTCCACCATGTCATAGAGCAAACAGATAGGGACTTGCACAAAGTTGCTATTATCTCATTAGATGCAGTGAAGGCCTTTGATTCGTTCAAATGGCCGTGGCTGATGTCAGCCCTAAAAGAATATGGGCCTGGGTACCTGAAGTGGGTGAAACTACTTTACAGTACGCCACTAGCCAGAGTCAAGACGGGAGCAATAATTTCAGAGAGGTGGCAACTCAGTAGAGGCACCAGACAGGGATGCCCTTGGTCCCCGATGCGGTTTATCCTTGCATTGGAACCCTTAGCGATATATCTGAGGCAACAATATGAGGGGGTGGGGATCTATACAAAAGAAGGGCCACACTTAATATCAATTTATGCTGATGATATGCTGTTATACCTGAAGTATCCTGAGGAAAACCTGCAATACAACTTAGAAGTAATGGAGCAATTTGCAGTGCTCTCTGGCATTACAGTAAATCCTAAGAAATCATGTATATTCCCCCTGGGGAGATATAAGGGGATTCTGCGAGAAAAGCTACCAGTATTACAAATGGTCATAGCCACTTGCCCAGGATCACTGGAGCGGCACCATCAAGTGGAGGGAGCAGGGAGCATCATGGTTCAGGCACGTCCCTTTGGGACTTTTATACACGGAGGCCTGGTTGGACGCAGTCCTGGCGCCTTTGGCGCCAGGCTCATGGAAAACCTAAACAAGACATGTTCATTATGGGCAGAAGTGCTTGGAATGGAACAGAACTCTTTTATTATGGGCAGGAATACTCTCAAGAACTTCTCATTTGTGTGTAATTAGTCCGGGTGTGGCCTCCATCTGCACGTGCTACTTCTAGGAGGGCAGAGGGTGGCAAGCAGGACTAAGCTAAGGGGTGTGGCCTTCAGAGCTCAGCTATAAAAGGCCAGCCCAACCCAAAGGCACACGCTTCGCGTTATTCTGCACCTCTGTGCAGCATAACGCTCACCGTCGCCTGGGATTCAACTTACCTGGAGAGATCCTGCCATCTACATTCATACTTAACATCTGGAGGATCCTACTCTTTCATGTACGCTTCTTCCTGGCACCACGGCTCCCCTGCAACCATCTCGGAGCACAGATATCCTCTTCCTGGTACCGTGGCTCACCTGCAAACATCTCGGAGCGGAGACATCTTCTTCCTGGCACGTGGCTCACCTGCGAACATCTCGGAGCGCAGACATCTTCTGCCTGGCAACGCGGTTCACCTGCAAACATCTCGGAACGCAGACAGCATCATCTGGGCACCGCAGCACGACGCATTCCATCCAAACTCACAGCACCTGCAAAAGAAAGGCAAAAGACAAGGTTAGACACTTAACATTCATTTCGATGAGGGCGCGCTGCCATTAAACCTCGCGCCTTCCCTAAAACAATCACTCACCTGCTGCCGGACATTGCGGTTGCATCCAGCTTCCACTCAGCCGCATTCCGCACCTCCACAGCCGTAGTTAGGCTGCATTTCCATCTATTTGGGAGAAAACAGAGAGGAACGTTATTCAGTGAAAAACAACAACATTGAGAGCAATAACATCAAGACATTGAGAGAAAGCAGAAAGAGGGGAAAAGACAAGAGACATTGAGAGAAAGCAGAAAGAGGGGAAAAGACATGAGACATTTAGAGAAAGCAGAAAGAGGAGCTTAGTCACAGCTGGACTGGACTATTACTCAGGAATCAGTGAAGGAACTTGATTCCATTAACAAGTGCCCCTGCCAGAAGTAGCAGGACGGAGAGCTCATCATTCACACTTACCAGGTGAGCCTTATGGGCCGGTCCGTGCCCACTGAAATCACACCTTGGGTGAAAGGGTTTGGGAGATACCACAGTCACCTATCAGCGCATTCACGTTTTCCCATATCCACGCAGGAGCAGTGCCACCGATTGTCGCCACCCACAGCTGATCCGCAAGGTATGAAACCAGAAGGGGGTGATCTAACTCCAGGGAGGGCTGCAACTGTGCCCCAACGCCTCCACAGAGACCAGGTGAGCATAATAGAACGCGAAGCCTCAACAACTCTCTGCATGGGCGTTATGGAAATTTCTGAGACAGATATGTTGGCCCAACTACTATGAGCATTACGGGCTGAAGTACACGCCTCATGGCAAGAGACCAGTGAATTAAGGCAGGAACTTATTGTAACTCAGGAAAGAACTGATGATATAGCAAGACAGGTGCTACAGGCACAAGCAGGACAGGTTCCCTTGCCTGGGATAAGCCACGCTGCACCGCCACAACAATCTGTACCGGTTCAGGTAGTCCTTCCAGGGGCAGTGCCCTTAGCTCTGCCCGAACACTTCAAAGGCGACCCAAACAAGTTCGCCATATTCATGAACCAATGTCGCCTACATTTCTTATGCAGACCGGGAGCCTTTCCTAATGATCAAGCCAAAGTGGTATTTGTACTCTTATATCTAGGGGTAATGCGGTGGACTGGTCAATACCATTAATAACCCAAGATGATCCTTTGCTTCGGAACTTTGGTGGTTTCCAACACGAGATGGAGGGATTGTTTGCCCGACATGCTCAGGGACAAGCCTGTGGGATGTTTTTACCCATACATCCAGGCCCTACCATAAAACTGTGCATTACTGGCATTGAAAACATCATGATGGCCAGAACTCCCCAGAGAGTGCACAGGGAAAACATGAAGAATAGGCTGCCACCCATTTTTGCCTATGTTGTGAGCACAGGAGGGCACTGCCTAAAACCACCATAGGGCTACACACACAGTAGCCTGAAACCATTGGGAATGGCAATGCTGATTGCCAAAAGCAACCCAGAACTGTGGGGAATTAATTTTCTTAATGTCAAAAATGGATGCAATACTGGTGCAATACTATCAGAACTTTTGTGTAAAACTGAACAAATGAACCCAAACCAGGCCAAGGAAAGACTTGCCAAGAGGTGGATACAATGTAAAACTATATTCTGAAATGACTTGAAGGAAGTAATTATTTAATGTATTAATAAAAAAAATAGCGGGGGATGTCAGCAGCTTAAGTGAATTTGGGTTTAAAGCCACTAAAATCGAAATGTTTAGAATAAATGAGTGACCTAATTTTGAGTGCAACATAGGTTGCAACTGTTAAATGTCATAGTTTTTAACTTAGAATCAGCATTCTAGCTGCATGTGTAAAAATTGTAAGTTGGATTTGAATGTAGACAACTGGGAACAAACATGACATTTAGCTGAATCTGGGCTTAAAGAAGATAGAATTCTGCCTGACAACTACCCCCGACAGGAGTTGAACTGGCTCAACAACTCTTCCCAGGCCTGGCTGCATTCTGCTGCCCCTGCCAAAAGGAGATGACACCTCTCTGATTGAATTAGGGGAGTGGCACCTGGGGACTACAGGAAACTAAACAAAGCACTGTCTCTGACTCAGGCAAATGTTATATTGGGGGGGGTCGTAAAATGGCTTCCTCTTGAGAGAAACTGGGAGGGGCAGTGCCTGTGAGAGCCAGCTAAGCTTGGGGGAAGTGGATAAACCAGACATTCCACCATGTGCTTTGGAAAACCACACCCCTTTGGGGCCAGAGCATGATTTTAAAAAAGATGGATAATTCACAGTGCGGACTTGTCAAAATTATATAAATAACATCATCATTTTTGTGATTTTTCTGTGCACATTTTAAGAGGTGTTAGGACCCTGTGGTATGTTCTTGGGGATAGTAGCGGAAAAAAAGGTTGTTACTCCAAATGTATGCATGTTAAAAATCTGACACTTTATCATCTGAAACCCATATCCCCGGTGCCCATTTGTGTAAAATCTGGAAAGGATTAGAGGTCGTTATCTGGATGAAAAGGGGAGAATTCTGTCATAAGTGGACACAACATTGTACAAAGACAGGGATCGGATGGTTTGGTGCTACAGAAAATATGTTAACTGGACCTATAATATTAGAAAAATGAAACCCAGGTAGAGACATTCACTTTCCACTTTCTTGCGGGACGCTTTGCCGGGAGACTTCAGACTTCACATCCAGGGATCCAGACTTCAAATCCATCAATCTCCAGAGACCAGAAATTAACTCCAGAATTTGTAGCAGAGAGGCCTGAATCCACAAGCTGAATCCTATTCAGCAGGCCTCAAAACCAAACAAACTATTCAACAGCCGGGCGATCTGTTTGAATACTTTGCCAAAAACTTTTGCAAGAACCTGTAGCAGTATCCAGAAAGCAGTGCTGTATCCGGAATCAGAGAGAACCAGAGACCAGATCGCTGTGAAGAACTGCTAGCAGAAGTCCAGCCAATCCTGACCCGATCGGTGACGAAGCCGCATTCCTGTCTAAATTATAGTGTGAGTACCCACCTAGCACTGTGCCAAAACCAATCTCTTAGTTTAAAATAATCTAATCCAAACTATTTTAGCCTATTAGAACTGCCTCCTAAAATCGTGTCATTCTGTCATTTTTAAAACTGAAAACTGTCATCTGTCATTCTGAGCTTTACAATTTCCAATCCGAAAAACTACCTTTACTAACTCGGCCGTATCTCCGGAACCGTTTGTGCTAGGAGCGAGTTTTAACTGCCATCTTAAAGCTAAAATTCTAAGCTTTCCAACGATTCTAGAACCGACTTCCTATTCCCTATAGTGCCTCCATAATTGTGCTCGACGCACGCAACTAAATTTGCAGCAATTTGACATTTTGCTTAATTTCAGCCACATGTAAAAATATTTGTCCTTGCTTTCCTTGCTGAAATTCGTGTGCAACCTGACAATCATTCATAGGGTATTACCCAAATTGTTCAAACACAATTGTTCGAATGACCCAATTGATCGAAAGTCAAGGGTCCGAATTGACCTTTGCACAATTGACCGCGCATATATATATATATATATATATATATATATATATATATATAATGGGGGGTTGCGGGGGGTTTCCCCCCGCAGATATGTAATAACAATTGACCTTCACAATTCGGTCAATTGTGCAAAGGTCAATTGTGATTCGAACATTTGTAGTTCGAACAATTCGTATACATCCATTCATAGAGCATTGCTAAAGTGATCTTGAACTGATTCAACGTATCTATCAACTACCCTGAACCCCCTATAGGGAATTAAAAGCCTTTTTAGTATATTTTTCACTTAATTGCAGACCACATCAAAGTATATTGCCTATGTTTAAAACTCCTACCTGTTTTCCTCTAAGCTTGCTAGGGGGGAACTGAATTATATTTGATTGCATTCCTGAGAACTGTGTGCTTTCCTCCCATCTCTTTACCTTGCATAGGGGGGAGTGAATTGTTCAAGAAAAAGTGATCATATTATCTTTTGGTTGAAATCATATCAAGGTTATTTCTGTGTTGCATTCTGTCTCACCTTGCCTTTTCTTGAACCATATAAAGCATTCTCTGCCACCTTATTCTTCTGTTCCTATTTATAGGTAACCAAGTACTGTGCTACTGTAGGATTACCTACTGCTGATTACTGCTCATATTCACAAGTGTGCTATCAATTATCAATTTATTTATAAAAGTGTGATATCTAGATATATTGTTTAATTTTCAAATAAACCTTTTAATTTGCAAAACAAACCTACTTCTTGGCTCAGTGGGGTCAGGGGAATTTTGAGAGAGGGGTGTTATATAAGGGTTGTCATCCAGAGTAAATGAACTGGACATAAAAATATATCAATAAGGGTTTCCATCTGCATCCCAGACTAGGCATTGACTTAGCTGTAGTGTTGAATTGAAGTCGCTTACAAGCCCTGGACAACAAGCTACTGTCACTCAGACAGGGAAATCAAGATCTATTAACCTACATCGCAGCATTCAACTGTCTCGTAGCTCAAACCAATTGGCCAGAAGAGAAAAGAACTACACTCTTCTATCGAGGGCTACGTGGGGAACTTAAGGATGTGTTGGCTCAAGTTGTGGACCCACCTGAGGGATGTGCAGACTACATAAACCTCACAGTGCAACTCGACCGTAGGTTGCAGAATAGGAAAATGGATCGAGCCAGAACAGAAGTTAGGACAGTTTTTGTGCGATCCCGCGAGACCAACACCAAGCCACATGAACCAATGCAAATCGGTGGGTTACGCAGTCCTCTGACCAAGGCAGAAAGAGAAAAAAGAAGACAACAACAACTCTGTCTATATTGTGGGAAAGCTGGCCATTTCCTGCATGATTGGCCGGTGAAACCTCCCAAGAAAATGGTTGGGGCAACAGATAAAAACAACAAAGAAGAAGAAGCAGCACCGGACTCGGGAAACTCCAATGCCCTTCAAGCGTAGGGGTCCACATATCGAGCGAGAAAAAGGAATGCGTACAGACCTCACATCTAGTCCTTCCAGTACTTTTGGTAAATCACAAGCAGCCGTCAAAGATACGTGCCTTGGAGGCATACATTGACAGTGGGGCAGTAGGAAACTACATTGACCAAGATCTGGCAACACGAAAAGGCCTTCCTCTTCAACAAAAGCAGATATCGGAAAATGTCACTGCAGTGGATGGATCTCAGTTATCATCTGGCCCGGTGACACAATGTACGGAGAAAGTCAAGCTTCTGTTGCAGGATGGGCATCAAGAAGACATCACGTTTGATCTCATCGGTGCTCCTCAGTTCCAGATGATATTAGGAATGCCCTGGTTAGAGACCCATAATCCTAAAATCGACTGGCGAAAACGAGTTCTGACCTTTTCTCAAGACTGCGACGACGCCTGTTACAACAAAGACATCATTAACCAAAACCCCAAGAAAAGTATTGTGCTGGGCCTCACTGGCACCTTACCACCTGAATATCACTGTTACCAGGATGTCTTCCAAAAAGAACAAGCTAACGTTTTGCCCCCGCATAGATCCTACGACTGCCAAATAGACCTCGTGCCCAGAGCCCAAATTCCCTGCAGCCGGATTTACGCCCTAACGGAGCAAGAAAACCAACATCTTAAAACTTACCTGGATCAGTATCTGGCAAATGGTTTTATCTGCCCATCCAAGTCTCCTGCCTCCTCACCCCTCTTCTTCGTGCCTAAGAAGGAGGGGGAATTGAGGACCTGTATTGATTACACAGCAATCAACCAGATTACCGTAAAAAAACAATACCCTTTGCCACTTATACCCGAGCTCCTGGATCAAGTGAAACACGCCCAGATTTACTCAAGTTGGATTTGCGAGGGGCCTACCACCTTGTGAGAGTAAAAAAAGGAGATGAATGGAAGACGGCCTTTGGCACAAAGTATGGCCTCTTCGAATACCAAGTCATGCCTTTTGGGTTATGTAACGCCCCTGCAGCGTTTCAATTCTTTATGAATGAAGTACCCCGTGAGTTGTTGGACATTTGCGCACTTGTCTACATAGATGACATTCTCATCTACTTCAATTCTAAGGAAGAACATGTCGGTCATGTCCGAGCAGTTTTGGAAAAACTTTGACGACACCAATTATATGCCAAGCTGGAAAAATGTTTCTTCCATGTGACCGAAGTCAAATTTCTCGGTTTCATGCTCACACCGCAGGGAGTGCATATGGACACACAGTGGCCCTCACCAACCTCCACGAAAGGAGTACAAAGTGTGCTAGGCTTCGCTAATTTCTACTGTCGATTCATTCCTGGGTTCTCGCAAATTGTTCACCCAATCACTTCTTTGCTGAGGAAGAACAAAACATTCCATTGGTCCACAGAAACTGAAGAAGCCTTCCAGAACCTGAAACTAGCATTTACCACAGCACTGGTTCTTCGACATCCCCGTCCAGACCTACCATATGTAGTGGAAACAGACACTTCAAACATAGCCATGGGAGCAGTGTTATCCCAAAGAGACCCGGAAACTGGATAGTTACATCCCGTCGCATTCTGGACCTGCAAATTCTCTGCCCCCGAACTGAACTACGCAATCACGGTTAAGGAACTACTGGCAATCAAGGCTGCATTTAAGACATGGAGACATTATCTTCTTGGGGCACGACACACCGTCATCACAGATCATCGTAACTTACAGTATTTAAAGAACGCAAAAACGCAATCCTCACGCCCATTTCATTGGGCACTCTTTTTTGCAGAATATGACTTCATTATTACCTATAGACCTGGAGTGCGGAATGGAAAAGCAGATGCATTATCACGCATGAGTGAGGAAAAAGAAGCCTTTACAGCATCCGATCCCGTGGCCATCATTCCTGAAGAAGGAATTCAAACCAAGATCAAACCAAGATTGCTGCTACCACGTGTTTAGATGATTAAAAACCAGTTTACAGTCCCAGATGAATCAGGTAAAACAACAGGAATGGCTTTTAAAGGGTGACCGGTACACCATCGAAAACAACCTACCATACTTCCAAGGACAGTTGTATATCCAGGACCAGAAACTGCAAACACAAATCATCACAAACTACCATGATTAATTAGTATAAAGACATCCTGGAATAGCCAAGACACAAGCTAAGGTAAAATAAAACTATTGGTGGACCACTTGGAGGAAAGACATTGCCCGATTTGTTACAACCTGTGGTGTCTGTGCACAGCACACATCTCAGAAGCAAAACCCTGCTGGGTTACTACGTCCTTTAATGGTTCCACCAGCACCTTGGCATACGCTATCGATGGACTTTATCACAGATCTTCCTCCCTGCAATGGTTACAACACCATGTTAGTCATTGTGGATTTATTCTCCAAAATGGCCCATTTCATCCCTCTGAAAGGTCTTCCAACTGCATTGACTGTCACCACTGTGTTCTTGGAACAAATTGTCCGATTACATGGATTTCCATCAATACTGATATCGGAACGTGGAACTCAATTTGTTTCCGCCTTTTGGAGAAGGTGTGGTGCAATTGGGAAAATTTACCTACGGTTGTCCACTAGCCACCACCCTCAAACCGATGGACAAACCAAACAAACCAATCAGACGCTAGAACAGTATTTAAGATGTATTCTTCAACACTTTGATGACTCCTGGAAAAACATACTTTGGGTAGCCGAGTATGCATATAACAATTCGGTTCACACAAGCACTGGACAAACTCCATTCTATACTCTACACGGAAGACACCCAGGGACATCAATTTTTGATCCACCCAATACTTTGGAAATGCCAGCAATGAAAACCTTGCATAAATCCATCACTGAAGTTCTTGAGGAAGCAACAGATCACTTGAACAAGGCCAAAGAAAGACAAAAGCTGTTTGCTGACCGGCACCGAAAAGAAGCTCCCGATTACCAGATTGGGGATAAGGTCTGGTTAGTGTCTAGACACATACCTTTGAAAGTACTACAGGCCTTCCTCCCCAGATATCTGGGCCCCTATACTATCAAGGCAATAATCAACCCTGCCGCCATGAAGTTGGAGTTACGATTACACATGAAAATTCACCCGGTATTTCATGTCTGTCTCCTGAAGCCCATGAAACCAAATACACAGATTGATTCTCCACCAGAGCCCAAATTACTAAATGGGGAACCCGAATATGAAGTTAAATCTATCTTGTATTCCAAGGTGGTTCGGTCCAAACTGTACTACCTAATAGACTGGAAAGGATACGGCCCTCAAGACCGAACCTGGGAACCCAGCGAATACGTTCATGCACCTCGATTGGTTAGACAATTCTATTGTAATAACCCCACCAAACCAGGGCCAGGAGGAGGACCACCCTTTTAGAGGGGCCTTCAGGGGGGAGTGCTGTCATGCCCACTTGCCCAGGATCACAGGAGCGGCACCATCAAGTGGAGGGAGCATCATGGTTCACGCACGTCCCTTTGGGACGTTTATAAATGGGGGGCCTTGCTGGACGCAGTCCTGGCGCCTTTGGCGCCAGGCTCATGGAAGAACCTAAACAAGACATCATCTTTAAAGGCAGAAGTGCTTGGAATCAAACAGAACTCTTTTATTATGTGCAGGAATACTCTCAAGACCTTCTCACTTGTGTGCAATTAGTCCGGGTGTGGCCTCCATC
This sequence comes from Ambystoma mexicanum, assembly GCF_040938575.1. Taxonomy (NCBI): domain Eukaryota; kingdom Metazoa; phylum Chordata; class Amphibia; order Caudata; family Ambystomatidae; genus Ambystoma; species Ambystoma mexicanum. The sequence continues at coordinate 383,865,929 of NC_090929.1, read as the reverse complement.
TGCATCTGCATGTGCTACTTATAGGAGTGGCAGAGTGTGGCAAGCAGCACTAAGCTAAGGGGTGTGGCCTTAAGAGCTCAGCTATAAAGGCCAGCCCAACCCCAAGGCACATGCTTCGCGTTATTCTGCACCTCCGTGCAGCGTACCACTCACCATCGCCTGGGATTCAACTTACCTGGAGAGATCCTACCATCTACATTCATACTTACCATCCGGAGGATCCTGCTCTCTCCTGTATGCTTCTTCCTGGCACCGTGGCTCCCCTGCAAACATCTTGGAGCGCAGACATCTTCTTCGTTGCACCGCGGCTCACCTGCGAACATCTCGGAGCGCAGAAATCTTCTTCCTGGCAACGCGGCTCACCTGCAAACATCTCGGAATGCAGACAGCATCATCTGAGCACCGCGGCATGACTCACTCCAACCGAACTCGCAGCACCTGCAAAAGAAAGGCAAAAGACAAGTTTAGACACTTAACAGACATTTCGTTAAGGGCGCGTTGCCATTAAACTTCGCGCCTTCCCTAAAACCATCACTCACCTACTGCCGGACATTGCGGTCGCATCCAGCTTCCACTCAGCCACGTTCCGCGCCTCCACAGCCGTAGTTAGGCTGCATTTCCATCTATTTGGAAGAAAACAGAGAGAAACGTTATTCAGTGAAAAACAACAACATTGAGAGCAATAACATCAAGACATTGAGAGAAAGCAGAAAGAGGGGAAAAGACAAGAGACATTGAGAGAAAGCAGAAAGAGGGGCAAAGACAAGAGACATTGAGAGAAAGCAGAAAGAGGCGCTTAGTCGCAGCTGGACTGGACTATTTCTCAGGAATCAGTGAAGGAACTCGATTCCATTAACAAGCGCCCCTGCAAGAAGTAGCAGGATGGAGAGCTCATCATTCACACTTACCAGGTGAGGCTTATGGGCCGGTACGTGCTCACTGAAATTGCACCTTGGGTCGAAGGGTTTGGGATATACCACAGTCACTTAGCAGCGCATTCTCGTTTTCCCATATCCACACAGGAGCAGTGCCAGTGATTGTCACCGCCCACAGCTGATCCGCAGGGGACGAAACCAGAAGGGGGTGAACTAACTCCAGGGAGGGCTGCAACTGTACCCCAACGCCTCCGTAGAGACCAGGTGAGCGTAACACAAATACATTGGGAGACTAGAACCTTTAGATACCTGGGGATTGATATTTATCACATGGTAGAGGATGAATACAAATATAACACAGAGAAGGCAGTGGCAAACATTGAGAATAGCATGGTCTACGCTCCCTTTGGCCATGGTAGGGAGGGTGGCACTGCTGAAGATGGTTGTATTGCCAAGGTCGTTACACTTTTTTGGGAATATACCATATATGATACCCAAGCGATTCTTCATTAAACTCCAAAGCATATGTAGAGGGTTCATATGACATAATACCAGGAACAAAATAGCCCTGTGGAAACTGCAGAAAATGAATGACAAAGGGGCATATAATTGCCTAACTTTGAGGTTTATTATTTGGCCAGTCAACTACAATATGTGGCTAAGTGGTTAACGGAAGACTCAACATCGAACTAGATTGTTGAGGTCTGAATGTGTTCCATTTTTTTGGAAAGAATGAATATGGCTGCCAAAACCAGAGCTAAAGGGGGGCACGAGGATGTCAGAACTGGGATGTAAGATGTGGCGCAAGGCCTGCCAGGTCATGGAGCACCCGATCCTGTGTTCTCCACAGGTGCCGCTAGTGGCATTGACCGGAGTGGACGAGCAACTGATGAAGACAATTCGTAAGCATTGGGAACAGGTGGGCATTGCAACACTGGGAGATATATGGCAAGATGGGAAGGTGATGGAATTTAATGCATTGGTAGAAGAAACTGGTCTACACTCAGGGCAGCACATTACTTACACCAGATTGGTGCGGCGGGTGAAAGAGACATGGTCAGAAATAGTGCTGGAAGGTCAACCCAACACGGCCATAGAAACAATTTCTGATATCTCAGAGGGAGGGCACGAGGTCTCTCGTATCTATGAACTGCTTATGTCCAGGGTGGGAAAGGAGGTGACCCAGCTGAGACGGGATTGGGAAGAGGAAGCGGGGGAACCCATGAATGATGGGTTGTAGGTGAGGGTTCAGAGGTACCACAAAAAAGTGGCCAGAAATGCGAGGCTGCAGCAGATCCAGCTATGTGTTACTCACAGAGTGTACATGACCCCCCAGAGGATTGCTCAATTCAAGAACGCAGGAATACAAATATGTCCCAAATGTGGGGAACTGAACAAAGGGATGATACTCACATAAGTTCGGAGCATGCCTGGAAGTTGGAAAATTCTGGGAAGAAGCGGCCCACCGCTTAACCAAGAAAGGGATCCCACTAGACGTGAAATATGTGTTGGCATGCATGGTAGGGGGGTTTTCTAGACCTTGAAAACTGAAACATTGAGTAAACTCAAGGACTTGGCCTATATACTGGCCAAGCGCAGAATTGCATTTGGTTGGAAAGCAAACAATAGCGAAAGGTAGATGTTTGGTGGCACGATCTCCAGAAGTGGGCAGAAGCGGAAACGGTGGTGTGGAATGAAGTGGCCAAGAGAGCGGGGGTTGAGGAAGCGGAATCTCTGATGGCCTGGAGACACTTAGTGGCCACCCTGTCCGGGTCCACATCGGCCTGCCTAGGTGAACATGATTCCTCCAGAAATACAGAGGAGGAGGTACCCCTAGAGGAAACAATGGCAGATGGCGAAGTGGAGTAGGCTCGTGTTTGGGGAGGAGGGTAATGGGGAGACAGTGGACAATTCACAATATTGTATATGATGCTTGCTTTATATGATATGCACTGTTGGGTTTGTTCTTTCTTTTGTTGATTGGTTGTTGTAAAAGTTAATAAAAACTGTTTAAAAAAAATAAGTATTTCTCACACCTCTCTTAAGGTTAAGTTTAAGGTTAAGGTATTCTGACACTCTAGCCATCGGTCTCCCTTCTGGGCTAGTACTTATACCTTCAAAAACACTCCTGCCAGCAAGGACCTCTTCCTCCTAGATTCGGGTTTTTGTAAAGCTGTCTTAATGTTACCTTCCAGCCACAGCTCTCAATCCTGGGCTCTGATCTCCTGGTCAGTGCTGGAAGCTGTTCTGGACTTTCTTGCAATGTAGTTGTCTTCAAAGTGTGAGCTGTAGTCCCCAGCGTGACCTTCGTTTTTCTATCAAGCTGTTTTTCAATGTTTCGGAGATGTGACCCTCAGCAGGCTCTTGGACCTCTCTGATTATCTCTTTGGACTCTCAGAATTCAGGTCGGCAGGTGGTCAGTGGCACTTCCTGCCCAGTGCAGTGTTTTTATATAGTGTAGATGATTCGTTTGATTGTCTAGTTATTTTACTGATAGGCTGTTCCCAATCTCTGCTATCAGTATGTGATTGGTTATCCCCCTGACATTCCTCAATGGGTATTCACCCGAATTTACTTAATGCTCCTAGTTGTGGCTGCTTTTTAATCATCAGTGGGTAACTGCCAATAAAGGAGTGGTGGATCGACTAAAACGTCATGCCGCCATTCTGAGCTCAGTCGAAGTAGCGTGCCCAGTACGCAGCACCACAGTGTGAGTTGGAATCTCCCTGGTGTCTTCAGGAAGGCATTTGAGTGTTCCTGCTCATTCTGAGTCTGGCTTTTACACCTAAAAGCAAGTGTGAATGAATAAGCAGTGCTCTCGCGAGTGTTGGCAGTCTTTACACTTGGAGAGAGCAGTATCAAAACCCTTCTCCGAATATGATGGAAGACCCATTGGGACATTGCTGCTTTTAGGTATTCTCGAGGGCCGAATCCTTGAAGGGTCTGGGAAGTGGATAGGGTGAGTGCTGCCAAACCAAGGGGGACGCCATTATGTCAGGTGGCAGGGCAAGCTCGTTCATTTTTCTCAACTCAGACCTGGATTGTAAAGACTGCACAGCCCCAAGTCTTGACAATACAGTAGGAGACATGATGGTATGGGAGTCAAGGAGGAGGTCTGCGGAGTACCATAATACCTTCTCCACTTAGCTCTTCAAACTGTGGGTAGGCAACCCTGGTCCCTAGACCACCTCCAAGTGCTAAAATAGGGTAAATAAAGTAACTGTCACAGTTATAAAAATATAATAAATCAAGAAGAAAATTTGAAATTAAAAAAGGTAGATCTCAAACTCACATCTTGAATTTATCAACAAAGCTCAAGCATACCTAATGGCATTTTCTATTCTCCGATTTCTCCCACAACAGGAAAAATGAAAGCATGGGTGTGGTTATTGTTAAATCTGGTAGATGTCCCTTTGAGGACAGGCCACTGTAGCACACTAAATAAAAGGCCATGTTGGGTCAGCACGAGGCCGTCCACTGGTGCCGTGAAACAAAGCATGCGGTGTGGTCTCATTCTCTGCACATGTTACAGCTGTGCACCTGCCTGCATAACGTGTAGGCAGACAAGATAACGGATGACGAGGATGGGATCGCCGAACCGTCACTCAATTAAGGACGACTTGTGCGTATCGGTTGCTGTCATCCTGCTGGCCATAAGATACAGGTGCTGCCCCTCTGTCCAGCATCCCACTGTGGTGTGGGTGAGCCATATGAAGGTATTCTTTCCCCACGTGAGCTATCGAGCATCCCCAGATGGTGCATCTGGCCGCTGCAGGCCTTTGTATGCCCTAAAACACTCAATCCTCATATGGGCACCCATGAGGTACTTTGCCACCACTTTTTTCGATGATGGCGCATCATTACATCAGTGGATATTCTTACCTCGGAGGAACATGGGCGATGACGCTGGAGCAGTTCAACGGCCCTTATCAGTAGTCCAGCAATATGGCACTCTGGTGGCCCCTCCTTAGAGTTCGATGTCCTTTGCACTCCCTCTAGCCAGGGCCCCAGATGGATGCAATTGGTTGAATGCTTGGATATGCATTTCTTAGCCACTAGAGAAAATGACAACATTGCGAAAGTCTATCCTCTTGTACATGGCAAGTCTTGCCATCCATTGCATCGTCAAGGCCCTTTCCCCTGCGGTCAACTCCTCTGGGGGCAGAACTTGTACTTCAGAACTACTTTACCTTGATGGTCAATGCCGACTACAAACCTTTCTTGCTCAGAGATGCAAAACAAAAGGATGACAAGACCCTTGATGCATTCCATGCTCACCTACTCCAGCTCGCATTCATATGTACACTTCTCGATGAAGAAGATGAAATCCAGGCACAGATAATTCAGGGTTGCTACGAACTGAAACTGCAGAAGTAAATCGAGAACCCGGTATATCTTTGATGCGTATCCTTGAGCTGGGAAGATCCCACGAATTGGAAGAAGTCAGGGCCACTAGGATGAGCACCACTGTCCAGCCAATAAAGACAGAAGACGCCTGTGCAGTATCAAAACCTCTCACCAAGCCTCAAACAAACAACAAACGAGTAGAAAAATACTAGGAACCAGACGGATGATGCACCTAGTGTGGGAACACACTCCCCCACATAGACCCATGTCCTGCCAAAGGTCACATCTGTGGTTGCACTACCCACTTTGCAAAGGTATGCAGCGACTTCTCCTTGTCAAAAAGTAGGGCAAAGACTGCCAATGTCAAACGAAGGCCCAAAGTGGCCCAAGTTGAGACTTTGCTTGAAGGTCAATTGGCTCCCAAATCGGAAGACGACTGCAACGTTTTCTTCACATCATATATCAACGCAGGTAGGACATTAAGGAGACTGCCCAGATGCATGGTGAAGGTTTCAAATGTGGATATCCCATTCAGATTGATACTGGCGCCTCTGTCAATGTTATGGAAGCCTCCCACTTCAACAGAATCAAAGACAAAGTCTCCCTTGCTCCAACAGGGGGTCAATATTTCACTTTTGGAAGGTCCAAACCAATTCCATTACGGGGGACTTTCATCACCTCTGTAAAACACAAGCCTCACACCATAAGGTCTAGATTCTATGTCACTGACATCACCAAAGACACCCTACTAAGCTGCGACGCAGTGAAAACACTACAGATTCTGAACTTTGCATACAGAACATATGCCAAAGACATCTCCACCATCATCAGAAAGCTCTCACAGATCTTCAAAAGAAAGGGCTGTCTCAAAGGTGACTCGGTGCGACTGCACATTGATGAAACCATCCAGATGATTGCCCTCAAACGTCAGAGTTCCCTTTCATCTCAGCGGAAAAATCAAACAAGAATGTAGGTCTACTATTGCGGATCAAGGGCAGCAACCTAGGGCAGTGTGTCTGCATCAACATGTAGTAGTAGTAGATGAGCTTTATTTCAGTCGTAAAACCAAAAAAGCAGCACATAATAATTCATTGAACATTGTTAAAATGTAGTAAAACCATCAAGATATTATAAAATTATTATAAGATCACTACTATTCAGAGTTACTAAAATATACCATAAGGAGAGCACAGCTCACAGCCTCAAAAAAGATAATCCCAACAGCCATTTTTGTTGTAAAAGGAGAAGTTAACCTCCACAAAGATGGATCGTTTCATCTCGGGCTACTAGCACCCCATGCATTTGTTGACCACTCTTGTGGATATATAACGTGTTGTTGCAAATACAACGCAAACACTTTGGGGATTACTTAAGAATAACGCCTATCTTGAGTGGCGAGTCCCAGCTGCAATTAAAACCGGTTTCAAGTATCTACGTCTCAGCATCAGAGTATTTTGGCAGATCAACATAAAGTGCATTACAGTTTCTATAGCAGTCTTGCACATCGGGGCACATTGCAGACTCTTGAGATTTCCAAAGGTCAGTGACACGTGCAACCGCCAGCGTCCCTAAACTGAAGTGAAAGTATAAGGATCTTTCATAAACCGAGCTTATTCGGTGAGTGTATGCTATGCTGTCTTCAGACAATCTATTACCAATATAATCAGGTCCAGCTGACAATTTCAGGACATCACAAACTTGATCGGTTCTTAGCTGGCTGTTAATAGCTATGTTTACATTCTTTTTTTCTACTGCCTGGCAGGTGGTTGGGTTCATCCCATAAATTACTCATATTGAGGTCAAATAAACAGTTTTTTACATGGGTGGACCATTTTGAACTTCTGCCTCCATCCAGGGACATGAAATGTGACAGAGCCTTGCTGTAAGGTTTTAAGCCTTTCTGGCTCCACAGTCTCATCCAGTATCCAATTAGATCATACTTTGCCTTGATCACCACAAGAAATCTTAAAGAGGACAGGTTACTTAGAGATAACATTAACAGCCTTTAAAAAATATTTCTTTCACAGGATTGTAGCTTATTTGAGTCCATGTAACCCCATTCCTCTGTGCCATAGGAAGCAGCTCCAGTTGATTGTTTCTGAAATAGATTGAGAGCGGGGGAAGCTGCTCCACTATCATGTCGCACGACAAAAGGAATCAATAGCCCCATTATATTTTCCATACTAATACTAGATTTTACTGTTTGTGGTGCCCAGCTCCCAAATTCCTGGAACCTGATTCCCATGTAATCAAAATGATGTACCTGTTCAAGAGGAAAACAAGGGCGAAAGATTTCTCAACATTTAACTACAATTTTAGACCTATACATTTGATTTTAAATGTTGAGAGAGCCTTTTTTACACCTGATGGGGTTGTTGATAAAATTGCTGCATCATCGGCGTAAAAAAGGGCTGGATATTTCGCTAAACCCATTTTTGGGCAGTCTTGGCACTCCTTTAATAAAGCATCGATGATTTCTTGGATGTGTACGTTAAAAAGCAGGGGTGGCAGGACACAGCCCTGTCTCACTCCCCTGGATACTTTGAATGTTTTCGTTCGCTGCACACCCCCACCCACAGACAAAATCGAACATTTGCTTTATTTTGGGGGTACAATGAGGATATTATTGAAATAAGCTGCAGAGGGGCTTTACAAGCTTCAAGTATATGCCAAAGTGTAGCCCACAAGACTGAGTCGAATGCGGTCTTGAGTTCCAGGAAAGCGACATATGATGTCATCTGAAATAAAGTGACATATTTTTGAATTAAGAGAAATAAAAGAAAGCATTGGTCAATGGTGCATATGTTTTGCCTAAATACCACCTGGTCAGTGCTTAATACAGAATTAGAGTCAACCTAAGACTGTAGGTGGCCAAGCATAGTCTTTGCGAAAATGTTCCCAGTCCCATCTAATAATAAGATGGGGGATAGTTAGAGGGTAAGTCTCTTCGACCCTTTTTATACAAAGGGATGATCTCTGCCGGACGCCATGTAGGTGGAATTAAACCTGTTGTAAGAATGGTATTAAGACTTTACAGAGAATCGGGATCCACACAATTTCCTCATATTTAGTAATCAATGGGGATCAGGGGGTTCCTTTACCATCAGGCCAGGGCCTGCAGCCTTGTCATTCTTCATGGATCTCAATGCAACCCTAACCTCAAACATACTCATGTTTAAACGTGGTTCTTCCACATTATTTACTAACACCACTTTACTCCCATTCAATTCATATCCTTGGTGGAATTTAGAAAGATTAGAGAACTGAGACTCCCATTCATCAGCCAAGATGCAGTACCTGGTCACCATTCAGCTCCTTGTCACCATCCTCCCCCCAAAAATATGATCCCCCTGTTCTAGAGCATTATACATTATTGACAATTTTTCACAAAGGAACTCCCTCTTTTTTGATGTAAGTAGTTCCTTGTAGCCTGCTCTCAGGGTGCAAACTTAATCTTCGACTGTCCCAGTGCTGGATTTGGCACAAGGTATAATTTTCTCTTTGGCCACATGCCATTCTCTGTCGTACCAGTTAGGATTTACTAGTGTCCTTCTAATTGCAGCTGAGGGTGCGGTGACAAGAGGGAAAAGGTTGCACTTCATTTAATCAAAATCAATCAGAACAAGTGGCGTCGAACTCTCAGCACAGCACATAGACACTAAATCACTCAGAATCGACTGATATATGACAGGTTTTTGCCCTCTTCAATTACCCTTGCTCATTTTGCATGTTTCCGTGCGTGGCCAGTTAACATGATGTGCTGGGATGTTACATTACAAGCACCAAAGCCAGGTCTGGGCTAATTCAAATGACTACAGGCAAAGGATAATGGCCGCTCTCTCATCTATCACCAATTTCAAAGTCAACATAATCACATTGGTCACTTGAGACTAATATATGGTCTATCAATGACAGACCAGCTGGACCCACAGACGACTTCCTGGCCGGTTGGTCCTTAGGTAATCAGCCATTACAAGGTCTAAAATTTTAATTATAGAGCGTTTACGTCACTTCAATAGCCAGGGGATGTGTTCTCTTGGGGAATGCTTTCACCGTCAAAATACCCATTGCAGTGTCCTGATCTTCCCAGAGATCCACAGGGTGTTTCAATGGTTCTACTTGCATGTTTAAATCACCTGCTACTATGATAAAGCTATTTCTGCCTTTTTCCAATCATACATTGGCTATGTCATTTAGCGTGTTAATCGCTGACATGTTCTGTGGGCCTGATTGTCTGTTATATATGTTAAATAACATCAATTGTTCACCATCTTCCATCTGAATCATCAGGGGGTGCAGGTCTATAGATACAAAAAGATATTCTACCTCTTCCCCCCTCAAGCATCACCCCAAGAGTCCAGCCATATCACCAAGCCTCCATTAGAGCTACCTTTTGGCCCCTTGGTGGCTGCCACACAAAAAGACCTATAGCCCTGGAACGAGTCAGGGCTCACAGCCCAGGTTTCCTGAAGGACAATTTGGTGCCTTCTTATAAACTCACACCATCCAGGAGTCTCCAGCGACCTGCACAGACCTGCAACATTTCACGATAACAGACTGTGACCCATACCTCTATGCTCTTGGGGGCTTTCCTTGTGACGTCAATCGACTTCCTCAAGGTCAGTAGCCTTCTTTTGCTGGGTCCTTTGGTTTGTTCTTTGCAGGGATATCCCTGCCGACACCGTATTACTTACACAATTGTTTAATGGGGTGATGGGATGACCCAATGGTAAGTGTGGATATTCGGGGGCTCTAATTGATATTCTAACATGGCATGGTGGCTATGTCCTACACTCAATGCTCAAGAGTCCCTCAACCAATTCCCACAAGGTCAAAATGATTTTAATGTAATCATCTCCTGTAGTAAGATTGGGGACCCCTTGTGCATTTAATAATATCATCATCAATTATTGACAAACAGAGTCGAACATGGCAAAATCAATGGAGAGATTTATATTTGAGGCTCTCTTGGGTCTCATAGCTGTTGGCGGTTAAACATGGTACGTTGTGCATCTCTATAGTGGGATTGTTCTTTGCTTTCATAATGTCAAAATTCCTTGCTCTCCAATAGGCACTCCCTAGCCTTCCCCGAGGCATTAGGTTGGCTCCAGATAAAGGAAGTCTATTATAACAAAGCCTGCTTTGCTGAGTTATCGTTGATGATGCATTTATCTGGGTTGGTTGCAAGAGAGAATGTTACTGATCAATCCCATTTCTCGTATGCTCCTGTTTTTTCTTTTTTAGTAACGAAATGAACCTCACCTTGAGTTATTTTAGTAGTTGCCATGGGAGGGTGACTATTGTGATCCACTGAGACTTTTTCCAGGCGTGCCGTCTCTACAGACCAGAGCTTAGCAAGGTCACCATATCCTTCACAACCCTAATTTCATTGGCCAATTCTTTACACCAGGCTTCAATTTTTCTGAGAGCAGTGTCTTGAACGTTAGAAAGCGTGAGGTCCAATTTTGCATTAAGGTCCAAGTGATCTGGACCTTTAACATGGTTTGCTCCCTCCAGTTCAGTTTGCGAGACACAGTCACGATAAATCTTAGGGCCACCAGGCAGAAGATCATCCTTTATGTTCTTATCATTTCGTTTGTTCCTATTTGGTTTACCATTCCCCATACCTTTGTAGGAACTTCCACCAGAACCAACTGGGTTAAGCACCACAGGAGGACACTCCTTGAGTGTAGAATGTTTGCAGAGGGGCTGGAATCAGTTTGGGAGTGGTATAGATGGATCTAGTACTGAATATTTTGGAATGTGAGCCTCTAACGTTACCTCCACTCTCTCTACCAGTTCTGTAGTCTCATCTGCGACTACATTGGTTGTGGGCAAGGGCCCACAGGGTCTATGTAAGAACGAATTACTGGTGTGTTAGACCCAGAGCCCTGCACTTCAATGATATTTGGAATTGTTGGGCAATTATCCGATTTCTTGCTAAAGATCTTGACCGGTATTAAGTAATTACTTCCTCCTTCCTGCCCACATTTGTGGATGGTCATAAAAGGGGCAAGTAGGTCCTTGTCTCGTGCTTTTTGTCTGATTTGTCCCAAAGATGTATTCTGTGCGGGACGGCGCTCACTGATGGATATAGTGATATCTTTATCAGGAAGAGCCACACAGTCTGAATCAATCCAAATGTATTGACTGGTACTTGGTTGGCTTGCCCCCTTATCACAGTTACCCTCAGATGCCCCTTTGTTATTGGCATTTTCTAAGCCATCAATATCTTGAAGCAGATATTTGATTTCTCTGATCAAATTATTAACATCTGTTATTAGTTTAACCATTCAGGATATTTTGTTTTTCCCAGCTCCCGGCGAAAGTATGGTGTCAGCTTTTCTTTTCACCATGCTTAACCTGGACGTTAATCACCACCACGTTTTGTCACTTAGAGGTCTATAGATGGTTGTGGGTTTTAACACAACAGGAATTTACACTGCGTGAGCTCGGCTGACTAATTGCATCAGGTAGTGAAGGCAATAAAGAGCACTGTTGCTGGTCTAACAATTGCAGTCAGGCTGAAGCGTATAAACGGATGGCAGTAATCTGCATGACGAGCCACAGGCTCACAGCTCACATATGCAACCCGCAAACATTCAATGTTAAGATCGAGCAGGAAGTTCATGCCCCCACGTAAAAAATAGTAACGGTTAGCAGAACAGTGTGCAATGCTGCTGTTGATTCCCAATCACCAGACTCACTGCAATGAACAACTGCTGGACTTACACCGAAGGGCTTCATCACAAGGGCAGACTGCAGCCCTTTTGAGCCGTGATTGTGCTGGCGCTGCTGAGGGCATGGTCACTGTGGACTCCGCTTCGTCCTCCTCTGACGGCTCCAAGATCACAGCAAGGAACAGCTGCTGGGCTTAACCCGAAAGGCTTCACCACAAGGGCGGACTGTAGCCTTTTGGAGTCGTGCTGGTGCTGCTGGGGGCGTGGTCTCTGTGGATTCCACTTCCTCCTCCTGTGACGGTACCCAGAGCACAGCAAGGAACAGCTGCTGGGCTTAACCCAATGGGCTTCACCACAAGGGCGGACTGCTGCCCTTTTGAGAAGTGCTTGTACTGCTGGCAGTGTGGTCTCGGTGGACTCTGTTTCCTCCTCCTGTGATGGTTCCCAGAGCACAGCAAGGAACAGCTGCTGGGCTTAATCCGACGGGCATCAACATGTGTCTCCCTAATAATGCATTAAGTGTGAACACCACATAACCCGGATAACAGACGATTTACTCTCTCACCAACAAGGAGCATCCCTGTTCTTCAAACTTGACCTCAAAGCTGGATACAACAAGGTTGTCAGCCATGCTTAATCCAGTAGCATAATGACATTTATGACCAATTGAGGGCTCTACAGATACAAAAGGCAAAACTTCATCATATCATCTGCCACCGAAGTGTTACAGCACAATATCAGTATAAGTGACGTCATTCTGGCATATGGTGCCTCGACGATGTACTGGCTGAGCTACAAGAGTTAGGACTGACTCTGAAAAGAGATAAGTGCGAATTCCGAAGCCAAAGCTGGAATTTTCCAGGTATGTTTTACAAGCTGAAGGGTTCTTGGCGACCCAAAAGAAATAATAGACATACACGCACTTCCGCCACCCACGAACCCTTTGGAAGTGCAAAGCTTCCTCAAATGGTCACATACTGTGGCCAGTTCATCCGAAACCTGGGCACCATGTTAGAAGTGCTTCAGCACCTGATGAAAAGGTACTGCCCGAGACAATGGACCGAACTTGAAGATGCAGCTTTCAACAACATTAGAAAGTCCCTCACAACAGAATCAATCATGGCATTCTTCGACCCAGCCAGAGCCACAGAGATTGTTGTTGACTCCAGCCTGGTAAGGCTTGGAGCAGTACTAACGCAAACTAACGTGAGAGGTAAAGTCAGACCTGTGGCCTACACTAGTTTTGTGCGTTGGACCTGTGGTCACACATGCCAGCCTGATCAGTGCTGGGGGCACCCAGCAGATACCAATAGTGCAGTGGTCACATGGCATGGGCAGTTTCAGGGATCACCCCGATTGCCCTGATCACACGGCTGAACAGCAGTTGCCAGGGGCTCCCGGGTTAGCAACCGTGCTGTGGTCACACAGTCCGACAGTGGCCTGGGGTCTCCCAGGTTGCACATGCTGATCTAGGGACATACAGGTAAGCAGGCGGCAGTACCGTGGTCACACAGCGTAGGCCTGCAGGCCCAACAATGAGACAAGTGCCACTAATGCAGTCTGCTGTCGTTATGCCACACATGCAGGCTGAGGCTCCATTTATTGACATCAAGTCATGACACATATTCTTAAAGGGGCAACACCACAGCTAGTAGACCGCATCCCCCACACGCAGCAGAAACACTCGCAGATTGAGTGGGAGGCACTAGCCATCCTGTGGGTGTGCACACATTACAGTTCACAGGAAGCCAATCTCGAAAAAAACAATCACAAGCCACTGCTACTAATTATGTCTGGAGCTGCTTTGCATCCCCCACAGCACCATTGAAAGATGGCTACTCCAACTCTAAGAATACTAAGTCTCCATCTCCTACAAGCCTGGCACTGACAATCCAGATTACTTTTTGTCACAACACCCGCATTTTGTCCCCACACCTGCATCGCTGCGGTGACGTGCCTGACACCAGTGGGCAGGACACTGTCACTTACGCACAGTAAACACTTTAACAGTCAGGGATGGCTAGACAATTATAGAAAAACAATCAAGTATTCGCCTCCACCATTATATATAGAACATGTCTTAATACACAAGAACGGTTTTGGAGTGCACACAAGTACACATATTTTTGAATGTCGAATTTGATCTCCGGAACCACTAACACTTTCCCTAGATAGAAGCACACCCTGTCCCTAGGACGACAATGGTGTGCCGCCTATCTAAAAGTGAAAGAGAGAAAGAACTGTCCCTATAAACACAACCCATTCTTTTGTGGGGTATCTGATTAAAAAGCATGTACGATAGCCCACACCAGGAAGGAATTAAATCTTGCTGTATTCATCTAGTCACATTATGGTCATTCCAAAGGGGAGTTTCAAATTGTTACAAAATCCGTTTTATTAACCCACAATGCAATATGTTCAGTAAATGCGTGATGGGAGCTATCTATTGACTAAAGACTTATCAGTCACAACCGAGGACCGCTGTGTGAGTTGTCACTATACAAGCCACTCGGTTTTGTAAAAATCGTATCCCTATTTCTTTGAGGAGATCGAAACAGAAAGGCGTCGACCGGTTTCAATTACATGGGGTCATCATCTTCAGGACCATCGAGTTATATAGCGGTATCAATCGCATGTCCTAGGGAAGATAATGAACAATTGTTCAGCTAGGTATCGTGAAGTGGAAATTCATTGTTTCTAAGGCTTTAGATGCCATACACAAAGGGTTTCACAAGAACCTGTGCCATAATTTAAGGCACAGAACAAGCCCCGAAAAGGGGGGCTCTCATGTACCCCCATAAGTACCCCACAGCACTGCCTTATTTTGAGCTAATTTGGTCATGTAAAACAGTAAGAAAATAAATGAAACGATAAATGTCTGAGACTCGATAAAAATACCTTAGAGCCCAAGAATGGTGCGTAGAAGGCTCAAAAGGACCAGTGTGCAGGCTTGCCAAGTCGCAAGCTGCTATTTCATCTAATGCTCGTCTCGCTGCAGAAAGAAAATAAGGGAGACAAGAGCAGCACATGGGTAAGGGCTGCCCGCGCACTGCCACTAATAAGAATGCTCACACAGTGGCTTAATTACAGCACTACCGTGTGATAATGTCAGCAGTATCAGTAGGGCTGATGCGGGCACCACGTGTATCACTGCCCGGGTCCGTATCTGGCTGTTGGACACGGGACCTACCAAGGACTAGAAACCTTGTGCACTTACCTTCCTTGGGTCGCTTCGATCGCTCAGGATGGATCCCTCCCGCATCCTTCTGTTCGAACGCAGTGTTTGTGAAGGTTGCTAGGCAACACTTCTACTGCAGCCATGTAAGTGCATGTGACTCAGGGGCAGGGCCAAGTCTGGCAGGAATTGGTCATCTGCACGGCAGCCATTATGGAGTGGTATACCGGCTTGCAGCATCTAATGGGAATATGTTCACTATTCCAGTCATAGAGCCCTACTGCCCTGGCTAGCCTGAAGGTAGCTTTTCATACATATGTCAGTCTGTTATTGCTTGACAGGGCTGCCAGGTGGAGTGGCACCTGTAGCATGGGTCCCCTATAGGTGTATTTTTTGGGGTACCAGTGTTATCGTTATATGTGTGTTGAGCATCTAAGGAATGGATGCCCATGTGTTCATTATTAGTGTCAGGTATCTGATCCCTGTCTCCGTGTGTTGGCTGGTGGATTGTCATGTCGGTGCCAAAAATCAGCTGGGGGCCATATGCTGTCTATCTGGTCCCACAGGTAGATATCACTGGTCTATGTTACCATGGCCACCAGCTCGCCCTTGGGGTGGGCGGGTACCATATTTTGTGGCACATGAACCCATCTGGATACCATATGGGTTACCCATTTTTTGCTGCATTACTGCTAACTCATGCCAATATATGGCGTAATTGAGGCCATTTCAGCAGGTTTTTAAGTGGAAAATCCACTGTTGTTCTTTCTTTAGAAGCAAATTTGCAAAATTCTCCCCTCCCCCCAGCATGGAGGATGTATCTTCTCCAACACAGTCCATTTGAAGTCTTCTGCATCATGGCCCATTGCCTTGAAATGTGTTAGCATGGGGGCGGTGAGTTTCAAGGTTCTTATGCATGATTTATGTTCAATGAGTCTTTTCTTGATGGGTCTCAACGTCATCCCTACATAGCGCAGTGAGCATGGGCAAGTGAGGAGGTATACTACGCCTGTGCTATTGCAGTTGGTGAACGTCTTCTGTTGCCATGGTGTTCTCCACCCAATATCAATTCTGGTGCAGCTCTGTGTTTGTGCGCACATGGAACATCTGCCACATGGTGCATGTCCATTTAGGGGGGCTCTAGCCCATAGTGTTTGTTGTCCACCTGCTCATCTTCCTGGTAGTTTGTGGGGAGAGTGTGCACTAGTCTATCCCTTAGTTTTTGTCTCTGTTTGCTTGCAAAGGAGGGTGGTGCCAAGGAACTGGACCCCATGCTAAGGATCAGCCAGAGTATCTTTAGTTCTCTTTTTAATATATTGAAGAGAGGGAAATAGCTGAAGACAGCCGTTATGTTTTCCCTGGCTGGTGGTTTTGCTTGTTGCTTTAAGGTGATTTCCCTTGGAATGGTTCTCATTCTTTTGCATGTGGTATTTACAATCCTTTTGGGGTATCCCCTCTGTATCAATTGTTTTTTGAGGGTGCCTTCCTTGACCCTGGTGAAGTACAGGTCCGTCTGTACCTCAGGAACTGCCCAAAGGGGTGGTTGTCTCGTAGTGCTCGTGGGTGGTAGCTGGAGTATCTAAAGTGGGGGGTGGGTACCCCAGAGCAGTAGCTTCAATGGTAAGATTAATGTTGTCTCTAATAGTTTGATTAGCAAGAGTTCAGAGGAGCTGACTGGTTGAGGAGATCCAGAGGCACCTACATCCAAACAACTGAAAAACAGAAAAACTGAATGGGGACCATACAGTTAGCCAGCCGCTCTCATATTGTTCCCCTAGAGGGGTTACCAACTAATGTTAAAAAAGGTTAATACAAGAAATATATAATCTCTTCCTGAAGTTCTTCAAAACTAGTACTGTAAATAGGAATGAAATTTCAAACAAAAGAATCCTGATATTGCTTAAGTCCAAAAAATAAAGATGTAATATTCAACAGTGGGGGAGGTCAACTGTTGCCTCATTGAACTGAAATCTCTACGGCCAATTCATTTCAGAGTAACAAACTCGTTCATCAGGGCAGCGCCCTACCAAATATTGCAACACACAAAACCAAAATGTTTAGAAATGTTCACAGTATTAGCACATAATACTGAATCCATGAAGACAATGGGTCTCATTACGACCCTGGCGTTAAGGGTTTAACGGCGCCGTAAAAGGTGCCGGTGCCGTTAAACCCTTAACGCCTGATTACGAGGTCCCTTTGCGGGACCCGACCTTAACGGCTGGTTTTTCCAGCCGTTAAAGTAGGGACCCGCAAAGGGACTTTGGTGCTAATAACGGTACCGCAATTTGCGGTACCGTTATTAGCACCTTCCCCATTCCCATTGACCCCTATGGGGCAAAAATGGGAATGGGGAAGGGCCATGGCGGCATTGGGGAATTACCGCCCCGCTAACCTCGGAATGGGTTGGTAATTCCCCATTCCGCCATGGCGGACACCGGCATGGACCATGGTGCTAGGAGCACCATGGTCCTCCGCCTGGGTCGTAATGAGGCCCAATATGTATTATGAGTGGGATAAAGATAGTGTACGTACCCATTTGTTTATGTGCAGAGGTAGAAATTATTCCAAGAACAAAAACAAAACATAATGGCTGATTACAATGTTGCCTGATTGTGCTGCATGAGTAAAACCCTAAAGCAGATATGTATCGTTACCTTTGTGATTAAATACAGCTGTTTAAGTCCAATAGTCTCTCAAACGAGAAGAAAACGTGTAAAATGCACTCAATTCCAGTGCTGAAATTAAACAGAGACTGAGATGAACGTAAATATGAGTAAAATATACTCATCAGTCTAAATGAGACAAGTTACAATCAAGGTTGAAAGTGCACGCTGCGGCGTGCATTGCAGCCGCATACCTGATGTTGGCTGAACTGGACAAACTACGATAGATCCCACGTACTAAAATTAAAGAAAAAATTGGCATATTGGTTTGGGAAATGTACACCCATATGTACAAGTAGAGTCAGTTCAATTGTGAAGTAAAAATCCAAGGAGCGACACGAGCCACTTACCTGTTGTTCAATAAGCTGCACGCAGTATGAGGAAAGCGCGCCTGAGCTTGCAAAGTTTATCTGATTATCATGGTGATGGCTGGGATGCTGGGTTGCGGCCTGCCTGATGCTTGGCTACGCCTCCAGCGCCTCATGTCCCGATCCCTCCAAAAGGGGAGATCGGGACATTTCGGCCAACCAATCTGTTAGAAATATTTCACAAAAGTGTATCACCTTGCTACTAAAGGCAGAAATTCTGTAAGCCAGGAAGGAGAGCTGGCCACGAGTGTATGTGGCTCCTCCTGCATTGTGTGGCGTGACTGCCTCTCCATGGAAACAGAGAGGCAGGTATGTGTGAGTTATAATGAAATGTAATGAATGGGCTGTGCGACAACTCTGAGTGGCTATGTTATAACAAAGTTTCATGGCCTCTCCAAAGAAACTCAGAGGACGGTGCTTGTCGGAACTCATGTAAAGTAGTTCATGAGCAAAGAAAATTGTGATCGGTAAACACAACTAGTGTGTGCCAACATGAGCATCTGGGGAAAGTAAAAATTATGCAGAACAAACGGTAGTGTAGTTCATCCCTTACTTAAGATTGGACATAGGTCTCCATAGTAGTGTGAAAAAGGGTAGAATGATTAACATCTATGGAGGGTTTACAAGATAGATATAATGCAGATAAATCGGTTGTATTATAAAAAATGTATACGCTGCTTGCTCTTATACTGTTTCAACAGCTGTAAGAAGTGGATGAGTGACCCACGTGCAGAGGAACCCTGAACAGGTGTACTAATTGGTGCATCTGGGGGCGACATGCTTACTCCATTTTACATGTGTTCCCCCCCCTCCATTTTTTGATTATTGTTGTATTAATGTTTTGGCTCAGAAGAAATGTACCTCCATATTAGCCTTAGCTCCAAGATGCACCTATTGCCCAATCTTAAGAAAGGGATACACTACACTACCGTTTGTTCTGTCCAAGACCATTTGTTCTGTCCAAGACTCTTTTAAAAAGAAATGTATTCCTATCTTCAGTACTAGTTTTGAAGAACTTCAGGAAGAGGATATATTTTTCTTGGATTAACCTTTGTTAACATTAGTTGGTAACCTCTGTAGGGGAACAGTATGAGAGTGACTGGCTAACTGTATGGTCCCCATTCAGTTTTCCATTTCTTTTTTGAAAGCTGGAATATGCCAGGAGTGAACTCCAGTCCGTGATTTTTTTGTATACTTTTGATATAAGCTGTCCCTCTTATGCGATGATATGGAGAAACAGGAATTGTGTTTCCTGCTTGCTTGACTCGAGGTTGAAGTTTAAATATGAGTTACATCCATTCAACCAGGTATGGAACAATTGCAGCTCTTCTGCTGAGCCTCTGAAGATTAGAAAGATGTCATCAATTTATTGGCATCAGGTCCATATGTGCTGTTTGAACGGATTGGTCGCTGGATACACATGTTCATGTTCAAACTGATGTACATACAAATTGACCATACCGGGCGCAAACGTGGCGCCCATAGCTGTGCCCTCAGAACTCTGCTGGTAATAAGTCTCCTCATATAGGAAAATGTTCTGGGGGAGGGCTATCGCTGCCAGCTGTATTATAAAGGAGGTATGCCCATACCCAATTCTATGTCAGAGTCAAGGAGTTGTTGGATGGCTGCCACAGTGTCCACTTGTGGGATCTTGGTGTAAAGCGCCTCGATGTCCATCATGACCAGCCATTGGGTCTCTGTGTTAAATGTCATGGTATTTAGGAGGTCGAGCATGGCTGTGGAATCTTCGACAAAAGACTCCACTTTAGGAATCTCGTCTTTGATGAAAAAGTCAACATATTGGGACAGCAATTCCAGTATGGAATTGATGCCAGATACAATTGGCCATCCTGGTGGGTGGTTGATGCCCTTATGAATTTTTGGTAGAGTGTAAAAGTCGGAGATGCGTGGATAGCTGGGTGTGAGGAAGACTGTTTCCCTTGCACTGATATGACCTTGGCAATTTCTTGTAGCTGTTGCCATCTTGGAGCAGGACACCCGGACCAGGGCAGTGACGCCCGCATCAGCCCTACTGATAACGCTAACATCAGCACACGGTAGTGCTGTAAATAAGCACACTGTGAGAGCATTTTTATTAGTGGCTGTGGGTGGGCAGCCATTACTCATGCGCTGCTCGTCTCCCCTATTTTTTATTTATTTATTTATTTATTTATAAGATTTACCAGCAGAGTTCGGAGGGCACAGCTATGGGTGCCATGTTTGCCCCGGTCTGGCCAATCTGTATGTACATCAGTTTGAACATCAACATGTGTATCCAGTGACCAATCCGTTCAAACAGCACATATGGACCTGATCTCCCCTATTTTCTTGACTTCTGCAGCGAGACAAGCATTAGATGAAATAGCAGCTTGCGACTTGGCAAGCCTGCACACTGGTCCTTTTGAGCCTTCTACGCACCATTCTTGGACTCTAAGGTATTTTTATCGAGTCTCAGACATTTCATTTATTTTCTTACTGTTTTCCATTACCAAATTAGCTCAAAATAAGGCAGTGCTGTGTGGTACATATGTGGGGTACATGAGAGCCCCCCGTTTCATGGCTTGTTCTGTGCCTTAACGTATGACACAGGTTCTTGTGAAACCCTTTGCGTATGGCATTTATAGCATTAGAAACAAAGACTTTCCACTTCACGATACCTAGCTGAACAATTGTTCATTATCTTCCCTAGGTCACGGAAGGGCTGCCAGATCCTGAACAATGGATAACAGTGATTGATACCGCTATATAACTCGATGGTCCTGAAGATGATGACCCCAACTACCCATGTCATCGAAACCGGTCGACCCCTTTCTGTTTCAATATCCTCAAAGAAATAGGGATACGACTTTTACAAAATCGATACCAGACGAGTGGTTGGTATAGTGAGCAACTCACACACCGCTCCTCGGTTGTGAATGATAACAGTCTGTAGTCAATAGATAGCTCTCATCACACATTTACTGAACATATTGCATTGTGGGTTAATAAAAAGGATTTTGTACTAATTTGAAACTCCCCTTTGGAATTTCCAGAATATGACTAGATGAGACAAGATTTAATTCCTTTCTGGTGTGGGCTATTGTACATGTTTTATGATCATACACCCCACAAAATAATGGGTTGTGTTCATAGGGACAGTTCCTTCTCTCTTTGCATTTAGATAGGTGGCCCACCATGGTCGTCCTAGAGACAGCACCACCTGACAGGGACAGGGTGTGCTTCTATCTGGGGACGGAGATTAAATCCGATATTCAAAAATATGTGTACTTGTGTGCGCTCCAAAGCCGGTATTGTGTGTTAAGCCGTACGCATGTTAACCATAACAAACAAAAATCAAATACATCAATGTATATCAAATAAATCAACAGTCACGAACAGCAATACTTGTTCCACTTGGGAACTATGTGGTAAGACAATAACCACATACACATTGGTACTCTGCCAATGGCAAATTGTAAAACATACACAACCACTCTTTACATATTTTGCGGGTGACAGTCAGAATTGGTGGACTACTGGTGGCATTTTGGCAGTTCTAACCTATTATAAGGAAAACCTTATTCAGCGGGGTGTACGGGGGAGACACCACTGTTAGTTACTGGAACCATATTGAGCATGCCAACACTCGACGGGATCACAGCTTCACACACACTTAATGACTGGGACCACTTTAAGCATATCAGTGATATGCAGGCTCACAGCCGTAAAAGTACACATTTACTGACTCCTCTTAAGCATTTGCAGGGCTGCAGGAAATCAGTTTGACCATACTCGTATATCAGTCCAGGATAGTTGAGAGTACATTTTAAATACAATGCCAAAGTCACACCGGGGCCACATCAGCTGTAGTCCCGATGGTGGGGCAAGGAACAGTTAGTTAGTGGGCCAGAAAAAGCCATCATCTTCATTAGTCCATTGTCACCACATTGTGAAAGGTGCACACCTACACATGCAGACAAAGCTGCTCCCGAGTTCACCAGGGGACACGTCTGCTGCATATGGTCCTAGTCTTACTAAGGCCATGCATGAAGATTCCCCAGCTCTTGTATTACTGGTGCAGTAAACGATGCCCATGGATTCTGGTGTTTATTGTGCAGGTTTTGGTGCTGCATAGGGAGGGCCTCCAGCTTGTGAAGTCCAGCGCTTACAGTATCCCAGGCTCTGGTGATGCTAGTACAAATGTATAGCGCACATGGGGCAGGAGGCTCAAGTGCTCGCCCCCCTTGAAGTGGAGTTTCTCAACCCTGTAGTGCTGTACTACCTCAGGGATACTCTTGAACATGATGGTCATCTGATTCAGCGCAAGCTTGTTCTCCTATCTTTGCGGCACAATGTGCACGCACCCCTGGTTGGCCTTTGGCGCAATAGAGTACTTGCTGTGTCTTTTCCTTTTCAGACTCAGACCACGGGACAAACCTTTTCCCCTTCTCCCCCAGGCAGGAACACAGTGAAGGGGAATTCTCCCTTTTTTTCTCTTGGCTCCGACATGGAGTGCCCCAGAAATCACCCTTTTCTCTTTCTATTTCCTTGCTCCTTTCACAGGGCTCACGACACACACAACTCACCCATCCTTATCCCTGCAGCCCGGGATCACAAGGGGGGCTTTTTTCCTCATCTCAGCATGGACAATGCAGTCTTCTCCTTTTCAAGCTTTTCGGAGTACAGCACAATTCACCGCCCAGTGGCCTGGGATTACAGCAGAGATCAGCGCCTGCATGGCAGATTACAAGCAGGTACTGCCCTGTGTCACCAATGAGCACTGGCAGCAGCGTGACTCGTTGTTCCCCTATTTTTCCATTATTTCTAGCTCTGATGCAGAGTGCATCATTATGCACCGCCGGTCGGGCCGGGAACATCAGGGGGAGCGCCAGGCACTACTATGAAGCTCTGATCACAGAGCCAAAACTGAACCTCTTTTTAATTGAACAGCACTGATCACAGAGTGACAGGTCTCCTCTTTATTCAATCACAGAGCACAAACTGCAGCCAGGTGGCCGCACCAGCTTCGCAGCGCTATGGGACCCCTTGTTGCCACTGTTGTTGGCTGGACCTGTGGTCTCATGGGCCAGCTGATCAGTGCCTGGGGCACTCAACAGATACCAATAGTGCAGTGATCAAATGGCTGTGCAGCAATTGCCAGGTGGTCGCGGGCTAGCAACTATGCTGTGGTCACACAGCAGGGCACTGGCCTGGGTGCTCCCAGGTTACACATGCTGTTCTGGGGGCACTGTAAGGAAGGCATGGTATCAACAGTAAAACAGACACAAGTGACCACAGTTCAAGGGTGTTTATTGAACTTCAACAGGGGTATGATAATCGCATATCTAGTCCTAAATCTACAGATGGGAGCAAGCTACGGCCATCAAATAATAATAACACAGTCCTAGTGGTGTCTTGTCAAGATAAAAGGGCCTATACTAAAAGAAAAACTATTGCCAATCCTTACCTCTAAATACAAATAGTGTGGGGTTAGTATTTATGAAAAAGAAAGAAGTTCACACAAATGATAAGTCAGGATGTTCAAGCCGTTGGACTCCCTTCCCCACGTTTTCAGCATGGGACAAGGCGGTTCACTGGAGCATAGCACAATCTCTGGCTTCTTTAGCACAATGCTACAGTACAATCACTAGCATCAGGGCATTCTGTGCCTAAGTCACTTTGCCTACCAAAGTCTCTTGATTCAGAGGGCCTGATGAACCAAGACAAACAAAGTTATTTTCCTCTTACAAGTATTCAATTCAGGTGATTCACTATTCACCCTGGATCCCCCTAAACCAGGCTCAGATCCCTTTAATACAATGATCGTCACTTTGGATCCCATCTCTTCCGGGCTCAGATCCTCTTCACTATGTTCATAGAATATTCTTTCTCGGGTGTGTCACAGTTCACCCTGGATGCCCTCAGCCGGGCTCAAATCCCCTTCTAGATACAATTAGTCTCCCTCAGTCGGGTTTGGACCAATTTCAGTTAGCATCAACTATCAAAGACTTTCGAATGTGCACAGGGTTTGACTTGACCCATTGCAGGACCACTTCGATTTCACAATTTCTTTTTACATTTGCCACCATTCAGTTGGATACCTAACAGAGACCTTCGAATGAGCACCCATGTGGTGCTTGACCACTCTGTTCACGGTATCTGTCTTGGCTTGAATAATTCAGTCACTCCTCTGCTGTTTAATTATATTTGAGTCTCTTGTCACATACACTTCACACACTGTTCTCTCCAGTTTTCTCTATACAATGTTGCTGCTTGCAACCTTGGCTTTACCTCAGGCGGTCTGGTATCAGTCTCCCCAACTCACCGGCTGTGCTGTCTTTACTGGTGCTGCTTTGTTGTAGGAGCTAAGGACAGTACCATGGCGGCAAACAATCCTCTCCGCCTTGGCTATCGACGCGGGAGAGCCTCAGATACCTCTGACACACAATGCAGGTTTCTTCAGCTTTGATTCCGGGGCTTATGTTTCTTATACTCGAAGTCTCATGAAAGTAATGGTCTTTCTCTGAAAATGTCAAGGGTACTTCCCTTCTTGCAACCCTCTTCAGTCGTGCCATCTTTCTCCTTGTATTAAACTGTCATCTTGGAACTGCTGCTTCCTTGTGTGCTTTGCATTGCTTAGAGTGTGCTTTCGTGCTCCACCTTTTATCCGTGTGGGGAGGTATAATGGAAGTCAGGTGTGTGCAATGATCAGTAACTGCTTGACCATTGTATTGGGACATGTCAGGTATACGGCTCAGGGTGTTAGTCTGTTTTCTCTCACAGTGAGCAGTCCGTGAGAAAGTGTTTTTGTCGGAACAGGGGGTGCAGGGGGTGAGTAGTTCTCAAGCATCCTACCTGGCAGGATGGCAAAAGGTGTTACAGGGAAGGGGACACTGCGTCTCTCCATCCGGTGTACCACTTTCACTCCTCGAAGACCCCATACCCAGGCGATCCTCCCACCCTGGTCCACCCCCAGTGTCTTTAAGGGAACCATTACCAGAGGTGAAATATACTGTGTGGGCCCAACTGCTCTCTCAATTATATCGTTTTGTAACAGCTGTTTCAGCTCCTGAGACACTGCCTGCTGCAAGTGAAATACCACCCTACAGGGATGTTGGGGAACAGAGCGCACCTTCTTGTCGATGTGGAGTTTAATCACAATCCCTTGAAGATGGCTGAGACTGTCTCTCTCAGCTGTTCTTTCGACAATGGTTCTTGTGTGATGTTAGGGACGATGCCAGCCAACATTGGTGGGCTGGCGCTGCCTCTGACAACTTCTGTGTTCTGACAGTGGATGTCGATGAGCCCTAGTGACTTTGCTGTTTTATAGTTCAGCAGGCATCTTCCTTCAGTTGGGCTCCTTATCACATATATCATGGCCGATCGCCCTCTGTGATTAAGTGCCCGTTGAAATTGTCCAAGAGATGCAAGGGGTGTGCAAGCTCCCCCCATTGGGAGAATCTGGCAGTTGATTGTGATAGCATCTTTCTGTCCCCCATTTGGAGAAATTCCTGTTCCCCCATAATGTTTAAAGCTGCCCCTGTGTCAATGAGGAAGCAATGTGCAGCCGGTCCCATCTCTATCAGTACCTTTGGGGCATCCTCAGCTTCTTGGTCCCTGTTCATCAGATTGACGTATTTGTCCGTGAACTCCAGGTAGAACTCTTGCTGCCCTTCTGCATAGTCCTAGTAGTACTCTATACTGGGGTTGGAATTCTTCATATGCCTCTGCCTCATAATCTGGGCCCTGTTCCATCACCCTGATAACTCTCTGCAGCATCTGCAAGTAGGACCTTGGTGTTCTCTTTGAGCTCTGTTGGGAAACCCTCATAGGTGGTCTCCACATGTACAGTTATAGCGTTCTTGCTGACGGGAATGGCATGCCTATCCGGCATACTACGCGAAAATGTCCTTCCCTTCCACATTTGGAACATGCTTGATTTATCGCGGGGCACGTCCCAGTATGTGGAAATGCTAATCTGCACCTGAAGCACATTCATTGTGGCCTCGCCAGCTGTCCGCTCCTTTGGCACGGGAATCGCAGATGTTGGACCTTCCACAGCCCGCTTGTCCTGCTCTCCGGCAGAGGTGAAGGCTGCTATAGTCTCTTCCTTGGTGTCTCAGTGGTGGCTGCCTGCACATCAACTCGCTCATGTACTCTGGCCAGCTCAGCTACCTAGTCTATGGACAGGGGTTTCCTTCAGTATTGTTTCCTAAATGCAGATGATGTGCATCCATCCCTCTATCACTGGAAGTCTGATTGCTTCCTCGTCTGAGAAACTAGTGAATTGGCAATGCACCATCTTCTGTCTTAGCCTGGTGATAAATGTATCGACTGACTCATTGACTCGTTGCGAGTTCAACCAATGCATTGAGAGCATTGGTTGAACACATACATCTCAGTCGTGATATGGTTCGATGATCAGTTTTTTATTCATTGCGTCTATCGGGTTCTGTATGACATTCTCTCCCGTGCGGGAATTGTCTTGATAATCCCTTTTCTCTATTTCCCTGCCAAGTTTGTGAAAATGTCAGATATGGCTGGTGACTTCTCCTCTCCAACAGCACGGATGAAGTCAGTGAACTCCTCTACACATTCCACTGGGGACCTTTGTTGTGTTGGGGCTGTAGTTAGAAAGGGTTAGGCTTTCGTAAGAATGTGGCTCATGTGCTTGATCCCTGACCTGCAGGCTGGTCCTTTGCCTGATTTTCCATCTGTTTGAAACACAGATGCACTATTGTTGTGTTTGTGAGACCACCACTCTCTCTTCCCCTTCTCCACGCACTATGGTTTCACATTTATCATCTGGTTTTCTCCTTCCTTTTTTTTCTTTTTGCACCCATCGGATGGCTCTTTCTTCCTTTTGTGTGGTGATCGTTTCCCATGTTTCCCTTCCTAGTGTTTACACTTACTCGGCAGTGCACCCGGGTCTTCAAGGGCAAGTGGATGCTGCTGCGGCCCGGCCAATGGGGCTTTGCTGGCAGAGCGGGTCGCGTCACGCAGGTAACTGGAGCAGAGAGCGACAATGGAAATGGGAGGGCTCACTGTGCACAGCTTGTTCACTTTGGCGCGATAGGCTCACCTAGGAGCAGTAGGCCACTCTAACCCCTTTTCTGTAGGCTGGTGTGGGACGCAGCAATGATCCTCTTTTTTGTTTCTTTTCTAATTGCAGACGGGCAGGTCTGCCCTGAAGCATCCGGCTGGATGACCAGGCCCGATGGTTTCCCCGGGGCCTCGGAGGACGGCACAGGATGCTATGAGTGTAACAGGAATACGGCTGCCGAGTGCAGCACAGGTTGCCTGTTGTGTCCAGGACAGGCCCACTGGTGGCCTCGGAGCCACCTGGATCGGCACAGGACACCATGTGATGAATGGCATGAGAGCTGCTGCGGATTTCAGTGGACAACAGCGCATGGCATGACGAAGAGCTTGCAGAGTGCAGCAGACACCGGATCACGACATGGTCGGGTCCGTTATCTCCTCGCCAGTTATGTATGGTATGTGACCTGTGCCCATTGATGAAAAGGAGGACAGGAAACACGTCTGTCTGGAACTATGTTTTACTTCTTATGGACTCGTGCCTCCCTTGCTCCACCCTTTCCAGTCCCACCATGTGGCCTAACATGTCACTCCTTCTTAAAGGGCTATAGTCAGCCCATAACATAGTCCTACCCACGCTAGTTTACCTCTAGCTTACTAGCACCCACCAAAGCTCACGCCCACCTACCCTCACTCACACCTCCCATCCTAGATCAAAACAGCTTACTGCCACACCAGCTCACAAAGAATTTGCTAGTTGTGGTTTACCACAAAATCATGATCTCATGCACACGTGCTCACACATTTTGCAGGAATTGACCCAGTCATTTCGTTATGGTGCTGCTTCAACCTGCCCACTCGCTTGCAAACCTCACATGAAAGTGGAGTAAGTACCTGGCCATAAAATGGCACCATATGAAAAATGAGGTATCAGGTTATAGAATGGCAGTGTCTAGCAAATGTCTATTAATGTCTATACAAAAGCCAAAACAATTGACACTGCCAATGAGTGTGTCTTTTTTTCAGGAAACATGCCTATTTAATGAGATTGCCTGGCTGATGTTTTGCACTGCTCCGGACGAAGCAGCGAAGTAAACCAACCCAACTGAGAAATAACAGCCGGAAAACTGCAAACGGTGTATTAAATTCATCAGCAGCCTCTGTCCTGTTCCCAGAATGTTTCTTTTTCTACTTGGGAACAACACCCATTTCAACCAACTTGGATTCTTTGTGCTGCAACACAGTCCCACTTGAATGGCACTGTGCCCTATTCGTACTGAAGAGGGGGAGGGGCAGAAGGGGTGGAAGGGTAACTTCTCTGCAACTGCAAAAAGCTGTGGCATCCCTCACTCATCCAATATACTGCAGTGGCTATACAGATGTGAACAATGTTGTAGGTTCCCTTTGCTGTACGAGGGGGTCTTAATTGTCCTATTTCACTTCGTGTTTGTGATGAGCCCTGTTCAGGAGGAAGAGGACACTGGGGCATGAGCTCTTACCATGTTCAAGTTAAACTTTTAAATCACAATGAGTCACAGAGAGACCACATGAAAGTGAGAAATGGCGTCCAGGTTCGAATTTGTTGAAGGGACTAAGTTATTAGTTTCATGCAAGCGGGCTCATAAGATGAATACCACAGACGTGTCATTTTCTTTCATTCAAAGGCAATTCAATTGGCATTTTCCAGGGGAAAAAAGGTCCTCAGAAGCAACTACAGCACATCGGCCCAAGAGCTGGCATTGAGGCAACAGCTTCCAAAATGTATCTGGAACCACCCATGTGGCAGCTTTAAAAATCATGCAAACTGGCACAGGGCAAAGACATCTGTGTGGATCTGGTTTAAACAATCGGCTAATAACCTAACTTTCAGATGATAAATGGTGATCTCTAATGCAATTCAAAATGCAAGTGTTTCATTTATAGCTTTGAAAATCGGGCAAAAACACACATTTTGGAGGTATAAGGTCAGATATTGTGGTGTATTGCTTTAAGATGCACACGTGACAGAGTGACGCAACTCTGTTGCGTGCTAATAAACGGGGTGTTCCCACGATGCGGCAGAGCATGTGCAGAGCCCAGACGGAGAACAGCTTGTCCTGGGTAGTCTGTGGGGCCGGGGTTGGGGGGCGGGGGGAGCACGCAGTGTGCAAGCCTTACAGGGGACAATCCACATTGGCGACACAGCTGTCGCACAGACCCCATGTTCGGGCCAGGCAGCAGTGACTTCGAGCTCAGGTTCATGATGGCAACGTCACCGGCTGAGGAGCCGACTTGTGCGTCACGGCAAGAGGAGGTCTCTGTCTCATGTGGAGGAGGACCCGATCAACCAGGTGGACTTCAGGTGGCTAGCTGGACGGAGACACATGTTCTTTTCTGGGTTGCAGCCCCTGTCATAAAGGGGAGTTCTTGTGCGCCCACTTGTGGAGCTGGGTTGCGGCCTGTGTTAAAAGTAGAAGCATGAGCGCCCAGCGCCGGTCAGTGTCCGCCGGAACAGTCAGCACGCAGGACAATCAAGGAGGTGGGGATGCTGCTGGTGGGGTTGCCCAGGTGAGATCGGGAGTGCCGCGCTAGCAAGTTCCATTAGCCCCAATGCCAGAGTTTGATGCGTCAGGGTGGAACTTGTAGATCAACCACCTTGAGATGTATTTTAAGACCACCGGGGAGATGGACGAAGAACGCAGCGTGGCGACCCTTATGTATGCAGCTGGACCTGCAGTCCATCAGATCTTCAAAACGTTAGAACCTATAGATGAGTCTTACACTGCAGCAAAGAATGTGCTGAGGGGACATTTCATGCCACTTGCAAACATGGATAATGAGAGATTTGTGATGTGCAGTGCAAAGCAAAATGACATAAATCCCTCAACATGTTTCATGGCCAGCTCCGACACCTGTCGTCAACTTGTGCATGGGCCAATGAGGGAGGCATGTCCTGCAACCAATTAATCCGAGCGTGCATGTCTGGCAAGTTACGTCAAGTTACAAAAAGAAGTATCTATCAGAGCACACCTAATTACTCAAAAACTAAATAACTATTTAGAGAAATTTTATTACAATTCTGGGTGCTGAGGAGGAATACACGCCCTGACACTGGAGCATGTGTTAAACATAAAATAAAAAGTGTCTAAACTTAAAGACACTCCCGTCCCCTGCACACCTTACAAGCTGAAATAAATCAGTCAAATTTCATTACATTTGCACTTTTATATATAGAAAGAATTGTCAATTTAGAACATAGGTAACACAATATCTTCATAAAAGTACAGAAAAAAGGTATCAACTGACTTCCAATATGGCCAGCATGAAAAACAAATCAAACCAGACAAAAAAATAAGCTCCCAATTTTGAACTGCAGCTTCAAGCTCTACGCGTTTCAGGGACTATCCCCTTCTTCAGGAGCAAACATATCTGCAAGTATAGATATATATACAATTAGAGGACATCTCACATATCATTAAAAGTTTGGACAAACTAAACACATTAAATAAAGAGAATACATTAAATAATTATGTACACATAAATCCAACCACAATTTTACATAACATACACAAGTGGTTGTATATTCACAGTGGTACAACTGGTATGGCTTCAAATGTAAATCTCAAAATGCATTAAAACCTAAAACACTTATACGTATGTACCGCACAGTGGGAATGTTGTCAAAGAAAATAGAGTCTCTGTGCATCTGTCTGTGCACGACGTACACAGAACCAGGATCCCTGCGAATACTCCTGCCGTCCTCAACAAGTGAAATGTGATTGCCGAACTCTGGAATACCAAAGCATATCTATCAGCTCCAATTACACGTAGTTAAATCACCAAACCTTAATGACTAAACAACTAGTTCAAAAAACACCTATTACTCATTGGCAACTAATCTGTGCAGCTCAACGATCACCAAAATCCACAACCTTGTGCCACCACCTCATCTTTGTGCCACCACATCAACTTAACACAGAAAGTTAAAAGGCCCAAATCCTCAAAGAAAACCCAAAATTTAAATTGTGCAACTCTTCCAACATATATTATTTACCTAAGGCAAATCAATAGCCAATCCAATCCAAATTCAGGACTTCCAGTACCCCGCATCCAATGTAAAGCATCCTGCTGATTATAGAAATGTATAATGCAACTAAAAAACAAACACAAAATATACCATTTACAAACTAACACCACCTTTCCAATACAAACATAAATAAATATAAACACATCCACACAGCTTAAACTTACTTCCAGAAGCGCACCTCTTCACCTCAGATTCAACGGCTCCTCTCCAATTCACATGTAACAGATCCCAACCCATAACACACTTCCTGGCTCATTTTATACTGTTTCCTGGTAGTCACATGATAAAGTCACGTGACCCGCCGGCACTGAATACTAAAAGAATGCACAAAGCTCCCTGCAACCTGCCAAATACACAGGTAATGCTAACTAAGCACACAGGTACTGAGTGAGTAAATCAAACAAAATAAAAAAGACACCAAAGATGAATGTGTGTGTATTTAAAAAGGAGATAGACATAAAAGAAAGACTGCATTTTTGAAAAAATTAAAAAAATAATAAATAAGTTGGTTGACAATGAGTAATAGGTGTTTTTTTGTCTATATGCAGTCTAATCGCTTCACCCACCAGCTGTCCAATTCTGACTAACACAACTGCAAATTTCTCAAGTATCGCCTGTACATCATCGAAGTACACACTGTAAGCAAAACTCACTATCCCAAGAGCCTCAGGGACAGTTCCGTTTCACCTAAGAGAGCTTGTTGATAAGGAACTGTAGAATCTCATCGATCTTGACATCATCGAGAAGGTGGAAGGGCAACGCCCTAGGTGTCACGTATTGTCATTGCAAGGAAGTCTTAGCAACCGGACTCAGTCAGAATCTGTGTGGACATGAGGCTGTAGAACAAGATGATATAGAGGGAGAGACATCTAACTCCCACAATTGACATCATTGACGAGTTGCAAGGTGCCAGGTGCTTCTCAAAGCTTGATCTAAGGGCCGGGTACCACCAGATCATGCTGCACCCACAGTCCCGTTATATAACCACCTTCATGACTCACCAAGGGTTGTACAGATACAAGCGCCGCAGCTTCAGTGTGTCTTCGGCTGCCAAAGTCTTTCAAAATATCATTATGGGTGCTTTATCTGACTTGGAGGGCATCATTAACATTAGCAATGACATTCTGGTGTTCGCAGGGTCGGAGGTTATACACATGGCAAGGCTAGTCAAGACACGTGAAGGCATCCAGTCACTAGGCCTCATGCTGCATAAAGAGAAATGCAAATTTCTCAAGGTGCGCAGTTTCTGGGGATGGTAACGTACTATGGGAGATTCATTAGGAATCAAGCCACGCGGTCTGAGCCACTAAGGAGCCTGATGAGGAAATATACTGTCTGGCAGTGGGGCACACTGGAACAGGCTGCATTTGATGATGTGAAAATGGCCCTCACAGCGGAGGGCACAATGGCATTCTTCAACCCTTCCCTTCCATCGGAGATAGTGGTGGATGCAAGTCTGTCTGGTCTCAGGGCAGTCCTGAAAAAGGTTGATGCCAAGGGCAAGGTAAGGCCTGTAGCATTTGCTGGCCGTGCCTTCTCTGATACGGAGCAAACGTACTCTCAAATTGAGCACGAGGGGTTGGCAGTACTGTGGGGGTGTAGGCATTTCTGCCTGTGACGGTGGTGACGGACCACATGCCCCTGTTACCGATCATGGCGGGATCATCCTCCAAGCCCCCAGCCAGGATTGAGCGGTGTATGTTGGCAATCCTGGAGTACGGGATCTCGCTGGTGTACCGACCTGGTGGCAACAATGCGGTGGACTACTTGTCGAGACATTTGCAGAAGGAGGTCGTCGGTGGGGAGAGCGCAGGAGATGAAACGGAGGTGCATGTGCAAGTGATCATTGAGTCCACCACTCAAAACTCCATGCCCATTTAGGAGTTAGAAAAGGCGTCAGAGAAAGATGTGTGTTTTGGCCTCCTCTGAGGGGCCCTCCAAAAAGGGAAATGGAAGACCATACTGGAAGGCCTCAGCAAAAGAACCAAGGAGGCCTGCACTACATTGCATTTGTGGAGAGTGAGTGATGAACTGGCTTTCACAGACTCAGGTTTGCTGTTAAGAGACGCCAGAATGGTGGTACCTGCAAGTAATATCCAGCAGATGATTGTGTTGGCCCACCAGGGACATCAGGGGATGGCTAAAACAAAAGCACGCCGGAGATTGAAAGTCTGGTTTTCGGATCTAGATAAGAAGGTGCAGGAGTTTGTAACAGGCTGCATATGGTGTCAGGCGGCTCCCCAGGCACAAAGGGAGCCCACGATCGAGTCCATGCCCTGAAGTACACAGCCATGGGAGACAGAACATGTGGATTTTGGCTCAACTGTAAGGGGGGCACTCTTTTTGGTGGTGGTTGATGTATGCACAAGGTACCCAGAAGTAGAGTTCCTGGAATCGGTGGCGGTTGACAACGTGGCAGCAGCATTGGAAAAGGTATTTGCCACTCATGGCCTGCCCCAATTGGTGTGCTCCAACAACAGGCCGCCATTTCAAGGGGAGAGTTTTGGCCAGCTC
This sequence comes from Ambystoma mexicanum, assembly GCF_040938575.1. Lineage (NCBI taxonomy): Eukaryota > Metazoa > Chordata > Amphibia > Caudata > Ambystomatidae > Ambystoma > Ambystoma mexicanum. Next base: position 383,832,220 of record NC_090929.1, on the reverse strand, counting down.
ATGCCGGAGTATGGGATTCACCATCAGAAGATAGTGCCGATCTGGCCGAGAGCAAACGGCATAGCGGAATGCTTCATGAGGACCCTCAATAAGATGTTCTGCATTGCCCATGGCAAAGGGCAGTGTCTCAAAAGGGCTCTCTATCAGTTTCTAAGGGAGTATCGGGGGACCACCCCACTGTTCAACCGGGGTTGTGCCGGTGGAGGCCATGTTCAAGAGATGCCATAGAATTCTGCCGCCAGACACCAGGGACCGGCAGAGATTGAGGATGACAGAGTGGCTGAGGTAAGAAGAGCCAGGAATGAAGGTGAGAACATCCAAAGAGGGTTCAGGCTGCATCAGTTGGTGCTGGAAGATGAGGCACCTCAGGGGAAGCTGTCGCTTCCGTATGAAACCAACCCCGTGGACGTGGTGGCAGTAAAGGGATCGATGGTAACCACATCTGACAGAAATGCCACAGTTACAAGAAATGCAAGCTACTTCAAGAGGGTTGGGGAGAGCAGGCAGCCAGGCATGTCCCCAGAGGAGGATGTGCTGAAGAGTCTAATGAAGATGGAGGGACTGACCGTTCTGTAGAGAAGGAGCCAAGTATACTCCCCCCTCAAGCATCACTCCCATATTACCTATATGTTGGGAACCAGAGTGTGAAACACGTGCAGTACCAGTGAAAATACAGATACCAAGGAGAATCCTGGAAGCAAGATTCCCATTGAGAAAGCCAGACCTACAAACACGACAGTATGATGGCCATTTGAATGAAATCCCATAAGAAACAGGACAAATGAATGAAAGAGTAGATTGGCGACGTCATACAAAGCCAGACTGACGTACATGGAAGATATGCAGACAAGAGAATGTAGATATTCTATAATGCATCAAGAAAGTATCAAGGATAAGTGACATCAAGATATCAAGATATTTTACACGTGTACAGATGCAAAGAAATGCAAGCAGACAAAGTATTCTTAAGGCTAGCTTTGTAGTAAATAGATTGCAGCATGCGCCAACGTATACATATATAGAAATAAGTAAAGAATGGATGATTCCACTACGTGTTATAGCAGAGCTGGATCAAGGAAGGAAGGCCTTTTTCCAGTACGTCGCATTTGAAAAGTAATGAAATTACAGAAGTGAATCTCAGAGGGGCGAGGCTGGACCAGCCCCAAGAAGCCAAGGTTGTATCGGACTGAGATGAGCAGACATTAGTTATAATCGTGTGAAAGAATGAAACTCCTGTTCAGAGGACATGAACGAAAACAACGAAGGCGTGAGGGGTTCATTAAATAATAGTATTTTAAATAATGCACCAGAGCTTACATTTGTGGTCTTCAGTCACATGCAAGGATGAAGTTGGACAAACATGACAAAACACACCTACGCAGGGAGGCAGAGCGTGCCTCTACTCCCCTGAATTACCTAGAGCAAGGAACATTTCCAAGGCCAAGTTCAAAGCCTTAATTGACATGCAGACCACTGAGGTGATGATATGCTAATTGGTGGGAAGCTATGGTGTATGACCAGCACCTGTAAGTCCAGCCTGCGTGCTGCTAACATAGGTGGAAAAGTACCGACGGATGTAAGCGTGCCAACCAATTATAGAGGGCCATGTAATTAAGGGCCCTATAGTTTGTGTAGCCAATGGGACGTTGTGTATTTAGTGACGTTCATAGTGACCTGTTTGAGGGGAAGGGCTTAGTTGCCCCACCTGAAGTTAAAGAGCCTATCACTTTCTTAGACTAGTATGGAACGTATACTTGGATGTTCCCTCTAAGCCTATCACATTAGCCACTAGGTTTTTGTAGTTTGCCATATAGCATGATGTTAGCAAATATGTAGGTTGACGTCAGTTATGACACGTTTTTGCAACAAGTATGATGTTTTTTTATAAAATGCATCAAGACCATGCTGTGAGACATCTGTTGATGTCCCTTGTACTCCCTGTTTTAGATCATTGACATTAAAACAGTTACATTTGCCAACTTCCTGAGTCATTTTGATTATTGACGTTCGAGTATCTTCTGCATCCCCATTCATCTCATAGTATTGCTACCTCGTCTTAAAGGGCTGCGTCAGCTGTCCCGGTTCCGTTCTCAGGTCTAAGGAGATGAGGAGAGGCCGAGTTGTGAAGGGGGCCAGCGGTATCCTCAACAAGCTGTGAGGGGGTGACCTGCCCACTATGTGCAGGACACATGAAGTAGGAACTGGACTTTGCTCAGGGTGACTCAGTTGCTGTGTTGTTATTCATTGCCAATGTTATATGGTGGCAGAGTTCTTCACTGTTTTGTTATGAAAAAGGAGGTGTGTGATGGTTTTCTTTAAGATGCACACGCAACGGAGTGACGTAACTCTGTCACGTGCTAATAAACAGGGCGTTCCCGCAATGTGGCAGAGCCAGTGTGGAGCCCGGACGGAGAACAGCTTGTCCTGAGTAGTTTGTGGGACTTGTAGTGCATCAGGCCCTTCGGGGCACATTACACAGATATTTTTTCTTCTCCCTGCAATGGTCAACAAACAATCCCAAAGTTTATGTTATGAAAGTTGATTCCTTGTCTGGTGACAAAAATATGAATTTGAAGAATGCACTAAGGCCTGGTTTCAGAGTATGATGGAAACCACTTTAACATGAATGAGCAGGTTTAATCTCAGCACATTTTGCCACTATGGACGATAATGCTAGGCTTGTAGCACAGATTAAAACATGATTTTCGCGCTCTGAAACACTTATGTATGAGCGCGATACAAATAAAATATATCATATCATTAAGCTTCTGCACACATCTATGTGGGTTGGTAGAACATTTAGTTAAAGCAGAACAAAACCGACACGTCAGAAATTCTTGTTGAGATCTGCAATGTAGCAGATACTATATGCATAGAAAAGGCCTATGGAACTTGACCTCTCAGCCACAGGTTTGTTCTGCTAGAAGACCAGAACAAACATGGTAGCAGAGAATAAGTTAGGAAAATGAAATTCATATACTCAAGAAAACCTTTACTCCATCTGCTCCATTGCCTCCTCGTCCATGTTCCACGTCATAGTCCATAGTGAGGCATTCGCTTTGAGACTCTACTTCCTACCCCTTTGAAATCCTAGAATAAATAAGTTGTTCTCTATAGTGACTTCTGTACTCCTCATTTATAGGCCATTTTCCTCCATACTTATGGGTATGCGTCCTATCAGAACAAGACAGCCACACTTTTACTCAGCAAATAAGTCTTTTCCACACAAATGTGCCAGCTCCACTCACCAACATTACCCATCAGCCACCTTTCTCCCACCATCGCCCCCCCTGCTTAAGGCAGGCTATACTAGCTATATCTTTTTAGGGGTAGGGAAATAGGGTCATATGTAATGTAATATGGCATTTGTATAGCACCTTTTCCCATTGGTATGGCCTCAAAGTGCTGTAGGTTAACACCCTTCGAGGACCGAAGTCCGAGGTATGACAAATTGGTCAGAGGAATTTACAATACGTGTGTGCATTTTAGCTCATACTCAGATAGGTTGGGGGTGGCTTAGTCCCTTCTAGCAACCCTGGTAGAGCAGGCTTGTGGATGGGTCCAGCTAGACCGAATTTGTATCGTAGGACTTTGCTGCATTCTAGTGGCAGTGTTTTAAAAAATTGTTAAAAACCTGCCTTTTCAACCAATACTAGTCAACCACATATATTCTGAAACATCCACCCACCGTAGGCCTATCCACATGCCTCACTAGGGTAGACTGCTACCAGAAACGGTAAAAAATGAAAGTGACCATGAAATGCATTGACCTTTGTAACTTTTTGTACCATTGTTTATTGATGCATTTGTAATCGTGTTAATTGTATTATAAGATGTCTGTAATAACGCCATGATACCCGAGGGTCTGAGCGTTTAACAAATGTAATAAATAAATAAAATAGGTGTCAGGCGATGTGTAATCTGGTGTATGATTGCAGATGCTTGCAGGTGGGTGTCTGTACCGGCAGCTATTTTCCATCGACATGGAGTATGATACGTACCATTGGTATGGCCTCAAAGCGCTGTATGCGAACGCCCTTGAAGGACCGAAGTCTGAGGTATGAGAGATTGGTCAGAGAAAGAGGGGAAGAGAGAGAGAGAGATATAGATAGACAGAGAGAGAGAGAGAGAGAGAGAGAGAGAAAGTACTTGGATAGGTAGGGGTGGCTAGATCCCTCCTAGCAACCCACGTAGAGCTGGCTTGTGGATGGGTGAAGTGAAGGCTGGCGGGTGAGCATGCGAATCAAGGAGACCGAGTATGTCTCCTGCTAGACTTCATTTTTTTATCAAGGGACTTAGCTGCATTCTAGTGTCAGAGGTGTTTTGCAATGTGGATGAAGCAGAAGAGATGGGGAAGATCTCTGAAAAAACACACGTTTCTAAACAACAAGCACCCGATCATGCCCGTCTTGTACATATTGCCAAAGATTCACAAGAGACTACTGAAACCACCAGGTCGCCCAATCATCGCAGCAACAAACAGTATTCTAGAACCCTTAGCACAATGCCTGGACCGGATACTACAACCACTGATCCAGAATACAGAAACATACTTGAAGGACACAACCAGCTTCTTACAGAAACTACAAGATGTTCATTTTATAGAGGGTCGTGACTGCATCTTCACCATGGACGTCACATCCCTCTATACCAACATTACCCATGAGACTGGCTTAGAGACGGTGGAATGGATACTATTAAGAACAGCAGAGTGTAAAGCAGACCGGGTCTTCGTTTTGACCTTATTGAAACTGGTCTTAATGAACAATTTCTTTAAATTTGGAGAACGCCATTTTTTGCAAATATCTGGAACCAGCATGGGAGCAGCTATGGCCCCATGCTATGCCAACATATTTATGTACTTTTTGGAGTATGAGAATGTTTTAACTTCTCCAAGAAGGTCACAACATCTAGCATTATACACACGATATATCGATGACATCTTCGGGATTTGGACAGGCCCAAAGGACGAACTCGAACAATTCTTTGCCATGATGGACCAGATGAACCCAAGAATCAAGTTCACATCCCTAACCAGTGAGTCCAAAATACATTTTCTGGACGTGGAAGTATATGTAAAGAATGGAAAACTGGAAACGCAGATCTTTACCAAAAAGACGGACAGGAATAGTTTGCTTTTCGCCACAAGTTTTCACCCACAGAGAACATTGGACAGCGTCCCGCTGAGTCAATTCCTACGATACAGGAGAAACATCTCAGAACCAACTGAATTCTCCAGGCAGTCACTAACCCTAGAAACTAAATTCATTGAAAGGGGTTATGATAGAAACCTCATCTCAGGAATTAAAGAAAAAGTAAACTTGACCCAAAGGGAATCACTCCTGACACCAAGACCTACTGAAGATCAACAAAAATTGGTATACGTAACAACATACTGAACCCAGAGCAATAGGATAAAAAGCATTATCCAGAATCACTGGCACATGTTACAAATGGACCCGAAATTACAGCAACTCTTCCCGGAATGCTCAACATTCGCCTATAGGAACAACAAGTCCCTACAGAACAGCTTGATCAAAGCAGATATAAGTACAATGAGAACTGGGAAACCCACATTCAAGGGAACTGTGCTATGCCACAATTGCCAGCATTGCAGCAATACACTGAAGGGAAATACAATCAAACATCCACACACAGGGAGAACCATCCCCTTGAAACACTCCTGCACATGTGACTCAACCAACGTCATATACGGACTGAAGTGTCCATGCAGCCTATTCTATGTAGGCATGACCACCAGGAAAGCCAAAACCCGGTGGTCAGAGCATAAATCCAACATTAGAACAAGGAGTCAAAAATCACCAGTCGCTATGCACTTCATAGAAGCCAGACATTCCATAGCACAAATTAAATGTGTAATACTCGAACAAGTGAGTTTAGGCCCCAGAGGGGGAGACATTGTAAGAACTTTACATCAGAAAGAAATAATGTGGATTGATGCACTGGATTGTCTCAGCCCCAGGGGCATGAACGTAGAGTTTGACCTGATGTGTGATGTTTAAAATATTAATTTGTAAAATGGCCTTATGGATGTACTCTACCACTGTGTCTGATGTTTGTATTTGAGGTGAAGACATGTTTCGATTGACGTTTTTCAGGATGTTACCCTGACCGCGAATGTGGAATGCGAAGCAAAGTAAAGTCACCTGTATGGTATAGAATGTGAACGTTTTCTAATACCCTATGGGGTATGAGATTTTAGATGACGGTAGAGAACAATGGGACATGTACGAAAAACTACCTTACCTTTGGTAGGTTACACACAGAAAGAACAGCACAGTAGGGACATGTAATACTGAGATCATGACATGGGACAGATGGGGACCCAAGCAGACCCTGGTCTGCGTCACCCCCACTCGCCCAATACTTTGGATCAGTCAGAATATGTCCCCGATCAACCATCGCCTTTCACACAAAACAATAAGAATCTATAGGCACCCTATGATAAGCATTGACCGGTACAGACCCCTTGCAGAGGGATCTCTGATGGGTCTGATCTGATGTCTCGACCCTTTCTAGGGTTATAAAATAAATGAACATAGAGTTAGTGGTTGGCTAGATACTTCCACATACCTCACACAGGTACAACCATACTCCGAGAATGCAGAGCGGGTATAGGTACCGCCTCTAGCTCAGTGCGATTTTCCAATTCGCAATAAACACAGGTGCAAATGACTCTACACTAGTCTCCCCCACGGGCGACACAATGAATGGAAATGCGCATGCGCTGGCGAGCGGCGCACAATGCCAGGGATCTGCCATCTCCCACCTTGCGCATGCGCAGGAGAGAGGCGACCCGGCCCTGGCGTACGCGCTGCTGGCACTGAACATGCGCTATTATAAACTAGGAGCGTGTGTCGTACGCATGCGCGGGCGATCAGTTGCTCGACCCGGTCGCTCGCGCAATGCACATGACACACAAATATAGGGAGCTGTGCATTCAACAAACACAAATCCGCGGATTGGAGAGCGCGGCTTTCCATCCGGATACCAGAGGACTTCTGTTCGCCCATGGAGGTAAGATAGATACTTCCTTCTGTACCACCAGAGAAACTTGACAATTGCCATAAAAATCGCCCGAACACGTGGCTATAGGAAATTTGGGGACAGGAATAGCATTTTTCGAATCTGGTAACCAGGGGGTAATTAGCAAAGTAGGTGGGCAGGGCGGAGGGTCCTGCTCTCCCATGCAGACTAAAAAACTGCAATATAGGAACACATTCAAAGTGATATCCAGAAACTGTTATGGAACACTGATTTAATCCACTCCCCCCTCCTTTTGTTTTTACTTTAGAAACTATTCTCCTGTACGAGTTCGCTTGAGGTGGTATTTACCACATACACAGTTGGCACAGGCAGATCCACGCACATGGGGGTGCTCAAAGCCTGAAAAGAGAGGTTCTACAAGCACTAAAGAGGTGTGTCTTATGTAATTTGTATAGTTTGAATCTATGACATTTTTGTCAGTTAAATTAGATGATTAATAGATTATTACACACGATTATTAACATAATTTTTTATACACTTTGTAACATAGGAATTGAAAACATGAACACTTAGATGCTTGGAACAAGTAGTATCATTGGCCCTGAAGATGGACTGTTGTTAAGTCCGAAATGCGTTGGCAAGATATTGAAAACAATCTGATGCTATTTTGGATTGGTGACCACATACCAAAGCACTGTATTACACTTTATTTCCCTACTTTCTTGTGTTTACAATTTGAAAGAGACATTGCAAATATATGTTAAGGGTCCAAAAAAAGTGCCTTACATCGAAGGTCCAAGACAACAAGCACCCCCAAGACACTTAGGACGTGACATTGTCCACAAGTCTTAGAAAGGGGGAGAATATGCCCTCATCGTTATGATTTGTCTGAAGAAAGAATTGTTGACTCATCTTTAATTTGAAATGTTGTAAAAACAAGGCTTGTGAAGTAAACTCGCCACGTTTTACTCTTCTGTTTTACCCTTTTGATTGTAAAAATATTCACACAAAAAAAACTGTAGATTTCAATTGATTAAAACTTTTTTGTACTTTTGACTTCTGTTAAAATTTTGCTACGTAATGTGTTTGATGGAAATTGTTTTGACTTGCGAATCTATATCTTTGAATTGAATTAACTGTTAAACGGATATTATTGAGAATAATTACTTTATAAACTGGGGTTAGCCATTTGCCCTGACTTCCCCATACCCTAGTACTTTAACCCTCGACCTAGAGAATTTACAACATACAGAGATTATGAACAACAAGCAGTAGGCCCGACACTAGACCCAACCTACTTGTCATATTTATTCATTTTGGGATTGAATTCCCTCTGGAGTGCACCAAGGGTTGGCAGGTAGCAATATCTGCCTTTCTCCTCAATTCGTTTTGCAATGTGTCATCATGTGGCATACGATTGCAGGTGGGTGCGGGTGAGTGGCCATGCCTGTGGCTATTTTCCATTGACATGGAGTGTGATGCGTACCTGCGAGTCCTGGGAGGTGTGTTATTTTGTTTAATAGAAATTCTAAAACAGAGTTGGATTCAAAATGGTGGCTAAATAAAAAAAGACGCAGCTAGATTCTTAACGCAGCTGGATTCAAACAGTGGCTAAGTTTCTAAAATGCAGCAGGATTCAAACAGTGGGAAAAAATCAAAAACACAGAAGGATTCAAAACAGTGGCAGAATTCTAAATTTTGTTAGAATTGAAACAGTGGCTGATGTCAAAAGTGCAGCTAGATTCAGAACAGTAGCTAGATTCTCAATGCAGCTAAATTCAAACCAGTGGCTATATTTCTAAAACGCAGCTAGATTCAAAATAGTGGTTACATTCTAAAATCACAGCTAGATTCAAAACAGTGGCTGGATTATAAAAGCACAGCCATGTTCAAAACAGTGGCTATTATGGTCCATACATGATATTGAGGTGGGGTACATCCATACAGCTGAAACGGTTAGGATTTCAGTTGTAGGGAAATCTAATTCAAAGTAAAGATGCACAACTAGGTGCCATATTCAAAACAAACATGTAAACTGTGGACTGCGCACAGCATTTGAAAGACACGTGCAATATTTTCAAGAGCTGGCACATCAAAATATAGTGACAAGGTCCAAAGATATTGTAAGGAAGACATTGTATAAAACAGTAAGACAGACACAAGTGATCACAGTTCAACAGTGTTTATTGAATTTTAATTGGGTTTGAAAAACACCCATCTAATCCTAAATCTAAAGACGGGAGTAAACTATGACCACCAAATAACAATAACCCAGTCCTAGTCGAGCCTGTCAACAAACAAAAAACAGGACATTTACTAATAAACCTATTGCCAATCCTTAATTCTAAATACAAATATTGTGGGAAAAAATGGTATGCAAAAGAAAAGTGTTCAAGAAATGATATACCAGGATATTCAAGCGGTTGGCTTCCCTTCCCCACGTTTTCAGCACGGGACAAGGCAGCTTCTCTAGCACGAGGATGCAGTTCAAAACCTCAACATCAGGGCCTTCTATGCAAAAGTCTCTTTGCCATTCAAAGTCTCTTATTTCAGAGGGCCTGATACAACACAACAAACATTAATCTTCCTTTCTTCTTAGAATTTCACATATACAACTTCTCAGGTGATTTATTGTTCACCCCGAGTCCCCCTCCAATGGACTCAGACCCCTTTAATACAAAACCTTTAATTGGTCTCCCTCTGTCGGGCTCAGACCAGATTCATCTACTTTTCCAAACTTTCTCTAATTCATCAAAATCTAACAGTTTCGACTGTGCGCAGGACCACTTCGATTCACAATTACTCATTCTTTTCTTGATATAACCTTTTTGTCACTTTCACCACTTCTCAGCTGGATATCTTACAGAGACCTTCGATTGAGCACCCACATGGTGCAGGAGCTCTCTGTCAAAGGTATTGTATCTTGCTTTTAAAGTTCAGTCACTCATCAGTGGTTCAACTTTACTTGCAACTCTTATCACACGCGTTTTAACAATGTTCGTTCCAGTGCTCGTCATAAAATTTTGCTGCTTGCAACCTTGGCTTCAACACAGACGGGTCTTGTATCGGTCTCCCCAGCTCACTGTCTGTGTTGATTTCCCTGATGCTGCTTTGTTCTTGGAGCCAAGGATGGTACCACGGTGGCTGGTGCTTCTCCCCTCCTTGATTATTGACACAGGAGGGCCCCATGTATCTCTGACACACAATGCAGGATTCTTCAGCCTAGCTTTCTGGTTTTACGTTTTCTATTCTCAAGGTTTCTGTAAAGTAACGGTTCCTTGTTGAAAAAGTCAAGGGAACTTCCCTCCTTGCAATCCCCTTCTGGTTTGCCTGTCTTTCTTCTCTCGTTCAGCTGCCGTCTCAAAACAGATGTTTCCTCGTGTGCTTTGCCTCGCTTAGAGTGTGCTCTGATGCTCCGCCTTTTATCCGTGTGGGAAGCTTAATGGAAGTCAGGTGTGTCTGATGGTCATTAATTACCCAACCTTGCCTGACCATTGTATTGGGACACATCAGCTATAATGCTTTCTCTCATAGAGGGCAGTCCATGTGAAAGTGTTTGTGTTGTAAAAGGGGGGGTAGAGTTCCTTAATATCCTACCTGGGAGGATGGGGTAAAGGTGTTATAGGGAAGGAGATACCACATCTCACCATCCAGTGCCCCACACCCACTCCTCGAAGACCCCTCACACAGGTGATTCTCCAACACTGGTTCACCCCCAGGAACTGGATCCAAAGTGATGGCCATGTCCTGACCACCTGGATGACAGATCCCCGGGGACTAGTGGGTGAGACACCTGATTTCTCACAATATAGATGTCCACGTACGAGAAAGCATTCAGCAACGTTTATTGGAATGGATAATCTGCTGTGTTTTTAGTGAAAATGTAAAATCTAGGTGCACAGAAATATCTAACTTTAAAAGTGGCAGTTGGGAGAAACCAGTGAGTAGTGTGAGCGGCCACCACAGTGTTAAACAAAACAGTTCTTGTCAAATTTTATTGATAATCAAAAGTATTTGGGGTCAACCAAAACCTGAACTGGACTTTTCCAGGGAGATAACTATCCAAGCAGACTGGTGAATCTCATTCATCAGAAATGTTGACTCCCTATGTATAAGAAGACATTCAATAAAACATGCACATATCCATGTCTCAGTTGCACTAATTGGAACAATGTGATAAAAGGCAATACGATTTTACACCTGAGAACAGGAGACACAATAATTTTGAATAATTATGCCACATGTGATACTATTAACGTGATTTATGTGATTAAATGCCCATGTGGGCTAATGTATGTGGGACAGACAATTCGGAAAGCAAAGACAAGATGCAATGAACATCGATCGAATATTCGATTACGGAATCCACCATCCCCTGTGGCAAAGCACTTGACAAACGGAAACATCAGTGTCTCAAGTCCGCTTCCAGATTGTGGAAATAGACTCCAAGAACTTACCGATGAATATCACCAAACGATTGTTGCAGAGAGAAGCCTATTGGATACATAGACTGGACACTGTATATCCACGTGGAATCTATCAGGATTTCTATTTGGGATGCTTTTTATAACACCCTGTTGAGCATATTATTATTGGACACTATAGATTACAGTGAATATGGACACATCTGAGGCCATCACATGGAGGAAAATAGTCAGAACTGTATTTATAACAAGAATATTGAATATCATACACATAGTTGCAAAGCCACTAAAGCCCCCTCAACTGAGGGCAACCCCCAAAATAGCTAGTCATCCCAATATTAATATATATGTGTACACCCCAATGCCTCAGATGGGTCCCGATAACTGCCATCTGTATTGTGAACACTATCTGTAATGCATTGGGACCGAAGGGCAACACTGTGTACTGAAATTCAGTGTCTCCCAGTGACAGCCTCAGAAATTTCCTATTTGGAGACCATATTTGCACATATACATTTGTGACCTTAAATGCCACCATGCATGACCAGTCTCCCTTGGCAAGCAATGACAGAATTGGTGCTGACATGGTCATCTTCAATTTCTCTAGACAAAGGAACGTATTGAAGTTAAACAGGTCCAGTATGGTTTGCAGGCCTGCCTCGTTCTTTTTTAGAACCATAAACATCCAGTTGTTTGCTTCTTCTTGGGCACACTCAGGGAGCAATGCGCTTGTCTCAGTATCCACTCAAGAAATCCTCTGTACGCACCAGAAGACCTCAACCTAAAATCTTGCCTAGAGTCACCAGAAATTAGAATTGTTTTTGCAGAGCTTTGGTAAGGATAGGTAAGGACTTAGATGTCAAATTGGAAGTCTTTTTGTTGGTACGCTCATCAGCTGTTGAGCTATGGAACAATTTGGTTCCCGCAAAAGAAAGATCTAGAATTGTATCCTCTATGTCCTGTGTGAAGTTTTTGGATGGAAGCCAAGCTGACCTGCGCATGTCTGTGCAAATACATATTCTTCTACTGGACGTGTCCAGATGGTATGCAGATCTTTCCAGAAGATCCTGGGAGATGTTTCTGGCATCTACCAGGCCTACTTTGAAAGTCTCCTTAGCATGCATCAAGTATGCCTGAATTGCAGCTAGTGCTTCCACAAGCATAGGTTGCAGTAGCTAGCAAGACTAACACTGGCATCGGTCTGTGTCAATTGTAAAGTGAGCTTGAAAAAACGTTCTTTCGGTATAACATCCTGGGCTTCATTACAAGTTTGCTGGTCCGGTAACAACGGTGGCGGTAAGCTACCGGCACCGTTGTTACCGGACCAGCAAACTACGAGTTCTGCTCGCAGGTGCATTTCCGCCCGCCAGGTTTATCCTGGCGGGCGGACGGCACCCGCGAGCAGACCTCGACGAATGCACCAGCACCATTCATGAATGGCGGCGGTGCATCCGGCCTACCCATTCCCTTTGAGTATTACCAGCACCTGGCAATGGGGATTTACTGGGTCCGCCAGGGCTGTAATGGCCCGGTAAGTACCCATTGGAGGGTGCCAGTAAATTAATGACTCTGGTGGCAGAATGACCCCCCCACCCCATCCTCCTAGTTAGGATGGTTGGAGTATGACGCTCCCCAGTCTCTCCCCTGTTGCACGTTTGATTTTGTTGGAGGCAAATCTTGTGTGAAGCTGCTACAGTGCCTTTAATCCAAAGAGACAGCCCATAAAGACTGGAAGTGGCGCGTAGAGCCGGCACGTGAGTCCGGCTGAGAGTCCAGTCTCTCCTCAGTCCCTCATGAGTCACGATCGGATGCTTTTCCTATCTTGGAAATCTTAGCTTTGCCATTCTACATGGTTCCCGTCAAAGTGGGTCCACGAACACGGCAACAGCAATGACTGCGTATAGCCTTGCCAAGGCAAAACGAAACTGACACACATTCCAAGGTGAGTGAACAAGCAGCAGTGAATGTGAGCAGAAAGCTAAATGACTATCAACACACTGTACACACACACACATTGTAACAGACACAGCTGTAAGTATGCTGCTGAGTGCAGGGATGTGAAATTGACACGGAAAGTAAATTGATGAGTTTAGATGAAATCGACGCAGAACTCTTGCAGGCTGCACAGCTTTCCTCTTTCCAAATGTCTATCAGTGAGAGAATACAACGTCATTACGGGTGATTTGTGAGCCCTACCCTAACATCATCAGTCACACGGCACCTCAAATGAACATTCAGACCCCCAAAACAGAAGGAAGGACCCACAGCAATGAAATCAGAGCCGCGACGGAGACGACAACTCCGAGGCAAAGTCTTCATAACAGTCCGCGATCACGAATAAGCGCGCAGCTGGCAGTGTTCGTTGAAAAGATACCTTGCACTGACAACGTGGGACCAAATCCACTAACACAGTGGGAGTTGGATTTGGAAGTAAATAAAACTGTCCAGAAGGACCGTGAACATACTGCAGCAAACCCGGAACAAGTATTATTAAAGGAAACCATCAACGAAAAGAGCGCCCACCTAGAAACTAAACAAAACGTTGATGCAGAGCAAGAAAAGCATATTGTGGTAAGATTAAGACAGGAAACTCCACTTCACTTCTCTTTTGAGGAAAGGTGCTCTAATAAAGATGGCACCAAATACATTTCAACTCCTACCACCGTATCTAAAGGAAAACACCAATGTTTGACAGCTCTCATTGCCCGGAACGATTTGAATAACATTTTGAGTGGTGATAGAAACGACATAGTTCAGATGGCGGAAACTGCGAATACTGACAGATTTTCTTCGGAAGACACTAGTAATGTGCATGATGACAAATGTCAAACAGACAATGACGTGTCTAAAATGCAGTGCTCGCTGACCTATTGACCGCGAAGTAATCAATCGTGGGCTAACGAATCCAACCTGCAGAGACCCCAACTTTCGAGTGAAGCAGCGATGCATATTTACAACAGAGTTATGGCAGCTCCAACAATCTCGCTTGCCCCTTTCTTAAAGCTATATGACGATATTCATAGCAGTCTAAAAGACCATAACACATTGCTGGCCACGATTAATTCAAAACTTCTACATGTAGAGAACTTCACAATAACCATCCGAGGCCTCAGCAAGGTGCAAGCCCGCTTAAGTGAAATGGCACAGGGTAAACACATTGAGAAAACAAACATGATGGATGCATTGCTAGAATCCATAAAATTAATGAGGAAAAATGCAAAACCAACAGTAAATGATTTGGCACATGAGCAACTAAATGAAGTCCGTACACCTGACTCAAGATCTAAGGCAATGCAAAGGACAAACGAAAATAAAGGAAACCTACAGAAGGAAACAAAAACAAGTGCCATTGCAGTCTATTCAAGATCAACCACATGAACTGGTAAATGACACAAGTATGATAACATCTTGTCCAATGCATGAAATCCAACCCCTCAAAGTTGGTGAGCGAGGGGGTGCTCTTTCCAAAACTAGAACTTGTAAGGTGAACTCTCAAATCAAACCAAAAGTCAAAACCCAATTCGTCAGCTCCCAGAAGAAGGTGACAACAAATACAACAACAAAGGTAACGGAACTTGAATTCAATGCCACATTGGACATGAGTAATATTAGAGATAAGCGACCTGATGGGGCGGAAGTATTTGACATTTTCAAAAAACAAAAGAAACCAAAAGGAAGAGCCTAAATCAATGAAAATACAAAGGAGGGTAAGAAAACAAACCGAAATCCAAAAACCTCAAAGATCAACAGCAAGAAATCAAAAATCATAAGCTTTGTACATGGGCGTAAGAAAACTAGATCAGTCAATTGGGAAGTAGGGAACGAAGTGTTGGACCAACTTGACTCAATCAAATATCTAGCCATTCAATTTACTAAGGCATTTGGCGAAGCAATTTGGATAGACATCCTCAAATCGAAAATCAAGTTGCTCGCCTCACAAGGAGCCATAATTCACCTACGATACAGAAAATTTACAATGCTGCCGCTACTAATGTTTCATAAACAAAAAGTGGTTCCTGCACTGACATACAGCGGATAAGCAGCACAGTTTAATTTGGACAACGTGGAATTTGCTCGAAGGTGCCTTTTGGAAAACTGTATTACATATACTCAAATCCACTCCAATGAGTGTAATTAGGAATTAATTAGGTATACAATCCCTATCTTCAGTAACACTATGGAAAAGTTTATCATTTTTCATGAAACGTATAATGAAATACTCAGTGACGCCATATCACATTCTATTCAGGCCAACGAATGGCCCCTATATGAGACCGATGGATGAATGGCACAATATGTGCACAAATCACCTGAAAGACTTTGATGTGGATCTAGAAGCCTTGACAATGAACCCTGACTCAATGAAAAAAAAGTTCAACAGAGAGACTGCATTGAAACATTAACTCAAAGAACAAAATACAAACCTCTATCGCATTTTTCAAATGAACCACGCAGAGTGAACACAGTGCTAAAATATCTGCAAAGATTCTCTAGTCGATACCATAGGAACCAATTTCTATGATTAAGGCTTAACCTCTACCACACGAGAGGTCATGTTCAGAAGAAAACAAAATAATTGCCCTGACAATATATGCAGGTTTTGTAAGCTCTCCTTGAGCATAGAATCAGTGAAACACTTATTAACTCTTTGTCCAGGCTTAACATCGGAGGCAATATTATATCTAGGAAAATACATCAGAAACATGACTTCACTATCTGTCGACGAATGGTGGAGCCTATTTGTCCTAGCCAAAAAAGCATCATTTGTCTGTGCTGGAATAAACTTCCTTGATAAAATATTAGAAACCCCTGAAGAGACTGTATTCTCATATGTGCTAAAAATCGAGGGTGAACTACGAAGCGATGCAATTGATCAGAACCATGATAACAAACACTCGGATGACAAATTACTTAGGTGGAATGAAAAGTGAATTGTTTTATGTGTAAAAAAAAGTTTGCAACAAACTAACATTAAATACACATTTTAAATTTGTTTTAAGTATGACACTCACGCAGAGGCAGACACACCCTTTTGAAATAAGGACACAGCAGCCACATTACCCTAGCAGCATGGTGTGAGCAGCTAGGTTAATGGAGTCAGATGGTGGCTGCTTGTACCATAACTCAAGGTTCTTGCTGGTGGGGGCAACAGAATGAGGCTTACTCCAGATTTTCCCAGCTTCCATAAGAACATCCCTTCTGGAGTAGTACCCCAGGATTGTCCACGCTTCTGATACCCAATAAACCAGCCAAAACTCCTGGTTTCTGGGGAGGTTCCACTGGTGCTGCTAGACCTAGAAAACTGCTGCTCCCATGCACCTTTTGTGAAAAGCATCAGTTGACAACAGAATCCCCTAATCACCTTCTTGTGCATCTTGAAGAGGGTTGTCATCCCTTAACCTGGATCAGCAACATCCTAGCAACCAATGGAGGTGCCAGTACTGGTTCCGCAGGTGCAGAGGAGGAGCAACTTAATCAGGTTGTGGAAGTTGGAAAGATGGACCTTAATCGGGTCCTTGACATAGGCTGCCATGGTCTGGGCTCTCATTAACAACTGGAATCATTAAAAAATATTATTTTCACAAACAGCCCGGGTGGTTGAGACTGAAGCCTGATGACGCTGGAGTCCACACACCTGGGTGCAAAGGGTACCAGTACGGCTGCCTAGACTGAGCCAAACACAGATCTGAATATTTGAGAGACCCTCTCACTAGAGGATATTGAGTCAAACCACTTAGGATCAACATAGGAGTCAAATTCACACAAACAAGGTCAACACAGCCAGAGGCCAAGCCAATGGCAACATGGAAGCATAAGCCCCAGCCTCCTGAGGGGAGTCTCCCGAATCCTGTTGGGATGACACTGCAGATGCATTAAAACGACTCCTGACAAGCTGTCATTTTGGAACCTGTAGCTAGTGACAGCTGAGGGCTGCCAGATTCTGAGCCCCTCACCAAAGGCCTCTTCCCCTTAGGACACGTCCCAGTGACAGAAGTACTAGACATTTTGCTTGTGCTGTGAGGCATGCACCCTAAAGAACATTTCCCATTAGCAAACTTGGCAGAAGAATCCAAAGAGCCCACAGTCACAGGGTCAGTGCCAGTCCTATGCAAGCCCTCTGTGTTGCCACTGGTAGAATTCCCAGCCAAGTCCTTGGCGCGAACAACAGTAACAGCCGCTGAGGCCTCAGGGCTGGCACTATTAGATGTAGGGTTCCCACTAGGCCTCTCGTTCGGCTATTCCCACGAAGGAGTCACTGTGCCTACTGAGGAGGCTCCACAATCTACTCGGGTGTTCCGCAGGCTGGGACTTAATGATCTCCTTCCAAAGGGTAAGTCTCTTCTTCAAGTCACGGTGAGACAGAGAATTGCATGCCATGCATGCGTCCTAGCAGTGATAGGCCCCAGACACTCAAAACAGAGCAAGTGTGCATCCCACGTCGAGTAGTGCCATGCGCATGATCTATAAACTAAAAAGCATACCTTTATGCATGACATACACCATGTAAGAGAAGGCGAAGATGGTCACAGAATTGTGAGGAAAAGAGATAAAGGTGTGGAGTGCCATTGAGCGGCTGTCCCCATCTGCGTGGAAAAGGGACTGACGGGCGTTGCTGGTGCAGTGTTGGCATGCATCAAGGCCACACCCCATGCAGGCTCTACCCCCAAAATTGAAGGCAGGAGCGAGGATAATATATTTTTGCTGAGCAAAAATTAGCCGGTCTGTCCCCTTGGGACAGGGACAGACACAAATAAGTAAGTGGACGAGGCATTGGGAGCAAGACTACTAGTATTTATCCACAGTCTGTCTTCTATTTCCATTCTCTGAATTCTGACTACTCCCATCTGGGCCTATGATTCTAGACCAGTGGTCTTCAAACCGTGGGGCTGTCCCTGTAGGGGGGCCTGGAGGATGTCCAGGTGGAGTGGGAAGCTCCTTAAAAAGGGATTACAGTGACTGCTTTTATTAGAAAATAAGCAATTCTTTTGAGCGGGGCCCAGAAACAATATTTCTACGAATGAGGGTCAGTATAAAAAAAGTATGAATTACGCCTACGCACTCCCTTCTGTTTTGTGCCTGTTTTGTGTAGACTTTATTAAATCCTTTCCAGATTTGACAGATAACTTCAGTTGTGATGTTTACTAAGTGACTTATGTTCCTATTTGATTTATACTCTTGTATCTTTCCTTTCACATTCCCAAAAATGTTGGGCAGTCTGCAGGAGGTCCTATTTTACAGGCCAGGTACGACTCATCACCAAATAGGATGAATCCAATCCTTGCAAGCAATAATTATGCAAGGCAGTCCGAGTAACCTCAGTGAATGGGATCTGAGGTCTAAGGGGTTGGAGTAAAGATACAGAAGCCTGCTTAAGGAGGTAAATCATAGGCACATAGAAAGTATCGACTGCTCTCTTAATGGCATGAGAAATGGATATACATTTCACTAGTTCCTCTCATTAGTGGCATCACATTTTGTTAACGGGCCTAGTGGACGTATGTTAAGGCTTCAAATTGGCCTTGTACCTGGAGGTCATATTTGACGATAAGCTTCTTCATTTATTTACATCAAGAAAATGGAAATGTTTCGGAAAGGCCATTCCTCTAGACAGACTTGTGCGTATGTCCTCTAGACTTACTTGTGCGTATGTAATTGGTGTCATGGGCTAACTTACAATAGGCTCAATTATGCCCAGCTGAAAGACCAAGATCAAGATATCAGATGTTTTCTGAAGAGTTGACCCACTTCAGGAAATTGCTTCGTCTCCTGTAACGGAGACCTGGCTTTCAATCCAATGGGGGTCATTACGAGGTTGCCGGTCCGGAAACAACAAACCGTTAAGCTTGCTGGTACTGTTGTTTCCGGGCCGGCAAACTACGAGTTCTGCGAGCGCATGCCTTTGCGCCCCCCAGCTCTGACCTGGCGGGTGGAAAGGCATCCGCTTGCAGACCTTGACGGATGCACCGGCACTGTTTCACACAGTGCCGGTGCATCCGTCCTCCGCATTCCCATTGAGTCGATTGGGACTCTATTGGGATTGGGGATTATCTTTTTCCGGCGCCCTGCAATAGGGACCTCCGGGGCCGTAATGCCCAGGTAAATCCCCATTGCCGAGTGCCGGAAAAAAATGACTCTGGCAGCAGCCGTGACATTTTTACCGGCACAGCTACCGCCGTACTCATAATGAGGACCAATGTATTGTTTTGGGGAAACTGGCTCACAGTCTGTTGACTTTCTTAAAATGTAGATTCCCATATGGATTGGGACGGTCCTTACTCCTGGTAGTCCAGGGTGGTACACAGGATAATGCACTAAAGTGAGTAATTGGTGCCAATTAGAATAATTCCATACATCCAGCATACATTACTGGTTATTAATGGCTTTGTTCCAGTCCAAATCTCAGCAAATCTCCAATTCCTGAGGGCACCCTGCCACTGATTCCATTGTAATGGTACACCCTGAGAACCAGGTCATAGGCACATGATTCCTCATTTAAACGACGTGTACAGCAAGGGAAAGTTAATCACCTATGCCAGTAGTTAATGGGGCCCCCTTTCTACATCAAGTACGTTTTGACATCTGGACACGCCCCATTTGTGTCTTTTTTGTTGTATTACCCAAATTGGTCGAAACACAATTGTTCGAAAGATCGAATTGACCGAATGTCAAGGGTCCGAATTGACCTTTGCACAATTGACCGCATATATTATACATATATAATAGGGGATTGCGGGGGGTTTCCCCTTGCATATATGTAACAATTGACCTTCACAATTCGGTCAATTGTGCAAAGGTCAATTGTAATTTGAACAATTGTAGTTCGAACAATTTGTATACAACCTTTTGTCCCGCCCCCCTTTGATGGGGATTTGATATCAATTTAATATACATTTTATATTCGATATTGGTTTAATATCGATTCAATATAAAATGTATATTTGATATGAAGTGGGTACAATTTATATAGTTTGATATAAAGTGAATATACATTTTATATAAAAATGATGTAAAAAATGGGAGCAGCGGCTTGTGGTGTTGCTTGGTTGACTAGGGAGAGCAAAGTGAGCTCTGAATGCAGTGACTGTGAACATTTTTGGAAGCCGGCCAGTGGGAGAAGGCTAAAGGACAAGGCTACTGTTTGCCGCTTACAGTAGAACCATCATGCCAGGAGAGGAGAGGGCTGGAGCCCCCACCACTGCAGGAGCAGTGCAGCAAAGCCTGACCCCCTCCATTGTCCGCATCAGCACACCCTATATTCACCAGAGCCCCATCCTGCTCCTTCTGATGTGACACCATTTCTTTGCTTGCCTGCAGCCTGTTTTGCTGCTGCTATATTGCAATAACGATAGAATTCACAAAGCTTCAGCATACTCTGCTTGCTGCGTGCACAGCCGCCTGATTTCAAGATGGCCGGCGCAGTGCGGCATCACAACGAGGCTGTTGCCTCTACATCTCTAGGTAACCGACTCCCTTATTAGCCAATCCCCTGTGCCGACAGGCGGAAGCCGGTCAGCGGGAGAAGGCTAAGGGACAAGGCTACTGTTTGCCGCTGTTCGCCTAATGAGCTATTCCATGGTAAGGAACAAGTTACTTACCTGTAACCGTTGTTCTCCAGCATGGCTCTGGCATGGATTCACAAGCTCATGAATATTCCCCGTCGTCAGGCCGGGAATCCGCAGTATAGAAAAAAATCAGTATCAGTTTTGTTTCTGATCTGTCTTTCTTAGTAGTAACCAATCACTCGTCTCTGGGTCATACTGCCCCCAGCCAATGACTGCCCTCTCCCTAAGCCCCGCCTCTGGCAGCCATCCTCAGATTTGGTTGCACGTAAAGTGGCAGTATGACCAAGTGAAGAGCCGCAGAGGGGTAGGCGGGAGGGTTCGCATGTGAATCCATGCCAGACCCATGCTGGAGAACAACAGTTACAGGTAAGTAACTTGTTCCTTCTCCAGCATGGGGTCTGGCATGGATTCAGATGCTCATGAATAAGAGAATACATAGCAGTACACACATGCACAACCACGGCAGGTGGCAACAGGCTCAACATTAAGCAATACAACAACTCAACATTAAGCATCTCTTACCTCCTCACCAGGCTCACCTTAAGCGAACAGGTTGCGCAGCACTGCTTGGCCGACCCTGGACTCCCGATCGACGCAGTAGAATCTTGTGAAGGTGTGCGTCGACCTCCACGTCGCCGCCCTGCAGATGTCCAGCAGTGGCACACCAGACAGGAACGCCGTGGTAGCAGCGATCGCTCTGGTCGAATGGGCTCTCGGACGGCCGGGCAGCGGTCGGTTTGCCAACCGGTGACACTGCATGATGCAGCCGGAGAGCCATCTGGAAATGGAAGTCTTCGAGAGAGCGTTCCCTTGATTCACAGTCCCAAAGTTCACAAACAGCTGTGATGTCTTCCGAAAACTCTTTGTGCGGTCCACGTAGAACTTCAGCGCTCTAGCTACGTCCAGCGAGTGCAGAGTCCTTTCAGCCGGCGACAAAGGAGACAGGAAGAAAACTGGCAACACCAAGGGTTCGTTGAGGTGGAAGTCCGACGGCACCTTGGGCATGAAGGAGGGGTGCGTCCTCAGCACCACCCTCATGTCGTGGAACGTCAAGTATGGCGGCTTGCAGGATAGGGCCTGGATCTCTCCCACTCGTCGTGCAGAGGTGATGGCCACGAGAAACGCTGTCTTCCACGACAGAAACGTCAACAGTGCCGAATGCATAGGCTCAAATGGGGGCCCCATGAGCCTGGTCAGCACCACGTTGAGCTCCCACACCGGGGCAGGGGCCTTCACCGGCAGGAATGATCGGAACAATCCTTTCATAAATTCCTTCACCAGTCGATGAGACCACAAGGACGCCGTCCCGTAGTTCTGGTGTATCTTGAGATGGAAGCGTGAGCTAGTCCAGCCTTGGCCAATGACAGTAGGTACGGCAATACTTGAGGGGCCGTAATCCGCAGAGGGTTAATCTTCTGTGCACGGCACCAGACAGAGAACCTCTTCCATTTATGTCCGTAGCACTTGAGAGTTGAGGATGCCCTGGCCTTTGCAAGAACCTCTCTGCAGTCGGCCGGGATGTCGTACCCTCCAAACTCTAGTGCTGCAGGAGCCACGCCTGCAAGTTCAGCGACTCCGGGTTGTGGTGAAGAATGGCGCCTCCTTCTCTGGAGAGAAGATCTGCGTCCGTCGGCAGCTTGACTGGTGTGGACGTTGACAAGTCCAGAAGGTCCGGGAACCAGATCTGTTTCGGCCACACCGGTGCGACGAGGATCATCCTGCACCAGGACCTCTTGAGCTGGTTGATGAGCCGGAGCAGCAACGGCAGCGGAGGGAACGCATAAAGAAATAGGCCGTCCCAGGGGAACAAGAAAGCATCGCCCATGCTCCTCGGCTGGGGGAACCTGCTGGCGAACCTCTGGCACTTGGAATTCGTCGCCGTCGCAAAGAGATCGATTTGGGGTCCGCCCCATCGTCGGAAGAGTCGATCCACTTGATCCTGGCGTAGTTCCCACTCGTGGCATGAGCGCAGCTCTCTGCTGAGTGAGTCGGCGATCGTGTTTTTTATTCCTGCCAGATGAAGAGGCACCAGAAACATCCCTTGGGCGACGGCCCAATGCCACAGATCCTGGGCTTCCTTGGATAGGGCAGGGGATCTGGTTCCGCCCTGCTTCCAGATGTACAACATCGTGGTGGTGTTGTCGGTGAAGATCCTCACCACCTTGCCCTTGTGGGATAGAAGAAAAGACCTGAGGGCCCAGAACACTGCGCGGAGCTTCAAGATGTTGATGTGGAGTGACTTCTCCTCCGGGAGCCAAAGGCCTCTGGCGTGAAGATCTCCGGAGTGCGCTCCCCAACCTTCCAGTGAGGCGTCCATCGTCACCTGGTGTGCTGGGGTCTGAAAGTCTGTGCCCGCCGACAGATGAGAGCGGGTACCCCACCACCGGATCGCCTGACGAAACATCTCGTTGAGAGGGATCCTGTCCTCGAAGCTGCCCCTCGACTGGACCCAGCGGGCATCGAGGAACTCTTGTAAGGGGCACATCCAAAGCCTGCAAAGGCGCACCAGATAAATGCAGGAGGACATCATCCCGAGGAGGGACTTCATAGATCTTACCGTGGCCATGTCCGTGGCCAGCAGACGGTGCACCTTGCCCAGAATGGATCTGGTCATTTTCTCCGACGGCGAGGCCAGCCGCGCCACTGTGTCGAGCTTGGCTCCCAGAAACCAGGTGGGATTTTGGAAAGTTGATGGAGAATCCCAGGTCCATGAGCAGCTGGACGGTCTTCGCAGTGTGCTCCACGGCGAGCTCCCTTGTCCTTGCCTGGATGAGCCAGTCGCCCAGGTAGGGGTAGACGTGGATCTCCTGTAGGCGCAGCCGTGCCGCCACCGGTGCGAGGCACTTGGTGAACACCCTGGGTGCCGATTTCAATCCGAACGGGAGGGCCTTGAACTGGTAGTGCCGCCCTTGGACCACGAACCTGAGGAACTTTCGGTGTATTTTTGGAATGGGGATGTGGAAGTACGCATCCTCCAAGTCCAACGATGACAGGAAATCGCCCTCCTCCAGCTGTCCCAGCACGTGCTGGAGGGTGACCATCCAGAACTTCTGTACCTTGATGTACTTGTTCAGTCGTCACAGGTCCAGGATGGGGCGCCATCCTCCTGTCTTCTTTTTTACGAGGAAGTACCTTGAGTAAACTCCGGAGCCCCGAAGCCTCCTTGGGACGAGCTCGATGGCACCCTTCTTGAGCATCGCCCTTACTTCCAACAGTAGTTGAGGGACGTGATTTTCCTTCCTGGCCATGGGTGCAACGCAAGGGCACTTCTTCTGAAACTCGAGGGCGTGCCCTTGGGCCAGGGCGTCCAGCACCCAACGGTCGGTGGAGATGGACTCCCACACGCCGACGAACCTCGCCAGCTGGCCTCCCACCGGGGTGCTTCGGCGGGGGCCCGACCCCGCGGTCGGTTCAATCTTGTTTGGAGGCCCCCTTGCCTCCTTGACCTCCCCGTCGACGACGACGGGCACCACCTGACTTGCTGCGTCCCCTGTAGGCTTCCTGGGACGAAGATCTTGCCGCTTGGCGGTACGTGGAGGAGCCACTGCCGGATCCCTTGGAGGCACCTTGTCTGCCTCCGGAGCTCCGAAAGGACAGCCGTCGTTGTTGGAGCACTCCCAGTGCCCGGGCAGTCTCTGTGTCTGTCTTGATGGCCTGAAGGGACTCATCAACCGCCTTCCCAAACAGGTTGTTCCTGTCGAAGGGCATGTCCAAAACCTTGGTTTGTACGTCCTGGCGGAAATCCGTCGCCTTGAGCCATCCTCGTCGTCTCAGGCAAACGCTGTTGCCCAACTGACGGAAACCGGTGTCGGCGATGTCCGTTGCCACCGTGATGGCGTGGTCCGAAGCAATCTCACCTTCCTGCAGGATTTCAAGGGCCTCAGCCCTTTTGGCGTCCGGAAGGAAGTCCAACAGCGGGGCGATTTTGAACCACAACTCCCTGTCGTAGCGGGCTACGATAGCCAGGGCGTTGGCCGCCTTGATAGTCGTCGCTGTGGATGAGATGACCCGTCGTCCCATCGTGTCGAGCTTCCTGCCCTCGCCGTCCGGCGGGGAAGTTGATGTCGAGGCCGATGCCCCCCCAGCTTTCTTCTTTGCCGCCGCCGAAACGACAGAATCCGCGGTAGGTTTCGCCCGAAGGCACAAGGGGACAGCGTCGGGGACCCGGTACTTCTTCTCGTACCGGTCCCTCTTTGCCGGTGCCGTGGCAGGGTTCTTGAGGAGGGCGAGCCCCTCATCCCAGATGTCATCAAGAAGTGGTACGGCGAGGAGCGTCTTCCTTTTAGCCTTGCGTCGCTGGTAAAGGAACCCTTCCTTCTTCTCTTCTGGGCAGAGCTGGAAGAGCTTGGATGCCGTGGAAATCATGGCATGAAAGGATCCAATCTCGTCGGGCGGGGACGCCCGGGCAGGGGGTGACGGGGGACACGTCCCGTCGTCGCCTCTGTCGTCATCTGTACCTGTCGTAGCCGTGTCCGTGCCTGTATCATCCCCGTGGGTAGTAGACCGGGGGGAAGGCAGAGCAGGCCGCAGAGGTGGGAGAGGCGGCGTAGGATGCGTCCTCCTCCTCTTATGCGGTGGACTTTCCTAAGGTCCTGGCTCCGGTTCCCCCGGCGGGTCTGGCTCAGGTACCTCCGTCAGGGGGAGGGGCAACCTTGTCCTTATCTCCAAGCATAAGGACTGAATCGCTGACAAAATGGCCGCTGAAGTGTCCTGCGGCGCCGGAAACGACGGCGCGAGGGCTCTTGAGGAACCTCGTCAGCAACACCGTCGCTCTCGTCGTCGCCCTTGTCGGGATCCCTCCTGATGGGCTGGGCCTCTTCCACGACTTCGATGAGCTCTTCTTCAGAGGTCATGTCTGTATCCACGATGGCCACCTGCCCCTCCCCCACCTTTTCCAACGAGGACTTCATGGGGGTCTTCTCAATGGGCCTGAAAGATGACTCCCTCCACGGTGGCAGGGAGACTATGGGTCCTGAGGTCGCCTCCACTGGCGTAGCCTCCACAGGCTGAGCCAGGGCCGCTGTGACATCCTCAATCGAGGTCTTAGCAGGGTAAATTAAGGCCATCGTCACCTTCTGTACGCCTGGGGCCTTCACCTTGGGGGGAGGGTCCAAGCCTCGCTCCCCCTCTGCCGGAATCTTCGAGATCGACCGGGGCCTCTCCAGAAGCTTTGCCGGCTTCTCGGACTTCCTCTTACCCGAGCCAGGCCGTTGGCTCGTGGTTGATGGCGCCGGGGAGGATGCGCCCTGCCTAGCAGCCAAGGAGCCCAACCGTTCGGCGCTCCCGGTGCCCGCGGACTCGCGGTGCTTGGCCTTTTGTTGGGCCCCCGTCACCGGGGCGCCCTCACAGGACTTAGAAGACAGCTCGGACTTCTTTTTCTTCTTCTCGCCTGACGGGCTCTTCCCTTCCAGCCAGTTGGCGAGACGGAGGTGGCGATCCTTCATGGTCCGCTCCGACATGTTCCCACAAAACACACAGTCCTTCTCCGTGTGTGTCTTGTCCTCATGGAGACGGTAGAGGCATAACGAATGCTCGTCCTCCTTGAAAACATTCTGAAGCTGGCATCCAGGGCAGGTCCTGAACAGCTTCCCGGGCGTTGAGCTTCCTTTCTCCTGGACCATGTCCGGGGTAGGCCTCGGAACTTCTGGAATCCTCCAAAAGCGTAACTCGACGAAATCTTCACCCTTGAGGGGCGTAAAAAACTCCGAAACGGATCCCCGTTGATCGGATGTAGAAACGGTGGAGCTTGAGGCTCTATTTAACCGAAAAATGAGAAAAATCTCCTGAAAAAGCGCGAAAACGCAGCAAAAGCTCGAGAGCTACAGCACGAGGACTCCCATCACTTGAACGTGCGGTAAAAATCTGAGGATGGCTGCCAGAGGCGGGGCTTAGGGAGAGGGCAGTCATTGGCTGGGGGGCAGTATGACCCAGAGACCAGTGATTGGTTACTACTAAGAAAGACAGATCAGAAACGAAACTGATACTGATTTTTTTCTATACCGAGGATTCCCGGCCTGACGACGGGGAATATTCATGAGCATGTGAATCCATGCCAGACCCCATGCTGGAGAAAAGTATGTTCCCTGCAGTAAAACATAGGTAAGCCTAAGCCCAATACGAACGCCCTCACCTTTCAGATGAACTGTTTCTGCAGACCACCCCTAAAGTCTACACCGGGTCATTGCTCGCGGGGAACCGCACACCCCGGTGTGACTTTAATGTGCACCATCAACAACCAAAATCATTGTGTTCGGTGCCAGAGCTAAATCTTCACGACTTGCCTCATCCCCAGCAGGACTACGTACATTGCCGATTCACACAACGAACTTACCTAATCCCACTCGGCCTGTTAGCTCTGCAATTCCTGCCTAACGCTTAACACCTTACCAGCATTATCCACCTACAATAGCATATCCTAGTATGTATCTATCTCTAACAATATCAACTATGTTAGTTCCCTACTCTACCATTGTATGAACTAGTGCTAGCATCTCCCGTCAACTTATATGTATTTTACATTGGCTATGCTCTCACCAAAGTAGTTACAACCAGCGAGCCAACTACTCGAAATTCGCGCCACACAGCCATTTTGATCATACTGTTACATGCTATCTCCAAACTAACTTGTGATCCTCTGTTAACCTTCGCAACTTTGCTCACTTGTCCTATCTAGCTTGCGTCATTTTTGCCTGTACGCACGTGTACCTGATCATCTACATTGAACGCACCTCACTGCTATTTCGTGTAAACGTGCCATTTTGTTCCTATTTGTGCATAGTCACCCAGACTCTACATTGAATGCACCTTGCTGTTATTTCATATAACGTACCATTTTGCTGTTATCTGTGCCTAGATAGTCACCCACACTCTACATTGAATGCACCTCGCTGTTATTTCATGTAACTTATCATTTAGCTGTTATCTGTGCCTAGATAATCGCCTGACTCAGCCCGAGGTATTATGTCAATATTTTGTGTAACGTGCCATTTTTGCTGTTACTTGTGCTTAGATATTCACCCGAATTAGCCTGCCATTTCTGTACTTTTAGAAGTAAGTGTGCCTAGCAGAACTAATCCAATCTCTTGACCCCACTTGCATCGAGCAAATCTACCTATACCATATCTCTTAACCCATAACTCTACCTCTTGATACTGTGCTTACATCTGTATCTCTGGAATGAGACAAGCCTACCTGTTCATCTATGCCCTCTTGAAACTGCCCTGGGATTTCACCTCTATCAGATTGTAACCGCTGCCCTTAATGAGGCTGATTATTTGCATCCAGCCCCCTGATATTTACTAAGGCTTTGCTAGCCTTAGTAAGCTTTACTGTACGCAATTAGGCCTATCCAATCTTATTCACACCAACTGCCACTAGTGGAACCTCGATCGTTGTAGCACATAATGCATGCCACTGCATATCAGTTAATTGTACTCAGAACCACATTGAGCTCAATTCTTGTTCAGATTGACTCTACTATTACTTTAAACGCTACAGCAATCAACACCATGGTTACCTCATTAGACGAGGCAAGCTAACACCCAAAGCCCA
This sequence comes from Ambystoma mexicanum, assembly GCF_040938575.1. NCBI lineage: Eukaryota > Metazoa > Chordata > Amphibia > Caudata > Ambystomatidae > Ambystoma > Ambystoma mexicanum. The sequence continues at coordinate 383,803,674 of NC_090929.1, read as the reverse complement.
CCGAGAACCAACATACCTTGTGACCTTACGCCAGAAACCTCAGACTCCCCTCGAGACGGACTAAGTTAATCAAACCTCTTGCTAGCCTCTCAACTACTACTGCCCAACAAAGTAAACACTTATTTAAAAAACAAGATATCGCATCAAAAAAGCTAAATCCTACATACCTAGGTACCATTAGCCTTAATAAATGCGAGGTCCTTAGTAGCCCATGTCATAGAGGTTGCCGACCTGATCCAAACAGAAAATTACAACTTTCTGGCCATCACTGAATCTTGGCTATACCAGGCAGCAGGCCCAGCCCTGATGCTTGCAGTGCCAGATAACTACTATTCTCAGAGAAGACACAGCTGAAACCTGCAGAGGTGGTATAGCTATCATAGCCAAATCCAGGGTTTATAGTGATTGCATAGAATGCCAAAGCATCAAATGCCTTAGCATCTAAAAAAAGCAATGAAAAAAAAGCATTGAATGCATTTTATTTTTATTTTATTTATTATTGGGGGGGGGGTCCCCCCTCAAACCTGTTTTTTTATCCCTTAAAACCCATTATACTTCAAATAAAACTTTTACTTTTGAAAAAAATGCATTCAGTGTTTTTTTCAATACATTTTTTTTCATGCTTTTGGCAGTCAATGCTTTTTATTCGATGCAATGACTGGATACCAAATCCAGTCTAGCGATGAGACTAGTTGCCTCTCTGCATGTCAATTCCTGTGAATCCCTTACTGCCAAGTTACCCATATCAAACTCCAAAACCATTACTATCCATCTAATATATAGACCGCTAGGACATTCGAGGAGGACATCTCCACAATCCTCTCTGATAACTCCTCACAGGTACTCCTACTGGGGGACCTGAACTTGGGATTCAATGAACCCAAAGACCCCCAAACAATATCTTTGGCAAATGTCCGTACTGGGCTTGGCCTCACGCAAAACGTGATACTACCAACTCACGAGAAAGGCAGAACGCTTGATTGGGTGGCTGACTATAACTGTGACACCACTATCACTGCCATTACCCCCCCAGGTATGGACTGACCATTCACTCAGCTTTCACATTAGATGCCAAAATTCCCACAACTCAAAATAACCCCATAGCACCTCCCACCCTAACAAGGAACAAAAAGAATATAACCACTGACAAACTACTACCACTAATACTCCCCACCCTAAATTCAGTACCAGATACCACTGATCCATTGATCTTAGTAAACGAATACAACAAAGTCATGACAGAAGCTCTAGACACTACCGCCCCCTTAAAAATGAGGAATAGCAAACCCAGAGCACACCTGAATGCCTGGTTTACTCCATATCTAAAAACACTAAGAAAAGAAAAACGTAAAAGTGAAGCCATCTGGAGACTAGTGCCATCTGAGGAAAATAAAGCTAACCTCATCAACATCTCCACTAAATACAAAACTGAAATACGGCATTCCAAGAAGGAAACTTGCAACAAAAGGATCTTGCAAGCGAACTCAGGCACTAAGGAACTGTATGCGATCCTGACAGAACTTGAGAACCTGATTCCTGTACCAGATAATTGTGTTAAAGATAAGTCATGATGTTCTGACATACATAAAGTTTGAAATGCGGACTTTGAATTAGTGGATATATTACCACCAGCAAGAAAATTGGAAATTAAAGGAACTGCAATAGAAGCCCTGTGGTTAAATGTAAATGTTGGCTTCTACTGATGAATTGTTTTAGAATGATAGAAGTGAATGGTATGAATTGAGTATGAATGAATAAAAGAGAAGTATTACTAATGTTTTAACAAACCATTTTTTGTACTGTTTTTTACTGAACAATAATGAAAATAAATAATGTTTGATTAAGATTGCAGCTTCTGCCCCTTTGGCTAGTCATTTCTTAGAACTCACTGGGCACCATCTCTGTTTAATGTATAAATGTTCTACCCCTAGGTGTCCGTGAAGTAGGGGTTCCCACCTGGGTTTTTGTATATTTATAAATTAGACACAGGGCCTGATGCAACATGTTGTGTGTTGCTACAGTTGGAATATTGTTGGTTAATAATTTTAAAAGAGGAGATTGGTGTAAAAGCTAGCTTATTTTAAGTTCAAGTTATTGTGTCAGGAAAACACTTAGCAATCAGTGCCATGTATTGATGGGAAATGTTTTGGATTATTTTAAGGAGGCACTTGGCAAAAAGATGGCCTAATTTCATCCACTGGCCTCATTTTGTATTTTTAACTAGGCAGCACAATTTATATTAATCAGTCTGTATGTGCAAAGTGGCACACTTTACATGTACTAGCTGGTAGAAAGCTATTTTGGGGAGCTTGGGGTGGTTAGTTTCTGAAATAGTGTGATAGCATGTAATAGCTTTTTTGAAAATACAGTTATAACTTCAGCATTGTCTTTCCCACAATATTGACAATGTGAAGTCAATATTTGACAAATGCTTGTTTTTATGATCACACAAGTGGTTGAAATGCTGGCACCACAATTTATTTTGTACAAACTGCAGGCATGGCACATTTCTTAATGCTAATTGTAGTAAAATATTGAAGTAAAAACATTGGACACTAGCAATTAAAAGAACAAGTTACTTACCAACTGGTAACGTTCTTTAGAGTGGATGTTCCTCCAATGTATTCCACATCTTTGACATGTAATGTCCACAGCTGTGCACTTCGGAAACTTTTTCAGCAGAGGGCGTCCTCTGTTGATGACGTCTGGTCGAAGTCCCTCGAAGGCCTCCGTCGAGGGAGACGTTACCGGATGTTCTAAATAGGACACACAGCGCCCATAGCCTCAGTTTAAGTTTTTTCCCTCAGAACGTGTGGCACCAATCTCATGCCTGCTTGACTGCACATAGCCTTGCGAAAACGGAAGCTGCAATCGCATAGGAAATTCTCCAAAGGGGGCAGGCTGGGAGGGCGATGTGGAATATGTTCGAGGAACATCCAGTCGACAGAATGTTACCAGTTGGTAAGTAACTTGTTAATCGAATGGTTTGTGTCCTCTAATGTATTCCACATCTTTTACAGACTCCCAAAGCAGTACCAGTAAATGGAGGAGGGAAAAGAATTTAGAGTACCCAATCAGATTGCGGAATAAAGAACCGCCTTACCAAAGGCCATATCCTGACCATGGATTGTATCCAGAAAATAATGCTTAACAAAGGTGTGAAGCGAAGCCCATGTAGCGGCATCACAAATATTCCTAATAGGAACACCCTGCTGGAGGGCGGTGGAAGCAGCCACGCCCCTAGTAGAATGAGCTCGTAACCCTTCAGGAGGGTCCTTATCCGCCAATCGGTAACACTCTGTAATAGTGAGGATAATCCACCTGGACAAGGTCTGTTTGATAACAGCCTGGCCCAATCGGTGTCCAGCATATCCTACAAAGAGTTGATCGTGCACTCTGACCCTGGACATCCTACAAATGTAAAAGCTCAGAGCTCTCCTAGGACCCGACCGATGGAGTCGGTCCTCTTCCTTACCAGGATGAGGAGGAGGATAGAAAGATGAGAGAACCACTTTCCGACTCAAATGAAATTCAGATGCTACGTTAGGCAGAAAGGAAGGACGTACCCGCAGCACAACCCTGTCCTTGTGAAACACAGTAAAGGGTGGCTTAGAGGATAGTGCCTGCAATTCACTCACTCTGCAAGCGGAAGTAACCACAACCAAGAACACAGTCTTGAAGGACAATAATAACAAAGGACAAGAGTGCAAAAGTTCAAACGGAGCACCCATGAGAAATTTCAAAACCAAATTTAAATCCCAAACAGGCACCTGGAAAGGGGACGGCGGGAACAGATTAGTCAGTCCTTTAAGAAATTGAGAAATCAAAGGAATCTTAAAGTAAGAACATTCTTCAGACGAGCGCTTAAAGATAGACAGCGCCGCCAGGTAACCCTTAATGGTATCTACTTGAAGGCCCCTGTTGGCCAAAGAAAGTAAGAAAGACAAAACCATAGGAATGGAACACTGAAAAGGATCAACATTGTGACCTCTGCACCAATCGCAGAACTTACGCCAATGGCAACGCTACAGGGATATTGTTGCAGGCCGCCTGCCCAAAAGCAGCACCTCCATCACGTCATCCGGGAGGTCCCAATCCTTATACCTCAACCTTTCAGATACCAAGCGTGAAGGTTGAGAGTCTTGACCTCTGGATAGAGAACCTGATTAGCCCCCCCCACTCACATGCGAGAGAAGATCCTCTCGGTAGGGAAGATGGCGTGGAGGGCAGATGGCCATTTCTAGAAGGTTCGGGTACCACGCTCTCCTGGCCCAATCGGGAGCAATGAGGATCATGTGGGAACCGAACCTCCGTAACCTCCGTAACACTTGAGGAATGACGGGGACTGGAGGAAACGCGTACAGCAGCGGGAATGACCAATCCACTACGAACTCGTCCCGTAAGGCTCCTCTCAGAGGAAATTCCCTTGAGCAGAATCTCTCGCACTTCCGGTTGGCACTGGTGGTAAAGAGATCCACTTGTGGGGTTCCCCAAAGCGCAAAGATCTCCTGAAGGACTTCCTGAGCCATCTTCCACTCGTGAGAGACTGTGCTCTGCCTGCTCAGAGCATCCGCCGCCACATTTTCTTCTCCGGCCAGATGAACTGCTGAGATCGAAATTCCCTACTGGATGGCTCAGAACCAGCGATGCATTGCCTCTCTGCACAACAGGAGTGACCCTACCCCCCCCCCTTTTTTGTTGAGGTAATGCATGGCCACTGTGTTGTCCATCATGATCAGGACACTCTTCCCCCGCACAGACGGCAGAAAATCCTTCAGGGCCAGCCTGATGGCCCTCAGCTCTAACAGGTTGATGTGGAGTTTGAACTCAGACAAAGACCAACGACCGTTGGCGGTAAAGTCATCGGCATGAGCGCCCCATCCTGTGAGGGAAGCATCCATCACTACATTCACCTGCGACCATGGTTGTCAAAACGGCTCCCCTTCATCAAGTTCGCTTCGTTGGCCCACCAAAGAAGATCCTGTGAGACCGAGAGAGGAATCTGAACGGGATCCGACAACTTGCATGAGAATTGCGACCACTGCATCTTGAGGAACCATTGCAGAGATCTCAGCCTCAGCCTGGCCTCCGGCACCAGAAAAATGCAGGATGCCATGAGGCCGACCGACCTTAAGAATTCGAAAGCCGGGAGACTTTGGGTATGTTGAAACTTGTCCATCTGTACAATGTGATGAGCCTTCACCTTGGGAGGCAAGCACTTCCCCAAGGACGTGTCTAACACAGCCCGATGTACTGGAGCTGTTGGGAAGGCGTCAGATGTGACTTCTTGAAATTGAGGGAGAAGCCCAGCCTGTGGAGGGAACGGCAGGTGAGACCGAGGTGATCCAATGCTTTCTTGGGAGATTGCGCCCCGGATCAGCCAGTCGTCCAGGCAGGGGTAGACGTGAATCCCCCCCTCGCCTGAGGTACGCTGCCACCACCACCATTAGCTTGGTGAAGACCCTCGGGCGGAGGTCAATCCGAATGGCAGGACTTGGAACTGAAAGTGCGAGTCTCCAGCTGCAAACCTCAGGTACTTTCTGTGCTTGGGATGAATCGGCACATGAAAGTAAGCATCCTGTAGGTCCAGAGACACCAACCAATCCTGAAGTTGAAGGGCCTGAGGGACTTGAGAAAGAGAAACGATCTTGAACTTGTCCTTCCTGAGAAGTTTGTTCAACCAATGCAAGGATGGGTCCCGATCCCCTGTCTTTCTTGGGGATCACAAAATAAGGGGAATACCATCCCTTGTTCCTCTCCGCTACAGGCACCAGTTCTATAGTGCCTTTCTCCAGCAGGGTTAAGATTTCCTGCGCAAGGAGCGGATCTGGAAGCTTCAAAGAGTTTCCCCGGTGGATTGTTGTGAGGCTACTTTAGGAAGGGAAGACAGTAGCCATGGGCTATGGTATCCAGAACCCATGCATCTGAAGTAATGGCTCGCCATTCTTCGAGATGCTGAGACAGTCTGCACCCAACCGGCAAACCATGGGACATGGCCTCATGACTGTTTGGAAGAGGCTGCACCTCTATTTCCCCGACCACCAGAGGTACTTTTTCGCTGGCCCCTTAGACTGGCAGCCCCTCTCGTTCTACCAAAGGAGGAGTAGTAACGAAAAGAACCTCCCCTCCACTGCTGTCCACTAGGACGAAAAGGCAGAGGTTGACGCATGGCTGCGCTTAAAGATTTTGCTGCAGCCTTCGAGGTCTGTAACCTCTCAAGGCTCTCGTCAGCCTTGTTGCCAAACAAATGTGCACCATCAAAGGGCATGTTCAGAAGACGGCTTTGCACATCTGGAGCAAAACCAGACTTCTGCAACCAGGCAAATCTGCATATAACAATGCTTGCAGCAATGGATAGGTTAACACTGTCGGCCGTATCCAAACCAGACTGAAGGGATTCGCACATGGCATCCTTGCTGTCCTGCACGAGAGCCAGGAAGCCATCCCTTTCTTCCCCCTCGGGAATATGTTCAGCCGCTAAAGAAAGAGAAGTTCCACAGAGTGTGTGAGAACCTTGCTAAGGCACAAGTGGAGTTGGCCGATTTCAATGCCATGCTCCCCGCAGAAAATACCTTCTGAGCCCAACCGTTGAAGCATTTGTCGTCCCTATCAGGAGGGATGGTAGGGTACGCCGCCGGCCTCGAGGTGCTGTGGCCGCCTGAACCACCAAACTCTCAGGAGTGGGGTGAGTGGATAAATAGCTGGGGTCGCTAACAGAAGGGCGGTACTTTTTTGTCAAAGATTTATTAACAGCCGGAAGAGATTCCGGTGACTTCCAAGCAGTTGCCACCCTATTCTGTAAGGTGAGATGAAATGGCAACACCAGGTCAGAGGACGGCCCTTGATCTAAGATGTCCGTTAGATCATCCGGCACAAAGTTTTGAGGAGGACTGGACCAGTCCAGATACTCAGAGACCCTAGTCATGATCCTCCTGTATGAATACTCCGCATAAGCCCCAGGCTCAGGCCTACCAAATTCCACTTCCGCAGAAGTGTCCAACCCACTGGCATCATGGAGGGTTTGCCTCAACTCCTCCAAATGACTGTCTCCCGAAAAAATTGGAGCCACATCCAGTTCACCAGGGTCCTCAAAATCAGACTTTTCTTCCTCTTCATATATGTCATACAGAGGGAGTTCAAACCCTAGCCTGGGGACAGAAGAGGGCCTGGAGTCCAATACTGGCCTCACAGACTTCGCCATAGCCTTCCTAGGAGGATCCACCACATCGGGGTACTCAAATGGCAAATTTCAGACAAAAATCCTATAAGGCGTTGAGGGCGCCGAAGACTTCGACATCGAGAGCGTCGCAAACCTCAGCGTCGTGAGCGCCGAAGGCTTCGGCGTCGACACTGGTGCCGACGGCACCGTGGGCTGATAAGACGGCAAAGCTTCGACGTCCGAGTCAGACGGCCACGGCGCCGACCGAGTTGACGTCGACTTCGAGCCCTTAGTAGGTACTGCGGTCTCACTGGGGACGAGGGCCGCGACCTAGAAGCACGTGTTTTGCGACATTCCGAAACCTTGCCCGAACGGGGCCTCGAAGGATCCCGATGCGAGTCACGTCGGCAACCCGAACCCAAAGGCGTGCGAGCCACAGCACAAGACCGATCCTGGCCGGCTTTATTAGAAGGCGCGACCGGACCCGTGCCCTGCAATTGAAATATCTCTAACATTTGCTCCTTAAAGGCAGCCCATTCCTCCGGAGTCAAGGACTTCGTCGGGCATGCCACTTTCCTCGTGGATCCATCCTCCGAGGAGGACAGGGAAGGCGACCGGTGACGGCGCGTCTGTGAATGCCGCGACGAAGAAGAAGAATGGCGGAAACCACTCCGGGACCGAGAACCCCGGGCCTCCTCCAGACGCAGAGAGTCGCCCCTCGAGTCGTCGGTGGACACCCCCTTGGATTTTGACTTGGATTTACGGGACTTACTGGGCTTAGAACCCCTACCTAACTGGAGCTTCCCCTTACGCTCCCGCAAGGCCTTGGTAGTTAGCAACTGGCATTTTGAACAGTCGTCTGTGTCGTGACTCTCACCCAACCACCACAAACAAATGCGATGCAGGTCGGTGATCGACATTTTCGACTTGCAGTCCCGGCAGGTCTTGAAGCCAGACCGCGGAGTCAGAGGGGTTGAAGAAAAAGGGATCTTAAGGATGAAACACGAGCGCCGAGTTTCACGAAGCAACACGTTCGTGGAAAAAACAGAACTGAGGCTACGGGCGCCGTGCGTCCTATTTATAATATCCAGTGATGTCACCCTTGACAGAGGCCTTCGAGGGACATCGACCCGACTTAATTGACGCCCTCTGCTGAAAAAGTTTCCGAAGTGCACAGCTGTGGAGATTACATGTCAAAGATGTGGAATAGTTAGAGGACTCAATCCATACGAATTACAGTTTTTATCTTTCGGTGTGTTTCATAAAATATTGACAATGCTGACAATGTGAATTTATAGTTTGCCCAGCTGGGCTCAGCATGGTTTGAGTGTAGGTCAGAGATCACACATTTGGTTAAATGCGATAGCAGATATTCTTTTATATAAATGGATGAAAATGGGGATTTTTTAAAAATGGTTCAAGTGCTAGGGTGATGCATTGCTATTAGGACACAATAGGTGTATTTGCAACATCCTGTGTGGTGTTATAGTTGAAAAATTGTTGGTTAATATTTTTTTAAGAGGTGATTCTCGTGTAAAAGATGTTCTATTCGGATTCTATTTTTTTATTTTTAGTGAGATAATGTACTCCAACAGATGGATTGCACAGCGGGCAGACTCTCTGGATATGGAATGTGTCAGCCGGCAGCCATTGGATTTATGGCAACTGACGCATCTAACACAACACGCACCATATGCTTGCGGGGCCAGCAAGACCCAAGGATGATGGGGGCGGGGGAGTTCGCAGCAGTTTCAGAATGACCTATGGTGGCACTTTAACATGGGTGAACTGATGGGGCACTTCAACGATGGAGATTGGCTTTTCTGATTTATCAATGGTAATCAGCGTCTTGGGAACGCACCAGCCTATGGATGTATGCCTGTGGAACTGCGACGGAGTCCACTGTTTTGTTGTCACTAGAGAGTATACATTTGGGACAGCATTGCTACCAAGGCTCAATCATGGAACGCTTTAGGTAGTGGTATTAAGCCCCCAGTCGGCGCTACAGGATGCAACGGTGGCCCCAACAGTTCTTAAGTGTGCACCATTCTCTTGCAGGTTCCTGGGGTGGGGTAGCCATATCTAGCTACTACTGAGCTGCAGGAACACATTTCTGATGTTCATGTTTGTTTGTGTTTCACGTCAAACTCTGGTTACCAGGTCTCAATGAATGCACAGGATTCTAAAGCTTGGCAGGGACTTGCTCGCTATTAACACAACAGCAAAACTTCATGGATTGTTTCAAAACCTATTTCCAGGAGTGCCATTTAGATGGCATGATGGCTATATAAAACAATGGCAAAAATAAATGACCATATCAAGACTTCACTGTAAAAAAAACAATTTGTGCCTGATAGTATTAAATTTGAGGTGCTAGAGCTGAACATAGATATATGCCAATGATAGGCATGTTAACCCCAAGAGCTAGAGCTAGTTTAGTGGTGTTGCACCCAGTAGACTTTCGCAAGCCACCTGTGATTACACAATATAAATATGTTAATGGGGATTTACTTTTGATCTCACACTTATGAAATGGCTACACGGTTCAACTGAACACTACTCTGATGGTTAAAAGGTTCTTGCCTCAGTTTTTAACAGTGACAGCAACCTAACAAAACACATACAGTGCATTCACCATATGGCATGTTCCCGACGTTTGTTTCTACTGAATGTTAATTTGTAAAAGCCAACCTTTCTGGGAATTTTAAGGGGTCATTCATCTCGCTAGGCTGCAAACTAAGTCCATCGCTCTAAACTTTTGCAAGTACGTTCATGTAAAACTGGGACCATTTCTTTGCAATATGTTGCAGAGAGATAATGGTGCATGCGTACAGAGCCGCCTAGACTTGTAACTAGACACGGCCATGTCATGCCCTTTACATGTAAATGTTTCTCATGGCATTGTATCAGTAATGGACAATATGGCCAGGTTGGTTGATGGAGGGGAAGTGGGGGCCCTAATTTTACTTGACCTATCGGTGGCCCTCGACACGGTCGATCACTCCCTACTCCTATCCTTCCTGGCCTCCATTGGCATGCCGGGTCCTGTCCTGGAGTGGTTTGCTTCATTTTTGACTGACAGGGGCCAACCAGTTTCTTTGTTCCCATTCTCGCCTCTTTGTACTCTTTATCTTGTGGTGTCCCCCAGGGCTCTGCTTTGTCTCTGATGTTATTTAACATCTATCTTCAGCCCTTGGTTGCCCTCATCCACTACCATGGCTTCAGGTGTTACTCATACGCAGATGACACTCAACTCCTAGTCCGATTAGATCTCGACCAGGGTGCAGTGCCATCCCGTTTTTTGTGACTGCCTGTGTCATGATTCCTGCCCCTCATGCCCCCAGCCCTCCAAGATGTCAGGCTGGAGCCAGGCCACGATCCCCCACATGGCCCTCAAGGGCCTCTCCATCCCTCCAAAGACCCACTTGGAGTCAGACTTGGCGCTTGTGGCACCAGACTCACTCACTCCCATAGGATAACATTGGGGATTGGACTTGTAGTGCATTGATGGGGACAAGATGGATGCCCCCACATATTTTGGTTCCCAGAACTGCATGTGCAGTCTAGTCTTTTGGGTGTGGTTCAGCCCAGAGACACCTGGGATAACTAGAGACTATTTAAGCCATGCCCAGGCTGAGAAACATGCTTTGTATTTTCTGCACCTGCAGCGTGACACTCGCCGTGTTCGGATTGGTCTCCAGCAGGCCTGCATCTTTCTTCTGCGCTCAGCTCTTGCAAGAACAAGAACACTGTTAGGAACAGCCTTACCTTGCAGCGCTTCTGCCCATCATTCATCGCTCCTTCTGTTCTGCGGGCATCTTCGGCGGTGTCAATCCCATCCCGGCACGCCGCTTCCTAAGGAAAAGGGAAAAGAACAGAAAAAGGCATTAGTAAGCATTCAGCAAATCTTCACTTATTTTTAAAGACTGTACGAGCTTCAAACGCTTACCTGAATCCCAGCTGCTCTGGGGGAACTCTGTCTCCGGAACTTCTCATCCATCTGCAAGAGGGAAAAGACACTCCAGGTTAGCGTGGAAACATCTAGAGACGCCGCATACCACACTTACTCACCCCATTTCTTCTTCATATCCGGCATCCACGCTGAAAACGTCGCGGCACCTAAAAAACACAGAAAAAGAACTCGGTTCAATACAAATACGAAAGGGTCGCATTGCGCTCTCCCTCAACTTCAGCGCTATTCATCTCAGTAGCACGTTGCCATCCCCGGACGCTGGCCATCATCTAAGGAAGGAAAGGAACGAAGTTAGAGAACTGTTCAAAAGACTCATTATACTTACCTGTCGGACTCTTGCCAGTGAAGCAACTAGGCAGCAACGAGCCCGCATCAATCAACGCGCCCCTGTGCTGAAAGCAGGACGGAGAGCACACTTTCCAAGAAAACAAGGTGAGCTGTGGATCAAAGGGAAGGGTTGGACCCCGGGGAAGAAGGGGTTCAATCACACAGAGACAATAGAGAGTTAAACTCTACCAATCCTGTGTTTCAGGCCCAGTATCCAGTCGAGTAGACTCCAGGGAAAGATTCGAGGTCGTAAGAGGTCAGAACAGGCTGAGTGACGTCCCCGTGGATACCAGGTGAGCGTTTACAGCCTGGCGGCTATGGGAGATTGGATGGGCGCTAATTGGCTTAAACTTAATGGGGACAAGACAGAGGTCCTGCCTCTGGTTCTTAGCCCTCTTCTGTCTGTCCTGCTTCACTGAGTGTTTTCCCTACTCCAGTCACAGTGGTAAAAAAAGTTGGGGTCTATCGGTCTGCTTCTTTGTCCAAGGCTTTGCAGGTTAGTGCAGTCTGTCAAACTGGGCACTTCCTGCTGAGGATTATTCGGAAGGTCCTGCCCCCCCCCCCCTAATTTCATTCTCTAGTTGCTGCTTCTCTCATCTCCGGCAGGCTCGACTACTGTAATGCGTTATATGTGGCTCAACCATCAGGCTTAATTCACCGACTTCAACTGTTACAGAATCTGGCTGCTGAGACAGCCACTGCTACGCCATATGGATCTCACATTAGCCCAGTGCTGCAAGCTCTGCACTGGATTCCAGTGAAATATAGAATAGCCTTTGAATCTCTATGCCTGGTCCATCGGGCGTACTATCAGGTAAGGACTGATTTCCTTTGGGATAAATTCCAACCCTACATTCCCTGGCGGGCTCTTCATTCCAGTCATGAGCGGCTGGTCCAGATTCATAAATTAAACCTTCAGAGAGTTGGTGGACTTTGGAATGGTTTTCCCACTTAAATTAAGACCGACAGAGAAACATCTGCATTTCCGTCGCCTGCTCAAAACTTTACTTTTCTATTAATTCTTGGGAGTGCTATAGCTGTGCTTTGAGTATCCTCATGCCAAGATGCCTTCGGGTGAACGTGCGCATTATACATTTTCTTAACATAACATTGTGACACAGAAACACGTTTGGGGCAGTCGGCTTAGGGTTAAATTAGATAACACATAGTAATTATACATTTACAGCATATATGTGTAATCCTTTTAGGATGTCTGAGCTATTGATATTGGGTATACTCACATTGAGAACCAGGACTTTTTATTCTAAAACTCTCTCGCCATCGAAAGCTAACACACTAAAATGTATCATAGCCTTTTAATCTCAGATCCAAAACCTTGAGCTGATCGAACGAGTAAAGGTGATTATGGTCATGGTTACACACTTTATAAAGCTAGGGTGAGTGCTGTGCAAAAAAGTAAATGAACACTAACCTAGAGTGTTAAAGTGTACAACTCTTAGTACTGGCTATATGTCGATGGCTATAGCACAATGATGCTTTGTGCTACAGGTCCTTTTCATTTGTGAAATAATATTTTGTTTGTTGGCACGTGAGATAGGGCAAATGAGATGGTTGAAATGTGCAACATGCAATTAATTGTTGGTGGGAAAAATGTGATTTAATGCATTTTCTGGTGTGTAGGAGAGTTGTAGATTTTATGGCGGTGAGGCAAGCATACATTCATATTTTAGGTTAACCAGCTGTGATTTATTTATTAAATATATTGATGATTTGTACAGCTCCCTTTGCCAAAAAAAAGTTACAGCGTGTGTTTGCTTGTGGGTGAAACGTTGCTGTTGAAAGGGATGTCATACGCTCAAGCAGCTATTTAGAGGCTTTCACAGAGTTTATTTACAGTTTGTTTTCCCTATTGTTATTATAAAAATCATTACATATTCTTAACGGGCACTGCCTGTGAATATTCTTGTATCATGGTGTGGCTTTACTAAACGGATACTTCTTTTGACACCCTTTGGTAGCAGCGCCACAGAATGATCACATTTTAAGCATGATGATGCTGCATTTGTCTACTCATTTAAGTGCTTTACAGTGGTATCAACCAAAACCAACTGTGACGGGAGTCTCATAATAAATTGTGAAATGCATCCTAACATGTGACTAGAGATCTTGGAGTAAGGGTTAAAATTCTTTTTTGCGGCTGCTGGTTTTGTGGATAACACAAATCAGGCCTTGCACTGAATTAACACGAAGCATAGCTCAAACATGTCCCTCGTTTAGAATGTGAAGCATAGCAGAGTAATTTGCTCCCTTGCTCCTCCAGAACCATCGAGGTCCACATTGACAGCCGCGCTCCAGTCTTGGCCGATTTCTGCAATCACTCCCTTTGCCACTGGCACTTTCCCCTCTCTTCTCAAGCACTCCCTTGTGCACCCTCTCCTTAAAAAGCTTTCAGTCGATCCTACTTGTCTGACAAACTATCGCCCAATCTCCATCAATCCTTTCCTGGAAAGGCTGGCCATCTCTTACTCTCCACACTGAATCTGTTGGTTGTCTCCATGACATCAGTCTGGCTTCAGAGCAGCCAAAGGCACGGAAACTGCTCTCCTGCTCACTAATCTCGATTCAAGCCTTCCTTCTGTCCTCATCCACCTTGACCTTTCCTCTGCTTTTGACACGGTCAATCATTACATCCTGATCAATTGACTCAGTGAGAAACTTGGCATCACGGATCAGGCCCTGGAGTGGTTGTCCTGCTTCCTCCTGGACCGACCCGCCAGGTACAACTTGGGTCCTTTCTCCCCACAACCTCTATCTCCACATGTGGTATCCTGAGGGCTCCAACCTCTCAGCCTGGCTCTTCAATGGCTACTTGGCCCCTTTGGCCCACCTTATCTTCTCCCTCACTCAGTCTGCCTATCCACGATTCAGTATTGGAGCGCCTCCAATGATCTCTGCCTTAATGCCAGTAAGACTTAGATCCTTCTCATTTGGGCCCCTGCTCCTGCTTTCCCTCTCTCACTCACTCTGTCCGCCCTTCTTGGGTCCTCTTCATTCGCTTTCCAGCAAGGCAAAATAACTTGGCGTCATCTTCAACTTCACTCTTTCCTTCTCTCCTCACATCACAGACCTTGCCAAGGAAGCCCACTACCAGCTACACCTCCTTAGAGGAATTCTTCCTTTTCTCACTTTCCCCCAGAAGCTCATTGTCTTCAGAGCAGGGGTTCTCATTAGACTGGACTACTGTAACAGCCTCTTTGTCAATCTGCCTTCCTCTACTCTACGCCCTCTGCAACTAATCCAGAACAGGACTGCGAGAGTTGTCCTTGGCCTCAAGATCAGGGACCGTATCTCTCCAGCCCTGAAATCTCTCGACTGGCTCCCAATAGCTGTAAGGATCAAGTTCAAGACCCTCTGCATCGTCCACAAGGCTTTCTGGGGCCAGGGCTCGCACTACATCCAAATCTCTCTTCTAAAACACCTTCCTTCTCGAGCCCTTTACCCAGCCACCTCTAACTCTCTAAGGGTCACACACTTCTCCAGGCAGAAAGTGGGTGGAGGGGTAGAGCGCTCTCCTCTGCAGGTGCCTCCCCCTGGAATGACCTCCCTGCCCCTCTCAAACTTGAGCTGGATTAGTTGAAGTTCCAGAAGCAGCTCAAGACCTTCATTTGTGCCTCTCTCTCTCTCTCCTCCCTGCTGACTTACCTGTCTGCTGCACTGACTGGTGGCCTGACTACCCTCAGAGTCCACTGGAGACCAGGCTCCTCCACGGCCAGTCGATCCTTGCACGGCCTTCGAGCCTACCGCACACTTAGGGGCTGTTTTGTAACGCTGCCCTGGCTGCACTTATTCAGTGCAATGCTGTCCTGATTGTACTACCCTTCCCTCTCCCTGGCACTCCCCCTCTCCCTCCCCGACCTGCACTTTGCACATCGCACTATTCAAACAGAGGTCATGCCAGCGGAATGTAACTATGTTCAATCAACAGGACATATCCGACAGAAAATGAATGAGAAGAACCCCCAGATCCACACCATAGATCAACCCTACATAAGACCGAAATGATAAAAAATGTATTTATTTAATTTTTTATCAATATTAAAATACATATTAAACCATCTTGAGCTCATATTTAATATAAACCTGTACATAGACGATAAAGTGCATAATATAAAGTACTTAATTAAGGAAAAAGCAAAAATGGAAGGGCCATCTGATTGGTCCTAATCACTAGATCACAGGTGAAATATCGGGGACCCCGGATGAGTGAAGGGGATCACTCAAGGGGGGAACTGTCAGTCACCTGTGAAATATTTAATAGTGAAGAAACAAATTGTAAAACAATCACACCATAATCAAAAACACACAAAAAAAGCTAACCATGGGATGCGGTGCGTCAACTACTGAGGTGTCAAGGCAGTAAATTACACACAATAGGCCTGGCACTAATAACAATTAGTAGTTTCGATGGTAAAGTGCATCTAACTTTAATGCAGTTGATGCCCATCTCTTCAGGACGAAGCATTCCCCTTTGCACATTGCACTTGCACGATTTGAATGACACAAGGCCTAATAAGATCATTGTATTGTCCTCCCTTTGTCTTCCCTCCCTTGTCTTGAAACACACGTGTACAAGCACGTTACAAATGACATATCATATCATATGGTTGTATGAACAACCATTTACACTGAAATTAAAAATCTCAAAGGTCTCCTGGGTCCAACCTATGAAGCCTTTCCTCTTCCTTACTAGGATGTGGAGGAGGATAAAAGGCAGGTAGCTCAATATTCTGACTCAAATGAAAGTCCAAAACTACCTTAGGTAGAAAGGAGCGTCTGACTCTCAATACAACCCTGTCCTTGTGGAATACAGTAAAGGGTGGCTTGGAAGAAAGTGCCTGCAACTCGCTCACTCTACGTGCGGATGTAAGAGCAACCAACATAATAGTCTTAAAGGTTAACAACCTCAACGGGCATGAGTGCAATGGTTCAAATGGAGCACCCATCAGAAACTTCAAGACCAAGTTGAGGTCCCAAACCAGAACCTGAAATGGTGAAGGCGGGAACACATGTGTGAGCCCTTTTAGAAATTGAGTAACCAAAGGAATCTTATAATAAGAGCATTCCTCGTATGAGTGCTTAAGGATTGAGAGCGCTGCAAGGTAACCTTTAATGGTCCCTACCTGAAGACCCTTGTGGGCTAAAGAAAGCAAAAAGGATAGAACATCCGGAGTTGAACACTGAAAAGGATTAACATTCTTCTTCCTGCACCAGTCGCAGAACTTATTCCAACGGCAACGGTACAGAGACTTTGTTGCCGGCCGCATGGCCGAAAGCAACACCTCCATTATGTCATCCGGTAGGTCCCAATCCTTGTATCTCAACGTTTAAGAAACCATGCGTGAAGGTTGAGAGTCCTGACCTCTGGATGGAGAACCCGACCTTCCTCTCGCGATAGAAGATCCTCTCTTTTGGGAAGATGCATCGGAGGAAAAATTGACATTTACATTAGATCCGGGTACCACGACCTCCTGGCCCAATCCGGAGCAACTGGGATCATGCGAGACCCGAACTGTCTTAACCTCCTGAGAACTCAAGGAATGACGGGGACTGAAGGAAACTCATACAGTAGTGGTAATTCCCAATCCACCACAAACAAGTCCCCTAGAGCTCCTCTCGGAGGAAATTCCCTTGAGCAGTACTGCTCGCACTTCCGGTTAGCACTGGTCGCGAACAGATCCACTTGCGGGGTTCCCCAAAGTGCGAAGACCTCTTGAAGGACTTCCTGAGCTAGTTTCCACTCGTAGGAGACTGCATTCTGCCTGCTCAGAGCATCCGCCGCCGTGTTCTCCTCTCCGGCCAGATGAACTGCCGGTAGGGAGATTCCTTCTTGAATTGTACAGAACCAGAGCTGCATCACCTCTCTGCACAGTGGTAGTGACCCTACACCTCCTCTCTTGTTGAGGTAATGCATGGCCACCGTTTTATCTGTCATTATCAGGACATTCGTCCCCCGTACAGACAGCAGGAAAGCCTTCAGTGGTAGTCTGATTGCTCTCCATTCCAAAAGATTGTTGTGAAGTTTTGACTACGATGGAGACCAACGACCAATAATGGTCAGATCGTTGGCGTGAGCTCCCCACCCTGTGAGGGAAGCATCCGTCACTACAGTTACCTCCGGCCATGGTTGCCAAAAGGTTCTCCCTTCATGAGGTTTTCCTCACAGGCCCACCACAGAAGATCCTGTGAGACCCGGACCAGCACCCGAAGGCGATCCGACATCTTGCCTGAGAATTGGAACCATTGAGTCCTGAGCGCCCTTTGAAGGGGCCTCATTTTCAAAAGGGCCTATGGCACCAGAAAAATTTAGGATGCCATGAGGCCGAGCAACTGTAAGAATTCGAAGGGTGGAAGACTCTGGGCATTCTGAAATTTGATTACCATCTGAAGAATGTTCCGAGCCTTACCTTGGGTGGCGAGCACTTCCCCAAGGATGTGTCCAAGACAGCCTGATGTACTGGAGCTGTTGAGAAGGTGTCATATGGGACTTCTTGAAGTTGAGGGAGAAGCCCAGTCTGTGAAGGGAGTGACAGGTAACGTTGAGATGATCCAGGGCTTGTTCGGGATCAGCCAATCGTCCAGGTAGGGGTAGACGTGAATCCCCTCTCTCCTGACATGTGTTGCCACTACCACTATCAGTTTGGTGAATACCCTCCGCGGTCAACCCAAATGGCAGGACTCGAAACTGAAAGTGTGAGCAGCCAACGGCAAACCTCAGGTATTTCCTGTGCTTGAGATGGATCGGCACATTAAAACAAGCATACTGAAGGTCCAATGACACTAACCAATCCTGAAGTGGGAGGGCCTGAAGGATCTGAGAAAGAGTTACCATCTTGAATTTGTCCTTCCTGAGGAACTTGTTCAAATTTCTCAAGTCCAAGATGGGTCTCAGTCCCCCGTCCTTTTTTGGGAATCAAAAAATAAGGGGAGTACCAGCCCTTGTTCCTCTCCGCTACAGGCACTGGTTCTATAGCGCCTTTCTCTAGCAGGGTTAAGAATTCCTGCACAAGGAGCGGATCTGGAACCCTCAAAGAGTGTACTCCCAGTGGATTGTCGTGAGGCTTCCATAGAAAAGGAAGGCAGTACCCATGGGCTAATGATTCCAGAGCTCAAGCATTTGAAGTAATGGCTCGCAATTTTTCCAGATGCTGAGACAGCCTGCGCCCCCCCATCGGTGAACTGTGACCGAAGGCCTCGGAGTGGTTTTGAAGCAGCAGTAGTCGAGCCTGATGGCAAAGAGGCTGCTGCTTGAGCGGCGTTGGCACCCTTACCTCGTCCACCACGAGGAAACTTACGCTGGCCTCTTTGACTGGCCATTCCTCTCGCCCTTCCAAATAAGGAGTAGTAACGAAAGGATCTACCCCTCCATTGCTGTCCAATAGGATGAAAAGGCTGAGGCTGCCTAACAGCGGCACCCAAATACTTGGTGGCTTCCTTAAAGGTCTGCAGCTTCTCAAGGCTTTCGTCAGCCTTGCTACCAAAAAGGTGAGACCCGTCAAATGGCATGTTCAGAAGACTAGCCTGCACATCTGGTGCAAAACCTGACTTCCGCAACCACGCAAATCTGCGTATTACGGTGCTTATAGCCTGACACTGTCTGCAACATCCAACCCACACTGAAGGGATTTACACATCACTTCCTTGCCGTTCTCAAAAAGAGCAAGGAAGCTCTCCCTTTCTTCCCCTTTGGGAATATGCTCAGCTGCCATAGATATGCAATCCCACAGAGTGTACAAAAATCTTGCCAAGGCACAAGAGCAATTGGCCGCCTTCAATGCCATACTGCCAGCTGAAAATGCCTTGCGCGCCCACCATCCACGCGCTTATCGTCCCTATCCGGAGGGATGGTAGGGTACGCAGCCTGTTTCATGGTAGCCGTGGCTGCCTGGACCACCAGACTCTCAAGAGTGGGGTGAGATGACTGATAGCCAGGGTCTCTACTGGAGGAGTGGTATTTTCTCATCAGAGACTTGTTCGCTGATTAGTCTCCACTGTTTCCCAATTTTTAGCCACCCGGTTAGCCTAATAGCAAGGAGCTAACAGCAGAACTAACAGCAAGGAGCCAACGCGGATGACCGGCGCATAGATTTATGAACATGGGATTGCACCAGTAATTCGAGAGCATGAGCAAAAGGCTAACAATTACCAAATTAACCCGATATAGGAGAATCCTATAAATAGACTAGCCCTGATTTGAGAAAGGTCAAGCAAGGCCGAAACATGTGTTATCTAAAGGGCAACTCATTAAAACACGTATTGATATGACTGGGCGCAGAATCCTGGATCTTTATTTTCGTGTGTTTCATAGTTTATGACGGGTTTCCAGTGGCTTACCGTCAATCCAGTGAAATGCGACCTTAACTAAACATTAATCTAGGGGTAGCAGGGGTTTCCTACTCCCCTCCAACTACTTGAACAACCTCCACTCTCGTGGATCAGCAGCACTATTACTATTATTTGACCCTTTAGTCGCCAAACAGACCAGCTGTACCCATTAGCCTGACTCTGTGAAATACACTTTGCTTATAAAGCGAATTCACATTGGGTTATTTTGGGCTGCCAACCTCTATTTGGAGTCTATATAAAATCTACATCCAAGTTTAGTGTTACTAAGTGATGTAGCTAACAACTGTAGAGGGTTATTGTTAGACACTGATGATCGTCTGGAATGCTATAACCTCATCTATACTATATATAGACTGTATTTCCAGTGCATATAACATGGATATATATTTTATATCAAAATGCTATCAAAAAATGTTTTATAACTTTTTTAGGCCAACTCTATATACAAAATTATATTAATTTTATATCATAAATATTATATCATCATGACGTCATCTATACCATATATAAACGTTATATATGCTTCCTATAACATTAAAGGCCAAACCCACGCCGCGTCACTCTGCAAAACCCTAAATTCACAATCACTGTCTTCAGAAAGCAATTCGCCCTCCATACTCTACCAAGCAACACCACAATCCCCTGCTCCCATGTTTCATCATTTTTATATAAAATGAATATTCACTTTATATCCAATTATATATATTATATCAAATATACATTCTAGATCAAATCGATATCAAAATTTTTTGATATCTTTTAATATACATTTTTAATTAAATAGATATCAAATCCCTACCAAAAGGGAGCGGGACTAAACACACAAAGAGGACATGTCCACCTGTTAAAATTTACTTGGTGTAGAAATCGGGTCCCATTAACTACTTACGCCTCTTAACTGAGGTCTTTTAAGGGAAGAGTTTGCAGTTAAACAGCAGTATTGGTACCCAATTCTCTGTCTTTATGTCAGTCAATATGTTTATTCGGATCAAATAATCCATTAAACATATACAACATATACAAACACAGTGAATAGGTAGATAAAATTACCATTCGCTCTTGTTCATAAAATGCAATATACCAGGTTAAAAATACCAATCAACACAACTCTCTATAAAATGAATAGCAATGTTATAAAGTGCAAGCAATTCATGAAATTCAATACATATTTCATCATATACGGTGCAAACTATAGAAATCATAAGTTATGAACATTCATTAAAGTTACAGGAGGGGGAAAGAGGACCACAAAATACCCCCCAGTTTATTTGGGTCAGTACTCCTTCAGGTTTTCCAGATGGTGACTACTCATTACAGAGCAAATGGGTTAGCAGCCCCTGCCCAAGCTGTCAGGACAGAGTCTGCTGTCAAAAGAAACAGAACTACCGGCCTATAGGTGCGGATGTTAGCTGACCTGAGGACCGGCAGTAGAGTTGACCGTCTGATACTATTGTAAACTGGACAGAACAATAAAAGATTAACCATGTCCTCTCTGGCAGCACCGCACGCCGGGCAACCCGCCACATCAGGGTACCCCATCCATTTAGCTGTTGTTCCCCTCAGCTGCAAGCAATCAAAGCTGGCACGGGTGATCAGCAAGCGATCTCTCTTAGTGGAACCCCAAATTAAATAGGACTGGATCTCCTTCACCCGGCTGATCACCACATGTGCTTTGTCTTAATTGGTTGCGAACACCATGAAATCCTTTTTCACCAATTCTTCTGTCTTTATGTCTGGCTGCAGATCGATCTCCCTAGCTCAACACGTTTGGGAATTGTGGAGGTTTACTCTTGGTTTGAGTCCTCTCTGGCTCTTTCACTTGGGCATTTTACCACCCAGACACAAATGTATGGTTCCAAGAAAGGGGGCAGTTAGGGATAAATAGCAATCTAGGCTTTACTTTACCTTGACCCCCTCATGTATTTGGGAGTAAACAGCGTCTCCTCCTCTGGGATCCATCAGGAATTGCTTCCATTAACTTTCATTGGATGAGTATCAATCCTTTGCCTGGATTTTGTAGATACCAGACATCCCGTCCCCGACTTCCAGGTGACTCACCCTCTTTCTCTGTGATTGCAAAGCGGGGTGTTGCAAATTAACAGTCTGGGCCCACATGGAAGAGGCTATTCCCATAAAGGGCCTAAGCACCTGTGAACAGGTCACTAATTTATAAAAACATCCTTGAGTCTCTGGCAAACAATGGGAGCCTTAATTTTTTTTAAGACTCTTCAAGATTGCTTGTAGCATGAGTCCAAGTCAACCCGTAGGGTCAAGTGGACCAAGGTTACCATGTACACATAATAGAGTACGGCTTCTTCGTTCTGGGCATTGAGTTCCCAGGGATAAGTCCTAGGAAACCTTTACTTTTATACCTATTCTGATGGCGTTTTGTTTCTCCACCTTTTCAGTACGATAGGGTTCTCTTAGCTCTTCTAAGCAATGTTAGAGGCCCAGTTGCCAGTGCACCGCAGATCTAGCAATGACTATAGAGGTACCTGTTTTTGACCATCGAGCCATCTACAGTGGACAGGGTTTTTTCTGCCATCTCCTTCCTCAACTGTCTCAGAGTGTTGTGAGAAACAAAAGGATGTCTCACCTGTAGTCCCCGGGGATCTCTCGCTCAGGTGGCCAGGGCACAGCCAACGCCTTTTTTATCCAGACCCTGGCAGTGGACCAGTGCAGGAGTGTCACCTGGGTGAGTGGTCTTCGGGGAGGGAGGGTGAGGCAGCCGGTGGCGAGAGGCGGTATTCCTCCCTTTATCGTACCCTTGATCCGTCCCATTTCATAGTATTCTCTGGTGTCCCAACATCCCACCTCCCCCTTTCCACACAAACCCTGGGTCGAAGAAGAGGGTGACAGAGTAATAATGCTAACTCTTACACAGCGCATTGGACATGTCCTGCTAATTGGGTCAGGAAAAGTCAGGTACTTGACTCTAAGTGCATACATCTGATATCAATTAGCTCTCCTCACAAGGACAAAAGGTATAACAGAGACACATTCTGAGCACGCTGGAACACGAGCAAGTGCAGAACCTCCGGGTGAAGGCGAACCTACTGGAGCAGAGCAACGGACCGAGGGATGAGAGCCACGGGTGGAGAATCCCAGGAGTTCCCTGCAGGAGGTCGTTGCCTCCAAAAGGCAGCGAAAGACACGTGGAGAAGGGCGTATCCCAAACAAGAAGGCTCATTTTGTTTCAAGGAGGCCAGCAACCCTCCCGGGTGAACGGCAGAGTTTGGGATGTGAGGCCAAGCCTGTGGTACTAACCTTGACTCGTAAACTGGAAGACAGTAAGGACAAGAAAGAAACGCACACAGCCGATGAGTTGGCAAGCAACGTGAGAGATCATTGTTTGCTAAAGAAAGATTTAAGTGGCAACAATATATCACATAATTCAAGGTTGCACGGGTGTGGATGAGACGCAAAGAAAGGCAGACCTGTGAATGAACCTTGTTGTAACGATAACTGCAAAGTCAGCAATACTGAGTAACGGAGTGGTCCGGCGAAAGGAAGTAGCCCACTTGACAGTCTCTGTGAAAGGAGAAAAGTTTGTAACGATAAAGTGAATGAAATGTAAAAGTGAGGTGATTGAAAATGACCCTGATAAAAGGGGAGAGCAAAAAGGTGAACTTGGAGTGCGAGTTGAAAGCTGGAAAGTCAGAGTGATCCTGCAGAGATCTGTAGAAAAAAAAGCCATGCACATTTAAAGGTTTTGACATCAGGAAAACGGTCCGAGCCCGACTGAGGGAGACCGAAGGTGTAATAAGTTAGGGTAAGGGAACCCCTAAAGGAGGTGAATTAAGCCTGGCGAAAGGAACCCTTGCAATTGTTTTGAAAGTTCTGAGCCCGACTGAGGGAGTCTCGCATTAATTTTTGCTGTAAAAGGTCTGAGGCGGACTGAGGGAGACCGAGGTGAACTTTTGCTGTTAAAGGTCTGAGCCCGACAGATGTGAACTTTTGCTTTAAGAGATCCGAGCCTGACAAAGGGGAACTGATGTGAACTTTTTGGTGAAACTGTGTTTTGGAAATTGCAAAGACTTTAACGTGGAAGGCCAGGCTGGCTCGATCAACATCTTGAACTGCCTTTGTTTTAAGAGCCTGAGCCAGAGTGTGTTTTTCCTACAGGGACCGCCTTACTCTGTGCTGTCCAACTCGGGGAGGAGAGCTGACTCAGCCACATTTATTCTTTATATTTGAACACTGACTTTCGTTTGCATACATATTTCTCCTTTTCACACTTTTTGTACAAGATATAGGGCCGGCATTCTATTTTTGTTAGTATACGCCATTTTGATTTGACAGACTCAACTAGGACTGTTTTATTTTTTATTTGATGGTCGAGACTACTCCCATCTTAGCTATAGGGCAAAGTAGGAGTTTCTCCAACCCCATTGAAACTTCAGTAAAGGTTTTACAAATTGTACCTTTTGTGTCAGTGTCATACTTGTGATACCATGACTCCCTTACAGTGTTCAGGGTATCCCCCTCAATAGCTCTGTGGCCAATAGTGTGTATACTGAGCGAGTCCACCTGCATATTAGTGCACTCACTAAACGTACACGCTATTTTGGATTCCTGACTGGAAAATGTGGCATTCATTTAATTGCATCTGTGGATCACTTGAAGTGGCCAGAGGTAGGGCAGGTTGTTGTTCTATGTCACTACATGGTGTTTTCCCATCATACCTTCTGCAGTATATTTGGACAGTTCTTCTGAGAGTGTAGAACATCTTCGCTCTATGTGTAGTTGAATTAGAGTGGTGTTTTGGGATGGCCTGTGCTCTCTATATTGCCATATCCTTCTCCGATCCAAGAGAATTCAACACAAGCATATTGGTGCCTTGGAATGGAACCTTTTCATGCATGGTTCCTTAGGCATCACCTGATACTTCCATTTAGAGCAGGAGCACAATACAAAGAATAAGTGGTATGGCAGCTCTCCCCTTTGACTTTCGCTAGCCAGCTGGGGTTTTTGGATCTCGGGTACAACTTCAAGATCAATATGCTGATACTCATCTTTATATGAAAGTTTCTTCTCAAGCTGACATCTTCTATTTTAAGCAGTGTTTAGCGGATATAGAATTCTTGATATCTCTTGCAAATTTTGTGATATTCAGCACATTTGGAGGATGGTATTGTGGCTTACTTGGATACTGCTTGGTACATCCTCAAACAAGTAAGGACTGTGAGGAGGAAGACTGATGAGGCTGTAGTGGCTTGATTACCAACAGTTAATCTGCATTATTCTCAATTCCGGTCTTCCTCAGCACAGTCCTTCATTTACAATCCTACACATAGAGCTTGAGAAACAAATGCAGATATTGAGAAGGGAGTGATGTAGAGTAATGGGCTCAATTGGCAGTCGGAAGATGGACAGAAAAGTCATTATGGGTAAAATAGGTTGGTACGGGTAGTAGACAGTGTCTCACAGGAGTTGAGGCCTCAACTATGTAAGGACTGCGACAATGAAGACTTGCTCTCAGAGCAATGAAGGTTACCTGTAATTAAACCTTTTTATTAATAATAACTAAGGGAAATAGAAGCACTGGGAATGACAATGGTTTTGCCTTTTGCAGGTGTTCATTGCTTTTTACATTTGTAGGCATACAAACCAAGCAATCTACGCAACTTCAGCATAAGTATCTTCCCCCTCCTACCACCACCCTTCTAAAACTGTACATATTCCTGCAAACTCACCACAAATCTACCTAATAGAACACCCAGGCATGACTTCCACGACGCCAACTCTAAAATCATATAGCAAACACACCTCCTTCAAGAACTTAATCACAGCACGCTCAAAGTCCAGCACTGCACCACAGTCACACAAAACAACCCATACATACTCCAGAATACCCACCAACCTATAGCACCTAAAAGCAAACCAAACACACAGTGACCGATGTTTCTGAACAGAAGCTACCGAAAGAACTGCAAAACACAACCTTGCGCTCTGCCTCCACTCCCACTAACAAGCCCTTCCCATCTTTCTTTTCAGATCTACCAGTGCCCCTGCAGACCATGACAGGGGAGAACGACTGGGACAAAGGAGAACGACTGGGACAAAGGAGAGAACGACTGTGACAAAGGAGAACGACTGGGACAAAAGAGAGACTGGGAAAAAGGGAAAGGACAACAAAGCAGAAGGATGGTGATGGACTAGGAAAAAGAACTATGATTATAGGGACTATGATGCAGTATGATTGGATGAAAGAGTATGATGAGAAACTATGAATGTATGAGTGACAGATGAAGGCTCAGGACAAGGGAAAAGACCCAGGACAAGAGAAAAGGGAGGAAGGACTAGGACAAAAGAAATGGATGAGGTGAAGAAAAAGGTCTGACAAAAGAATCACAGTGAAGAATAGGGCTGTAACAAAGGACAATGACAAAGGAGGATGACTACGATAAAGGGGAAAGACTATGAAGTATCATGATGCACCATGATGAAGGAAAAGTACTATGACAATGGAATATGATAAAGACTGCAACAAAGAAGGAGGCCATGGACTGAAAAGATTGATGAAGGAAAGGGAAAATGACAAAGAAGGACTATGGCGAAGAACTCAGTCTATTGTGAAGGATTGTGTTAAAGGACTATGTATAAGGAGTAGGACTCTTGTAAAGGACTCTGGAGATCATGGACTGTGACGAAAGAGTAGGCCAAGGATGAAGAACGATGAGGACTAAGGGCTATAATGAAGGAGGCCTGTGATACACAATGTCCAAGGAGAAGGATGAAGGACAGGGATAAAAGAAAATAACTGCAATAAAGGAAAAAGATTCTGGCAAAGTAACAGTCTGATGAAGGAAAAAGAGCCAAGACCAAGGGAAAAGGCCCAAGACTAAGGGAAAAGGATGAAGGACTAGGGCAAAGGTGAAGGACTATGAGGGAAATGTATTATGACGAAGGAGACTGACTGTAACAAAGGAGAAGCACTAGGGATGAAGCAGAAGGAATGAAATAAAGGACTAAAAGGAAGGAGAAAGGCTAGGATCAAGGACTATGATGGAGAATGGCTATGATGAACTATGAAAGTGCTTCCTCTCATGGATTGCTCATCTCTGATAGACTCCCAAAGCAGTATGCAGATCTGGAGGAGTGAGAAGAGCAAGGGCACCACCTATACCAAAAAGCTCTGAAGGAGGTCTCTAAAAAAGAAAGTGTTCTGCCCCGAAAGGGAATCCAAGCAGTAATGTTAGGCAAAGGTGTGCAGCGAGGCCCATGTAGCAGCCTGACAAATGTCCAGGACAGGCTTGTCTCTGCAGAGCAGATGTGGCATGGTTACCAGTCATTTGGTCGAAAACCAAAGGATCGAATGCCATTTGATCGACAGTCAAATGGTCGGAAAAAATTGTCGATTTTTTTTTTTTAGGGGGGGGGTTCCCCCCCTGCCCCCCGTTTTCTTTATTAAAAATATTTTTTAACCAACCAAAACTAAACAAATATATATAAATAAATAAATAAAAAACCTTTCAAATGGTCATTCGAGCTTTTATTTTCGACCATTTGACTGGACACCATATGGCATAAAGTCCTCTGGTAGAATGAGATTAGATTAGATGGAAACGTTAAGGGTGATTTGGAATGCTGTGACACATGGCATAGGGGTACATAGTCTACCTGCATTAATTACATGTTTGTCAGTTCCAATCTATTTCACAACTGCAACAACTTCTCTATAGTAGCCTCCACCCATAGTGATCACAAGCATGTGTGCAGACTTCCTTCTTCCTCAAAAAATGGCTGTCCCTGGCGATCCCACTAATGTGATAATCAATACAGTGGCTAACTGCATAAGTGGAATCCAAACATAATCGCATTATTTAATAGTCAAATTTTAGACACAGTTTATACAATTGAATTCCCGGAATGTAATTGGCTATTCTCTCCCCTAAACATCAACACACCTTTTTACGGCAAAAACATGACATTGTACAAAACCATCCAACCAGTAGTAAAACCCATACTCATGCATTTGGCCCCTTGTTACAAACAAGAAAAAGAGGCAGGAGGCGAAATATTAGACACATACAGATGGGACAAGAGTCTTTACAAATGAAAGTTAAATTAATCAAGAGGATGCGTCAAAACTATAACAACCAGCGTAAAGAGCACGATTTTATACTAATTGACCTTTTCACAATTGACCTAATTTAGAAGGTCAATTAGGCCATATATGCAGTTGGAAATCCCCCGCAACCCCCCCACTAATTCCTAAAACCCCTGCAATCCCCCGCCCAATCCCCTTATATTATTTATAATCCAAAACCAACCCAATACATATATAAAATAACTAAAATAATATAAAGGTCAATTGTGCAGAAGGTCAATTAGGACCACTATAATTAGGTCAATTGTGCAAAAGGTCAATTGTGCAAGGTTCATTTGGGTGATACCAAGAGCACATTTGCCAAATGTTGCAGACCAATGTGTAAGTGACGTTGAAAATGTCAGCCCTCTGGCGACGTGCCTTATAAATTAATAAATAAAATGAATAAATAAATAGAAATGTTATCCGGCAAACAGGATGGATAATTTTGGCTGTTAATTTTAACAGTTTGGAGTGCCCGCTGGAGGCAGCGCAAATGAAACATTTTGAAATCTACTTTGATTGACCATTTTTTTTACCCTCTATATAAAAGCGATTCCATCCACTGGATACGATCCGAACACTACACTGATACAACGGGCCTTAGATTTCGACTATGAGGACATTATTACTTATTAAGAAAGCAAGCAAATCACGGGCCCCTGGGCCAAATGCTTATACAACCACATTTTAAAACAGTCCCCTGTATTTTGGGCTTCTATTTTGCTTACTCCATTTCTTAAAAGCACTACAGAGCGACTCCCGCTCGATGGAAAGCGTCCTATTGGTGCCTATTTTTTTTTTAAAAGGAAACGAGCCAATCCTCTTAATTATAGGCCTATCAAACTTCTAGATGCGGACATTAACATTTTGCGTTCTTCACTTTTGAAAGTCTGGTCATCAGACTGGTTTTCGGAAGCAAATTGGCACATCACTAAATGGGACAATTTTGAATCTACTTCAGCTAAAGGCATAAAAGGCTAATTCCTCTCCTATCTCCTTGGATTTTGTTGATTTCAGCTCAGCTTTCGATCTCGTGAACCGAAGTCGGTTGTGGAGAAAGCACTAAAGCTCTCACAATGAATGTGGCCTTCATCCTGGCCTAAGGGAGTATACTTGTATATTTGCACTCAAATTAATATTACATTGTAGTTGGATCTCAAGGGCAATCTTTCTGAGAGCATCCATGCCTATTTAACATTTACCACTGACATAGGCGATTACTTGGAGGCATCTTCTCCCCCTGGCTAAACAACCAGCGCCGTTTTTGGCTTGCGTATGCAGATGATGTCCTTTTACTGAACCAAACGCAAGTTGGACTGCAGCAGTTACTCAGAGCTTTGAATGATTAGGCCTCACTTAAGGACAATAATAAATCAATAATGAAGGTCATGGGACTATCGGCCTCTTAGATAACACTAGCTGGCACATTTTGCAGAAGTGCATTTCGCTCAAGTGTTTTTGAGCGACTGCTGTCTCGCTGTTGGACTGCTTCAGTTCTGTGTGCGCTTGGCAGTTGCTGTGGACGCCTGTGGAACTGTCAACAACGGACCCATGTGACTTTGCCAGTGAGATCCTGTATCCAATAGGACTGTGCGGTATGGACTTTTGAACCACAAGACATTTGTCTTTGAACTGCCAATTAGCTGCAACTGCTGAGTTTCAACTTCTTTTTTCCCTTTCTTTTTCTCTACCAGTCACTGACGTGCACTACCTCCCAGAATCCTACATAAGTTTAATGCACGCGCATTTGCGCGCGCGCATTTCGCAGAAGTGCATTTCACTCAAGTGTTTTTGAGCGACTGCTGTCTCGCTGTCTAGCGGGAGTAGCTTGAGGGGTGAGGTCTCTTAATAACTGTGTTTATATCTGTTTATTTATTTTATGTGCTTGTGTTATTGTTATTTTAGTTTATCTTAGTATTTTGTTTGTACAAATCCAACGTTCCCCTCACGAAAATAGAAGATAAACAGCAGCCGTGCTTATATATTATTTGATATTATTATTGAAATTATAATTTGTTCTTTTATTTAATTGAGAAATGTCATTTATGCTGAAAACAGGAATGCCAGCGATAAATATAACATTATTTAAAGATGGGGCAGAAGTGACCTAATCCCGTGGTCCCCGCCACGGCTACTTCCTCAAAACAACAAAAGAAAAACCCAGTGAATCGCACAAGTGATAGAAAAATGGCGAATAAAGCTAGAAACCTTTTAGTCACCAAAGGATGTGATATTCGACAATACTACAATCCAGGGGCTGTCATTGGTGCTAAGGGAAACAAACAGCTCCCAAACAAAGCTATTATTGGTAAACTTGCTAACCTTTACGAATTAAACACTCGACTTGACCTGGAAGTAGCCGCCATTAAAAACAACGCACAAACAACTGAGTGCATAAAAGGCGCAAGCATGATTTCTGACACTACAATGGAAAAGGAAAGTAAACGCTGTGAGAATGATATTCCAGGTCTAGGCAATAAACTTGACACAATTGCTGAGAGCCTGCCTAAAACATGTACTGTCGAGGCTCAACAGATTAAGGGAAGCATATCATAATACACGTATAACTGGTCAAGTAGACGAGGATGCCCTTAACTTTATGGATTTATCTGGAATGTCTTCTAGTGAGGAGGAAGTGGTCTTTGTACATTCTAACACAGGTGACCTCATACAGATTGATGATTTATCGCCAGTCAGGATGCAAAACTCAAGCTATCAGGTTCCACTAGCGGTGACAAACGAGGTCTGTGAACCTCAAAATCAGACAAACAAGCACTCCCAGGTATCTCCTAATACATCTGTAGTTTCTGATAAAGATGCCTCCAAGTCCATCATAATTTGCCCTGCCCACTCCGAGACAGGTAAAGAAACCATGGGAAGGACACGCCTCTGTGGGATTTAATAATAACCATCTGGAGGAAAGTGTTGTACAGGGAAATATGAGTCAACCATTCTGGCAATGAACTCAGCCTTATTATCCCTGGCCAAATTATATGAAGCCATGGATCAAAAAATTAACTATAGTGTTGACCAAATTAATAAACAAATCTAATGAAAGAGATGGTGTGTCCTCTTCCAGACACTAAATTTAGGAGGGAATCCCATCGATACCACCTAGGTGGAAGCTCTACCTTAAAATGGGTAGTGAAAACTTTAAGTAAACAGGAGATAGATAGCTACTATTCAACAGTTATCAACATTAAACACATAACTGTTTTAGAAATAATCAATTCCTAATTTATTAAATCGTAAAAAATACAAGTTATAAAAACTTCAACATTTATAAAACACTGTATAAAAATACAAATTCTAAATAGTGATAGACACTGCCTTTTCAACTTGGCTTCGATCCTAATTGATCAGGGATCAATATAATTAGAGAGGTTCAAATTAGCTTCTCTTCAACACACACATCAATTAATTGACATATAATTGTTCTAAATGGAAAAAACATCAACCATTTTCATATGCTCGACATGTTTCAGTCCTCTGTAAGTCATTAAAGGGCCCTTCGTCAGGAGTAGTGTCAATGGTAATTCTATTAAAATATAGTTACAAGATCTACTCTAAATGTAAATAACTGTAGAGCTTCTACAGTTTCTTGTAAAACAGTGTAGCTGTAGTTTTCTTCGTACAGTAACCGTTGTAACTGTTGAAAAACAACAAAGAGAGAGGACATCAGCTATAAATGCTAAGTAAAATCTCTAGCAGACATTCATCAGTCTGGAACAGGCCTAATGGTCATCATACCTGGTCTGTTCTGTGGAGAATATTAGAGAAGGAGCCTTGAATGTAGCAAGAAAAATCTTCTCTTAGGTAGAAAATCCCTCTATGTGTAGAGATCGTTCACCTGTAAAGCAAATTTTATGCTAATCAGATCCTGAGTGTTTTAGACCCCGGTGGGGCCGACTTAAGGGGTACACGTGCTCGTTTATCCTAAATTCCAAATACTTAAAGTAGTTAAAAAATATATAGAGAAAGAAATTAAATTTCATCTATATGTAGCACGAGGTATAAAGGATGTAAATACCTTGAGCCGGTGATGGAGTTCTCAAGATTCCTTAGTTGTTGCTGAATTAATTAGTGGTCAAGGACTTCATGGCGTCTATCTCGCACGTTGGTAGGAAAGGAGGTAGATAAATAGTAAGTGGCTTGTCCTACGTTATTATAAAAAGGTTTGTTGTTGTATCTGTTATATAAAAGCATAGAAGTAGTTTTACCTACACGTAGTACTTCACTCTATTAGTGAGCGATGGTAGCTGTGTCAGCGAGAGGAAATGCTCCTTAACTTCTGAACATTCAGTCTGCTTCCATTCTAAATATAAACAGAACAAGCAGAGACTATTATTTTTCTGCTTCTAGTTGCATCAGTCGCTCGACCTAGAGAATGTTTACAACTTCATCCTTAACCTTAAGGTAGCGTTTCGTTAAGTCTTAAGGGAATTTTTACCTCTAACGTTGCTGTCTGTTGGACTAGATCCGTTGGTGGGGACGCTACTAGTTCTCCGTGTTTCAGTTTGCTATCGAGTGCTTAATGAATCGCGGTCACCATCTTGAGTGGACTATTTATAGGTGTCCCAGTCCTATTTTAGTGTCTATCTTAGCTGAAAGTTCTTTTATAACCGAAGGGAATACGAGGAGTTCTAAGTCGCCACCAAAAGTATTATAACAGCTAAAACTCACGCGTAATTAAAAAATCTAAGTCTGGATGACTGAAAGGTCAACGCCTTTAATATGGGGTTAACTACGAACGATTGCTATATTCATACGTAACCCATTTCAGCTTGTTAATAGTAGCTACATCTGGGTTTTAAATTCCAGTGACAGAGGGCTTGGATAGAGAAATTCTAATTGGGACTAGATTTTATGCCATTCGACAGCCTCATTGAGCCCGAGTTGATCACTTTTTGTAAGAAAGATTAATCTCTGTTCTTTTTCAATTAGAGTTTTTTTCTTTTTCGTAGTGTCTGTGCCGGTCATGGTAAATAGAACAGTCCATGTGAAGTCTTATGTCCCATATAAACAGATCCACAGACGCTGGCCCCCCTATACGACCGCCTGTTCCACATCACACCTTGCATACCGTCCTACGCGTTGCATAATCTGAGCTCCCTCCCACCTTTCTCCTTGAGCTGCTGAGACGGCGCCGGCCCCCCCTCACTCCACTTGAATTCCAACATCGTCAAGATGACCAAGGGGACCGGTAAGAAACAGAGCTCCATCAATATGTTTGCGAAGACACCGGTGAGATCGCCAGGGGAGGCCACCGATCTTCCGCCACAGCTCCGGAGTCCCAAAATATGATGGATTTTATCCGTGAAGGCTTCACGCACTCCACTCAAATTTAGATGACACTAACGGCACTATATCCTCCATTAAGGCCCACATTGAGAGGACAGATAGCCGGGTGGCGGAGGTTGAGGCAAGGGTGGGCTCCACTGAGGATGCACTGGGTACCCTGCGTTCTAAGGTCGCCGCTCTCTCCAACCGAGTTCTTGAGGTGGAAAAGAAGAACGAGGACTCGGAATCTCGATCAAGACGCAACAACCTCCGCATTATCAGCGTTCCCGAGAATGATGTTCATGAATCAATGGAGGACTTTGTTGAACACACATTATTGACGCTCCTTGACTCACCCAAGCTCTCCCTGCAATTCACTATAGAGCGTGCACACCGAGCCCTGACGGCTAAGCCCAAGCCCGGTGCTCCTCCCTGGCCCATCATAGCCCGCGTGCTGAATTTTCGAGACTGCGATGCCCTCCTCAGTGCCGCGAGACTCAAGGAAGAACTCCTGCTGGGTGGGGCAAGGATTCATCTCTATCCGGACTTTTCAATGGATGTCCAACGTGAACGCAAGACTTTACTAGCGGTGAAGCGCAAGCTTCGGGACCACTCAATCAAATACTCCATGCTCTACCCCGCCAAGCTTCGCATAGAACACGCCAACCAGGTGTTCTTCTTCACGATCCCGGAGGAGGCCTCCAAGTTCATGGAAGAACATTTCCCGGGCTGACCCCCCCCCCTAATCATGTTTCTGCAATCATCCTTCAGTCCCGTTGGGGAGGGCCCAGGCCCGGGCAACTTCCCATATCAGGGCCACACTGGTTTACTACTCTATAAATTGCTCAGTTTGTTTTATCTTTACAAATATGTGCCACATCAACATGTGCAAAAACTCCGCCCAAGTTACGTGTGTATTCCCACTGTTGGCACTTTTTGTTTTACTTAGATCTGCCGTGACCCGGAGTGGCGCGGCCAGTCCGGCCTGCAGGCCCCCAGGCGCTGATGCCACTGGTTTGGTTTTGGTTGAGGGGTTTTGGGATTGCCATTCCTCTGATTGGGGGGGGGGGTGGGGGTGGGACATGTTGGGGGTTATGTTACCAAAAGCTTGGCGTCGGCAGCGAAGGCGGATCGCAGAGCGATATTCAGTGACTGGTGTCACAGGGCTGCTAAACTGTCCCATTGTTTATTGACATTTTTTCTGATACAGACGCCACTGCATCAATGACTGGGAGTGATCTCACCTTCATGAGTTGGAATGTACGGGGATTGGGCAATTATAAAAAGATGAGGCAACTCCAGCTGCAGGCTGAGCGTCATGGATCCAAGATTCTTTTTTTCACAGGAGACACATGCCCGCACTGAACAGTGTATGAGATTTGCTAAAACATGGGGTCCCCATAGATTCTTTACCAATTTCTCGACCCAAAGCCGCAGGGTCATGACTCTCATCCATAGGAGTCTCAAGTTCACTCTTATCTCTTCACAAATAGACCCTTAAGGCAGATATGTACTGCTTCATGCCACACTTCAAAACAAGGAGGTTGTCCTGCTGAACATTTATGATCCTAATATAGATGACCCGGATTTTTATGTACATGTCACGTCCCTCCTCGATGGCTTCCCCCTCGTCCCCATCCTTGGGGGGGTGATTTCAACACAATCTTTGATGTAGTCCTTGATAGATCTGGGTCCAAGCCCCGCCAATTTACCAGGGCAGCCTATGCTGCATTATCATCCCTGCCCCGTCTCGCCATGGTTGATGCGTGGAGACTCCTCCATCCGGATGCCCGAGCTTATTCCTTCTACTCCTCAGTGCACGATTCCTATTCCCGTATAGATAGATGGGTGATCTCCAATGAGTTGGTTAAGAATGTTATACAACTAGTGATCCTCCCCAGAACCCTATCTGACCACTCTCCTGTAACCATCACCATAGGTTGGGGCCCGGATCCTGGTCGTACTCGACATTGGAGGTTGAAGCCCCACTCCCTCCTGGACCCGGAGTTTGGCTCCGAGCTTGAGGTGTCCATTGAGGAGTTCTTCGAGACGAACGCAGGCTCGGTAGCATCGCAGGCCACTCTATGGGAGTCCTTTAAGGTTTATATTAGAGGCATAGCGCTGTCAAAGGAAAATGGTGTCCTCAAGTCAATCCGGAGAGATCTTGCCGAGAGCGAATCCAAGTTATCGACCCTTGAGGCTAAGTGCTCACTTCACTCTACCCCGGGGACCCTGGCGGATGTCGGGGTGGAGCTGGATGCATTCCGACCCCTGGCGGACCGTGAACAAAAATATTTAGACAACCCTGGCGTGGTGAGGAGATATGGGGAGGGTGAGCACCCTGGCTGATTTTTGGCGAGACTTATCAGTCACAAGTTGGGGTCCCCACATATCCTTGGGATGAAAGGCCCGACGGCTCTATGGCTGTTACCTCACAGGACATCAACAGGGAATTTTTTACATTCTACGAAACCTTGTATTACAACTCAGATGAGATCTCAGTGACGGAGATCAACTCCTTTCTTGATACCCTTCCTCTATCGGTCCTTTCTCCGGAGACCGCGGGATCCCTTGATTCCCCACTTACCCTTGAAGAGCTCTCTGATGCTGTGGACTCCTTATCCTCGGGGAGGGCCCCTGGCTCAGACGGCATCCCAATTGAATTTTATAAACGCTATAAAACACTACTACTCCCGCACCTAATGGCTCTTTGGGAGGAATCGGTCTCGGCCGGTGTATTTCCCCCTTCACTCCGAGAAGCCACAATAACGGTACTGCTTAAACCAGGTAAATCTCCCTCGCAGTGCGGTTCATACCGTCCACTTTCACTTATAAACTGTGATGTAAAAATATATGCAAAGGTACTGGCGCTCCGGCTGGCTCCCTTTTTACCATCCATCATCCACCCAGATCAGGCGGGCTTCATCCCAGGTCGCTCTACCTCTCTGAATCTAAGGCGTCTCTTTAATATAATCAACAGAATAGACCCCGAGACGTATGCGGTGGCCGCCACGCTTGATATGCAAAAAGCGTTTGATTCGGTCTCCTGGAGGTATTTGTGGCGGGTTCTTGAGTGCTGTAAATTTGGTCCCTCCTTTCTCTCCTGGGTTAGATTGCTTTATTCGGATCCTGTAGCTAGGGTCCGTACTGAATACCGATGCTACCCCCTCTTTGAGATCGCCAGGGGGACGAGACAGGGATGCCCCTTCTCTCCCCTGATCTTCGCTATAGCAATAGAGCCCTTCACCGATATGCTCCGCCAATCCCATGCACATAGAGGGCTCCGGACTGCAGGCCAGGCTGACATAGTATCCCTGTATGCTGATGATGCATTGCTATTCATACGCTCCCACCTCCAACTTACCCCGAATACAGGAGGACATCATCCATTTTGGCCGTATTTCGGCACTCAAGGTGAACTGCTCGAAATCCACACTCTTCCCACTCACGGAGGGCACCCCCCCCCCTGATACCCAGGGGTTCACATGGGCTCTAAAATTACCTAACTGGGGATAGAGGTAACGCATCATGCGTTGACCTTCGAGGAGAACTATCAGAAGTATCTTACACACCTGTCGTCTAAAGTACTAGCCTGGGACAAACTCCCGATATCCCTCGCAGGCAGAATAGGCCTACTGAAAATAGTAGTGTTACCTCAACTACTTTACAGGTTCACCAACATCCCTTTATGGGCAGGTGCGGGTTTCTTCCGTGGACTGACCCACACTATCAATTCCTTTCTATGGCACTCGGGTGCGCTCCGTCTTAAACTTGATACCTTGTCTACCCCTATGACTTACGGGGGCTTTGGCGCCCCTGACTTTCTTAAATACTGGCTGGTATCCCAAATCCAATATGCATCCTACTGGTTTAACACAACGGACCCCCCCCCCACATGTTAGACTTGAGAAACTAACAGTTAATGACTGTGATATTCTCTCCCTGGTGATACAAGCCGCCCCCCTGGCGCTGGGCTCACAGAGCCCGGTCGCCTGTACATCCTTGGCATTGACAAAAACATGGAGGCTGACCGGTACCGCTTACGCTTTCCATGGCAACCTTCCTCTCTGGAACTTTCTTCCGGGGGTCCCATGCGTGCCAACATCCATGGTCCGACGCTGGGCCGAAGCAGGATACGAGCTACTACGTGACGTCTTTGATCAGGGTATATTTGTTGAATGGCCTGACCTCCCGATGTCCTTAAGGAGAGGCCAGTGCGCATGCTTCAATATTCGTCTCTTCGTAAGACCCTTAAACGTAACTACCAGATGTTCCTGGCATTACCACCAGACGACCCTGCCATCGATGAACTGACCACCTCCTCGCCCACCAGAGGTAAAATATCTGGACTATACACTATGCTGCAGTCCAGATCTATTCCGAAATTCGCTAAACTGAGGCTGGCATGGGAGGCTGACCTTGGGGCTGAGGTATCAGATGAACGCTGGGCACATATGTGTGAGCGCATACACCGGGTGTCCTTCAACTCCCGTTTCAAACTGATTCAGTTTAAGGTACTGCATAGGTTCCACTACACCCCGGACAGATTGCACCGCATGTCCAGTGACCACTCTTCTAGCTGCCCTAGATGCGGTCAGGATACTGCCGATTACATACACATGATTTGGTCCAGTCCCCGTCTCTCACAGTTCTGGGATGCAGTGTGCTCGACAGTATCGGCTATGCTCGACCACCCCATCAATCCCTCCCCAGCGGGATGCCTCTTCCATGACTTTTCAGGCCTTTCCCGGAATTCCAAGAAACTAGCCGGCCTCTGCATGCTTCTCGCAGTACGATCCATCCTACTTTGCTGGCTCCGCCCCACACCTCCCACCCACGCCCAATGGCTAAGAGCGGTCACGTGGGCTTCGGACTCTGAGGAAACTTGGTCTTATCTGCAGCCTGCTCACTCTAGGCCCAGAAATATCTGGCTCAAATTCCGATCATATATGTCTGACCTGAATATGACACCGGATGCAGCTTCCCCACATGCTCCCCCCTGCCAGCTCGGGTCCCCACCCTTACCATAGCTCTCTTATACCTAGCCCATGTCATAGTAATACTCAATGGTCATAATTGTATGTGAAGCAACCTTTGTATGCCTAAATTGTGTACATCTGTATTCGTATTATACTTTCCTGCTGTTGTTCGCATGTGTTATGCTGCCACGCTGAATAAATAAAAGTTTTAAAAAAAGAAAAAGATTGCCTCCAAATCGACGGCTGAAATATGGGGCGTGCTAAATGAGGCAACTTATAAAGACCAAAATTCGGTCCAAATAAACCCTATTTCGGCTGAAGCCTGGTGTGCTTACTTCTTGCAAATATATCAATCTCCTCTGAGTGACAGCCAAATTGCCATTGAAAGAGAAAGTAAAAACTGGAATCATCTAATAACATTTGAACAGAATGATATACTGCTGTACATAGCAAAGCTTAGCAGGTCGAGGGCTGCTGGTCCCGATGGCCTTAGCAATAAAATGCTCAAGGACAACCCGGAAATATGGTCAAGCATTCTCGAGCAAATAATTAATTAAGTGATGCGATCTGGGGTGGTGCCCTCTTCATGGAGGAAGTCCATACTTATCCCGCTATATAAAAAAGGCAATAGATTAGGCCTCTTATAGGCCTATTGCCCTCCTTGATTGCCCGGGAATTTTTTTCGCACGTTTAGTGCTCCGTGAATTTAACAGGTGGCTTGACAATAAGGGACCAAGAGATCCATGGCAAACTGGTTTTCTAAAAGGCTTAGGTATAGGGATCAATTTGTTATGTTTAAACGTGATTATTGCCAAGCAAGCCAAGCTAAAACTACCTTTGTATGTGGCCTTTGTGGATTTTAAAACCGCCTTTGATGCGGTTCCACGGGAACTTTCTAATCATGAAGTTGATGAAAAACAACTGCCCTTGGAACATCCTCAAATGGATTATCGATCTAAACACTCAGACCTCAATACAAGTCAGATTGTCTAACGATGGGAGTCTATCTGACCCGATTTACAGCCCTAGGGGTCTGAAGCAAGGATGTATTCTTGCGTCATCTATTTTCAACTTTTTCATCCTTGACTTTGGTAAGGATCTTGAGAATATTGTGACCGATTCCCCTAGGCTAGGCTTGTTTGAGGTGAAATGGTTGTTATATGCTGAGGACCTCCTGTTGCTATCCAAAACACCTATGGGCCTCAGAAACATGCTTGGTGCCTTGGAGAATTATGCAATACATAATAAAATGACCATCAATACCAAGAAAGCCCAGGTGATACAATTCGTTAATTGTAAACAAAGAAGCAAA
Source organism: Ambystoma mexicanum (assembly GCF_040938575.1). Classification (NCBI taxonomy): domain Eukaryota; kingdom Metazoa; phylum Chordata; class Amphibia; order Caudata; family Ambystomatidae; genus Ambystoma; species Ambystoma mexicanum. The sequence goes on along the minus strand of NC_090929.1, from coordinate 383,764,185 downwards.
AAGTTGGGATGGAAGTTGTATGGAGAGGAAGTAGAAGCAGTAACCGAGTATATATACCTGGGCATAAACATCAGCAACAATCCCAACGACTCTCCCTATGATTCCAGTCTAAACTCCAAGTGGAAGAACCCGATATCTCAGTCAAAAATCATCAGTGCTAAGTATTGCAAATTCACCACTGCTCCCCTACTAGTTTACTACAAACAAAAAGCTCTGCCAATCTTGTTATATGGTGCTGAAACCAAAGCAATTCAAACCAATACGTTTTGGAACATGAAGGAAGGGATGTATTGGAGAACACTTATACTTGCCCCCATCTGTACCCATAGCCCTGATAAGGCATGAATTGGGTTTAACATCTATATATGCTGTTTATAAATGGAAAACATGTATGCTTTATAGGAAATGTGTCCTGGAGGAACATAGGAATGGTCTTGTTGTACAACTAGCTCATTATATACAAACATCCAAGGATGCCTATATCCTCCAATGGAAACTACAGGTGCAGAGGTTCTTGCAAGATGAAGAGATAACAGAAAATCTACTTATTCAAAATCTTGACAAAGCCATATGTAAAATGTGGGAGACCGATTGGATAGCAAACGGAGAACTGTGCTGTAAGTACAAAAACTTCAATCAAAACCCCTTTGGCCTTAAAGCTTATGGTAATACAGAGGCGTATCTTCTGAAATCCCCTAGTGTGATGCACCGTGCTGGACTTTTGCACCCGAGATTGAATCTATGGCATACAAGAGCTGTAACAGCAAAATGGGTCATGGATATAACGGTGAATAATATCTGTCGGTTTTGTAATGCTGAAGTTGAATCCCTTGAGCATATTATCACGAAATGCGACATGTTAAAGGGCCTGAGAACTAAGCACTTCAAAACTTTATTTGAACACATGGGGGCAGAAGATCTTTGGAAATATATATTCCATGTGTATTCTAAATCAGTTGGGTATGCATCAACCAATTTCTTGAATGAACTAAAACTTGATAGAGATGGTATAGATGAAAAAAGGGGAACATTCTCATAGTGATAAAACAGCTAAAGCAGGCATAAAGCTGGCCCAAGATTTGAGTTTCATCTCTGTCGTGATAAATTGGAAAAGTCTGAAAGAGGTTGTGTTTCATTCGCTTTATACCTGTGTTTTTTTGTTCTGTTTTCTTATTTATGTATATGATGTAGATGATGACTGTTTATACTGAGTGCTGACTGGATTTAAATGATAAATGTAAAAATGTATTTTAATTTTGTATAATGCAGGTTGAGTTTCTCAACCATACCAATAAAAAAATAAAATAAACACTGGCTGCCATAGAACAATTGATACAATTTTGCTAGAAATAACGGACCACTTTATATACCTTGGTATACCAATGTTAAATTGTTTGAATAAAAACGGCTTTAACCCTTTACTTGCAAGCTAAAATCGAATCTATTAAGCCCACAATTAAAAACCAGCATGCTAAATATGGAAGATTCTCAATTCTGTGGCATGATTTGAATGAAGGAACAAGTTACTTACCCTTACCTGTAACTCCTGTTCTCCAGCATGGGCCTGGCATGGATTCACATGTTCATAAATATTCCCTGTGGTCAGGCTGGGAATCCTCTGTAAAAAGAGAAAAGCAGTTTTGCTTTGGCCTGAAAACTGCATTTCTACTCTATAACCAGTCACTGTCTTTTGGGTCATACTGCCCCCTCCCTAAGCTCCACTCCTGGTGGCCATCTTCAGATTTGGTAGAGCACGTGAGAAGTGGCGGTATGAACCAAGAAGAGCCAAGAGGAGAAGGAGGGATGGTTTGCATGGGAGGATAGCTCAGCGGCAAAATACTTGCCTTGGAAGAAAGACGACACGGAGCAATACAGGTTCGATCCCCGGGTCCGTGCTTAGAAACCTTTGGCTATTAAGCGCGTTATAAATAACCCATCATATCATGTACATATATGCCAGACCAATGCTGGAGAACAGGAGTTAGAGGTAAGTAACTTGTTCCTTCTTCAGCATGGGGTATGGCATGGATTTACATGTTAATGAATATGATTAAACAGCAAAGGAGGTGGCAAGGCTCAAAAGAAGCAATACACTTACCCCTGGAACAGACTCACCTCAAGCAAACAGGTTGCGTAGCACCGCTTGGCCGACCCAGGACTCCTCCCTGGAATCCCTGTTTACGAGATTCTACTGTGTAAAGTTGTGCGTGCACCTTCACGTAGCCGCACTGCAGATATCGAGCAGGGCCACACCAGAGAGAAACGTTGTAGTTGCTATGTGGGCTCTGGTGGAATGGGCTCTCGGCCGGCCTGGAAGAGGATAAGAACTTCAGAGGGGCCTGACGCAATGGTTCGAATGGAGGCCCCATGAGTTTAGTCAAAACAACGTTGGGCTCCCAAACTGGATCAGGCACCTTCACTGGCGGAAAAGTCCTTAAGTGGCCCTTAAGGAACTCCTTGATGAGCTTGTGTAATCACAGGGAGGTCCTGCCCGGGGTCCGGGTATACTGGCAAATGGCCGCCAGTTGCACCTTGATGGAGGCATGAGCCAGCCCAACTTTGGCCAGCAAAAGTCCTGCACCACACTGTGAAGCGTTTCCATTTGTGGCCATGGTACGAAAGAGTAGAGTAAGTTCTGGCCTTGGCCAGGATCATCTTGCATTCCAGCGGCAGGGAATAAGGGCCAAACTCTAGGGGATTGCAGGAGCCAAGCCACAAGGCTCAACAACGCTGGCTCGTGGTGCAGTATCATTCCATCTTCTCTGGAGAGAAGGTGGGGAAGAGGAGGCGGCCGGATGGACAGAGCCACTCACTGGCGTAACAGGGGCCCCCGCAGCCCCCGCCGTGTGGGGGGCCCAGCAACCATATGTTCTGGGAGAGGGCCCCACTGTGAGTAAAAAAAAAAAAAACATTTATTTTTGGATTGTATTTTACATTTTTTTTTATCCACTCTGCATTTATAAAGAAATTATTTCTGTAACAGAAATAATTTCTTTATGACGGCACAATTAATACAAAAAGAAACTTTTTGAAGTGCAGGGGCTACCCCGACCCGATGACATGAAGACCCTAGGCTGGAGGTCTCCATGTCATGCGGTGGGGGAAGCCCTAGGACTTCAAAAATAATTAGTTTATTTTTGAAGTCATTTTGCTTTCATAAAGAAATAATTTCCGTTATGGTTCAGTCATGTCAGAGTGACTTCAAAATGAAACAATTTATTTTTGAAGTATTATGGCTCCCCTCAACCCCATGACGTGGGCGTGTGTGAGTGTATGGTGAAAGGGTGCACACAAATGTATGGGTGGATGGGTATGCGTGTGTGCGCGTACAGTCAAAGGATGCACACTTAAGTGTATGGTGGCTGCCTGGATGTGCCTGTATGGTGAAAGTGTCCACACTTAAATGTATAGGTGGCTGTCTGCTTGAGAGTATGGTGAAACGGTGCACACAAATGTATAGGTGGCTGTCTGCTAGAGAGTATGGTGAAACGGTGCACACAAATGTATGGGTGGCTGGGTGTGCATGTATGGTGAAAGGTTGGACACGTGTGTGTGTGTGTGTGTGTGTCTTTATGGTGAAAGGTTGGACACTTAAATGTACGGGTGGCTGCCTGGGTGTGCTTGTATGGTGAAAGGGTGCACACATAAATATATGGATGGCTGGGTGAGCGTGTGTATATATGGTGAATGGTGTGTGTGCTTGTGTTCAGGGGCGCAACAAAACCTACATTTCAGGGGGGCTAACCCTTCAAATCTTGGGAGAGGCGCTAACTTCACATGTGGTGGGGAAGAGCAAACTTATTTGTGTGGGGGGCATCTAACTTCTTTACACATTTTAATGAGACTATTCTAGTCCAGCTTCAATGTTACAAGCAGTTAACTCTCTCCTTTAAGTCTGAAAGCACCCACTTATGGACTGCTGCGAGAATGACTGGTCTCCTGTTCCCTCTATACCCTTCCAATCACTCCCCTGGCATGCAAGTACTAAACCCACATCACAATTTCAATTGATTAAATATGTGGCATTTGAATGCAGGTACTAACAGTGAAATGCTGTACATTAGTAATTGCTGGGCCGGGCCCTTGTTAACAGTGAAACCCAGGCGCCATTTAACATATGTGTCCTTTTCTGTACGGCAACTGCTCAGTAGGTCAAGTCAACATAGCCCACAATTTCAGGGATGGGGGGGCGAGTGCTGAAGCCCAGTCAGCTCAATGGTGTTGCACCACTACTAATCAAGTAATGCCTTGATTACTTATTGGTAATCTTAATTACTCCTAGCCCTATTCTTCCTCATCCCAGTACTTGTGTATGAGGCAGTACTTGTGTATGATGCACTATGCCTCATACACAAGTAATGGGATGAGGTAGAGGTACATGAAGGTAATGCATGATTTAGCTACCTGTAATCTTCATTATTCCTAGTCCCACTCTTACTCATCCCAGTACTTCCCAATGAGGCAAGGAGCCTCATACATAAGCACTGGGTGAAGGAAGAGGGACGTGGAGGTAATTCTGGGCCAATTAGCTGATTTTGGAGATTGGGGTAGGGTATGGGATGTAGAGGGGATGGGATTGTGCAATAAATCATAATGGTCGTCCATGTCCATGCTAAGCAGGCATGATATGTGGTATTAGTGGCTAGAGAGGCATTTTGGTGCAGCCAGTCTAGTCATTCCTCATTTTGGTATGACTTGTTTTAACTGGGCATTTCTGATGAAGCAGTCCTGCTAAGTGTAATTACCTGGCTAGACTGGCATTTGGGTTCTGCCAGTCTAGCAGTTTCTTACTGTGGTACTGTATATTTTTCTGGGCATCTGTGATAACATTATATGATATGATACGTCATATATAATGCACATGTACACAAGTGTTTTTAGGCATGACAAGACAAGGGAAGAAAAACAGAGGGAGGACAAGACAAATGATCTTACTAAGCCGTGCGTCATTCAGATCGTCTAAGTGCGAGAACGAGAAGTGCAAGGGGAAAGGGAGGGGGAAGTGCAAGGAAGAGGGGAGGGGAAAACAGGGCAGCAATGCTCTGAGTAAGTGCAGTCAGGGCAGCGCAGCTCTGGGAGAACAAGGGACTGTAGGGTTACAGTTACAGCCCCTAACTGCGTGGTAGGCCCGGAGGCAGTGCAAGGGTGACTGATCAAGAAAGAGCCTGGACTCAGTGAGACTGAGGGTAGCCAAGCATTCAGTCCATACAACAGACAGTTAGGTCAGCAAGGGAGGGAGAGAGAGAAAGCAGAGGAGAAGAAGAACATTTTGAGCTGCTTCCGTAACTTCAGGTGGTTCAGCTCAAGTTTGGGAGGGGCAGGGCGGCCATTCCAGAGGGAGGCACCTGCAGGGGAGAGGGATCTACCCCCCTCTCTGTTCCTGGAGTAGCATCTAACCCTTAGGGCTCGAGAAGGAAGGTATTTTGGAAGAGAGCATTGGATGTAGTGCAGATCGCAGCCCCAGAAAGCCTTGTGGACAATGCAAAGGGTCTTGAACTTGATCCTTGCAGCCACCAGGAGCCAGTGGAGAGATTTCATGGCTGGAGAGATGCTGTCCCTGGGCTTGAGGCCAAGGATAAGTCTCGCAGTCCTTTTCTGGATTAGTTGCAGAGGGTGGAGAGTAGAGGAAGGCACATTGAAGAATTGGCTGTTGCAGTAGTCCAGCCTAGAGGGAACCAGAGCTCTGGAGATAGTGAGTTTCTGGGGGAAAGTGAGAAAGGAAGAGTCCCTTTGAGGAGGTGCAGCTGGTAGTGAGACTTCTTGGTGACGTCCGAGATGTGAGGAGAGAAAGAGACCGTGGAGTTGAAGATGACACCAGGAATGAGCGAGAGAGGAGAGTAGGCTGAGGGGAGCCTGAAGGAAAGATGAGTGTCATCTGCATAACACTAAGTTAGAGGAGAAGGTAGAGATCAGGTGGGCCAAAGGGGCCAAGTAGAGGTTGAAAAACTAGGGTGAGAGGATAGAGCCCTGGAGAACGCCACAGGTAGAGAGAGGTGGCAGAGTGAAAGGGACCAAGTTGGACCTGCGAGGGGCTGTCCAAGAGGAAGGCGGTGAGCATGTTGAGGGAACAGGAGAGGTAGAGACCGCAACAGGATTGGCCAGCTCCTTTCAGATTTTAAAGAGCTTGGCCATGTTGTTAGAGGCTGCAGAGAAACAGGCTTGAATGTGTGCTCTCTTCTTTATGAGTCTTATTGCTTCAACTAGCATTTTGGTGCAACCAGTCTAGGTATGTCTTATTGTGGCCTTGCATTCTTTTATTGTAATGTTATTATGTGTCTACACTGGTCTACATTGTGCAGCCAGTTGGACATGTTTTCATTGTGCCATGGCATGTTTAATAGCAAAGCATTCATGTTCATGTGCACTGTTGGTGACTTGCATGTATTGGATTGGTGTTACCCTACACAACAATAGCAAACACTGTGGCTTTTTAGCCAATTCTTCTGAGAAAGTGTGCTGTATATTGCATAAAAACACATATTTATATCTTTCTCCTAATGGAGTGTGTGGCATACCCCTTCAGCAACACGTTTGTGCATATTGCGCAAGCGTGGTAATCCAGGCCGTCCCAGAGTGTTGCGCGACTCGTGATTTGTTGCTGAGTTGGGGGGGCCCTTCAGCTTGGCTTGCAGGGGGGCCCCCAGATCTTGTGTTACGCCAGTGGAGCCACTGACAGACAGAACAGGTCCAGGAACCAGATCTGCCGGGGCTACATTGGAGCAATGAGTATCATCCTGCTTCTGAGTATGTTGATTAGCCATAGCAGGAGCAGGATTGGAGGAAAGGCCTACACGGAGAGACCCTCGCGAAGAAACAAGAAGGCATCCCCCCAGGCTCCTCGGCTGGGGGAACACACTGTCGCACCTCTGGCAGTTGGCGTTGGCTGCCGTCGCGAAGATGTCAATTTGGGGTTGACCCCACTTGCTGAAAAAACTGGCTACTTGCGCCTGTTGCAGTTCCCATTCGTGGCAGGACCACAGCTCCCTGCTGAGCGAGTCTGCGATGGTGTTCTTGTTGCCCACCAGATGAAGGGGATGAGGAACATGTCCTGAAGAATGGCCCAGTGCTACTGGGTCTGGGCCTCCAGGGAAAGCGCTACAAAGTGCATCCTGCCCTGCTTCTGGATGTAGAACATGGTGGTGGGGTTGTCTGTGAAGATTTGCACCACCTTCCCCTGCAGCTGAGGTAGGAATGACTTGATGCCCAGAAGACTGCCCAGAGTTCCAGGACATTGATGTGGATGTTCTTGTTCTCTGGGAGCAAGAGGCACCTGGCGTGCCACTGTCCGGTGTGGCCCCCCCACCCTTCCAGGGAGGTGTCTGTAGTGACCGTGGCCTGGCAAGGCAATATCTGAAAAGGAGCTCCTTGCGCGAGATGTGGGCACATGCTGGAACTCTTGGTTGAGGGCGATCTTGTCCATCCAAGTGTCCGTGATCTGCAGCCACTGTGCATCCAGGAACTAATGGGTCTCATCTGGAGCCTTCAAAATGGGACGAGGTGGATGCAGGACGACATCATGCCCAACAGCAACTTGATGGCTTGCACTGGTGTGGTTTGGGCCAACAGTTGCTGCACCTTCCCCAGGATGGCCGTCACCCTCTACACTGCAGGGGAAGCAAGGCAGGCGACCATGTTGAGACAGGTGCCCAGGAAAAGAGTATTCTGCTATGGCTGCACACAGGACTTTGGATAGTTGATGGAAAATCCAAGCTCCGTCAGACGGTGTATGGTTTCCACAGTGTGTTGGTTTGCCAGCGTGTGAGAGCAGGATTGGATGAGCCAGTCATCCAAGTAAGGGTAGACGTGGTTGCCCTTGAGGTGTAGATGCGCTGCCACCAGAGCCAAGCACTTTGTTAACAACCTTAGTGTCGATTTCAGGCAGAAGGGAAGGGCTTTGAACTGATGGTGCCGCCCATGGACCACAAACCGCAGGAACTTCCGATGTTTTGGGTGAATGGGGACGTGAAAATAGGTTGTCCTCCAGGTCCACGGTCGCCAGGAAATCTCTGCCCTCCAGCTGGCCGAGCACGTGCTGCAACGTGACCATCCTAAACTTCTGGGATTTCAAGTACTTGTTGGGGCGCCTTAAGTCTAGGATTTGCTGCCACCTTCCATACCTGAAAGAATCTGGGAGGAGGGGGATGGCCTCTATTGTCCCTTTTCTTAACATGGCATGTACCGCCTGCCACAGATGGGCCATGTGTAGTACTCTACGTGCTACAGGTGGAATGTTGTGAGGGCGCATGTGTTGGGAATCCAAGGTGTGCCCTTGATTAAGAACATCCAGCACCCATTTGTCCGTAGCGATGGTCTTCCACTTGTCGATAAAGTTTGCTAGCTGGTCTACCACTTGGGTGCGGAAGTGGGGTCTGGTTCCACGGCTGGTTTAAGCCTGCTTGGGCATCTGTGTCCTGGACTGAGGGTGATGACGACGCTGTCCTCCGCTGCCGAAGGTTTGCGAGCGGCCTCTGTAGGCCTCCTGGGTAGAGGAGCAGGAGGGGTGATGGTATGGGGTGAACCTCTTGGAGCATCTGCTGGACTTCCCTCTAGCAGACCGAAAGGACGACCATCTCCTCTGCTGTAGTGTTCCCAGTGAGCAAGCCATCTCTGTATCCATCTTAATGGCCTGCAGTGTCTTGTCCACCACTTTGCCAAATAAACTGTCCCCCACAAAGGGCATGTCCACCACCTTGGACTGCATGTCTGCCCTGAAATTGGGGGCCTTCAGTCAGCCTTGGTGCCAGAGGGCAACCCCATTGCCCATCTAGCGAAAGCTGGAGTCCGCAAAATTCAAAGCCACTGTGATGGCATGGTCAGAGGACACCACGCCCTCCTGGAACAGGGCCAGGGCTTCGGAAGTCCAGGATTGACACAAGCTTATACCAGAACGCCCTGTCGTAGCAGGACAGGATGGCCAGGGCCTTGTCGGTGGAAGCTGTGGTGTTAATGATGCGCTTCCCCATCGCATCAAGCTTGTTCCCCTCCTGGTCCGGGGGCACCATAGACTAGGATGATGGGTTTAAGGAGCACTTCCTGGCGGTGGCAGACACCACAGAGTCTGGAAAAGGCTGCGATCTCAAGCACCTGGGGGCAGAGTCCGGGACCCTGTAATTCTTCTCCAGTCTATCTCTCTTGGAGGGAGTGGTGGTACTAGGCATCTTCATCAGGGCCAACCCCTCCTCCCAGAGATTTTCCAGCAAAGAGACAGACATGACGGTCTTCGGTGAGGATTCTCTGCATTGAAAAGGGAACCCTTTTGCCTTTTTCTCCTCTGGCACCAAATTGAAGAGAGCAGAGACCCTCAAAATCACGGCATTAAAAAGAGCCCCCCTTGTCTGTGGGCGACACAATGGAGGGCTCATCGGCACCCAGTGGCTCCCCATCAGCTGGTACATAGTCGTCTTACTCATCCGCATGCATTGCTGTAGTGTCTGTGTCAGAGTCAAAGGCCTCTGGGGCGGTGTCTGTTGCAGCATTGCCGGATGGCGTTTCATCGCAGAGGGGCTAGGCTGCCACTTTGGTCTGGTAGGGCTTGGTAGGCACCCTGGTCTTGGAGGACTCTGTCTAGGATGAGCCTTAGCTCGTGGCCTCAGAGGACAGCGGACCGGCCAAGGTACCGGTGCAGCTGGCAGCCTCTTATTTCAGATACCAAGGTGTGGAGGGTCGTCAGAATGTCTAGTGACATTTCCCTGGGTGTTGGCTGAGGTGCGACAGGAGCAAGTGGCAACGGCTCCAGACTAAAATGCCTTGGTGGGCCAAATGGTAGATCAGGCACCCCTTGCAGAGATCCCTCCTGGGTCATGGGGCCGAGGCTTCCTTCGTGGTCCGAATGGTAGCCTTCGGGCAAGTGGTCATTGGCATAGCTGGCATAGATGTGTGGGGATCTGCTCCGAGACCCCTTCAAACCAGTCGGGGACATACTCACCGGCCAGGGGAGAAAATCCTGAAAAGGAAGCAGCTCCCTCAACCTCCCTGCATCCTTTGAGAAGGAGGAGACAATGGGCACCTGGTATCGGACAGATGTATCCTCCCCGGCCGGGGGTGTAGCAGCTGACACAAGAGGCCGTGGAGGCAGAGCCACTTGTGGGGTTGCCACCATCTTCACTGTAGACACGACGGTAGTAATGGGCTCCCCCTTCACCGAAGTAATGTTCGGCAATGGAGTCGAAGGCGCCGTCGAAGTGGATACAGACTAAGCAGTCAATGGGGTTGTGGTAATCGACGGGACAGCCGTCGCCAAGGTTGACACTTTGGAAGAGGACATCGTCAACAAAGTCGTGGTCGATGATGTAGTTGTCGACGGGGCCTTCAATGGACCTCCTGAAGGCATCTCCTTTGTAGCGTTTATTTCATTTTAACATTTGTCTAACACCCAGACCCACAGGTATCACAGCGTTTGTACAGAAGGATAACAGAAAAAAGTTTACAGACCATTAAGTTAGTAAGGCAAGAGTCAGAACAAAGTAGAATGCAGCTCATGCGTAAGAGTTAGTCATACTTATTCAACAACCACGTTTTTAAAAGTCATTTGAACGCCGGGTAGGAGAGCTCATTTCTCAAGTGCGGAGGAAGTGAATTCCAGAGGGAAGGGGCCGTGGTACTGAAGCTCACCCCACCTGATTTGGCAAGTTTAAAGCCTGGGACAGCTATGGTAAGATGGTTGGAGGAGCGGAGTGAGCGACAGTGCGGTTTCCTCGCAATGCAGCAACTGAAGTATTTGGGGGTTTCATTGTAAATGCAGCGGTGCACAATGGTCAACGTTTTGACGTCAATCCGTGCTTTTATTGGTAGCCAGTGCACTTCCCGGCGAGTTGCAGATATGCCCAGAGCCATACGCAAAAAGGTTTGTTTTGAGGCTGCTGTAACTGTGCTAGATTGGAGGCAGACGTGCCCATGAATAGGGTGTTATTATAGTGCAGTTTGCTCAGGATGTTGGCTCTTGAGAGCGCGAGACAGTTTTTAGGGCTCCAAACTGTCTGCTTATTGAGATAGGTTTTGCAGTGTGGGCAGTTGAAGATGTAAGGACATTGGGCCTCATTACGAGGTGAGCGGAATGGCTTTAACGGTGCTGGTAAACCCATGCTCCCTATTACGAGGTTCCCTTGCGGGACCCGCTCTGAACGTCTGGTCAGACCAGACGTCCTTTGCGGGTCCCGCAACGGGATCAGGGGATCAGTTAATAACGGGCCAGTTATTAGCTCCCTCCCCATACCCATTGAGCCCTGTGGGGGCTCAAATGGGGATGGTTTTTTTTAAATGCGGAATTACCCGGTTCTCCAAGGTTGGAATGACCCGGTAATTCCTCATTCAAGGAACCCGGACCCGAGTTTGGAGGCAGCCATGCCCTTAGTAAGTGCTCGTAAACTCGTAATGAGGCCCATTGACATGCCTCATCATAGATAGTTCAGCTTCAAGGTATATTCTCAGGGTTTTGGCATGTTTGAGGACAGGAATGGTAGTGCCATCAATGATGAAGGAGGCGAAGGAGGGGTCGTAGGATTTAAGGCAAGAGGGGGAGCCCACAATGAGTAGCTCCTTCTCATCATTGAGGCAAAGGTTGTGGGTAGTCATCCAGGACTGAATGGTGCAGAAGACTTTGATAATGGTGTTAGAATCACTAGTGTGGTTGCCGGAAAAAGGGGGATGAGAATTTCCATGTCGCCTGCAAAGTTGGTGTAGGTGATACCTAGATTATCAAGTATATCAAAGAGAGGTTTACTATAGGTGTTGTAGAGGGTAGGAGAGAGGCAGGAGCATTGTGGGACACCAAGAGGGAAAGGGATAGGGTTGGATGCGTGGTTGTCAATGAAGACCCTGGAGGTACAATCGCTAAGGAAGGATTTGGTCCAGCGGACTGCCTCAGGGGAGAAGTGGAATATCAAGGAAAGATTTTGGCAGAGCAGGTCAGAGCACCAGGTCAAACGCAGTGGAAAAGGTCTAAAAAGAAAAGGATGGCAAGTTGCCTTTTTAGAACAATGAGGGCCGTTTCAGTACTGTGTTTTGGCTGGAAGCCACATTGTCTGACGCCAAGGAGGGAGTGCTGTTCAAGGAAGTGCTAGGATAGTAAGTAGACAATGCGGTCTAGGATTTTGAGCAGGAAGGGTACAGTAGTAATAGACCTATAGTTAGTGGGTTCTGTCAAGGTCCAAGGATTTTTTTTTTTTAGTAAGGCGGTAACCCCGGCTGCTTTGATACTGGTGGGTACTTTGCATTAATCAGAGGAGTTGACAATTCTGTGATAATAGGGGAAAGGCTGGGGGCGCAGAGCTTTATGATGTGGGCAGGGCAGGTATCTTCTTTGCATTTGGAGTGTTTCAGGGCCTGGATGGTGTTCAAGACAGTTGCTTGGGTGACAGGGAGGAAGAAGCAGCTGGGGACTGGCTCTGGGGGAGAGGTGGGATGGCTAAGGTCGGGCGGTGCCATGGGGAACTGATGCATAGGTTTCGCGGCTATTAGGGCTTCCTTGGTCGTTATTTTACTGTAGAGGTTTATTTTGGTAATTAGAGCAGCTTGTATGGTGGTGCACAACACTTGTCAGGTTTTACTAAGGAGGTGGGTGCACTCTGGTTTTCTAATTCACGCAAGATGGCTAAGAGTTCCTTGGGGTTTGAACTTGCCATGGTGATTCTATTGTCATAGGAAGTAGCTTTAGTTGCACAAATAGCAGCCTTGTAGGTGTTTGAAGTGGTGGCGAGGAGGGTGGCGTTAGTGGGGTGGGCGGTTTCTTGGGCAGGTACTCAGTGGCTCTTTTCCGTCTACGGCGCAAGACTAATTCATCTGTGAACCAGATGTTAGTGGGTTTGAACAGTTTCAGAGATTTGTTTTTCAGAGGGGCATGTTGATCTAGTGTGACTAGGAAGCTGTCATTGTAGTGGTTGGCTAGTGCAACGGGGCTCTTGCAATTAGAGGGCTGTGCTTCCATGAGAGTAAGGTGGGCTTGAGAGTTTCAGGTGCGAGTTTCTGTGTGCTTCCTTTAGGATTTCAGTTGGTGATGGCCGAGTGTTGGTCACCAGATTGGTGTGGGTGCAGTTTAAATTCTATCAATTGATGATCAGACCAAGGGACTTGGCTAATGAGTGATATGTTGATGGTAGAGTTGGTTGTCATTATTTAGTCAAGGATACGCCCTTTAGTGTGGGCGGGGGCAGAGACAAGTTGTGAGAAGTTCATGTCCTGGAGAGCTTGGACCACAGAGGTTGCTTTATGATCAGCAGGATTATTGAAGCCACGGTTGAAGTCCGATAAGATTAGCATTTGGTAGCTGGTTTAAGGAAGGGTGTTGTGAGGAGGGGAGTTTCAGAGTCAGGTGCATCAACGGCATTGGGTTGTCGGTAGAGCAGGAGAATGGTGAAAGAAGTCTGGGGACTGGTCTTTAGTTTAGGTAGCAGAGGCAGAGTGCAGATCTGGAGGTCATATTTGACAATGAGTGGCATTGGCGCGGTCGGTTCTGTGGATCGGGTAGTTCGGAGAATGGCGAGGCTGAGCATGGGGCACGAGGCACTATGTAGCCAAGATTCTGTGATAGCTAGTAGGTCAATCTCATTGTCGATAAGGAGGTCTTGGACCTCTATGGCGTGGGCACCCAGGGATCTAACATTGATAAGGCCACAGTTGAGTGACTTGTTCAGAGAAGTTGGTGTAAGAGGCGCTGGGTTGGCAGGTGGAATTTTGGTCGGGGAAAGGTAATGGGGGAGTGGTGGTTGTGTGGTCTGGCTGGATAGTCTATGTAGTCTGAGGTTAGAGGTGTTGTAGGTCATGAGGATGCCGGGACGTTCTGGATCGAAGGTTGTGTGATCTTTGGAATCCCAGAAGTGGGAGAGAGGGTGGAAAGGTGGTGTTCGCAAATTTGGGCATGGAGGGTGCCAGGGCACTCGTGGACTTGGTCACGGCAGGGGCACTCGTGGACTTGGTCAGAGCAGGTTGCAGGACACCAATGCAGCTCGGCAAGACTGAGTTACTAAAGGACTTGGGCAGAGAATAGCCGGCACGGGGCGATATTGCGTCGCAATCAAGGTGGCTATGGGGTGTTGGACCGAGAAACAAGGTTAGCTGGCGGCAAAAAACAGGATGGCCTGATATGCAGGTCTGTGGCCATAACCCCTAAAGCATTGAGCGGTATAGTCAGGCGGCTGGTAGGCAAGTCAAAGCTCGTATTGGGCAGTCAGGGAGGCGATGTTGGCAGCAATACTAGGTTACTCAAGGGCTTGAGCAGAGTGTTGCTATAGCGATGCGGATCTGTGTTGCAGATAGTGCCAATGGTGGTTTCTGAGACAAGGGTAGCAGAGGGCAGGAGATAGGATGGTCTGATATGTTCTCCTTGGACAAAGATCTGTGCTTCGAAGGGGCCAGGGAGTGCCTTGCGGAAGGCACCCCCTCAACCAGCAGGCTCACTGTGGACAGCGAAGGAGGCGGGGATCGCGTCCGCCCTAAACTGGGTCCTGCAGCTGCAGCGAAGCATGAGGACTCTACAGCATGGTGTTTCACCTTCTTTTGGATCCCCTGGGAAGGGGCATCCTCAAAGGATCTCAACCTCTTTCTCTGAGTGAGCATGCTCTGAGGACCGTCAGATCCTGGACGAGGCTTGACTTTGACCAGAGGCCGAGTCAGAAGCCTTCTCCCCTTTGAGCCACGCCACCAACCCTCGATAGTGGTCCCGCTTCATCTTAGCCGGAAACCGGCGGCAAATCTCGCATCCATCCACGTCATGGTCTAGATGCAGACAATACAGGCACTTGAGCTGCGATCCCTGACAGATGTTCCATAGTACACACTTTGAAGAGACTTCTCTTCTCCTCCTACATCATCAAGTTGCAAAGTAGGCCCAAGCTTGGGCCTTTCAGAAAAATCGAAGAGAAGATCTGTGATGAAAGTGACTCTTTGCTTACAATGGGACCCCGCTGCCGCTAGTTGGTGGACGATGGAAAAAAGTTGGAGAAAAATACTAAACTTTATACGAAAACACTTGAAATAGCAAAATACTTAAAGAGCAAGAAGAGAGGACTCCAAACACTGAAACGTGCAGTAAAAATCTGAAGATAGCCACAAGGGGTGGAGCTTAGGGAGACGACTGTCATTGGATGGGGGCACTATGACTAAAAGGACAGTGATTGGTTATAGAGGAGAAATGCAGTTCAGGCTAAAGTGAAACTTTACTACAATGATAAAGGAGAGCATGAAGCCCATTAAGTGCAGGAAGATGGAGGCTGGAAAACTATCCTGTGATTGAAAAATTCGAATCAACTGGGAGATGTTTACAGCTCGATCCTCTTCACAGCTCGATTCAAAGGCAGGACCCTGCCCAGGCGAGTGTGTAAGACTGCACTGATAAATACAAGGGACTGGAGGCCTGAGACTTTTTGAAGCTCAAAGAGAAGTCCAAGCTGTGCAACAGGCTGCATGTATGGAACAGATAGTCTGGGGAGTGACTTTAGACGTGCCAGTCGTTAAGGTAAGGAAAGACGTGAACGCCCTCCCGCCTGAGGCAAGCCCCCACCACTGCCATCAGCTTGGTGAAGACCCTGGTCATTGAAGAACTGGCAGGACTCGAACTGGTAGTGGCAATGGCCCACTACGAACCTCAGGTATTTCTCTGCTTTAGATGGATTGGCACATGGAAGTAGGCATCTTGGAGATTTAACGATTCCATCCAGTTCTGCAGGTCGAGATCTTGAGGATCTGGTCGGCATAAACCATCTCGAATGTCCTTGCGTAGGGACAGTTTCAAGAGCCTGACATCCAAAACAGGATGTAAGCCTCTTTCTTCAGAACCAGAAAATAGAGTACCAATCCATGCCTCATTCCGATTAAGGCAACTGTTCTATAGCACTCTTTGTCAGAATCTGACAAACATACCCCAACAGAAGAGTGTCCAGAAGTAACAGAAGCAAGCAGTGGCTGCATGGGGGATGGTCTGGAAAGCATTGAGCAAAAAGGAGGCAATATCCCTAGCGAACGATCTGTAAGGCCCATGCATCGGACGTGGTACGACACCATTGCTTGACAAACAGGGAAATTCTCCAACCGTACAGGGCTCATATGGTGGAAGTCTGTTTCACAGGGCTTCACACCTGGGGCCGCTGAGGGCACTGCAAAGGCCGACAAGTCCCCTTTGAACTCTCTGACCACTGCCCCATGCTGGGTGGCACTGCTTTTGCTATTTGCCCGATGGAGCCTGTCCCCTTCCTCGGTGGACGTAGTAGGGGAAGGGCCACAATCCCCTAGCTCTACTCATGGGGGCATCGGGCAGTTGCTGCTCAACCGCGAGACCCAGCGACTTGGCAGTTTCTGTCGAGGACGAACTTTTGGAGGGACTCATCAGCCTTAACCCCAAAAAGGTTGTTGCCATCGAAAGGCATGTCCAGGAGTTTAGCCAGAGCATCCGGGATGAAACCAGAGTGCCTCATACAGAAGTACCTCCCAACGCCATCCAGGTAGACATAGTATGTGCGATACAGTCAGTCATGTTCAAGCACAGCTGTATGCGAACCTGCCATCATTGACCAGGACTCATAAGCCCTCATCTCTTACATAGGCAGGTGCTCTGACACCCGGAACTGCAGACCAGAGACCAAAAGAGAATTTGGCCAGGGCACAAGAGGCGTTCATGACCTTTAGACTTAGAATGCAGTCAAAAAGCTTCCTCCACCCAGGAATCCAGCCTTTTACGCCCTGTACACAGTTGGGACCCAAGCTGGCTTTGGTCATAACTATGGGACCGGGCCCCTACTGCCGAGTTAAAAGGCAGTAGGGTCTCCCTTTGCAAACCTTTGTTAAACATGTCCGTCATCTCAAATTGAACTTTGGGCTTGGAAGGGGCTAAAAACCCAACGTCTCTACCATCTTGCCCATCAGGCATTGAAATGAAGCCTGAGGCTTCCCCAGATTTAGTGCAGGAAGCATGTCCAGCTCTGGAGAAATGTCCATCCACTTGTCTCTTGCAAGTCACAGGCAAGGTCCAACAACTCCCCCTACTTATTATAGAACTCCTCCGAGAAATATCGGACCTTGCTGCGACATCAAAGTTCGAGCATAAGGGGATGGGATCACCCTCCTGGTAAAAAATGTCCACTATTTTCTAAATTATTGCACCATTAGGGAAGGCTGCATATGTACTCACTAGGAGACTAATTGCTGGGGGAACTGGCATAGGAGAACTGACATCAGAAGACGAAGCGGTGCATCCTAGTGACGGGTATTCGCCCTTAGTATCTGTGGCATAGCCTAAAGGCATACGGATGCGGTCTTTCACAGGGTCTCTGCCGGCTTATCCTAGCATTGTGGACACTGACAGCACCACCTGTCCAGAGGCTGAAGCAGTCGGTGCCAGGGCCTTGGCAAAGATGTCTAGCATCTTAAGATGAAAGGCCACTCATTCCTGCAGCATGAAGGATTGGTTTCGGAAACAAACCTGCGTCTCCTCCTCCTCACGCAGAACAGTGACACTTCGTTGAGCAAAAAGATTAATGATGTCTGGAGGAACAACTGGGTGAGCGTGACCTCTTCTAATGCTTTGTATCCTTGTGGACCGGGGCACGTTATTTGGTTTGGTGCACCATGCCCAGTTTATGGAACAACCTCCCAGCTCAGATTAGATCAATTGATTCTCACACAGCCGTCCGCAAGGCCTTAAAAACCCAGCTCTTTGTATAAAGAGCCCTCATTCCAGGTATGCACTTCCACTGTATCACCATGCATAGGACACTCTCTGTTATGCCTCTTGCTACCTAGAAAAGAATATGAGTAACTAAATGTAACTATCACTGTATATCCTCTGTAACCATGTAACTGGAGCTAATTGAATCTACTTAAGTATACCTTCTGGGGCCGCTTTTTGTAACCCTCAAGCAAGCCTTCTTTAAATCTCCTTATAGCGCCTCGTTGCCTCTGGGCTGTAGTGCGCTGTACAAATACTACAATAAAATAAAATAAATAATTTTCCTTGAGAAAAAAGGTGAAGAGTTTTGCTGCCTACTCTCAAAGCGCCTCAAGGTGCATCGAGTGACACAACCCGCAGGGCTGGTTGTCGTGTTCTTCCTCCAAACAGTGTAAACAAATCTGTGGGGATCGGAAAGAGTCATTTCACGTCTGCATTTGACACAGGGCTTATATTCAGAGGGTCTTTGCTGGATTTGGCGTGGCAGCATACGTTAACCATCTAATGAAGTGGTGTTCCTGAAGCAAGCATAGTGCAAGGAAAAGGGAACTAAGGTCATGAGGCGCCTCGAAATATACTGCCCCCGACGTCATATCTGGCATGGGCCACATAGAGCATAGCCGAGACAGAGCTGCACTGCTCTCCCTGGTGGCATAAAAAAATTCCGAAGAGCAGCTGTGCTGAGAGACAGATATCGTAGATGAGGAATCAGAGGGAGGAAGGAATCCTTTAGACATATGGAATACTGTGACATGCGAGGACTTCTAAGCCCATCTCATGCTTATTTACCTTTACTCACAGCTCCTTAATTTCCTCCAGATTTATCTCCTCTTAGTACTAGTTAGTTTCTGTCCCGGTCCGGTTTGAATTGACTACTGTTGTCACCAACACTTTTGCGATTGTATGTTTTATACATTCACTACCCTTTCCATCAAAGGCTACTCTTGAGTATTCCCCGGGTAACCCACCATCTTCAGACTTCCTTCATGACCTCTAGTTTTTGGTATGTATGTCTGCTAAACATCACAACCCCTCGTTTTGTGAATATTTCAGCTACCCACAAAGTCAGTCCCTGTGGGCACAAGGCAATACACTGGTTTCGTATGAAAAAGACAATGCTTATATAAAGAGGTCATGGTGTTAATAGGAAACCCATCACCAGGCATACAAGGCGACAGAGCAAAAAAGAGGACACTATATCACTTAATGCACGCACACTGACGTAGGAGCCGCCTTTGATAAGGAGGTGAGAAATGACTTATTCCATGCACAATTCAGAATTTTTAACAACCGTTCCGATCAAATGCATAACATATATATATTTCGCAGAAAAAAAACATTGTTTAGCAAAGTTTCTTTTATTTATAAAAGTATTTTCTAACAAAAACATATCTACCTGCAGTTATCATGGTTACTTGGGCATTTACATAAATAGGCATTTAAATACAATGTACATTAAACAAAACCATACTGCTCTGCAGAACGAATGTTGCGTATGTGTGTGTTTGTATGAGTGTGTGTCCAAATGTTTTAAGTGCCACATCAAATTCTTCCAGGGCTGAAATTAATTGAGATCTTGCAAAAAGGCGGCCCTGAAATAAAATTAAAACACCCCGATTAAAGTAATTATACGGAGCTTGTTGCCAACAGTCAGTGAGGAGGCCGACACATCCACTTTCTTCTAGAAGAGACGGTCGAATCAAACAGTATATTGCCAAACAGTCAGACCTCCAACTCCACACACGTTTACATCCTGGCATTTTTTTTAGTTTTTTGTAACGGGTGAGCCAGACGCACCAGTAAACGTTCCCAACATGTCTGTCAGTGTCTCGGCAAGCAACTACTTCATACAGGCTGGCAGACGGTATCTGCATTCTGCGAAGTGATATTACATATGAAAATGTTTCTTTATGCATTTCCTCTGGGCCAGATTAAGGAACCTGCCGCGGTGTACGTGTACTCTGAGCTGGGATATATCAGGAGCAGGGCTCGGTACTTTCCCGTATCAGCTGCCAGCATGGGCGGAAATCTTTTGAATCCTTACTTCAGGACCGGCAGAATATAATCAACTTGAGTTCTTGGGAAGTCTATACACCCCACCCGAATAAACTAGCTGTTGATCGCTAACTTTCTTTTGGAGGAACCCCTGCAGCTCCTGCATGTCTATTTCTGTCACTACGGGGCCAGTCATCACAAACATCTTGAGCATGCTGTGAATCCGCTCCAGTGGCAGGCTCTCCAGATTGGTTAGCATAGCTTGTATGTACGTCCAAAACAGCTGAAAGGAAAACCACAAAAAGACATTAAAGATAGACCTACAACAAAGAGGTTTTCACACAGCATTCCAAGTTGTTTTGCTCTGATAAAGAGACTAATAATATTCATGCTGTAACACCCTAAGATTTCACAAGACTCCCCACTGCAAAATGAGGAGGCTAAGTCACCTAGAGAAAAATCTGTTTAACATTTCATGATTATGACAGGGGACATTCCATTCCTCTCATACCTTACATAACACTCCCTGGCTTCCTGCCATGACTAGGAAGGAAAACAAGTTTCTTAAGGTCTTATACATGAAAAGAAATAGTGACCTAACCATAAGAACGTTTTTCAGGAGTGCAGCCGCCAGTACATAAGATGCTGAAAGTCTCCAAGCACACCTTCAAACTCAAGGAATTAAATATGCCACGATCTGAGTTGTTCTAGTTGATTCCCCAAATATAAAAATGCAGTCTAGTTTTTATTACAGAGAATGAAAGTAGCATCCTACCACTATTGCACGAAGCCCTGAATTTTTTTATTTTCACTGACCTTGTTTCCACTTTTCCCTTTGTATTTCTCAATCCAAGGACACAAATTCAGAGTATGCTCGTGAAAGACGATTGTGGAAGCCTCACCAACTCTTTGAGCAAACAAATCCCCGTGATTGGGTACAGAATTTCTACTCCGCCAATAAGTTTCTTTTTTACTTTATGGTCTGTCTGCATGGCTACCATGATTAAATGGGAACCAGCAGCGAAAATGCTTCACCCTATTAGGACATTAAGGGGAAGCACTGCAGGTCTCTGTACTGTTCCAAGACTGGTTCTGACAGCACACAGTTGCCCAGCGTCTATTGACACCAGACTTGTACACTAAAAATGAACTGAGAAAACGGATCCCTTTCCCGGATCTGGTGGCAAGTCAGAAGGCGTCGGACAAAGGGGTGGCATTTCGACTTCAAGTTTTATTTAACAAAAAGAGAAAAGAGCCTTACTCTCGATATCACTAAAGGGTGGCAAACAGAGTTATTATTCATTTAGGTAGAGGACTACCTAAATGAATAATAACTTGGGTGCTTGTCGTCAGGGTGGATGTCAAAGTAAAGAGTCCATCTTCCGTCCTATTCTGACCCTACCACTAATCAAAAAGATTTTGACAAACAGAAATAACGCCAGGAGAATGACTCCCTTCTCCTGGTTCAGGAGAATCAACCTCTGGACTGCTTTCTAATAGCCTTGTGTAAAGGTCCTTGACAACAAAGGTGAGGGTAGGGGAATGATTCCCTTCTCCTAGTCCATTGGGTCAACCTCTGGGCTGACTTCTGACAATCTTTTGAAATAGCCTATGATTCAACAGATGTGAAAACCAGGAGATTGACTCCCTTCTCCTGGAACCGGATTTTGCCATAGAGCCTGTTTTCAGACAGTCCCTGGTAACAGCCTTTAAAAGCCCTTGCAGCTCCTCCCAGGTACTTTCCCTGGTTTGAGCAACTTTTCAACAGTTCTCACTTTTTAATACAACAAACACCCAGACTTCTCTGGTCTTCTCCTTGAGTAATGAAACAAGGGAGGTCACTCCCGAAGTGTCCTTGGTTTCTTTCACTTTTCTTAATAGCACTATCGGCAGTGAGACCACTCTTTCACACCTTCCTTTATTCTGAATGCCTCTCTTCTGATTAATGAGACGAGAGAGATTAATGCCGCGGCAGTTTTTACTGTGGAGGTCTTTTTTTCGATTCTTCTGAGGAGGAAGATTATTCTCGATTCCCTCCTCACTCTTGGTAGCTTTGGCACTGTTACTGTGACGAGGAAGATTACTTACGATTGACTCTTTACTGGTGGTGTCTTTAACATTCGGACTAGAATGAGGGAGATTACTCCTGAGGCACTCTTTGCTGGTGGCATCTTTAACACTAGTACAGCGATTTCAACTGATGCAATCTTCACCCGCTCCCAAATCCATACTGGGTCTACCGTAGCTCCCGTTACCTTCTGTTTGATGGGGCCACGTCACCAGTTCTTCCTGGGGTGTTGGGTTGGCTCGTTCCCTTCAGCCATTCGCAGTAAGCCCCTCTTCACTCCCTGTTGCGCTGCTGCGGCTCCACAGCGTCTGCAGCCTCTCAGTGTCAGCGTTGTTGCAGGACCACACGGTCCACCTCCTTGAGGTCATGCACAGTCAGCCTTTCTCCAGCTTATTCTCAGGTTACGTCTCCGTCTGGCTAGGGAGAATCCCTCAGACCTTTCCAAGGTGTCTGCTCGATGGCAGACTTGCTCCTTCAGACTTCTCCGTGTCCAGGTATGAACTTCCTGAGGTTGACAGGCTTCACTTTTCAAGGAGTCCTTCCTTGCTTTTTAATGTCCTAAAGCTGGGCCTCCCCAGGCGAGGCCACCTCTTCCAAGTACTGTCTTAAGAGGTAAAATGAGTAGTTTGCATAGCTCCTTCAAAGGATATGAGCATTGTCTGTCAGTAGTAAGAAAAAACTGAAGCTATACAAACTACAATATTCACAACACTGATTGCTTTTGTAAAGGCACCTGAGTGATTCCAAAGTGAAGTCCTTTCTGTAACTTTGGGTGCCGCTTAGCATCAGGACCAGTATCATGGTCAGCCAATCAGATGCTAGCCGACCTCTCCTATTGCTTCCTATGTCAAAGGGCCACAAGTCCAAACTTGGGGCTTTATCTTTTTTTATTTTATTAAACTGGTCCCGGTAATGAGGGTCTCTTTTGACCTGTTCTTTATTGAACTAAACGCCTCTATGCCATTTCCCCATAGGTGGCAAGGAGTAACAATAGTTCTAATTGTTAAGAAGAGGGATCCCGATTTACCATTTAACTATCGACCCATCTCCCTTCTAGACTTGCTTGCAAAACTCTACAGTAAAATTGTATTTTAACAGGTAGCAGCAGAGAATGGATTTTATTACAGCCGCAGGCAGGGAAAGGGATAACTACGGTGGACCAAGTATTTAGGCTGGGTTTGATAATCTAGAAATCAGTGGTTTTGAAAAGGCACACAATCTTCCTGGCCTTCCTGAATCTCAGAACTGCTTTTAGTGTTCCCTGTACACAGCTTTGAGAAACTTTGACTAAAATGAGACTCCCTTGTGAACTCCTTTTGGATATTCAGGGCCTCTACAAAGAACAATTTGCTGTACGTTTGAGTTCAGGAGGCAAATTTACACAATCAATTTAGATGAACAAGTTACTTTCTTACCTGGTAACGTTCTTTCAATGGGATGGTCCGACGACGTATTCCATATCTATGACAAGTAATGTCCACAGCTGTGCTGCTTCGGAAAATCTTTGGCGATGACGTCGATGCGCCGTCCCCAAGGACCTCCTCCGACGGCCGACGTCACCCGATGTGATAAGTAGGACGCACAACGCCCATAGCCTCAGTTATAGTTTTTTCCCAGAACGTGTGCCACTAGTTTTCTGCCAGTCAGACACACAAGGCCTTGCGGAACGTAAGCTGCAATCGAAAAACTAATTCTGCAGCGGGGAAGGTAGGGAGGGAGCGATACGGAATACGTCGTCGGACCAACCCATCGAAAGAACGTTACCAGGTAAGAAAGTAACTTGTTCTTCGAGGGGATTGGGTCCTCCGACGTATTCCATATCTATGACAGACTCCCAAAACAGTACTAAGCAAGGAGGTGGGAAAGAATTTAGAACACAAATTTAGCACGCCCAATCAAATTGCGGAATAGAGGACTGCCTTGCCAAAGGCCAGATCCTGCCCTCTGATGGAATCGAGGGAGTAGTGACGTACAAAAGTATGTACTGAAGCCCAGGTGGCTGCATCACAGATGTGCGAATAGGAACTCCCCTCTGCAGGGCAGTAGACACAGCCACTCCCCTGGTAGAATGGGCCCGCAAGCCAGCCGGAGGATCCTTACCCGCCAAGCGGTAACACTCAGAGATAGCTAAAATAATCCAACGAGACAAAGTCTGTTTCGTCACAGCTTGTCCCAAACGCTTTCCAGAGTAACCAATGAAAAGTTGATCGTCCACTCTGACCCGGGACATGCGCGAAATATAAAAGCTCAACGCTCTCCTAGGATCAAGCCTATGGAGCCTCTCCCTCTTCCCTACCAGGATGTGGAGGAGGATAGAACGCCAGAAGAACAACCTTCTGGCTCAAATGAAATTCCGAAACCACCTTCGGAAGAAAAGAAGGATGAACTCTAAGGACAACCCTGTGAAGGGTGGCTTAACTGAAAGTGCCTGTAACTCACTCACTCTGCGAGCGGAAGTAACCGCAACCAAAAACACAGTTTTCAGAGTTAACAGCCTCAAAGGGCAAGAATGTAAAGGCTCAAACCGAGCACCCATAACAAACTTAAGAACAAGGTTCAAATCCCAACCGGGCACCAGAAAAGTTGACGGAGGGAAAACATTAGTGAGCCCTTTCAAAAACTGCGAAATTAAAGGAATCTTAAAATAGGAACACTCTTCAGACGAGCGCTTAAATATGGACAGCGCCGCCAGGTAACCTTTAATGGTCCCCACTTGCAAGCCCCTGTGGGCCAAAGAAAGCAAAAAAGACAGAACCATGGGAATGTCACATTCAAAAGGATCCACATTCTTAACTCTGCACCAGTCGCAGAACTTTCCCCAACGGCAACGGTACAGAGACTTTGTTGCCGGCCGCCTGGCCGAGAGCAACACCTCCATCACGTCTTCAGGGAGGTCCCAATCCTTATACCTCAACCTTTCAGAAGCCAAGCTTGAAGGTTGAGGTATCTGACCTCTGGATGGAGAACCTGACCCCCCCTCCCGTGAGAGCAGATCGTCTCGGTAGGGAAGACGACGTGGAGGGCAGATGGACCAGTCGAGAAGGTCCGGGTACCACGTCCTCCAGGGCCCACGCCGGAGCAATGAGGATCATCCGGGAACCGAACCTCCGTAACCTCCACAGTACTTGCGGGATGACGGGGACTGGAGGAAACACGTACAGCAGTGGGAATGACCACTCCACCACGAACGCGTCTCCTAAGGCTCCTTTTGGAGGAAATTCCCTCGAGCAAAACCTTTCGCATTTCCGGTTGACACTGGAGGCGAAGAGATCCACATGAGGGGTCCCCCAAAAGGTGAAGATCTCCAGGAGAATCTCCTGAGCCAGCTCCCACTCGTGAGAGATTGTGCTCTGCCTGCTCAGAGCATCCGCTGTCTCGTTGTCGTCTCCGGCCAGATGAACAGCCGAGATCCAAACTTCCTGCTGGATGGCCCAGAACTCGAGTTGCATCGCCTCCCTGCACAGCGGAAGTGACCCTGCCCCCCCCTTTTTGTTGAGGTAGTGCATGGCCACCGTGTTGTCCGTTAGAATCAGGACACTCTTTCCACGCACAGTCGGCAGAAAAGCCTTCAGGGCTAGCCTGACGGCCCACAGCTCCAACAGATTGATATGGAGTCTGGACTCCGACGGAGACCAACGACCGCTGACTGTCAACTTGTTGGCATGAGCTCCCCATCCCGTGAGGGATGCATCCGTCACGATCGTCACCTCCGGCCAGGGCAGCCAAAATGGGGCCCCCTTCATCAGATTGCCTTTGACGGCCCACCACAGAAGGTCCTGGGCTACCGAGGGCGGCACCTGAACAGGGTCCGACAGCCTGCCGGAGGACAGACCACTAGAGCTTGAGTGCCCACTGCAAAGATCTCATCCGCAGACGATGCCATGAGGCCGAGCAGTCTCAAGAACTCGGACGCTGGGAGATCCTGGGCAAATTGAAACTTGTTCACCATCTGCTGAATGTGAAGAGCCCTCACACCTGAGGAGGAAAACGCTGCCCCAGGGACGTGTCGAGCACTGCTCCGATGTACTGGAGCCGCTGCGTTGGTGTCAAATGGGACTTCTTGTAATTGAGAGAGAAGCCCAGCCTGTGAAGGGAGTGGCAGGTGACGGACAGATGATCCTGGACTTGCTCGGGAGAGCCCCCCTTGATCAACCAATCGTCCAGGTAGGGCTAGACGTGAATCCCCCCCTTTCCTGAGATGCGCTGCCACCACCACCATGAGCTTGGTGAAAACCCTCGGGGCGGAGGTCAATCCGAACGGCAGGACCCGAAACTGAAAGTGCGAGTCGCCAACCGTGAACCTCAGGTACTTCTTGTGCCTGGGATGAATCGGCACATGGAAGTAAGCATCCTTGAGGTCGAGAGACACCAACCAGTCCTGAAGTTGAAGGGCCTGGATGACTTGAGAAAGAGTCAGCATCTTGAACTTGTCCTTCCTGAGGAGTTTGTTCAAACCGCGCAAGTCCATGATGGGTCTCAATCCCCCGTCTTTCTACGAAATCCAAAAATAAGGGGAATACCATCCCTTGTTCCTCTCCGCTACAGGCACCAGTTCTATGGCGCCTTTCTCCAGCAGGGCTTGAATTTCCTGCGCAATGAGCGGATCCGGACTCTTCAAAGAGAGGTTCCCTGGTGGATTGTCGTAAGGCCTCTGACGAAAAGGAAGACCGTAGCCGTGGGTTATGATCTCCAGAACCCACACATCTGAAGTAATGGCTTGCCACTCTACAAGATGCTGTGCCAGCCTTCCCCCAACCGGCGAACCATGGGACCTGGCCTCATGACTGAGTGGTAGCGGCTGCGGTGTTGCCTGAGGGCAAAGAGGCAACTGCCCGAACGGCCTTGCACCTCGAGTACCTTTGTGTCCACCTCTGGCACTCTTACGATGGCCTCTTTGACTGCCAGCTCCCCTCGCTTTACTGAAGGACGAGTAATAGCGAAAGGAACCTCCCCTCCACTGCTGTCCCCTAGGACGAAAAGGCAGAGGTTGGCGAACTGCAGCGCCCAATGACTTCGCTGTAGCTTTGGAGGTCTGCAACCTCTCAAGGCTCTCGTCAGCCTTGCTGCCAAAAAGGTGTTCACCGTCAAAAGGCATGTTGAGGAGCCGGGACTGCACATCAGGAGCGAACCCAGACTTCCGCAACCACGCAAACCTGCGCATTACGGTGCTCGCCGGCTTGGACCGGCTGACACAATCTGCCAAGTCCAAACCCGACTGAACGGCCTCACACATGGCATTCTTGCCATCCTGAACCATAGCAAGGAAACCATCCCGTTCGTCGCCTTCGGGAATATGTTCAGCCGCTAATGCAACACAGTTCCACAGAGTGTGTGTGAAACGAGACAAGGCACATATGGAGTTGGCCGCCTGAAGCGCCACACCCCCTGAAGAAAACACTTTCTTCGCCCAGCCGTCAAAACGTTTGTCGTCCCTATCCGGAGGGATGGTAGGATACGACGCCTGCTTTGCCGGGGCCGTAGCCGCCTGCACCACCAAACTCTCCGGAGCGGGGTGCCTAGACAAGTAGCAGGGGTCGCTACTGGCTGGACTGTATTTTCGCGACAAAGACTTGCCCACTTCCGGGAGACTCTCCGGAGCAGTCCAAGCCGCCGCCACCCTTCTCTGCAGAGCCATATGAAATGGCAAAACCGGGTCAGTGGGGGGACCAAGATCAAGGATGTCCGTGAGATCATCCTGAACAAACTCCCCTGGGGGAGCAGACCAACCCAAGTACTTGGTGACCCGAGACATAAGGATCCGATATGAAGAATCTGCATGAGTGCCAGGCTCCGGCCTACAAAACTCTGGCATCATGCAGCGACTGCCTCAGGTCATCAAACTGGCTATGGCCCGAGATAAGCTCATCCGGAACTGGAACCAAGCCGTCATCAGAGCCTTCATCACCCTCTGAAATGTACTCCAGGCGGGAAGAGGAAGACCCCTGGGGACCAAAGCAGTGCCTGACCTTAGCCAGAGCCTTCCTAGGAGCTAATCCCGTGCCACGGGGCCCCTCCGACACCACCGCCTCGAAAGGCGTCGAGGGCGTCGATAGAAAAGGCGTCGACGTCGAGCGAATCGGCGTCGACGTCAGCTGCAGCGCCGTCAGCATCGACGACGTCGACACAGGCCTCAAAGCCGGAGCTCCGAGCGTGTCTATCGACGACCTAGGCGCCGACCCCCTCGGAGGCGGAGCCTCGAGAGAAACTGTCGATGACCTCGGCGCCACAGGTGTCGACGTCTTCTTCGAAGACGGCACAGGATCACGCGGTCTCGAGCGCGTCGAGGACCGGGACCTGGAACGGGCATGGCGAGAACGGCTACCCTTGTCCGAGCGGGACCTCTCCCGCGAGCCGTGCCGACCACCCGAGCCCGAAGGCGTACAAGCGGTGTCTCTCGACCGGTGCCGACCGACCCCACTCGGAGGCGCGGACGGACCGGTGCCCTGCGATTCAAGAATCGCTAGCATCCGCTTCCCGAAGGAAGCCCATTCCTCCGCTGTCGCTTGCATGGAGGGATAAGCGACCCGCCGACGGGCGGCGATCTCGGAAGAGGACGGGGGAAGGCGACCGATGCCGGCGCCTCCGTGAATGCCTCGAAGAGGCGGCGGAGTTGTGAGACCGACTCCTGGAAGGAGACCCACTGGACTTCCGACGATGATGCGGAGAGTCGCCCCTCGAGTCATCCGTCGAAAGCCCCGCAGACCTCAACTTCCGGGGCTTAGACACCTGGCCTACCGACAGCTTCTTCTTGCGTTACTGCAAGGCCTTTGCCGTGAGCGACTGGCAGTCGACACAGTCGTCCGTATCGTGGGCCTCCCCGAGGCACCAGAGGCAGGCATCGTGCGAGTCCGTGACCGACATCTTGGACCCACAGTCCCCGCATTTCTTGAAGCCCGGACGCGGGGTTGAAGACAAAGTAGACATCGCCACGAACAGGTCTTCACAAAAAACCGAACAGGTTCAACGAACCGAGAATTGAAAACAGCAAACTCCAAAGAGTCGAGGCGTACAGAGATTCACGAAGCAAACACGTTCGCGGAAAAAACGGAACTGAGGCTATGGGCGTCGTGCGTCCTACCTATCACATCGGGTGATGTTGGCCGTCGGAGGAGGTCCTCGGGGACGGCGCATCGACGTCATCAACGCAGGACCCAGACGCCAAAGATTTTCCGAAGCAGCACAGCTGTGGACATTACCCGTCATAGATATGGAATACGTCGTAGGACCCAATCCCCTCGAAAGAGAGGGTACTGAGGCAAGGCTGTGACTTATCCCAGCTTTTATTTTTATTTATAATGACTTGGCCGTAAACATGGCTAACCTACCAGTCAATGCCACAAGACCTGGTAACTGGAAATTAGGGGCACATTTTATACAGATGATGCAGTGTTATCATCTAAGACTCACTCAGGTTTAAAGCTTCAACTTAACTGGTTCCATGATTTGTTCACTAATACAGGTCTCATCAACATTAGCAAAACGAAAACTATGCTTTCTTGCCCTTTTAGAGAATGCACTTACATCAGAGCCTTAATGATGAAGAACTGGACTGCGTCGACAGATTTAACAAACTAGGTGAGCGTCTTCACAAAAATGCCTATTACTCTGCACAAGTAGAGAAAAGTACTATTGTGAGAGCTAGATGTGTGGAGGCAGATGTTAAATGTCCTAAACATTCCAGAGGCAGGGTTGTTTCTTCAGCGATGGAGGTGTACAAGACTCATGCTATACCAGCTGCATTAAATTGCAATGAGATCATCCAAAACCAAAACTTTATATCATAAAGATACAACTTTAAACAAGCTTCTTGGGCACCCTACAAGTGCAAAGACTAAACCTGACAAACAGGAACTAGGATTTTGTGGTATCAACTACACAATTCAACATAAATCTCTAATATACTTAATTCAGATTTGGAATGAATCCCAGCTAAGCGTGTATTCGGAAGCACTAGTTGATCTACTCAATTCTTGGAGTAGAGCCTGTGCAATGGTCGAAATCTGTTAAAGCCAGGTTTCCAAAATTGGGTTTTAACAGGCTATGTGAGAACCCCAAAGTAACAGGGCCCAATGCTAAAAATTTCTTTGATGTTTGCCTTTGCAGACTGGTTCCTAAAATAATGTTTGCCAACTTGGGAGTACGTCAATCTGTCATCCCAATGTTTGTTGGTAAAAAGCATCTTAGGGTTTGAATGGTGTTAAGATCACATCAACCTGGATTTTGCGAACACCAGATTTGTAAAATTCTGTTCTGGCATTCAACCCCTTTCCACTATTGCTGAGCACTGGTCTAGTGGTTAAATCCCTTCTGCATCATTGTTGAGGAGGATGTGGCTCCTTTCCTACTATTTTGCTGTTTATATCACCAACTACAGAGAGCTTAACCTGTACCAATCTTCCTGACCGGGGACATGCTGCATTAGAGAAGGAGTTCACCCTCTCTTTACATCATTTCTGGCTTTTCAAACATTTGTAAGCGAGCACAGTTAGTTATATTGAGATACCAAAGCCTCATTTGTGATTTTTGATTTTACGGTTATTGTGCATAACACCCCTGCACGGTGGCAATCAATTTATAGTGTTTGAAATGTCAACATTGATCAATGGTTTTATTTTTAAAATATGTGCTTGAGAGATGCCATTTTAGCCCCTGTATTTCAGCACTAACAAGTAGGTTTTTAGTGATATGATCATTGATTTCTTAAATCTGGTCGAATTTATCGGTCTATTAATAATTTGTTTTTATTAAAATTGTATTATGCATTTTTTTACTGATAGAGGTTTTATAGATTTTATCCGAAATAAACGTGACTGATTATTTCCATGTTAACCCTGCAATTTGGGTGCAGTAATCCTAGAAAAGGACGTGATTGATGAATGTGGCAACTCTGATGGATACAAAATGGTTAAAGCTAAACCTGCAGAAGACTAGGTTAATTTATGTAGGTGTCGAAAGCTGCATGAAATTGGGCTAGTGTGTGAGATGTAATAACCTAATGCTGTCTCTACAATACCCATGTTCCACTAGCACAAACCCGGTTGTCTCTCCTTGTCTGCAGCTTCAACATACACACACTCAAATAGCAGCTGCAGTTTTGACAAAGCTGATTTAACAGGAATATACTTAAGTAAATGTTTCCACTCCAGCTGTTTTGTATTTGGACTGCAAACATTATTTAAAAAAGAATAAATCAAGATAAAAATCATGGGCTACATAATTAAAGCTGGTATAACATTCAATCGGATAAATCTGTGTGGGCAACCAGAGAGGAAATCTGCTTAGAGACGTTGCTTACTTGTGACCATTCACATGCTTAGAATTATTCCTAATCGTCAGACAGACTCCTTTGTATCGAATAACATACACAATGCAATGTTCAAGGAAGTAAAACTTTCACAGTCCATCCACCTCTTTGGAACTAATTTTGAATGAGCCCGTAATTTGGTGACGGGGACCCGTTAAGTTAACACCTCAAACGTAAATGGCTCCCCTCTGACCAATTTTCGTCATTTGCACAGCAGAGGGCAAAAGGGGAGGCCAAAAGGTGGTGCGCTCAAGCGTGCATGCCGCCTTCTGACCTGCACTTTTGCACACCACTGTACCACTGTCTTGCAATCCGTCCTGAAGAGACTGTCCACTAGTCTTTGGATCAGTGGAATTGGCCGGAAATCAGAGACATCTCATTAACTAGGAAATTGAAAAAGTGCCTGCTGAGGGATGGTAAAATCTGTTTGCCCCGAACCAATCGCATTTCGCGTTCAAAGGCGTTGCAAAGGCCTCTCCAGCCTCAGCTTATCTTTGGAATAGATTGTTTAAGATCAGATTGTCTAGCTTCCATTCGCACCTGGGGAAGGGCGCTCAGCCAATCAGTTGGCTGGAACAGCGGGCAAGAATACACAATCCCGGCTGCTGTCCCACACACCCGAGGCCCTTCTCCAGGTGGCACCTTTTTTCTTCCTTTTTCTTCCATTGGGGAGGCAGCAGGGAGCCTCTCCCTGTTGCCGCCCCAACCACTCCCCTTAACTGCAGGAGTTGAGCATTACGCTCCGCTCCCAGAGGTCTGCCTGACTGGCAGCCATAGACATGGAAACAGGACTGAATCCCTTTTCAATATGGTGGCGGCCATCTTGTTATTTGTTTCCCCCCATTTTTCATCGCAGGATCGGCTGTGCTAGCAGCGTGAATCTGGATCTCCTGATGAAAAACTGTGAAAGCCACTCGCACCCCGGATGAACCCTGGGATGCGGATGGCTTTCATGCCATGTCAGGGGGCTGGACATGGCCTTTAATGGCCCACAGCTCGGGCCTGCCTTAGCTGAGGCTGGCGGCCCGTTAAAGACCATGCCCGACCTCCTGGCAAGGCATGAAAGCCATATTCTCGGGCCTGAAGATTGAACAAGCTTAGGAGTCTGCCATAAGTTCACCGTTCCAGTCCAGGAGTCCTCTATCATTAGTTTGCTATTCGCAGAGTTCCAGATGCTCTGTGCTTCCTTGGAATGAGTGAGGGATTGCATTCCTCACTGCTTTTGCACATAATATACAGAAGTGGCATTGTCCTTACAGATACTGAAATAGGCCCATGCGATCATCAGCAAGAAGCTCCTCTGGGGCCATTCTGATCACCCGACTCTCAAGGATGTTTATGTGCAACTATTTCTCTGTTGACCAGCTTCCTTTTACTTGTAGTCCACTCAGGGTATGCTCCCTAGCCAGAGAGTCAAGCGCCTATCGCTATCATTTGAACTGTTTTCGGGTCCTCGAAAGTTATTCCTGCTGTGAGTTTGGCAGGGTTCCTCCACAACCCAAACAACTCATGGAAAAGCAAGCTTAACACCAGGTGCTCTTCCCAATATCACTTGACTTGAGCCCGTTGGGCATGTAGAAACACCTGGATTGGCCTTGATCTGAGACTGCTGTTGGGGACCACAGTTATACTAGATGACATCTTTCAAATTGGAGACTTCTACAGTGTTACTGTGCAAGCACACTAGAGAGAAAATTGATGAGTCAAATTAAATCTTTCTATTCCGCCTTAGGATAAGTGAACTCTGGTGATATTTGTATCTAATTCTATTCCCAGCAAAACTGCATGTATTGACTGGAGTTGCAAATTCTGGAGGTTTACGAACAATTCAAGTCTCCTAAATAAGAGAATGCTTCCCTTGCTTGATGTTCTGAATGACACCTTAGACAACAATCATTGAGATATGGGTATTGTCACGTTGCAGTGATACTCCCTGCTTGCCAAGCGCTGGTGGCAATGGTCCGGTAGGCTGGTGTAGTGTTTGGTGACCGGGCACATATCTGATACTACAGCTCCCTGCATCACAAGCACCCACAGCGTCAGCACGCTCAATGACACATAGCCAATCTGGCAGGTGGAGCCTCAGGTGAGCCGTCAACGCAGAAATAAACTCCCTGCGTTGCGGCAGCCCACGCTCCTCTACCCACATTCTCTATGAGAGCAGCGTTTCTTCGTTGGAGACCGCATTTCTGGCATTCTGTCCCTCTGGCATCGTTTTCCTTGGATTGGTGGCGGATCTCCCTTCTTTTGTCACAGCATCCTGGAGGAACTCTCCTGGATCCAACCTGGCGTGTACTTCCTGGATAGCAGTGATGGATCATCCTTGTTTGCTAGTGGCGATTGTTTGGACATACCTGGAATCGACCCAGCTCCTGTTTACCGGTCTATACTATCGAAGTATCCCTTTTGGCTCATAGCATCTGATTGGAACGCTTAACTGGACTTGAACTGGCTTATGCTCAGTGGATTGCAACCTAGGATTTGTGTTTTGGCTTTTTCCTGTTCTCCCTTAGTTTTTCATCCTCTTGCCATTTAGGTCGGGCCCTTTTGGACTATTCTTTCTTCAGACTTTGGAAGCCTGTATCACACACTTGGTGTATGGACTGACATCAGGAAGAAGAACAAGTTACTTCTTACCTTGTAACGTTCTTTCGACGGGATGTTCCTCCGACGTATTCCTCATCTTAGATAGGCTCCCATAGCAGTATTCTATATTCGGAGGAGGGAGTACTGACTTCACGCTGTCTTCTATTGGTGAATAGAATGCAGCACAGCCCTTCCAAACCTAGTCTCTTGACTAGAGGAGGAATCCAGATTGTAAAAACGTGTAAAGGTATGGACAGACGACCATGTAGCGGCCGCACATATGTCTTTAATCGGCACGCCTCTTTTGAGGGCCGATGAAGCTGCAATACCTCTGGTCGAATGAGCCCTAAGGTTTTGAGGGGGCTCTTTCCCTGCCAGTTTATAACATTCCAGAATGGCTAGAATGATCCATCTGGAAATGGTCTGCTTAGTTATTGGTAACCCCAGCTTGTGACCTGCGTAGCCTACAAACAGCTGGTCTGCCTGTCTTATCCTGGCTAGTCTACTAATGTAAAAACTTAAAACCCTCCTAGGGTCTAGTCTGTGTAACCTCTCTTCCTCTTTCCCCGGGTGAGGAGGAGGATAGAAAGATGGTAGGATAATCTTCTGAGAGATATGGAATTCAGAGACTACTTTTGGGAGGAAATTAGGCTTCACTTGCAGGACAACTTTGTCTTTGTGAAAGATTGTATGAGGGGGTTTACAAGAAAGAGCTTGTAATTCGCTCACCCTTCTAGCAGATGTAAGTGCTATTAATAAAACAGTCTTAAGGGTAAGGAATCTTAACGAACAAGAATGGAGAGGTTCGAAAGGTGTCCCCATCAGGAAAGTTAATACTAAGTTTAAATCCCATAGGGGAACTTGGAATGGTCTTGGGGGATAAACATTGGTTAACCCCTTTAGAAACTGTATTACCAAGGGTAATTTGAAATAGGATGGTCCTCCGCAGTACGCTTAAAGATAGATAGCGCTGCGAGATAGCCCTTAATGGTGCCAACTTGAAGGCCTGAATTTGCCAAATATAGTAGGAAGGACAAAACCATTGGTGTACCACATGAAAATGGGTCGATATTCTGTTCTCTACACCAGCTGCAAAATCTGTTCCAACGGCAGCGGT
Source organism: Ambystoma mexicanum (assembly GCF_040938575.1). Lineage (NCBI taxonomy): Eukaryota > Metazoa > Chordata > Amphibia > Caudata > Ambystomatidae > Ambystoma > Ambystoma mexicanum. The sequence continues at coordinate 383,729,462 of NC_090929.1, read as the reverse complement.
ATAAAGACTTTGTTGCTGGCCTCCTTGCCGAAAGCAACACCTCCATAACATCATCAGGGAGGTCCCAATCCTTGTACCTCAGCCGTTCAGAAGCCAAGCGTGAAGGTTGAGGGTTTTGATGTCTGGATGGAGAACCTGACCTCCCTTCTGTGAGAGTAGGTTCTCTCTGAGAGGAAGTCGTAAAGGAGGGCAGATGGACAAGTCTAGAAGGTCCGGGTACCACGTTCTCCTGGCCCAATCCGGGGCAATTAGGATCATGGTTCGCCGGAATCTTCTCAACCTCCTGATCATTTGAGGAATGACAGGGACCGGTGGGAACGCGTACAGAAGCGGAAACTCCCAGTCCACTATGAACGCGTCTCCCAGAGCTCCTCTCGGAGGAAATTCCCTTGAGCAGAACAGGTCGCATTTCCTGTTTAGGCTGGTGGCGAACAGATCTACCTGAGGGGTTCCCCAAAGGGCGAAGATCTCTTGAAGGACTTCCTGAGGTAGCTCCCACTCGTGAGAGACTGTGTTCTGCCTGCTCAGAGCGTCCGCTGTCAAGTTCTTCTCTCCGGCTAGGTGAACTGCCGATAGAGAGATTCCTTCTTGGATTGCCCAAAACCAGAGCTGCATCGCCTCTCTGCACAGGGGTAGAGATCCTACGCCTCCTCTTTTGTTGAGGTAATGCATGGCCACCGTGTTGTCCGTCATTATCAGGACGTTCTTCCCTTGTACAACTGGCAGGAAAACCTTCAACGCAAGTTTGATGGCTCTCAGCTCTAACAGGTTGATGTGTAGTCTGGACTCCGATGGAGACCAACGACCGCTGATGGTCAAGTCGTTGGCGTGGGCTCCCCACCCCGTGAGTGAGGCATCCGTGACTACTGTTATCTCCGGCCAGGGTTGCCAAAACTGTTCTCCTTTCAGAATGTTCTCCTGACAGGCCCACCACTGAAGGTCTCGAGCCACTCTGCCGGGAACCTGAAGAAGATCTGTCATTCTCCCTGAGAATTGTGACCACTGAGTCCTCAGTGCCCACTGGAGGGATCCATTCTCAGGCGAGCCTCTGGCACAAGGAAAATGCAGGATGCCATGAGGCCTAGCAACCTCAAAAAGTCGAAAGCTGGGAGACGTTGGGCAAGTTGGAACTTGGTAACCATCTGTAGAATATCTTGAGCCCTCACCTCTGGTGGCGAGGCTTTTCCCAGGGAAGTATCCAGGATCGCTCCTATGAACTGGAGTCTCTGCGATGGTATCATATGAGACTTCTTTAAATTGAGGGAGAAGCCCAGCTTGTGAAGGGAGTAGCATACGTGATTTAGCTGGATCTGAGCTTGCTCCGGAGCAACAGCTCTGATCAGCCAATCGTCCAGGTAGGGGTAGACGTGAATCCCTTCCCTCCTTAGACTTGCCGCCACTACCGACATTAACTTGGTGAAGACCCTCGGGGCGGAGGTCAGCCCAAAAGGCAGTACTCGAAATTGATAGTGAGAGTTGCCAATTGCGAACCTCAGGTATTTCCTGTGTTTGAGATGGATAGGCACATGGAAATAAGCGTCCTGAAGGTCCAGAGATACCAACCAGTCTTGAAACTGAAGGGCCTGGAGGATCTGAGAAAGAGTGACCATCTTGAATTTGTCTTTCCTGAGGAATTTGTTCAATTCTCGCAAGTCCAAGATGGGTCTCAGTCCTCCGTCTTTCTTTGGAACGAGAAAGTAAGGGGAGTACCAGCCCTTGTTCCTCTCCGCTACAGGTACCGGTTCTATGGCACCTTTCTCTAGCAGGTCTGTAATTTCCTGCAAGAGGAGCGGATCTGGAGCTTTCTGAGAGCTGATCCCCGTTGGATGACTCTGAGGTATACGTAGGAAAGGTAGGCAGTAACCATGGGCAACTGTTTCCAATGCCCAAGCATCTGACGTGATAGCCTGCCATTCCGCCAGATGTTGAGTCAACCTGCCTCCTACAGGTGTCCTGTGAGGGAAGTCCTCAGAGTGGTTTTGGGGCGGCTGATGCAGATGCCGGTGGTAAAGAGGCACCTGCTGTTGCTGCGGCTTTAGAATATCTACCCCGTCCACCTCGGGTAGTTCTTCTTTGACCCCTTTGAGCCGGTCGTCCTCTACCTCTTCCGAATGAGGAGTAGAAGCGAAAGGACTTGCCCCTCGCAGAGGTTCCTGTGGGACGAAAAGGAGTCTGACGGATTGCAGCTCCTAGGGATTTTGCTGCTGCTTTTGAAGTTTGCAGTTTCTCTAAACTGTCATCCGCCTTTTTCCCGAACAAAGAAGAGCCATCAAATGGCATGTTCAAGAGCCTGGCTTGCACATCTGGGGCAAAACCCGACTTTCTCAACCAAGCGAATCGCCTGGTTGATGTACTTGCCGCCATTGCTCTGCTGATACTGTCAGCTGAATCAATGCCCGTCTGGAGGGATTCGCACATAGCGTCTTTACCGTCCTGTATAATATTCAGGAACGCATCCCTTTCTTCTCCCTCCGGGATGCAGTCAGCCGCTGTAGAAGCACACTCCCAAAGTGTATGGCTGAACCTAGCAAGGGTGCAAGTAGCATTAACAGACTTTAACGCCATGCTACATGCTGAAAAGACTTTCTTAGCCATAGCATCATATTTTTTATCGTCCCTGTCCTGTGGGACAGTAGGATAAGCCGTCTTGACGTCGGTAGAGGATGCTGCTTGTACCACCAGACTTTCTGGGGATGGATGTTTAGACAAGAACTCTGGGTCTGTGGAAGATACCCTGTACTTTGCAGACAGTTTTTTATTTACTGCTGGTATTACATCTGGGGTTTCCCAGTTTGTCATGATCTTTCTCTGAAGAGCTTTATGAAAGGGCACCACTGGATCCTCTTGTGGGCCTTTGTCAAGAATATCCGTGAGGTCATCTTGCTGGAAAGATTGTGAAGGTGTAGACCACCCCATGAACTCTGTAATTCTGGCCATTAAGGCTCTGTAGGGGGTTTCAGCATGCTCCCCCGGGTCTGGTTTAGCAAAATCCACCTCAGGGGAAGTGTCTAAACCACTTGCCTCATGTAAAGAATCATGAAGATCCTTTAATCTGCGCTCTTCAGAGGAAAATTCCTCTCTAACTGGGGTTACAGGTCCCTGTAACTCATCTTGTTCTGACAAATCACCCTCTTCTAAAATTGAGGATATAGTTCTCAATTGTTCTGAATTAATAAAGGGAGTAAATCCCATTTCCAAGGCAGAGGGTGCTGAACTTGTCATTATTGGCCTCGAAAACGTCGATGTCGTCGACGCCGACGGCTTCGAGCGTGGCGTCGAAAACAGAGGTGGAAGCCTCGAGGACCTCGACAGAATTGGAATTTTACTCGACAATATCGACGCCATCGACGTCGAGGGCCTGGGAATCGTCACTGGATGTGTGGTCATCGTGACTTTTCTCGGCGTCGACGCCGGTGTCGAGGCCGGCGTCGAGTCGACAGACCTGTGTGTCGAAGGTCCCTTCGACAACGGCGTCGAAGACCTCGACGTCGACGGAACCTTCGTCGACGGCGTCGACGGAACCTTCGAGGAAGGTTTGGAGGTCATGGTCCTACTCGAGGGTTCGAGACGCGCTCGAGAGGTTTCTTTCGCCGGGTACTGCGACTCGCGGCGTTTTTGACCTTCGGGTCTTTCGACCAGAGCATCGCTCTCGGCAGTCTTCGAGGGGGTCGAGGCCGCTTTCTCGAAGACGCTCATCATGTTTTTTCTGAATTCCTCCCATTCAGCCCGGGAACTATGTTTCGTGGGGCAAGGGATTCTTTTTGGCGAAACAGAGGAAGAGGAAGACGGAGAAGGGGATCTTCGACGTCTCCTCTTCGAGTGTTTCGATCTCGAGGAGTGATGAGACCCACTCCGAGACCTGGAGCGTGAATGGTGACGAGGAGACGAATGTCTCGACTTCGTCGAAGAAGAAGAAGCTTTAAAAGTCTTACCTTTCTCCAGCTTCCCCCTACGCTCCTTCAGGGCCTTAGCTGTCATGGACATACAGTCCTCGCACTCCGAACAATGGTGTTCGGCTCCCAAGCACCACAGACAATTTCTGTGAGGATCGTCAACGACATCTTTTTCCCACAATCTCGACATTTTTTGAAGCCGGATCGAGGGGTTGTCGGTTCCGACGAGGAAGCCATCGAGTACGATTCGAATAACTTGAAGTAAATATTACTAAGAACTGAGCAACGGTATTCCGAGGCACCGAGTAGCGCGGAAAAACGGAACTGAGCAACGGACGCTGCGCGCGGCCTTTATAGGCAGGATGACGTCGAGCGTCGATACGGCGGCTGTCGAGGGTCATCGACTCGAGGGACGTCGACGCGCAGCGCCCTCTGGAGAAAAATGTTTCCGAGGCCAGCAGAGCTGGAAGGATATATCTAAGATGAGGAATACGTCGGAGGACACAAACCCTTCGAACATCTAGTTTATGGCCTAAGGCAACAGCTGATGGAGTGTGTGATGCACTTAGTTTACCAGTCATCTCCCAAACTGTCTAGGATAGCACAACGGGATAAGAGGAGATGGTTGGTGAGAGAACCAGGGATAACCCGCCTGTGACTAATCCGTTTTTTGTTTTGCACTATTGCAGCTTTACCTTTTTGCCAGACGACTCCCCTCAGTAGCAGTTTACTCCATCAGGGGGCGTAACTGCGACTCCAGTGTCGAAATCGCTCAACAGATCCGCACTTTGACTACAGATATGATGTCATGTAGCCTATATATATATATATGTCCATATGATTGTTTCTTCCGCAGTCTGTTGAAAAGCACTCCCCCATTCAAATACATTTTCTTCAGGAAACCAGTGTCAGAAACGTTTCTTTATTAGATATCTGCACGCAACACATGGTTCATAGAATCCACTAGCATCGTGGCTCTCCCAACCTATATCTATATCTCTATCTCTCTATCTCTCTATCGATCTCTCTATCTATATATATATATGATACATTACTCACCGTAATCGTATTTCTGATGCTTGTATCTGCTTAGATTCACATGCTATGCATAGGCAGATATCTAGTGGAAGCTGAAGAGTATTACAGTTGTTTTCGAAACTCAAAAAGGGACGTCGACAGGGCATGCCAGTAATACTATGCCTAGTGTGACGTCCACTGTACCCATGGTCCTTCACGCATCGAGGTCCCTCAGATTGTTTTGTTTTGTTTCTGACATGAGGTAGCATGAATTGTATCGTGAGTACAGGTGTATCCAAGCAGATAAATATCAGAGAAGCTCATATAACATCTATGCACCTTCTCCCAGAGGAGTAAGGGTGGGCGTATGTGAATCTAAGCAGATACAAGCATCAGAAATACGATTACGGTGAGTAATGTATCCCTTCTGAGGCTTGTGGAATCTGCTTAGATCACATGATATGCATAGATTAGCGAGCATTGTTAGGAGAAGCTGGTGGGCTGTGAGAAGAAGCAGCGGTAAATAGATGTTTTAGAACCGCTTGTCCCTCCTGTGTATCTGCTTTGGAATGTGTGTCAATGCAGTACTGCTGAGTGAAAGTGTGTACTGAGCTCCATGTAGCTGCTTTGCAAATGCTATCTAAGGGGACATTTGCGATAAAGTCCAGAGTAGCTACTGTGCTCCATGTGGAGTGAGCTCTTGGTGGGAAAGGCAGTGTCTTGTTTGATAGTAAATAGCATAGTTGTATACATCAGACTATCCATCTGGAGATGGCATTTTTGGAAATGCTGTCTCCTTCTCTGCCTGGTGCTACGGAGACAAACAGTTGGTCTGTTTTTGTGAGCGGTCTTGTCTTGTTTACATAGTAAAGGACCGCCCTTCTCACATCCAGTGTGTGGAGTTTTATCCCAGCTGAGCTAGTTGTATTCTGAAAGAAAGCCGGTAGCTCAATGGATTGGTTCACGTGGAATTTGGAAATTAGTTTAGGCGAGAACCTCTGATGTGTACGTAAGACCAATATGTCTTTATGAATGATAAAGAAAGGATCCTGCACTGACAATGCTTGCAATTCACTAACTCTTCTTATGGAAGTAATAAGGCAGTCTTGTATGTCAGGTGTTTAAGACTTGACTAATGCATAGGCTCGAATGGGGGCCCCATGAGCTTAGCTACTACAACATTGAGATCCCAGCCTGGTGGTGGGTTAGAAATTGGGAGGGTGGAGTCTCTTTATCCCCTCCATGAATGTCTTAATGACTGGAATTTTCCACCATGATATCTTACTCTGAGAGGTGGTGTACACTGATAAAGCCGCCAGGTGGGCCTTTATGGAATTGAATATTAACCCTGAGTTCAACAAGTGGTGCATATAATTTAGAATGTGGGATAGAGTACATTCTATGGGGTTTATTTGTTTAGACTGGCAGCAAATTCCAAACCTCCATTTGTCGAAAGAACAGTGTCTGGTGTGTGGTTCACGAGCCTCCTTGAGGATATCCATACACCGTTGTGGCAGAATAAGGTGCCAGGCCAAGCTGCCAGGTTCATTAAGTGTGGTTGAGGGTGTACTGTTATTCCCCCATTTTGGGTCAATAGGCTTGTCTGACGCAGGAGTTTGATGGGATTGCACATCGCCAGCTTGCTCAGATGTGGATACCATGGCTGTCTTGCCCACATAGGAGCAACTAGGATAAGCGTCATTTGTCTCTGTGAATCTTGTTCACTACCCTGCTCATTAGGGGAGTTGGGTGAAAAGCGTATGCAAATCTCCATAACCAGTTCATCCAGAGGGCGTTCCCCTTGGAGCCTGTTTGGGGAACCTTCGTGCAAAGTCTAGGCATTGCTTGTTTTCTCCTGTAGCGAACAAGTGCAGCGTGGATAATCTCACTGAGAGAAGATGTGGTCTACGACGCCCGAGTCTAGTTGTAACTCGTGTTCCTCTGGTTAGAGAGTCCGCTAGAGTGTTGAGAACCCCTGGAACGTGTTGGGAGATTAGGAACATCCCCAGTCTGAGAGCCCATCTCCATATTTTCTGTGCCAGCTTGGACAGATTTGGAGAGTGTGTGCCCACTTGTTTGTTTACTTAGAACATTGCAGTCGTACTGTCTGTTAGGATCTGAACTGCCCTGTTCGTCAACTGCGCTTCGAAATGCTTGAAGCGCTTTGAAAACTGCGCTTTGAATACCGCCAGGAGTTCCAGTAGGTTGATGTGGTTCTGTGCCGTGATGAGAGTCCACAGACCATATGCTGTGAGGTGAAAGTAATGTGCCCCCCACCCGGAGAGTGATGCGATCGTTGTAACGATCGCTTGCGCTTCGGACCGTGGAAGGGTTTTCCCTTTAACAGATTTTCCTTTGTCCACCAGCGTAGGTTTTGTACTAGAGTTGGGAAAACAACCACTATATCGTCCCCCTGACCGCTTGCCTGAGACTATTGTTTTGCCAACCACTCCTGCATGTGTCGCATACGCAGGCGTGCGGGAGGGACCATGTATATGCACGACGCCATCATGCCCAACAAAAGCATCGTTTTGCGTATGCTTATCTGGCGACCGGCTTGTCCCCCGTGATCAGCCAGTTGTCCAGGTAGGAGTACACTGCGATTGCCTGCCTGCGTAGGTGCGCTGCCACCATCGCCAGTACCTTGGTAAATAACCTTGGAACTGACGCTATTCGGAAGGGTAACACCTGGAATTGGTAGTGCTGGTTTGCCATCTTGAAACGCAAGAGTTTTCGGTGTGCTGGGAACATTGAAATATGAAAATAGGCATCTTTCATATCCAGTGTTACCATGTCGGCTCCCCGCTTTAGATGGGGGATTACCACTTGTACCGTTGTCATGCAGAATTTTTGTGGCTTTACATATGTTTTTGCAGGGCGTAAGTCTAACACTGCATGGATAGATTTATTTTGGCACAAGGAAGTAGGTTGAATAAATACCCTTGTTTACCTCGTTGGACGGCACAATCTTTATGCCGTCCTTGAGGAGCAGCGCGTTGACCTCTTCGAGAAGGAGTAGCTCTTCTCCCTTCGTTGACTTTCTCTGGCACGGGGGATGGTTTGATGGTCTTTGGATGCGTTCCATACAATAAGCTCCAGCAACTGTCGATAGCACCCACTTGTCCGTGGTGATTCCCTCCCATGCGTGGGTGAAGTGTGAAATACGTCCCCCTAATGGGGAGGCATGGGTGGGGACCTGTAGCAGGCTGCCATTGCTTGGGAGGTGTTCCTCTACATTTAGATGTGGAGGATCTCCCCCGGCCACGGGATCGCTGCTGGCCTCTTGAGTAACCCTGTGAAGCTTGGCCCTGGTTGTTATTCCAGGAAGAATGTTAACCCTGTCCGTAACCGGAGCATCTCTGGGAAGTTTGGCCACGAAAACAGCGAAAATTGCTTGCGCCCATTTGGCCTGGTGGTTTGTCAGCTGGCCCAGAGACTTTAGGGTGTTGTATTCATCCATGGCGGATATTAGGGCGTCGTCCTCGGCCTTGCCGAATAAGACTGTTGGTTCCACTGGCATGTTAAGTAGTGTAGCCCGGGTCTCAAGCTTAAAGCCAGACTGGTGTAGCCAAGCGTGGCGCTTGATTATGGTTCCTTCAGCGATAATCCTGCCCACATTATCTGCGGCATCAAGGCTATTTTTAAGAATGTACCTGGAAGTTGCTTTGCTGTCAACTGTTACCAGGGCTAGTTGTGACTTTACAGGTTCAGGAGCAGAAGCTATTACGGTATTTATTTCATCCCATTTGTGGCAATTATAGCTTGCCAACAGTGATAAATTGTTGGCGATTCTAGTCAGAAAAGCTGCTGAAGTCGCTACCTTCCTCCCCATAGTTTAGAGCTTTTTGCTCTCCTTATCTGGGGGTGCCTCTGAAGAGGCTAGTGGTGTTCCTGCCCTTTTATGGGTTGTTGTAACTACGAGCGAATCCTGCTTAAGCTAGCCCGATATAGAGCGGGTCAGATGGCGCTGGGCGGAAAAGTTTCCCTACTCGCGGGTTTACTGCCCGTGTCTGGTTTGGTGTCTCCAGGGAAGGTTGAATCCTTCTTTGGACAGATTGTAAAATTGGAATGAATTGGGTGGCAGCCTTCTTGTCTCCCAAAATATCTTCCACAAAGTCCTTGTCTAGCTGAGTTTCTTGTGTCTGGATACCAAAGTGTTCAGCTGCCTTGATTAGCATATCGTTATGGAGAGGCCGATTATCCACTGGCGAATCAGCCACTGGTGAGCCCTGATGAATTTGTGAGGCCAGGGTAACACCTCTGCCTCCTCATCGTCATCAAAATAATGATCAGATTGCTGGTAGTGCTCATTATCACCTTTAGTGTCTGTATGGACGTCGTACAGATCGCCTAGTACTGGTTGGACTGTACTGAACACGGGTAGTGACACAGGACGAGCTCTTTTAGCTGGGGGCTGGGAGCTGGAAGCCTCAGTTGTAGGAGGTGTAACCTGAACGTTTTGGAAAGCCTGTGGGTTCTTTTCAAAGAAATTGGCCATAAAGGTAATTCCAGTCATGACCCTGTCTATGTCTTCCGCAGTCCATTGGGCTGAACTGGGAATGACACACGGGTACTGATGGATAGAGACTTGTGCTAGGGGTGTGGGAGTGGCTAGGCCCTTGTTCTGTAAGGCTTCAGCCAAAGAACCTTCCTCCTGTGGGACAGAGTGTGTTTCCCTAGAAGTAGGGGTGGACTTGCCCTTATGAGATTTATCTTTATGATTGGGACTCTTGGAGGAGTGTTTCTTGGAGTGCTTACACTTTAGCAAGCTCCCAAAGACGTGATTTTTGACTACGTGGGATAAACCAGTGTTTTTTGACCCTACAGCCGATTTCGATGCATGTCCTCGACTTTCAGTAATGGAGTGGACTGCCGCCTCGTCTGCCGACGTTCAGCGTTTGGTCGATGATGTTTTAGGGACAGCGTCTTCTTTGTCTTTAGACTTACAGGGCCTGTTATGGGATGATCGGGACCTCAAGTGCCCAGAGGACAGGGATTCTGTAGACCTCCTCCTTGACGCCGTACTTGGGTGTTTGGTCAACGACGTCCACTCCTTGCCCCGGGATGTGTGTTTAGTGACGGGGTAGTGCTTTCACCGTCGGGTGTCGTCCCCGTAACAAAGCCGCTGGCCTGTCTCTTGGGGTCAGGTGCCTGCACGAGGGAATCTGACGGTTCCCCGTCGCCCTCGCTGTCTGAAAAGACGGCAATGCTGCCATCACTGGAAGCTCCCTCCACGTCAATGGCAGCCTCGACCTGCATTGCGTGATGGGCCCAGCGCTTGGTTCTTCGGTCTTTGAGTCTTTGTTTTGAAGAGCTTGCAGGCCCGACAATGCCCCTTGTCGCGGTCACGGGCTAGACACAAGTTGCACACTCGGTGCTTGTCTATCCATGGGAATTATTTATTGCACGTGGGGCAACATTTAAAAGGTGTTCTATCCATGTATAAGGGGAATGGCAGCCAGGCGAAAATGGGAAGGGAGGGAAAAATGCATTGTATAATGACCACCCCCACTCTCCCTACTGTAAGGACCTAGGCCCGGCGGTCCTTCCAAGGCTGAAAGGGTCTGTCGAATCTTGAATTTGTCCAGCGGTTGGCTGACATCGAGTGGTAGTCACAGAGGATTACATTATTTGTTTCCGAAACTCGAGAAGGGACGTCAACTGGGCGTGTCAGTAATACAATCCACTGTACTCATGTTCCTTCACATGTCAAGATTCCTCAGATTGTTTTGTTTCTGACATGAGGTAGCATGTAGCGCGGGTACAGATGTAATAAAACAGATAATAGCGATACAGCAAGAAGATAAATGCATGCACATTCTACTCCAAGAGGAGAGGAAGGGAGGGCGCATATGAATCTAAGCAGATACAAGCATCAGAAATACGATTACGGTGAGAAATGTATCCATTCTGAGGCTTGTGGATCTGCTTAGAATACATGCTATGCATAGATTAGCGAGCAGTATCCGGAGAATGAGGTGGGTTGTGAGAAGGTATGGCGGTATCTTAGCTTGTCCCACCTGTGAATCTGCTTTAGAATGTGTGTCAATGCAGTAATGCTGAGTAAAGGTATGTATGGAAGTCCAAGTAGTTGCTTTGGAAATGGCGTCTAGTTGGACGTTTGCAATAAATGCCAAAGTAGATCTTGTAACTCTGGTAGAGTGAGCTCTTGGTGTGAAAGGGAGGGCTTTCTTTGATAGAGAATAGCAGAGCTGTATGCACTTAACTATCCATTTGGAGATGGCGTTCTTTGAAATGTGATCAGCCTGCCTGACAGGTGCTATGGAAACAGATAGTCAATCTGTTTGTCTTAGTGGTTTTGTCTTGTTTACATAGTACAAAACTGCCCACCTTATATCCAGTGTATGGAGGCTTCTCTCAGCTGAGTTAGATGAATTTTGAAAAAAAGTGGGTAGTTCAATGGACTGGTTAACATGGAACTTGGATATGAATTTAGGTGAAAACTTAGGATGTGTTCTAAGTACAAATAATTTATAAAGGGCACCTGGCAGAGTCCTGATATACCCAGGGGGGTACCTGTATACAAAATGCTAAAAATCAGGATGAGAGATCCAAGGACAACTATCTGGTTGAGAAACTATTTTATTTCAATCTCCAACCAATTTGTTTGCACAGATAATAGAATTAAATATTTACATAACTTTCGATAAGCACGAAAGTAGTACGGACAGATGTCATTTTTAACATAGGAAATACAGATATGTATCAACCTCTCTAGTATTGAGGTAAAATTTCCGAAGTGATGCACATATATAAAATACAAATGAGTGGGGACAAGATTCGACAAAGTGCTGCCCAGGACTGTGGTAAGTCCGAGGGTGTTGAACAAGAGGGTGTACACAACACTATCTACAAACACACATACAATGGAGCATTAACAGTTGTGTCACGGAACATCGACATTGAAGTGTTTCGGCCAAGAAGGGTTCGGTGAGAGCCCAAAGTGTTGGTGGCCTTCCATCAGGATGAATGCTGAGCGTGGTACTGTCCGTGTAAGTAATCTGTGGGGGAAAGCGATAGCTATCAGGATCTCACGGGGGTAGTTGTCATTTTAAACATTATTCAATAATGGATAATTGGTGCCTGAATACACAGTGCAGTGTATTAGAAGTGCAGCTTACCGTCTGCTAGAGTTGCAGTAGTGACGCTGTGCTTGAGAGTCCTTAATTGTATTCAGGACTGTGAGGAGTCCATGGTATGGACCGACTCAGAAGATTTCGGGTCCTTCAGGCTGGAGGAGTTGGCCTGGTCGGTCCAGAGGCTGCAGGAGGAGAAGGTCATAAAACCATCAATCCATGTCCAGACCTAGGAACATAGTCTATAGTGTGGCCATAAGGAGATTATACGAATCTCAGTGAGTTGAACAATGGCTTAGCGTTGAGGTTTGCCAAAACCAACGTCCGTGTGGGGCCAGTGTGGTTAAGTGGCCAACAAATATATATATAGTGCCAGTGTGGATGATAGTGCTACTGGCGCAAGTACTGGAGAGTGGAAAAGTGGTGGTGGAGCGATATCTAGGTGAACTCTACCAAAGCCAAAAATGGGCTTGTGGTGTAACAGAATGGAAGTGACACGTGTGCTAGCTACAGTGCCTTACCAACATACTGTACTCGAGGTATCAGTAGTGCCGAAAAACAGATCGCTAGTGGTCCGTGTGGTGAGAGCCTGTGAGGAGCCCCTGGTAATGGTAAAACCCTAATTAGAGTACCCTAAGAGAGCAACACAAAACAAACACACTTACCAGGGCGGAGTGAATACGGCCGTGCTGCCAGCGATAATGGTTGCTGTAAAGGCTCTGATACTGTAATGATTAAGAGCACACCCACGGTGACCGAGGGAGCCAAGGGGGCCGGGGGTGTGTGCGTAAGTGTACACGTCATAGCCTAGTGCGAGGTGCATATCCGCTTATTGGATGCGAGTCCACCAATGGTTGTGGTTCCACGTAGGCGAACTGAAAGTGAAACCCAGCTGGTCTGCTGGGTGGAGAAGTAAAGGAGGCAGATACATCTATTACGCTCAATGAGCGAAAGACCTGCAGGATGCGGTAGTTAAAAAACACACATGGGTACACTAGGTGAAAAATGCGAGACAACTGATTGCATCTAGGATGGGTTTACAGCACACGAGAGGGGCTAAAAAACTGTGCACGCCTGGTCGCTCAAAATTGGGCTGATCAATATAAGTTGGTGTGGTTCAAGGAGCCTAGTTAGTGCGAGCAGCAAAGCCGGGGCTTGTACACTTAGCATAATACACATATGCGGGTTTCTTTTGGTAATGCCTTGTGAGAGTATCTGAAACCCCACATGGAAATTCGAAATATGGCGATTTGGCATCATTTTAGCTTGTGCCCTTGAAACAATGTGCATATGGCGGCTGGAATATATGGTGGCAACCTTTTGCAAGTACTACTCCATGGTATTGTGAGTAATGCATGGTGTACGGAGCTATGCAGCTATTATTGCACCATGGATATCAATGGCAGGCATATTGAACAAACAAACCATCAGTGCATTTAGCCCAATGTACATGTGGTGGATCTGTTAGTGATACATTATGGCACACTTCTTTTCATAAAAACTACATAATCATTTGCAGGGTACACGGAGGTTCCCACGGTGTGCATTGCGACAATTGGTGCACAACCTTTTTCAATAACGGCTCAGTGGTTTTTTTTGGTAATGCGTGGTATAAATTAGCTCTGCAACAATTCTTGTACCATGGATATCATGTAGAGGGCATGTTGAACAAAACATAATCAATGCACTTGGCATAATGTGCATATGGTGGATCTGTTAGTAATATCTTGCGGCACACTTCTTTTCATAAAAACTACGTAATCGTTTGCATGGTACATGGAGGAATCTCAACAATTGGTGCACAATGGTAATTGTTAGCATTATCATGTGGGGGGCGTACCAACCAAGGCATGACAATCATGGCTAACCATTGGGTATGATGCTGGTTCCCTGCTCTGGATGTGTCTCGACAGGTAGGTACAATGTGGATTCAGGCTAGAGGACTCAAGGGCCATGTTGTCGAATACCAGGGAGATCAATCCCAGAAGTGTTTCCACTATTTGGTGATGTTCAAGCCAGTTTTAACTGTATCTAATCTGTGGACCCATTTTTGTTCGAGTCTAAATGGAACCATCCTACAACAACTCCAGCAACAAAAACAAGGAGGAGATATCAACTTGGCCCTCACTAGACTCGAACAAAAATGGGTCCACAGATTAGACACAGTTAAAACTGGCTTGAACATCACCGTAGAGTGGAAACACTTCTGGGATTGATCTCCCTGGTATTCGACAACATGGCCCTTGAGTCCTCTAGCCTGAATCCACATTGTACCTAACTGTCGAGACACATCCAGAGCAGGGAACCAGCATCATACCCAATGGTTATCCATGATTGTCATGCCTCGGTTGGTACTCCCCCCAAATGATACTGCTAACAATTACCATTGTGCACCAATTGTTGAGATTCCTCCATGTACCATGCAAACGATTACGTAGTTTTTATGAAAAGAAGTGTGCCGCAAGATATTACTAACAGATCCACCAGATGTACATTATGCCAAGTACACTGATTATGTTTTGTTCAACATGCCCTCCACATGATATCCATGGTACAATAATTGTTGCAGAGCTAATTTATACCACGCATTACCAAAAAAAAAAACACTGACCGGTTTATTAAAAAAGGTTGTGCACCAATTGTCGCAATGCACACTGTGGGAACCTCCATGCAAACGATTATGTACTTTTTATGAAAAGAAGTGTGCCACAATGTATCACAAACAGATTCACCATATGTACATGGGGCTAAATGCACTGATGGTTTATGTTTGTTCAATATGCCTGCCATTGATATCCAAGGTGCAATAATAGCTGCATAGCTCTGTACACCATGCATTACCCACAATACCACGGAGTAGTACTTGCAAAAGGTTGCCACCATATCTTCCAGCCACCATATGCACATTGTTTCAAGGGCACGAGCTAAAATGATGCCAAATGACCATATTTTGAATTTCCATGTGGGGTTTCGGATACACTCTCACGGGGCATTACCAAAAGAAACCCGCATATGTGTATTATGCTAAGTGCACAAGCCCCGGCTTTGCTGCTCCCATTAACCAGGCTCCTTGAACCACACCAACTTATATTGATCAGCCCAATTTTGAGCGACCATGCGTGCACAATTTTTTAACCCCTCTTGTGTGCTGTAAACCCATCCTGGATGCGATCAGTTGTCTCACATTTTTCACCTCGTGTACCCATGTGTGTTTTTTAACTACCGCATCCTGCAGGTCTTCGCTCATCGAGCGTAATAGATGTATCCGCCTCCTTTACTTCTCCACCCAGCAGACCAGCTGGGTTTCACTTTCAGTTCACCTACGTGGAACCACGACCATTGGTGGACTCACAACCAATAAGAGGATACGCACCTCGCACTAGGCTATAACGTGTACACTCACGCACACACCCCCGGCCCCATTGGCTCCCTCGGTCGCCGTGGGTGTGCTCTTAATCATTACAGTATCAGAGCCTTTACAGCAACCATTACCGCTGGCAGCCTGGCCGTATTCACTCCGCCCTGGTAAGTGTGTTTGTTTTGTGTTGCTCTCTTGGGGTACGCTAATTAGGGTTTTACCATCACCAGAGGCTCCTCACAGGCTCTCAGCACACGGACCACTAGCGATCCGTTTTTTCGGCACTACTGATACCTCGAGTACAGTATGCCGGTAAGGCACCGTAGCTAGCACACGTGTCACTTCCATTCCGTTACACCACGCTCCCATTTTTGGCTTTGCTAGCGTTCACCTAGATATCGCTCCACCACGCCATCCACTTTTCCACTCTCCAGTACTTGCGCAAGTAGCACCATCATCCACACTGGCACTATATATATATTTGTTGGCTACTTGACCACACTGGCCCCACACGGATGTTGGTTTTGGCAAACCTCAACGCTAAGCCATTGTTCAACTCACTGAGATTCGTATAATCTCCTTATGACCACACTATAGACTATGTTCCTAGGTCTGGACATGGATTGACGGTTTTATGACCTTCTCCTCCGGCAGCCTCTAGACCTACCAGGCCAACTCCTCCAGTCTGAAGGACCCAAAATCTTATGAGTCGGTCCATACCATGGACTCCTCACAGTCCTGAACACAATTAAGGACTCTCAAGCACAGCGTCACCGCTGCAACTCTAGCAGACTGTAAGCTGTACTTCTAATACACGGCACTGTGTATTCAGGCACCAATTAGCCATTATTGGATAATGTTTAAAATGACAATTACCCCCGTGAGTTCCTGATAGCTATCGCTTTCCCCCACAGATTACTTATACGGACAGTACCACGCTCAGCATTCATCCTGATAAAGGCCATCAACACTTTGGGCTCTCACCCAGCCCTTCTTGGCCGAAACACTTCAGTGTCGATGTTCCGTGACACAACTGTTCATACTCCATTGTATATGTGTTTGTAGATAGTGTTGTGTACACCGTCTTGTTCAACACCCCCGGATTTACCACAGTCCTGGGCAGCACTTTGTCGAATCTTGTCCCCACTCATTTGTATTTTATATTTGTGCATCACTTTGGAAATTTTAACCTCTATACTAGAGAGGTTGATACATATCTGTATTTCCTATGTTAAAAATGACATCTGTCCGTACTACTTTCGTGCTTATCGAAAGTTATGCAAATAATTAATTCTATTATCTGTGCAAACAAATTGGTTGGAGATTGAAATGAAATAGTTTCTCAACCAGATAGTTGTCCTTGGATCTCTCATCCTGATTTTTGGCATTTTGTATATGTGTTCTAAATACTACCTTGTCCTGGTGGATAACAAAGAAAGGGTCTTGCACTGACAATGCATGTAGCTCACCAACCTGTCTTATTGAGGTGATGGCTACTAGGAACGCTGTCTTGTAGTTTAGGTGTTTGGGGCTGGATTTGTGCATAGGCTTAAAGGGTGGTCCCATGAGCTTCGAGAGTACAACATTAAGATCCCAACATGGTGGTGGGTTGGAAACGGGAGGGCAAAGTTTCTTTACTCCCTCCATGAAAGCCTTGATAACAGGAACTTTCCACCAGGACACCTTGTTTTGTGAAGTGGGGTACGTGGACAGAGCCGCTAGGTGAACTTTGATGGAGTTACATACTAGGCCAGAGTCTAGTAAGTAGAGCATGTAGTGAAGAATGTTTGACGGGGTACATTCAATTGGATGTAAAGCTTTTGATCGGCAAGATATCACAAATCCTTTCCACTTGTTGAAGTAGCAGTGCCTGGGTGTTGGGTTTGCTTGCCTCCTTGAGGATATCCCACACATTTGAGGTAATTTTAAGTGTCCAAACGCTATGACTTCAGGAGCCAGGCTGCCAAGTTCATAGACTGAGCATGTGGATGGAGTGTAGTTCCCACGTGTTGGGAAACATGTTGTAGGGGCACAGGAGTTCGATCGTTTCGCACATCGCCAGTTTGAGCATATGTGGAATCCATGGTTGTCCTTCCCACATAGGGGCTATCAGGATTAGCGTTACTTGATCCTGGTGAATCTTGTGCACTATCCTGCTGAGGAGTGGTGTCGTGGGGAAATGCATAAGCACATTTCCCTGACCAGCTCATCCACAGGGCATTCCCCTTGGACTCTGGTTGGGGAAACCTAGATGTGAAGTCTGGGCATTGTGTGTTAAGGTTTGTGGCGAACAAGTCTAAAGGAGGATAACCCCACAGGGAGAAGACTTTGGGCCTCATCATGAGTCTGGCGGTAACCCTTAAATGCGGCGGTAGCGCTATTACCGCTGCATTTAGGGGTCCGCCAGATCATGGGCTTGGCGGATTTCTCCCCAGCTCACAGCTGGGGGGAAATCCGCAGCAAATCTGCCAATTTTTGGTGCTATTACCGCCGGCGGGAAATCCGCCGGCGGTAATAGCGCATATTTTCCCCATTGGGCCCAATGGGGAACGAGGAATTCCCGAATGGGCCCAATGGGGAATGGGCACTAACCGTCCCACCAAACCCTTGATCCGGCGCTCATAGTGCTGGGGGGTTTGGCGGTAGGGCTAATAGCGCCGGCGGTAATAGCACCGGCATTACCGCCCAACTCGTGATGAGGCCCTTTGTCTAGAATGTCTCTGTTGAGTTGCCACTGGTGCTCCTCGGGTAGAGGATTTCTGCTTAGAGTGTCTGCTAGAGCACCGAGTTCCCCTGGAACGTGTTGAGAGACTAGAAACATGTTCCGCTTGAGGGCCCACGTCCACATTTTTTGGGATAGCCTGGACTTTGAGAGTGTGTGCCCCCCTGCTTGTTTTTGTAAAACATGGCAGTGGTGCTGTCTGTGAGGACTTGCACTGTCTGACCTGCTAGATGCAGCTGAAAAGCCTTTAGGGCTTTGAGTACGTTATATGAGAAGTAATTTATAACGCGACTGTACACAAGTGTTTCTAGGCACGACAAGGGAGGGGAGAAAGATAGAGGACAAGGCAAAAGATCTTTCTAGGCCTTGTGTCATTCAGATCGTGACGTGCGAGAACGAGAAGTGCAAGCGGAAAGGGGGGTTGGGAGGAGTGCAAGGGAGAGGGGAAGGGAAAACAGGGCAGCAATGCTCTGAGTAAGGGCAGCGTGGCTCTGGGTAGTGCAAGTAGAACAAGGGACGGTAGGGTTACAGTTACAGCCCCTAAATGCGTGGTAGGGCCGGAGGCAGTGCAAGGGTGACTGATCAAGAAAGAGACTGGTACCCAGTGAGACTCTGAGGGTAGCCAAGCAACCAATCGGTACAGCAGACAGGTAGGTCAGCAGGGGAGGGAGAGAGAGAAAGCAAAGGAGAAGAACATTTTGAGCTGCTTTCGGAAATTCGGGTGGTCTGGCTCAAGTTTGAGAGGGGCAGGGAGGTCATTCCAGAGGGAGGCACCTGCAGAGGAGAGAGATCTACCCCCACTCTCTGCCTTTAGACGCGTCTAACCCTTAGAGAGCTGGAGGTAGCTGAGCAAAGGGCTAGAGAAGGAAGGTATTTTGGAAGTGAGCGTTGGATGTAGTGCGAGCCCTGGCCACAGAAAGCCTTGTGGACAATGCAAAGGGTCTTGAACTTGATTCTTGCAGCCACCGGGAGCCAGTGGAGAGATTTCAGGGCTGGAGAGATACAGTCCCTGGGCTTGAGGCCAAGGATAAGTACCGCTAGTAG
The DNA here is from genome assembly GCF_040938575.1 of Ambystoma mexicanum. Classification (NCBI taxonomy): domain Eukaryota; kingdom Metazoa; phylum Chordata; class Amphibia; order Caudata; family Ambystomatidae; genus Ambystoma; species Ambystoma mexicanum. The sequence goes on along the minus strand of NC_090929.1, from coordinate 383,710,331 downwards.
CTCCAAAAGGTTCATGTGGTTTTGGGCTGTGATCTGTGTCCACTGGCCATGCGCTGTGTGGTGAAAGCAATGGGCTCCCCATCCAGTGAGTGAGGCGTCTGTTGAAAGTATCGCTTGATCTGGTGGATAGTGAAAGGGTTTCCCCTTTAACAGATTTTCCTTGGACCACCAGCGAAGTGCTTGTACTAGAGTTGGAGAAACAACCACTAGATCGTTCCACTGACCGCTTTCCTGAGACCATTTCGCTAACCATTCCTGCATTGGGCGCATGCGAAGCCGTGCGTGTGGAACTAGATAAATGCATGAAGCCATCATCCCCAGCAGGCTCATTGCTTTGCATACAGTTATTTGGCGACCAGCGAGATAATGAGGTATCTGCAGCAGCATGTTTTGAACTCTTTCGTTTGAGGGGAAGAATAGCTGTCTTTATAATAGCTCACAGGAACTGTTTCGTTTGGCTTGGAACTAGGCTCGATCTTTTCTTGTTGATTGAAAACCCCAATTGGAACAGAAGGTTAAATGTTCTCTGGGTATTCTGCTTGCAAATTGGAGGGGGTTCCCTGTTATCAGCCAGTCGCCCAGGATACACTAGGATTGATTTTCTGCGTAAGTGAACTGCCACTACCGCCAATACCTTGGTGAATACCATTGGAGCTGAGGCTATACCGAAGGGGAGCACCTGCAACTGGTAGTGTTGATTTGCTATTTTTCTGCAGGAATTTTCTGTGCGCTGGGAACATTGAAATATGAAAGTATGCATCTTTCATATCTAATGTTGCCATTTAGTCCCCTTGTTTCAATAGGGGGATTACATCCTGTAACGTAGTCATGCAGAATTATTATGGGTGGACATATGTGTTTGCAGGACGCAGGTCTAGCACAGAGCGCATTGTTAGGTCGTCCTTTGCCACAAGGAAGTACGTTGAATAGATACCCCCTTAACCTGGTTTGCCGGGACGATTTCTATAGCGTTCTTTTCCAACAGTGCTTTGACCTCTTCTAGCAGAATGTGTTGTTCTTCCTGCGTTGTATTCCTCTGTCTTGACGGGTGGTTGGATGGCCTTCGTATAGGTTTTATACAGTAGCCTCCACCGCGGTGAATAGTACCTACTTGTCTGAGGTGATCCCCTCCCATGCGTGGGTAAATTGTGAAATGCGACCTCCTACTGGAGAGGCATGGGAGGGGACTTGGAGCGGGGCGTCATTGTTTTGGGGTGGTGGAGCCTCTCGCCGAGGAGGCCCTGCCTCTTCTCCTAAACCTTCTGTGGCCCCTTTGAAAATTCTGAGGGGAGGACTGCCCTTGCGAGGAACCCCAAGATGACGCTTGTCCACCCAGACTATAGCTAGAGGAGCGTTGAGAATTTTGTCATTGAAACAGCTTTGTGTTGAACGTGCCTCATTGAATAATGGGCTTGTTAGTGTACCAAGGGAGTTTAGGGAATTGTGTACTTCTTTGGCACTTTAAGTGCGTCCTCGACTGCTTTCCCAAATAAGGCATTTGTTTCAATTGGCATATTGAGCAGGGTGGCTTGAGTTTCCCGCTTAAAGCCGGATTGTCTTAACAAGGCATGGCATTTGATAAGTGTGCCCTCTGCTATTATACAGCATGCATTATCTGCAGCGTCCAGGTTATTTTTCAGGATGCAGTTGGCCACCAGCTTACTCTCAGCCACTGTGTTCAAGAGCTGTGATTTCAATGGTTCTGGCACGGTTTCAATTTGTTGGAGCATTTCGTCCCACTTATGGCAGTTGTAACTAGCCAAGAGTGGTGTAATTTGCGATTCTTGCTTGCTATGCAGCCAAGGAAGCCACTTTCCTTCCCAGTGTATACATCCTTTTACTTTCCTCATCAGGAGGGGCCTCAGCAGAGGCTAAAGGCATGCCTGCCCTCTTTCTAGTGATAACAATAAGAGAGAGTCAGGCTTTAGTTGACCCCTGAAGTACAAGGGGTCCGAGGGGGTAGGCCTGAACATTTTCTCAATACGGGGGTTAACTGCCCTCGTAAGGTTAGGGGTGAGTAGGGAAGGCTGAATGCGCCTCTGAATGGACTGCAGGAGGGGTATGAACTGTGCCACAGACTTTTTATCCCCAAGGATGTCCTCAACAAAGTCTTTATCTACCTATGCCTCTTGTGTATCAATTTTAAAATGTTCGGCAGCTTTTAAGAGGAGCTCATTGTACTGTAGCTAATTATACACAGGGAAGTCAGCCACAGGTTGGTCATGAAGGTCCAGAGATTGTACGATGTAGACGTCATCATCACAATACTGGTCAGGATCATATTGTCCCCTTGACCTCCTTGTGAACCAGGATCTTGAGAGCCTGAAGTTTCAATGCAGTAAAGATCCCGAGAAGTGTCCTGCGAGGTGCTGGGCTGGAAGGTGTCTGTGTTTTTTTGGCAGCAGGTTGATATTTAGCTGAGTGCCCTTTAAGGGTGGAAAGTTGATCAGGGAAGTCTTCAAAGCATGACATTCTTCGCATTATCTTAAAACTTTCTGGGCTCCATTGGGTGGAGCTAGGGAAAGCTAATGGAACAGGGGTAGGGGTAAACAGGGGTAGGGGTACTCTCTGATTTAGAGGGTTATTTATGTTGCATGGCCCCTGAAAGGGCATCCCTAGAGAGAGAAGGGTCCTTAGATTTGGAAGTAGAGGATTCAGAGGATAGGGGCATCGAAGATTTAGAACTGTTTGATGCCTTGGACTTTAGGAGTGTGTCTGGACATGTTTTTTAATGTGCTCTCTCATTCTGGAGGTAGTGGAAGGGGCCTTCGAAGCATCTTTGGACGCACATTCTCATGCAGTCTAAAGTTGGTCAGATTTATTTGGTGTGTCGGAAACAGACTTCGACGTCTGTTTTGGGAGCCTGTTATGCGGCGAACGCAAGCACGATGGCCCAGAGGACAGGGACGACTGAGGACCTTCCCTTCGACACTGTGTGCTTCAACGGTCGACGAAGCAGTCAACTGTCGGGGAACATGCTTTGTGTGGCATGCAGTGTGAGTGATTGAGCCGCGGGGTGTAGTCACCATAGCAGGACCACCAGCCTGTCTGATGGAGTCGGGTGCTCACATGCTAAAAACCGTCGGGTCCTGATCGCCTTCAGCGTCACTTAGGACACCGACGCTGCAAAAGCTGGACGCTCCCTCCACATACATAGCGGCTTCGGCCTGTATGGCGTGATGGGCCCAGCGCTTTGTCTTACAGTCCTTTAATGTTTTGGGCCGAAATCATTTGTAAGACTTGCAATGCTTTTTGGGGTGGTCTCTGGGGAGACAGTGATTACACATTTGTGTGTGTCCTTCCAGGGGGACTTCCTATTACAGGAAGGACAACATTTAAAAGATGTATTTTCCATAATACCGAACGATGGCAGCCCGGCGATGAAAAAGGAAGAACAGGGAAGGAACAGGCATTCTCTAAAGAGAAGAAAGTTATAATCTCCCCAGACTCTTCCTAGTCTGAAGGGCTGAGGCCCGTCGAGGCCTAGGTAGGGTGCAGTCAAAGTTCGTTGAGAAGGTACAAGTAGTCATCGTCAATGATGAATCCGTCCTCGAAAACTGGCGCGGAATATCTTGCGGTGGTGCGGCCGTCGAAAGGAAATAAAAAAAGTCTTATTTTAAACTTGAATAATTCTAGGCGTTAGCCAGAGAGAAGGAACTCCGCAACTTGCGTCCAACTATGATGGCGGAAAAAAACAATCCGAGTAACCTCGACACGTGAAGGACCATGGGGTACAGTGGACGGTCACACTAGGCATAGTATTACTGACACGTCCAGTTGACATCACTTTTCCAGTTTCAAAAACAAATAATGTAATCCTCCACGACTACCACTAGATGTCGACCTATGCATGTACGAAAGAAGAAATACCAATCATACCTTTGGCGCACTGCTTTGCCAAATTGAGCATCCTGACCAGATATGAAGCCCAAACATTGTTTGGCAAAGGTATGCAATGGGTCACACTTTGCAGCTTAGAAAAAGGCCAGTGGTACTCCTCTCTGCAGAGCAGAAATAATGGCTAGCCTCCTAGTTGAATGGCCCCTAAGGCATTCAAGTATTCATTTTCCCTATAAGGAATAACACTCTTAAATATAGAGTACAATCCAGCACAAGAGAGTTTGTTTTGGTAACTGTTTTCCCATATTGCCCATGCATAACCAGTGAAAGGTTCATCTTCTCTGAACTCCCAAATCCTAGCCATGTAGCACCTGTGACCTTTTTTCTAGGGTCAAGTTAGTGGAATATTTCCTCCTTTGAAGGATGTGACAGAGGATTAAATACTATAAGCATGTTCTTCTCCTTCGAGAAGTCAAGATAAGGAGTCCTACACAAGGAGCCTACAACTCACTCATCGTCCTGCTGATGTTATCACTCCTAGAAAAACAGGCTTCCAAGTCAAAAGTATGAGTAGGCATGAATGCATTGGTTCAAATGGTGCCACCACGGAGAACATCAATACCAAGTTAAGGGACGAGGAGGGGATGATAAACTGTACGGGTGGGAGCATGTTCACCATCCCCCTATGAACTGCATCACTGGGGGAGAAATAAAAAGCTTGGTTTGGTGTTTTACCAAAATCGCTTATCGATAGCCTTTAACAGTGGATATCCTTCGACATTTCACCTCACCACGAATATGTCCCCCAATGTATCTCTTGAGGATATTCCCTGGAGTGGAACAGTTTGCACTTCCTGTTTACACTTGATGTAAACTGTTCCACTTGCGGGGTTCCACAAAGGTCAAACATTTCTAGAAGGGCCTTATAGAATAGCTCACTATCACGGGGGACCCAACCTGCCTTCTCAGAGCATACGCCATTCTCTAAAATCCAGTACAAGAGCTAGTTTGATTCCCAGAACAGGGTCAGTGATCACTTCACCCCCTCTTTTATTGAGAGTGTGCATGACCACCGTTCTGTACATCACTGAACTCTTATAAGTAGGCGCTCAATCCCTTCATGGAGGCACCAGTCACAACATTTTCCTTTTGCCAAAATTGACAAAATCACTCCCCTGCCTTCACATTCTCGTGTCAGGTGTATGACAGAAGGTCCTGTGACACTCAAGTCAGGAACTCCAAGAGGCGAGTCATTGTGCCTGAAAATTCTGATCACTATGATCTGAGAGGCCATCTGAAATATCTCATCCACAGGTGGGTCTCTGGCACTAAGAAAATCCAAAAAGCCATGAGATCCAATAATCTGAGGTAGTCAGAGCGTGGAAGGGATTCAGCGTTCTACAATTTTCTGATTTATCTTCTCTACCCGGGCTTCACAGAACGGGAAGGGAAGAGCATTTCTTGAGCTGGTGTCCAGGACCTCTGAGAGGAATTGAACAGTTTGTGAATGTGTCACCTGTGATTTCATGTTGAGTGATGAGTCCAGCCTGTGTAGGAGAGGACAGGTGTGGTGCAGGTGGTCTAGTGCCTGTTCCAAGGAACAGGTGTGGATCAATCATTCAGGTAGGGAAATGCATAGACTTGTTTCCTCCCAAGACTCACTGCCATCACCAACAACATTCAGGGGAAGGCTATTGGGTGGGACTGGGGTAGGGCGAGTTTGGACCAAAAGGCAGGACCCAGAAGTGGTAATGAGTGTTGCCAATCAGGAACCTCCGGTACCTTCTGTGCTTTGGATGGATTGGCATGTGAAAATAAGTGCCCTGAAGGTCCATTGACACCACCCAATCCTGAGACTCCCAAGGCCTTAAGGATCTGCACTAAGATCCTTAATGAATTTGTCCTTCCTTAGGAACTTGTTCAAGCACCTCAGGTCCAGTCCTACGTCCTTCTGCGGCACCAGGATTTAGTGTAAGTACACGCCGTTCGCCCGTCTCCATAGCGGCAACCAGATCTATCACTGCTTTTTCTAGCAGGTAACTGACTTCCTGCCGGAGTAGGTAGTCCGTAGGCCGAGAAGATCTGGATGGAGGGCAATCTGTCAGGCTATTTATGAACGGAAGGCAGTAGCTATGGGGGTTCACCTGATGGATCCATGTACCTGAAGAAATGGCAAATACCATTGTTCAGAGCACTGCACTGGCCTCTGCAGCATGGGAGAATTCCCTAAAGAGGTTTTCCAGTTGTTGCAGAGGAAGACCGTACTGATGCCGTTGAGGACTGGCTTCTCTTTTTTGCTTCTACTACTTCTTCTGTTTGGCCTCTTCCTTTTTGGTCAAATGAAGAAAGGTACCAAAGGTTCCGTCCCTTCCATTTTGGACCAGAGGAGGATTGCCCAGTAGGCTGCTGAACTGCCAATCGCCTTGGATGTATGAAGTTTGAGGGACTTGTCCACCTTCGTTTCGAAGAGATGGACTCCAAACGAAAAGCAGGTCCAGTAATTTGACCTGAACATCTGGGATAAAATCTGATGTTCTTAACCAGGAATATCTCCTTGTGACTGAATTGGTGCCCATTGAGTGTGCCACACAGCAAGCGGCATCCAGTCCAGCTTGTAGAGCCTGCCAGGTGACTTCTTTCCCATCCGATATCAATTCATTAAAGCCATAGCATACCTTGCCTTCAGGTAAATAGGACACTGATTTGGAAATCACTGGCCGGAACTTGGGAATATCTTTTGAGGATATAACTGGTGCTAATAGCTTTCAAAGCCACACTTCCAGAAGTAAACACCTTTTTAGCCACAGCATTGAGTGTCTTACTCTTTCTGTCGGGAGACCAAGAGAGAAAGGCAGAAGATTTAAAACACTATGGTCGCCTGCACCATAAAGGTCTCTGGTGTGGGAAGCATGGATCAGGAATCCAGGTCTATCTATCCCGACTTATATTTACGTGCCAATTCATTTTCAACTGTTGCTGTCGCCTATGGTCCTTGCCAAGGTCCAGGATTGAGTACTTTAATGCCATACTGAATGGCATGAATGTCTCTTCAGGAGGCCCCTTTTCTGGTATATCTGTGAGGTTGTCTTGTGATTATCTTCACCAGAGAGTCCATTCTGAGAGACTCTTAGTCATTGTGCGACAGAAGGTAGTATTAGGATGGTTTTAAGGGATTGATCACATAATAATAAAGTCCTACGAGTTGTCAAGGCCACTCAGGTCTGCACCCAAATCTGCAATCAATGCATCCTCAGAAACAAGTTCCTTTGGGAAAACCTCTTACTGCGCCGTCAGACGCTCCATCCCACAGGGAATAGAGTACCCCTCTTCACTGAAAAGCAATTGCACTTCACAGCTAAAGCTATGTGTTGACATCAATTCAAGGCAGCGCACAAAATGGAGTAGCTGAACACTGAGGTCCATTGAATGAGAGCTAAGAAAAGAAGTAGCATTCTACCAAATATGGATGCTTTCATAAGCAGTGGACATTTGCAATAGAGGTAATTTGATATAGTGAGATCGCAGATCACATTCAACACTGTGCAGAGGAGTAGAGAGCAGAGCGCAGACCCAGCAGGAAGTAGATGTTTGTATGAAAGTAATACACATAAAAGGAAGATTCTTAAAAGGCTGGAGCCCCTGCCCGTCTTTCCTGTTTGGGCAAGGACGGCCTATCACTTGATGAGCTCCCAACTGTGAGAAACCAAAGGGTGTCTCACCCGCTATTCCTCGCAGACTTGTCATCCAGGTGGCCAGTACACAGCCATCGCTTTTGGATCCAGTTGCTGGGGGTGGACCAGAGCGGGAGGATCATCTGGGTGGGGGGACTTCAGGGAGTGGGGGTGAGATAGCCGATGGTGAGATGCGGTATTCCCCCTTTTTTGTTCACCTACCCAATACCATTTTCTAGGATTTTCCGAAGTCCCAACTGCCCTCCCCTTTTTACACAAACACTGGGCCGAGGAAGGTGGTGACTGCGTGTAACCAGACTAACTCTCTCACATTGTTCTGGACATGTCCCGTTAATCGGGTTATGCAAATTCAGGCACTTTACCCTAAGTGCACACACCTGATACCAGTTAGCTATCCTCATCCGAATAAAAGGTAACACCTAAAGACATACTCTGAGCAAGGCGGAACACAAGAATGAGTAGGTCTTCTGGGACAAAGGCACACCCCACTGGAACAGAGCAACAGACCAAGGGATGAGAACAGTGGACCGAAAACCCCAAGACCAGATCCCATAAGTGAAGATTGTATTGTGTTTCAAGGATGCCAGCAACCCTGATGGGTGAACAGCAGAGTTGGGGAGGCGAGGCCAAGCCTGTGGTACTAACCTTGACTTGAAAATTGGAAGACCGCAAAACCAGAAAGAAGAGCACACAGGCAGTGAGTTGGCAAGCGAACTGAGAGACTGGTGTGTGTTAAAGTGAATGAAGTAGCAACATCATATCACAAGTGAAGGCTGCACGCGTGTGGATAAGACGTGAAAAAGACAGACCCGTGAATGAACTTTAAATTAAAATTCATCTGCGAGATCAGCAATACTAAGTAACAGAGTGGTCCCGTGAAAGGAAGTAGCCCATTTCGAAAGTCTCTGTGAAAGGTACATTGTTTGAAGCTAAAAGGCGAATAAACGGAAAGAGTGAAAGTAAGATAGTGAACATTGTGTCGAAGTGGTCCTGCGGTGGTCGGTAAGAAAGCCACGCACATTTGAAAGACTTTGGCATCCGAAAAGGGGTCCGAGTCGGATTGAGGGAGACCCGAAGTATACCAAGCTTGGGGAAGGGAGCCCCCCGCCCCCTTGCAACTTTGTGTTGAACTTAATTCGCAGAGGGGGACCTTTATGAACATTTTGGTTGAAACTTAAATTTTGAAGTCAGAGAAAGAGACTTTAACGTGGAAGGCCAGGCGGTTGAGCTGTGTAGGAAACCGAGTCAGAGTGCGTCATCCTGCCTACAAAGAACACCTTACTCTGTGAGGCTTAACGTGGGGAGGAGAGCTGGTTCAGCCACATTTTCATTTGAACACTGATTTTTCCTTTTGCATACATTTCTCCTTTTTCCACTTTTGTTTAAGAGATAGGGCAGGCATTAGGTTTTGTTAGCATGGGCCATTTTCATTTGACGGACTTCAAAAGGGGTAATTTGATCGTTTGATGGTCGAGACTACTCCAAACTTAGTTATAGGGCAAAATAGGAGTTTCTCCAACCCCAACATTTTCAATAAATGTTTTACACATTGTATCCGTTGTGCCAGTATTAATGCTTGCGATACCATGCCTTCCCTACACAACCCACAAGTTTGTGAACTCTGTGATGGATCTTATGCAGTCCTCACAAAAACCCTACCTAAAGTCTCCTCCGAGGTGGCCAGGAAAAGACAAACCCTTCCTGATCCTGACCCTGGGGGCAGTATTAGCCTTGAGCATCACCTTGCAAGAGAAGGGTCCCAGTGGAACAGAGGACTTCGTGGGATGAGACGCTGTATTCATCTTCCTCAAGAAAGGGAATATCCTTGATGCCAGAATATGTAATGACTTGCTGTCGGGGAGTTTTTTATTTCTCAAAATAATTGTCAGAATGAGGGTGAAAACAATTTTAACCTCTCATATATTAAGAATATGAAAAACCTGTTAAAAGTTTCTGATATTTATATAATTGAAAACTCCTATGGGTCCCAGAGAAATGAGGAAGAGGCGTCTTCAAATGTCAACAATTTCAAACCATCTCAAAAATAAGTTGCCCTTGGTCAGACCACTACATCATCTCATGCTCCATCCTCTTCTCTAAATATACAGCCTACAATCCAATTGCCTTATCCCCCGCATTATCACGATGCACACGCAATCTCACCAGAGAGCGCATTCTCCCCCCGTTAGCTGCTAACCCTTCACCTATCCCCGTCACACGGCTGACCCTACTATGCTTGTCAACCTCTACAACAACACTGGCGCACAAGCCATAAATACACTTGCCCCACTTAAACAGTGGAAAGCCAAGCCCTCTTCTCACAAAAACTCTTGGTTCACCCCACACCTTTAAACCATGCCTGCTAAAAAATGACCCATCAAATCTGAATGGTGTACAACCCCCTCTGAAATCAATAAGGCAAACTTTACTTGCATCTTCAAGGAATACAAGCAAGGCCTTTACAATGCCTATTCCGCTGTCTACGATGACAGAATCTCCATGGCCAAATCTGATTCTTGAGAGCTTTTTCGCCATCCTACGTGAGCTCGAAACACCATCCACACCTCCTACCAACTTCATCAAAGATGATACCTGGTGTGGCAAGTTTCAAGATGCCCTCTTGGGAACAACTGCTATCCTTCAAGATAAAATCTATAAAAAAAACACAATCTGTTATGTGTTCCAAACACTCTGTGCCTTCACCACCCCTTACCCTTCTAGCCACATCTCCTTACCCCCTTCAACGTTTGCCAAATATGAAACAGCACAACTCAAAGGCCTCAAACCCTCTCACTGCAAGGGTGACCTCTGCCCTGACACCCTCAAAGATTGCTCTGAAGCCCTCCCCCCCCCATCATCACTGCCATTATCAACATGCCATTTGCTACGTTCCCACTAGTCTTAAAGAAGCATGAATCTAGCCCCTCCTCGAAAAGCACTCGCTTGATCCATCCATTCCAACTAACTACTGACCTATCACCACAGTCCCGTTCTTCTAAAAAACCTAGACCATGCAGCCGATATCCAGATACAATACTTCCTTCTCCTACTGGACCGTCTCCGCTGCCTTCGTGTGGTGTCGTGTGGTGTGGTGTCGCACCTACTCTCTATGATGTTTACACTCGACCCCTCTTCGATCATCTGGAATCCCTCGGCACCACTTACACGAATTACGCAGATGATACACAAATCCTCCTCCCCCTCACTGGGAACTATCCTCAGGATTCCACCACACTAAACTCCATCTATGAAACCATGCAGGCCTGTATGGCATCCCATCAGCTCTGCCTCAACGATGACAAGACGTAACTCCTCATTGTTGGGACCCAAACCGTACTCTCCAAACTCAACTCTGCCTATCAAGCCTTAACTATAGACGGATTCACAATTCCAGTTTCACAGTCAGTCAAAATCTTGAGAGTCTACCTTACCGCCACCCTTAACATGACACAAGTCAATGCCATTGCATTATCCGCTGCCCATACCATGAAGTTCATTAATGCCAGCAAACCATTCCTCTCCTCACACAACCACCTCAACATATCCTGTGCCATTATCGGCTCAAAACGCATACTGTAATGCGCTCTTCATGGGCATGGGCACAACTGAAAAGAACCTTAATAGATTACACGTCATCCAGAACAACACCCTGTGTGCTGCCCTTGGTCTCTCCAAATGCAACCACATCACGGCATCCAGGAAAGAAGCTCACTGGCTCCCAATCCGGCAGCGCATCAAATTGAATGCTTTCGCCATCACTCACCGCTGCATCCCCAATTCAGTCTCAACATACCCGACTCAAAGATTCACGAAACCTATCTGCACCAGATCCACACACTGCTCCTATAGCCATTATCTTGCCATTCCAAGATTCAAACACAGCAGAGCAGGAGGCTTCAGCTTCAGAGTCATCACTTCCTTACTCTGGAACTCACTGACACTCTTCCCTGCGCTCGGAACAATCTTACTGGCCCTTCAGAGACAAACACCTGGCTTTTCAACTTACTTGAACTTTTCCCAGAGATTACTTCAACATCTCATGACTCATTCTCTTTAACTGCCTTGTCTTTGTACTGTAACCAGCGCCTAGATGCCTTCGGGTTTAGTGCACTTTACAAATCTAAAATAAATAAACTGCATCGATTGAAGGAAATGTCTGGACTCCAGGGCATATCTTCACAAATTCTCCACACTGTGAGCTATGATCGATGTTCAACCCCTAAATTTCAAAGTTTTGGCATCAAAGTTGAGTGGTCTGCCTCGACCAATGGCGTCAATATCATGATTCCGCCCTATCCAAGCCCTTCTGCATGCAGGTATCAGCCTTTGAAGGCGCAGTCTCACCAGTCTACGTAGTGGGTGGTGGAGCTCCAGGCTTAGGAAAAATATCTGAAGGTTGGAGTTGGAATTGCTTGCACTGGTCTGCTGAGGATTTTTGTGGGCAATTTTACCTTTCCCCTTTCAGGTGACGAACTCTGTCAAGCTGTCCTTTAAGGTGTGAGACTTCTTGCGTGAGGACGATGATTAATAGTGTGATTCACTCTTCAAGTGTGAGCGGTTTCCTTTTTGCACCTACTCCTGGACTACCAGAAGAAGGGTCCTTGTCTGCACTCTGTCTGGTTGTTTTGGAGTGTAGAGGAGCAGGTGGACGCATTTGCTCTAGCTCCCCGCCCCCTCACCGCCGTCATACTGGAACAGTAGGCAAAGGGCTATATGTGGGACCCCCATGTGTTATATCCCATCAAGTGTATGAGAGAAGATATGCACTCTGACAGCCGTACCGAATGTACCCTCGCACTGAAAGGGTGGAAGGATGCTGTATGGAAGGAGATCAGCACGCACCATTAGACATTATGGAGCGCTGAATGAAATCTGACAAGGGCAGAGTGATGTCATGGAGAAGAAGTATGAAGCCATACTGAAATGATATGAAAATCCTTAAGCGTGACAATGTAACCTAAGTGACAAGAGAAACGTGTATGAAACGATAAAGTAATCATGAACGTAAAAGAAGACAAAGTAACTTGCTAGCCAATAAGTGTAAATAAGCAATAACACAAAAGATAGATAAGAATCTTTGGCTCATGGCGGTCTGATGAGAAATGATGGATTAATTGGGAATGTGGGGAGTAATCTGACGTGATCCAAGCACCTCATTTTCGGTTTCCTCATGTGCTGCTAGCCGAGTCGAAAGTCCAAGGTTGGGTGAGGATGCCAACCAATCACTGGGTCTAAGGGGGCAACCTGCTATACAATGTTGCATAGACCACCCCACTGCCATATTATTTGCTATAATCAGTATTATTCGTATTTAGAGGTAGTTCGAGGGTTGTCTTCCAGATAAGAGACAGCCAATGAAATACTAACCTATATGTGTTCTTTAAATTAATATGTTCCCCTAATCCAATCCCGCTCGCTAATACGTTTTACGGTTTGCCACGTACAATGATGTCATAGATGATGCATATTGGGGTATAAGACCCCTGTGTAATCAAGTTTATGGGTGAGTGTGCAAGCATCTGTCTGACGTTTGTCAGTTGACCCTGCTTTATTTACTTGAGAATAAAGTAGTACTTTGCCATATTCCTTGAGTCTGTCCGTTTATTTGGTCTGAGACCCTTTATTGGTAATTCCATCAAGCACAAGAGACGCTTCAAGGTGCTAGAGCACAGGAGCTTCTGTACTCTGAGGATTTACTTTTGTATGAGGTACCCCTGGGGACTTGGGTGCATACTCACTTAGCGCCACTTTGGCTATACCATTTCTCAGTAGTTTGGCACAACCTGCACTCCCTGACGTTGTGTTCTGCTCTCAAACACCACAGTTCAGTCACAGACATCTTGGAGTTACAGTCAGGACATCACTTGCACCCAGAAGCTTTGTGAGAGCCGGGCATGAAATAATTTTTCAAAGGATTTTCTCACATAAGAAGAGTACTGTTCAATGTAAGATGTTGAGCATGTTGAATAAAGGAACTGACGTCACGGGGCATGGTTTGAGGTATGTATTGGCGACCCAACATAACATCGAGAATTGAGAAGCAGGTGCATCGAGGAACTTCAATAGAGTGGCACTATGCTCCCCTGCTGGAGGAATCGTTTCCATGATTTAGCCGATGCTGCTAAAACCTTCCAAGATGAGGAATCTGTGGGAGGAGGTTATCCATTAGAATATCTGAAGCACCCACAAGTCTGATGTTATCCGTCCACAATTGTTCGAAAATCAGAAAATGCTGCCCCCGACCAGGATGCTGAATATAGTCAGGGACAGCATGAAAGAGTCATATTCTGCTAGTGTTTGATCAGGAGTGATTCAAGCCTCGTCTCTGTCGTGGGTTGTCTATAATGCATATACCTTTTCTAATTCTTGTTGCACCCAGTATATGGGTGCTGGTGGAAGCTGCATTTCTTGTATTAATATCATGAATCTCCTGGGTCCGAGTATCGAGTCTCTAAAAGCTCCAAAAGGGAGTATGCCCCAAAGCGCAGGCAGCAGTTTGTCAACTTTCCCTGATTTCAGAGTATCGTCAATCCTGGATTGTACCTCTGGTCGAAAAATTGATTGCTTTCATCCAGCCATGCTGTTTGAGGATAGCCCGGTTTGCTAATTGACAGAAACCTTTATCTGCAAGATCAACAGCAACAACAAAGCCAGGATTAGAGGCTAATTCATCTTTAATTATGCGCTATTTAAAAGCACTTTTCTTTCCCTTGTATCTGGCTGTGAACACACATCCGTTAGGCACTTTGGTAGCAATGCTGTGGATGAAACTTTCCCAAGGCCTACACTTTTCATAAATCCATAGGAAGTGTCAAGACAGCGGATCTGATGAATTAGTGGAGTGGTTTCTTGTGGTTCTGGATACCACAGAGTCATATTTCGTATTGTCTTTGAAAAAGAGAGGAGCAGAGTTATTAGCTTTATTAGTTTTTATAAGGCCTTGACTGAGCAAACAAGTGTTGGAGGCGTCTTCAGTTAACCCATGTCTCAGATCCCTTACAAACATGAACGGTGCGATTGATTGCCTGTCTTTTTCTCTCTATTGTTATAAGAGGGATTGTTTTCCCTGTACCCGCACTTCAATCGCAAAAGGCTGTGACGCCTTATTCATTAGCTGATGGAACAATGCAATGTTGTCAAGAAGTGAAGTGGAGTGTCCCGGCAGGGTCTCCTCTTGTTTTTCCAATTGAGTATTGATCCATTTGTCGTCTTTTTCCCGTGGCAATTCCCATTCTTTCTGCTGCAAGAGGACTGCCCTGGCCGTATGGATCGTTCGTTCTCATACAGTGTCTGCGGACAGATTCCACGTGGGTTCCATGTGCGCCCCGATGCCTTTAGGTTGCGGTGTGTAACAAAAAAATAAAAGAAATTCCCCATGTCCTGGGGCTTTGCTGTTTCTCCTAAATACCTTTCCAGCATTAATAATGGTCTTGATTCTGTAGAAGTCATAGTCACGGAGAGTTTAATTGTGGAGAGTCCTCTCCAGAGGAACTGTCGTCCCACAGGTCTTAACTGTAGGCTTCACACATGACTTCTGAGATCACGGTTTGTTGCGACAGCTTTCTCGCTTGACAATATTTCCATACTGCTTTATAATCCTTTGCAAGGAATCCAAAAGCAAAAGGAGGCATAAATGATGTTTCATCTTTGGTGTCCTGCTCCGATGAAGTGTGGATCTCCCTGCTTGCCTAAAGTGGCATTATCTCCTCTGCCACCATGATAATTTCAGGTATATCTTTAAAAAGGCTGATATCCAGGGTTATTGCAAAGTATGTTTTCACAGTGTCATTGGATCCTGCAGGAGAAAAACGTTTCCCTTGGAGTCTCAATCTGTGAACTTCTTTCTCTTGTGATGTTTGAAATTCCCCACTGTCAGGATCGACAGCACCATCAATGTCACACTTGCTGCTTCATTTTTGTAAGCCTTGGGCGAGTCATTTCTTGAGGCGTCGAAGACGCCTTACGGGACGAGTCAGTTTAGCGGTTCATAAGGCCTTTGTGGATGAGTCAGTTGTCGCCCTTGACGAGGGCTTCATGGATGGGCCGGTTGTTGTAGGTGTAGTTTGGGCCATTATAGACTATCTTTCGTGGAGGAGTCCTCTCGTCAGTACTCATCCCTATAACACATTTCCACATAGTTTGATGCTGGTACCATCAGTACGGTGTATTAGAATGGGATTGAACAGATGCCCCTGTATCTTTCCCTTGCTTCGTTAAAGGAATTACAACCTTCATTCTGATTTACCAGAGCACTCCACAGGCAGAGAAGCCTTTATCCACTTATCTGTTCCACTTTCTTCTGAATGGGCCCTTTTTGGCCATGCTTTTCCCCTTTATTGGAATTAGCTAGCAGAATTCTGACAGCTTTGTCTCTCGAAGATACCACTCCTGCACTAATTGAGAGCAACAATCTTCTGCACCTGTCCTCAAGTCATTTCTGTGAGAAAGACCTGCACTCTTTAGGCATGTAGTCAAATGCACTGATCATGCAGATCCTTCAAGAAAACTTTCTTTTTCCCTCATGTTTTGCGGCCGACAAATAACTGCTTAGACTTGGGAGGCAAGAATTTTCCCTCATGGTGAGCTGTATTCTACAATATCTTCATGCAAGTAGAAAACGTAGTAAAAGCAATTGTGTGCCCAATGTAAGGAAGGCATAGTATCAACAGTAAGCCAGACAAGTGAGCACAGTTCAAGGGTGTTTATTGAACTTCAACAAGGGTATCTAATCCTAAATCTAGAGATGGGAGCAAGCTACGACCATCAAATAATAACAACGCACTCCTAGTGTTGTCTTGTCAAAATAAAAGGGCCTATACAAAAAGAAAACGATTGCCAATCCTTACCTCTAAATACAAATAGTGTGGGGGTAGTGTTGGGATGCTCAGGCCGTTGACCTCCCTTACCCACGTTTTCAGCATGGGACAAGGCGGATCACTCACACGTAGCACAATCTCTGGCTTTTTTAGCACGAGGATACAGTTCAATTGCCAGCATCAGAGCCTTCTGTGCCCAAGTCTCTTTACTTATCAAAATCTCTTGATTCAGAAGGCCTGATGCCACAAAACAACAAAAAGTAAATTTTCTCTTACAAGTACTCAATTCAGGTGATGTACTATTCACCATGTATCCCACTCAGCCGGGCTCAGATCCCTTTAATACAACAATCGTCACGTTGGATCCCCCTCTTTCGGGCTCAGGTCCTCTTCACTATGTTCATAGAATATTCTCTCTCGGGTGACTCACGGTTCACCCTGGAATCCCCCTCACCCAGGCTGAGATCCCCTTCTTAATACAATTAGCCTGCCTCAGCCGGGTTTGGACCAATTTCAGTTAGCATCAACTATCGAAGACTTTCGAATGGGCACAGGGTTTGGCTTGACCCGTTGACGGACCACTTCGATCTCACAATTCCTTTTTACATTTGCCACCTTTCAGTTAGATACCTAACAGACCTTCGAATGAGCACCCACGTGGCGCCGGACCCGTTTACGGTATCCATCTTGGCTTCAAAAGTTCAGTACTCATCCACTGTAAAATTATATCCGCGTCTCTTGTATCATAAACTTCACACACTGTTCTCTTCAGTTTTCTCCATACAATGTTGCTGCTTGCACCCTTGACTTTAACACAGACTGGTCTGTTATCAGTCTCTCCAACTTACCGGCTGTGCTGACTTTACTGGCGCTACTTTGCTGTAGGAGCCAAGGACAGTACCACAGCGGCAAACGATCCTCCCCGCCTTGGCAATCAATGCGAGGGAGCCTCGGGTACCTCTGACAAACAATGCAGGCTTCTTCAGCTTTGATTCCGGGTCTTACGTTTCTTATTTTCGAACGGTCATAAAAGTAATGGTCTTTCTATGAAAAGGTCAAGGGCACTTCCCTCCTTACAACCCTCTTTGGACTTGCTGTCTTTCTCCTTGTATTAAACTGCCATCACTGAACTGCTGCTTCCTCGTGTGCTTTGCCTTGCTCATTCAAAGCCTTCTCCCTTCTCCTTCGCAGCCCCCATCGTAATACACCTGGGTCATGTCAAAAAGCTGCAGGTGTGTGTAATGATCAGTAATTGCCTGACCATTGTATTGGGACATGTCAGGTATACAGCTCGGGTGTTAGTCCGTTTTCTCTCACAGTGAGTTGTCCATGAGAAAGTGTTTGTGTCGGAAAAGAGGGTGGGGGCGGGGGGGTATTTGAGTTCCTAAGTATCCTACCTGGTAAGATGGGGAAAGGTGTTACAGGGAAGGGGATTGTAACGCTCACCTGATTCCCGTAGAGGCGCCGGTCTTGACTGGGCGTATACCGTATCTTCAAAGGTGATGTGTAACACACGGCTGGCTCTTTGGGCTGGACCTCTGTGCACTGTATGTCGGACTCGAAGGGTAAGATGTCTGCAGATAGAAAATATGGGATTAATGAACTGGGTTATTGAATGTCTCTCTCTTCTTCCCTTTCTCTTCTCCTGTAGAACCCCAAAGGTTAACGCTCTCACCTTAGGTAAGTGAACGCCGTGCTCTCCATCTGCCTCGGGGCAGGGTGCTGTAACCAGTTTCTTCACTGGATAAGGGGAGCAGGCCTCTTGACTTCAGAGGACTGCTGTCCGTCGTTTACTGCACGAACGGTAAGTTTCGAGTAATTCTAATATCTTTAAAAGTCTTTAGTAATGATGTCTCTTGTTTTGCAGGGTTCCGGCGATGGCGGATGACGGGCTGAAGTGAGTTGAAGATGGAGCCCGTGTGATGAATAGAAGCGCCTGGAAGCACGTAAGTAAGCGCTTGTTGCCTGCTTCACGATGCGCTCTAACTGTCTTTTTATTTTGCAGGTACAAGTTCGGAGCGGCTGCAGGGTGCCGGAATACCCACTGGGTTAGATGTGGAAAGGAGTAATGGCACGTGAGTATTAAAGTTCCCCAATGTCTTTAAACGCACCTTGTTTTGTCTTTCAGATGCGGGATGCAGCCCCGAAGGCCTCCGGAGCGTGCGAAGAGTTGGTAAGCTTTTGTCTTTCAGATGCCGGAATGCTGTGCGAAGACCTCCGGAGCGCACGAAGAGTAGGTAAGCCTTTGTCTTTCAGATGCCGGAATGCAGCGCGAGGCGTTGGTGACAGCCGATGGACCAGGTAAGTGAAGCGCTGTCACTGAAGACCGTAATGCTAACCTGTTCTTTCTTGTCTTTATAGGTGTTGCTGAAGACTGGATTCAGGATGGTAAGCCTTTTTCCTTAGGCCCAGGATCAGATGCAGAAGACACGATGAGCGTTCTGCTGCAGAGGATGCAGAATAACGCAAAGCAAGATTCATCCATTGGGTGTGGTTTAAATAGCCTCCTGTAGTGCTTAGGTGTCTCCTTCCACAGCCACGCCTAGGTAAGAAAAGAATTCCTGCTTTCCAGAAGAGTTCCAGTGTTCTGAACCTAGGGAGTGGCTCCTGCCCCACCCAACAGGAAAAGTAGTTCCAAACAGAAGAGGATCAGAGGCTCAACTGGCAGGCAAGTAAGCAGCATGGTCTGCTGCAGGTAAGTCCACCCAAGCATTATGAACCCGGCGCTTCCAGCGCTGGGACTGGGCATATTTATGAGCCTGGTGCCACTGGCGCCAGGACTGGGTCCAAAAGGTCCCAATTGGGACTGGTTGGCACTCGGAACCTGGGTTATGGATCTGCTTCCAAGGGAGTTGGGAAAACCCTGACCTTTTGGAAGCAGAGATCATGACAGTACCCTCCCTCAAGGCCCCTCCCAAACCGGGCTTCTCCGGGGGTTTTGGCTCGTCAGGAAATGTTCGGTGAAATCTTTTGATTAGGCGAGGAGCGTGGACATATTCAGCAGGTTCCCAGGATCTCTCTTGGGGGCCGTAGCCTTTCCAGTCAATTAGGTAAAATATTTTAGATTTGGAGATCTTGGAGTCCAGAATGCTTTTGACTTCAAACTCGAGTTCTCCATCAACTAGGATGGGTTTTGGAGATTTAGTTAGTCGGGTTTGAGGTTGCACGGGTTTTAATAGATAGACGTGGAAGACCGGATGTATCTTCATGTGCGGGGGCAAGTCCAACTTGACCGCTACTGGGTTTGCTATGGTAGTGACGGAATAGGGACCAAGGTATCTTGGGTTGAATGTGCGTGGCCCTTTTAGAGGTAGATATTTGGTGGATAACCAGACTTGATCCCCTACTTGATATTGAGGGGCTTCCTTCCGATGTTGATCTGCCCCTTTCTTGTATTGTTCTTTAGCCCTTTGAAGGTGAGAAACAGCTTCCTTAAAGGCTTGGGTGATTGTAGAATGCAGGTAGTCTACTGCTGGTGTTTCAAGATCTTGGAGGGGATCCAACTCCGAGGTTCGAGGGTGACTGCCGTATAAAAGAAAAAACGGGGTTTTCCCAGTTCCCGAATGGACAGAGTTATTGAAGGCATATTCGGCTATCCAAAGGATGTCTTTCCAAGTTTTTTCAGTTTGTTGCAGCATGCAGCATAAATACTGTTCCAGAGTTTGATTGGTCCTCTCGGTTTGTCCGTCGGTCTGAGGGTGGTGACTGGTCGATAGTCTCACATCAATTTGAGCCGACCGACAGCAACTTCGCCAAAAATGAGAAATAAATTGACTACCTCGATCTGAAATTAGAACCGAAGGAAAACCGTGCAGTCGGACGATGTTTTCGAGAAATTCTCGGGCCAGAGTTGCTGCTGTTGGCAAGCCTTTGAGCGGAATGAAATGCGCCATCTTGGAGAATAAGTCCACGATTACTAGAATCGTATTGTATCCGGAGCATGGAGGTAGATCGGTGATGAAGTCCATAGAAAGCTTATGCCAAGGGCGAGGTGGGATGTCAATAGGGCGTAAGAGGCCTGCTGGTCTTTCCTTTTGACTCTTGTTTTGGGCGCATACTCCACAGGACATTATAAAGTCTCTGATATCTTTTTTCCAAGACGGCCACCAGAAGTAGCGCTTCATCTTTTCTGAGGTCTTGGCCATACCGGGATGTCTTTCCATTAAAGAATCGTGATAACAAGAGATTACTTTTTTCTGTAAATCTGTGCTGGGCAGGTATAATCGTTCTTGGAAATACAATAAGTTGTCCTTTACTGCAAAGTCCTTTCCCTGCAGATGCCAATTCTGTATGTCTGCTGGAGTTACAAGTTGCCTGGCTTTATCCTTAACTTCCTCTATGGATTGTGTGGCGATTACACCCAGAATTCTTTGTTCGGGAATGATTGGTACAGGTTTAGGGTTGATCAAGTGTTCTTCCACTCCCATCCGAGAAAGGGCATCAGCTTTACCGTTTTTTGTACCAGGTCGATAGGTAATTATGAAGTCAAACTTGGCAAAGAATAATGCCCAACGGAGTTGTCTAGAGGATTGGGCTTTTGCGGTTTTCAAATATTGCAGGTTTCGGTGATCCGTAATCACAGTAACGGTGTGTCGGGCCCCCAGCAGATAATGCCGCCAAGCCTTAAAGGCAGACTTGATAGCCAGAAGTTCCTTGTCAGTAATCGTGTAATTGATTTCAGGAGGCGAGAATTTGCGGGACCAAAATGCCACGGGATGCAACTGATTGGTTACCGGGTCCTTTTGTGATAGAACTGCCCCCATGGCAAGGCTTGAAGCATCAGTTTCCACGATGTAGGGGAGTTCGGGGCGAGGGTGTTTTAAGATTGGTGCAGAGATGAATTTAGTCTTCAAATCCTGGAAAGCTTGTTCCGCCTCGGTAGACCATTCAAAACGTTTGTTTTTCTTTAACAAGGCAGTGATGGGCTGGACTATTCGAGAAAATTCGGGGATAAACCTGCGGTAAAAGTTAGCGAAGCCTAACATGCTTTGCACACCTTTTACGGAGGATGGTGATGGCCATTTGAGAACTGCATCGACCTTCTTTGAATCCATACGCACTCCGCTAGGTGATAATATGAATCCCAAGAATTCAACTTCAGTCACGTTGAAAACACATTTTTCCAACTTAGCGAAAAGTTTGTGTTGACGCAATCTTTCGAGGACCATTTTCACGTGTTTCCGATGTTCAGATTCCGATGAAGAATAAACGAGGATGTCGTCAATGTAAACAACAACACACACATCTATGAGCTCTCTGAGGACATCGTTCATAAAATATTGAAAGGCGGCCGGGGCATTGCAAAGTCCGAAGGGCATGACCTGATATTCAAATAGCCCATATTTGGTGCGGAAGGCCGTCTTCCATTCATCGCCCTCTTTTACTCGTACCAAGTGGTAGGCTCCTCTAAGATCCAGCTTTGTATATATGCATGCTTTTCTGACTTGGTCCAGGAGTTCAGGGATCAAAGGTAACGGATATCTATTCTTGACGGTGATCTGGTTCAGGGAGCGATAATCTATACAAGTTCTAAGGTCTCCTTCCTTTTTTGGAACGAAGAACAAAGCTGAAGAAGCAGGGGACTTGGAAGGACGAATAAACCCATTTGCCAGGTATTGATACAGGTATTGTCGAAGGTGAAGGTTCTCAGGCTCGGTGAGGGCATAAATTATACTACAAGGAGGAGTAGATCCAGGTATCAGGTCTATCTGGCAGTCATAAGACCTATGAGGAGGTAGAGAGTTAGCCTGATCCTTCCGGAAAACATCTTGGTATTCTAGGTATTCGGGAGGTAACTGGGGAGTCTCTGAAGAAATTGCTGCCAGTGCAACACCAGGTGGAGGGTGACAAGTAGAGACACATTTTGGAAACTGGACCGTTCTTGCTCGCCAATCGATCAGAGGATTGTGTTTCTCTAACCAAGGTATTCCTAGAATAATCTGAAACTGAGGAGCCTTGATCACATCGAACACGATCTTCTCATGGTGTCCATCTTGACTTACTAGCGTCACTTCTTGAGTGGTATGCGTTACTGGTCCGGAGGCTATCTCTGTTCCATCCACCGTAGTAATGACGTCCTTTACAGCCTTGGGACAAAGAGTTAGATTCATCCTCAAAACCATTTCATGATCCACATAATTGCCGATGGCACCGCTGTCGACGTAAGCTTCAATTGCATGTAATCGATCCGGATTATCAGGGCTAATGAGGACCATAGGTATCACGAAATGCGAGGTCACGGAACTGGTTTTCACGCTCGGCAAGAGGACCTCTATTCTTGTCGGGCGAGGTCGTTTCCCTGCTCAGAGTTTGTAACTTTGGTAACTGCAGCTCCTACTGCCTTCTTGGCAGGTTTCACCGGACAGTCTCGAAGAAAGTGCCCTGAGTTTCCGCAATAGAGGCATAATTGCAACTGTTTTCTCCTTTCCCGCTCCTTTTGTGTTAGAGGACCTTTCAGGCCCCCTATTTGCATGGGTTCCCCGGAGTCTACTCCTTTGGAAGGAGTCGGCGGTTTGGAAAATACTCGAGCATCAAACTTGGAACGATCGGCCTTCCTGTTCTGCAGTCTGTGATCTATTTGAACGACTAAGTCTATATAGTCCGAACAATCTTGTGAGGCATTCACTACTTGGGCTAACACATCTTTGAGCTCTCCACGTAGACCTCTATAAAACAGCGTAATCCTTTTGTCCTCAGGCCATTGAGTTTCCACTATCAGTCTGTTGAAAGACGCAATATAAGCCAAAAGGTCTTGATTACCTTGTCGCAACGAAAGAAGCTCATTGTCCAAGGCCTGCCCCTGTGAATGTCTTGCGAATAGTTTTTTCATACTGAGCTGAAAAGCTTGAAAATCATGGAGGACCGGATCATCTTGATTTACTAGAGGGATTGACCAGTCTGCCGCATTGCCACTAAGGTACGAAAGCACGAAAGCTACTTTAGCTTGATCAGTTGGAAAGGCTGCTGGCCGGCATAAGAAATGCAACCGGCACTTATTGATAAATACTGCAAACCTCTTTGGGTCACCAGAAAATCGTTCGGGCGGAGCCAGAGGTACATTCCCAGGTAGGTTGATCTGCACTGGATTCATAGAGGATGTAGAAGGAAGATTTCCCCCAGATGCGGGTAACGGGGTCTGTCCGGCTTGTGACTGTAGCAATTGTCTAGCAAGATCATCTGTTCGCTCCTTGGAAATAATCAGTTCCCTTCTTAGAGCGTTCGTTTCCTGACGGGTTGCATGCACTTCTGCCCTTAGTTCCCCAAGTAACTGGGCTAGCTGGTCGGTATCCGAGGTTTCCATAGCGCCTGGACGGGAGTTTTGCGGTAGGCTTTGCGTTCTGTAACGCTCACCTGATTCCCGTAGAGGCGCCGGTCTTGACTGGGCGTATACCGTATCTTCAAAGGTGATGTGTAACACACGGCTGGCTCTTTGGGCTGGACCTCTGTGCACTGTATGTCGGACTCGAAGGGTAAGATGTCTGCAGATAGAAAATATGGGATTAATGAACTGGGTTATTGAATGTCTCTCTCTTCTTCCCTTTCTCTTCTCCTGTAGAACCCCAAAGGTTAACGCTCTCACCTTAGGTAAGTGAACGCCGTGCTCTCCATCTGCCTCGGGGCAGGGTGCTGTAACCAGTTTCTTCACTGGATAAGGGGAGCAGGCCTCTCGACTTCAGAGGACTGCTGTCCGTCGTTTACTGCACGAACGGTAAGTTTCGAGTAATTCTAATATCTTTAAAAAAGTCTTTAGTAATGATGTCTCTTGTTTTGCAGGGTTCCGGCGATGGCGGATGACGGGCTGAAGTGAGTTGAAGATGGAGCCCGTGTGATGAATAGAAGCGCCTGGAAGCACGTAAGTAAGCGCTTGTTGCCTGCTTCACGATGCGCTCTAACTGTCTTTTTATTTTGCAGGTACAAGTTCGGAGCGGCTGCAGGGTGCCGGAATACCCACTGGGTTAGATGTGGAAAAGAGTAATGGCACGTGAGTATTAAAGTTCCGCAATGTCTTTAAACGCACCTTGTTTTGTCTTTCAGATGCGGGATGCAGCGCCGATGGCCTCCGGAGCGTGCAAAGAGTTAGTAAGCTTTTGTCTTTCAGATGCCGGAATGCTGTGCGAAGACCTCCGGAGCGCACGAAGAGTAGGTAAGCCTTTGTCTTTCAGATGCCGGAATGCAGCGCGAGGCGTTGGTGACAGCCGATGGACCAGGTAAGTGAAGCGCTGTCACTGAAGACCGTAATGCTAACCTGTTCTCTCTTGTCTTTATAGGTGTTGCTGAAGACTGGATTCAGGATGGTAAGCCTTTTTCCTTAGGCCCAGGATCAGAAGACACGATGAGCGTTCTGCTGCAGAGGATGCAGAATAACGCAAAGCAAGATTCATCCATCGGGTGTGGTTTAAATAGCCTCCTGTAGTGCTTAGGTGTCTCCTTCCACAGCCACGCCTAGGTAAGAAAAGAGTTCCTGCTTTCCAGAAGAGTTCCAGTGTTCTGAACCTAGGGAGTGGCTCCTGCCCCACCCAACAGGAAAAGTAGTTCCAAACAGAAGAGGATCAGAGGCTCAACTGGCAGGCAAGTAAGCAGCATGGTCTGTTGCAGGTAAGTCCACCCAAGCATTATGAACCCGGCGCTTCCAGCGCTGGGACTGGGCATATTTATGAGCCTGGTGCCACTGGCGCCAGGACTGGGTCCAAAAGGTCCCAATTGGGACTGGTTGGCACTCGGAACCTGGGTTATGGATCTGCTTCCAAGGGAGTTGGGAAAACCCTGACCTTTTGGAAGCAGAGATCATGACAGGGATACCACGTCTCACCGTCCAGTGTCCCACTTCCACTCCCCGAACATCCCTCATCCAGTTGATCCGCCCGCACTGGTCCACCACCAGGAACTGGATCCAAAAGCGATGGTTGTGTCCTGGCCACCTGGATGACAGATCCCCGTGGACTAGCCGGTGAGACACCTTCAGGTTTCTCTCATCAACCCAGGAAACAAATACTTCTAATCCAGTTCACAGCAATGTGGAATAAAATTAATTAAAATGTGAAAAATCATTGACTAACGCGGTCGAAAAATAATCCATGAGGTGGCCACCAAGAGGTGGACACTAGGCTATCTGATTGGTGGCATTATGGTCAAACACAAAGAGGTGGATGGTTGTGAAAGTCTAACTTCCTTACACTTTATATGTATGCAAATGTTATCTAATAGCGAACATTCCTGGTCTAACTAAAGAAATAATTCTAAGAATGGGAATCTGTAAAAGAGCCAATGCTGAAGAGTAAATCATGAAAGCCGGACATCCATAAGTACAAATTGAATTACAACCATTATTGAATAAAAAAAAAATATTTTGCTAAAATACATTTCATCTAATAATCGCTCTCCTCTTTCATATTCTAGGTCAAACTCACAATCTTGTCATTGGACAGTCAACACATCCACCAGCATTATCTCTGAGAGCTAAAATGGTTCTGGATTATTAATACATCTGGTTACTAACCTGGAGTTCCTCTTCCTTCTGGTCAGCCTGTGAAGCCATGGCCGAGTCTCCCTCCTCATCACTATCTATTAAGACAACTTTCTCAGCCCTATCCTTCTGTTCTTCTTCAATTACTGTGAATGTGCCTGGAGGCTCCTCACGCAGGACTCCTTGTTGAAGCCACAATGTCATCTTTCGCCTAAGTGATGCTGCTGGAACCTTCAGTGCTTCACTGAGCTCATCCAGTGTCCATGTACCTATAAATAATACAAGAAAGATACAGTGTTTACTCAGTAGTTAGTAAATGCTACTTAAACAGTGGTAGATATGGAAGTTAAAGAACATTACTGAAATCTACTAAATCAATGGAGCACTCGGGTTTCTTCAAAATCAGGAAACAAATAGTGTATTTTGTAGAATTTCATGCATAAGTCTGGATAAAATCCCTGAATTAACTTTGGAGAAATTCCCCTACATGTTTTTAGTTTATTCAACCTTTTTGGGTAGTGGAGTTTATTTTTATATGTATGGTGTCAAAGACACACAATTATGCCAATTGAAATTTCCTATAGAAATTAAGTAATACTAGCTCGTGCCATTCCCTCAGGAAGGGGGCATCAATGGCATATGAATCTTCAGTAACTAACTACACCAAAAGGTAAAATAAACTTTATGTTAATCCCCACATTATGCTCTTTCCTGTAACCTACCAGGGACAATACTGCTATGTAATGATGGGCCCAGAAACTACCTGTTAAAACTATCAAAATAAAGGCGGTATACAGCTTGCAGCATCGAACAAGCAGCTACACAAATTGAGCTACTCCTCTGTGAAGCTGTGCACTCCCTGCTCCTATTCTGAAGGCAGCTGGTACTTAAATGATAAGAAGGAAATATATTTGTTTTTACTAAGGACACCAATTAGATCAGACGCATGTATAGAGTAGCATACATTAGGGTCAGAGATCCTGTAAGTAGGTGCCTTACAAAAGCATAAATAGAAAACCAGATGGTGGGGTGACGGCAGAACATGAGCTAAGGACACACCCGAGTGGTATTTGGATGGCACAGAACAGGGAGTCTGTTCACCGAGTTCTCAGTCATGTATACAAAAGAAGTAAGGACATGTTTTCAAAAGCGGAATAACGTGTAAGAGGGTGGTGTAGGAGATGGAGCATCAAGACAGATTTGAATGTGAAAATGTTGGTGATGCTTTTGATGAGGGTCAGTGGTGTGGGACGAGGAGATTGAAGGAGCAGAAATGAGAAAAAGCACAATGTGGGCGGGGGACACATAGGCTGAGGAGGGTGATAAAGTGAAGGATTCAAAGAGTAGAGTACTGCGGATACAGAGTCAGCTAGATTTGGGAGCAGGGGTGCAAACTATTACAAATGTATAGAGGGACTAATTATGTATTGGAAGCAGGCTGGCATGGAGGACGCAAGACCAGGTGTGAGATCAGCATTGAAGAGTTTATAGAGTTTGGGTGGAAAAGTTGAGGATTTTGGCAAGTCGGGCAAAGAAGTAAAGAGAAGGGTTCACAAGTAGCCTTGAGCAGTAGTCAAGGTAATTCAGTAAACAGCAGAGATGAGAGAATTAGTGGAAGCAAAGGGCAGAGCTTTTTAATTTTAAGGCGGTGGATCCAAGTGGCGGTGGCTGTGGAGGTGATTACGTTTTGGAGCTCAGAACACTGTTGGAGAGCACCCCAAGTGTACCCATCTGGGGAAGTGTGTGTGAGATAGTAAGGAGAAAAGGAAATAGGGGTAGGGAGTAGTGGTGGGGCATTCGGGGCAGGGAGACAGAAGAGCATTATGCAGCAAAGTGCACATGTTTTTAAAATTGGAGTCCAAGACTGCCAGAGTAAGGAAGTTAACAATATTCTATTGCCATATCTAGGCCCATTACCAGACTCTGTGCAAATAATCACCATTCATAAGGAGACATGAGGTGGAAAAAGTATAAGTGAGCAGATTTCCTCATTCAGAGGGAAGCCTGAGACTTGACGTTGTCAAGGTTGCAATTACCATTTATGGGTGGTCTGGAGAAAACAGTTAGGTTGTTCAGTTAACTTTTAGTATTGTGTGACGTGTGACCAGAGAACCTCGGGATTGTCATCTCCCTTCGCTCCATTGTTTACCTCCAGATGGTTTTCTAATCTGAATAGCTTTCTATATTATAGAGAAAATGGTTTCAGGGCTAAAGAAAAATATGGCCCTAACCTGGAAGATGGTGGTGTAAAGCCCCAAATCCTGCTTGGTCGAAAGAGCTGATGAAAAGCTTGCTGCAGTGTGGAACAAACATACTCAATAAAATCGGATCACACAGAGATGCATAGGATAACATGTGAAATATCCTTTAGTCCATGGCTGGTTGTCCATGAGGCAGCCCAAATCTGGACACTGTTGGCCTTAATGGAAGGGGGTTAAACACCCTTTCCTACTGGTTTGTTTTTAAAACACATTTTAACATATTTTCACTGCTCAATATATTTATTTAGCTCATCAACAAACTGTGTTTGTATGTGCTGCCCTGCTGAGCCGGTACCTAGAAAAGACAATCCATCAAAAGATGGTGTATAAGGTCCACAAGCTTATATGGTGGGCAGCTTTGATGGGATCTGCAGCAGGATGGTTTGATGATCCAACGGAAATTCCAAATGCTTCTTTAAGTAAGAATTAAACCTTCCAGGTAGACAGGTCTAAGAGGTCGAAAATGGAGCCTGTGGTGGAAGACATCCTCTTGGGTCCAATGTGGCCCAAATGAATGGCCTCTTTCGGGAGGATATTAAACAGGAACTTGGAACACAGTTTATGGAAACTAAATCATATCCAGTAAAATTGACAGATGCAGCATGACCTCTAATGAGAATCAATGTTCTAGGAAGAGGGACATGTGTGCTACCTGATGGTGGATAAAGGCCGTGAATGGAGTAGGCGGGCAGACTATGAGCAGGAAGGAGGGTGATGTAGAAACATGGTTTCTGGAGTTCCAGCTATTACAGGCTAGTTGCATTGCTGCAGCGACAAGAGGTAGGGTAACCACTTTGGACTTCTCTAGGAATAGAAATTATGTGTGGTCTAAAAATGTGTTTAAAAAATGAAACAACGTTGACATTTTTGGACTATTGCATAATGACAGAGTATCATTCCTTTCTGTTGCAGGGAATTGGTTCAAGAATTAACTTATCCAGCCACTGTAATAGTTCTGGCAAACTCGCTGGAGAAACTTACATACACCCACGATGGTACCTTTGAAGGCCAGGCCTAATGTGTAGCTTCTTATGAAAGAACTCATCCAATCTTTGGCAATGTAAAAGTACAGGATGACAAAAGCAAATTCTTCCTTTTACTGACATTGGATGCTACTCCGATTGAAATGTAAGAGGCACTGGGGGATTTGGCTTTTTGTGAGGTTACAGGCGCAAGTGGCAGATAACTACAATAGTTTCTATTTGCAGAAAAAGGAAAAGAGGAGGAGCACCCTGATTTGTCAGTAAAAAAGGGTGCTCAGGCCTGAACCTACAAAAGGGATCCGAGAGAGATCAGGAAGGAATTATCTGACTAAGAGCAACTTGTTGGTCACTGCAGCTGTATTGCATTGTTGAAAGAACAAACGGAGCCACACCATCACTGCCATCAAAAAGCAGGTGCAACACATTCTACTGAGCATCCAGTTTACATATTCGACTCACATTGCATGGGCCATTTAAATGTTGGCAGCAGTTCTGCACTTGCGGGCCACTCTACACGTTCTGCTTTTTCTTGTTTCAAATTAGAATCTGGTGGATGGCCCTTAAGATCACTATTCCATGTTGCCATTTCAGCCCTGTCAGGGTGCCAGCTCTATTCGATAGTATAAACCTTTCCATGGGCCTTTATTTCCCTATGGTTTTAATTTTATCTTGCTGGCCTTATATTCTCATACTGGATTTGTGTCGGCCTTGCCGAAGATCAAACATTTCTTTCTTGTCCAATGATCGACACGCTCTCATGGAAAGAAAACCAAATCACTTACACTTGTGGTATCTTAGAGGGGGAGCAACATTATATGCGATTGGTTTGACAATCCAGCCAAATACATGCAAAATTATTAGAATTAGAGGCTGCTGACCTTCCTCACACTCCCTACTACTGCCTACTCTACCATCATCCTCTGCCTCCATCTCCCACTTCAGTCACTCTAATACTGACGAAGGTGCCATCTCTATTGATGAAGGCTAACCCCTCTTGTGCCTCATCAGACCCTCTTGCTCCTCAGCTAGTCCAGCCTATTGTCTCTATAGTGGCCTCTCACCTTGCCAAACTCTTCAACCTGTCCTTCGACTCTGCTTGCTTTCCCTCCGTTTTCAAAACAGCCAGTGTCATCCCTCTCCTAAAAAAGCAAAGGGCTGACCCGAAGCTACCGGCTAACTTTCGCCCTGAGATCCCCCTCCCGCACTACTCTAAAGTGTTTGAAAGGGTTGTGTTCAGCCATTTTACCTATTTCTTAGACATCACAAACTTAGAGACCCCCTACAAGCAGGTTTCCGCTCCTGTTACTCCACGGAAACTGCTCTCATGAATGTGTCCAACTTCATTGCCTCTGCTAAGCACTCAAACCTATCCTCTGTCCTAATTCTCTTTGACCTGTCTGCTGCTTTTGACACTGTCGATCACTCTTATCTCCTTGATACTCTCTCTTTTCTTGGGATTCACAATTTCCTGGATTGAATCCTACCTTGCACCTCGCCAATTCTCTGTCTTCTGAAGCAGCAGCACCTCTAAACTCACTCCTCTAACTGTTGGTGTTCCACAAGGCTCTGTCTTGGGTCCGCTCCTCTTTACACTCTACACTTCTGGTCTTGGAGCACTAATCTTTTGCTTTGGGTTCTCGCACCAACTCTTTGCAGACAACATCCAAATTGTCTTTTGTTTTCCTGAATTTTTTCCCTGTTTTGGCATGTTGGGCCATTGCTTTGTTCTGTTCTTCGTACCCTCCATCATGTCCACCGAGCACCGGAGTGCTCTGATGCTGGCCCTGCCTTCCACATGATTGGCCACTCCTTCCATCATCTGGGCCAATCACGAGCCAGCGGCCAATAGCCGGCCCACGTCACAAAGGCCCTTACCAAGGCCCCCTGGCTGGCCCTGTCCGGCACGAGTAAGCCCCCCCTTGCTGCATATGTCTCCCGATCCTTCCGCCCTTCTGCAACTCGGACCCAACATGTGCCGGCTGCACTTGGTGCCCTGACCCAACTTCCTCCAGCTGACTGCCTACCCCTCCCTGCTCTGACTTGATGCACCACCCTAAAGGTACTCTTACAACCCTACAAGGATCTATTTGTCACTTAGGTGTGCCTTCCATCTGTTCAGCCTTTTTCATTTCGTGTGACTCTGCTAAAATTAGATTTTAGGCAACTTCATCTGTAGCCACTTTTGTTTTTTTGTGTCTAGTGTCTCTTCCTGCCACCTCTTTTCCCCCTCGTCTTTTACTACAGGCATCATGCACTTATCACTATCAGAAACGCTGTCAAGCAATAGTCTCATTGCTCTGTTTGTCTTAACCTACCCTTCCCCTCTCCTTTATTTATAGCTCTTGCATTGTTGAATCGATAGTCTGGCATGAACAATAATTAGGCCAAGTTGTAAACAGTTTGTATTCCTCTTTTGTTCCACGTTGTACCTCTAAACTCATGGCACTTGCCCATTCTGAATGTTCCAATGCCAATTAAGAATGCCAATTACTCACCCTCCACGCGTTGGAGCGCTTTAAAACGTTTAAGTGTATAGGCGCTATATAAATGACCAATAAATAACCCTCCTCTGACCTCTCTATCGAAATTTCCAACTGTCTCTCTGCCAATAAATATTGGATGGCTTCACACCTGCCAAAAGCTCGCTCATATCTCTTCCTCTACCTATCCACTTCCCACCTGACACTCTCCTCTACTCTTCTTCAGCTGAAAATCTTGGCATCATCTATTACCCTTCTCACACCTTCTCTACTTTCATCTCCAAACCTCGAACAGCAGTTCACCTCAACCTCCTAAATATTAGAAAAACCAGGTGCCTCTTTCATTTCAACACCGCAAGCATCTCTTAACCACTCTTGTCTTCTCTAAAATGGACTACTGTGCCAGCATCCTCTTTGGTCTCCCCAACTATGCTTTCTGTCCTCTCGACAAGTTCATTAACTTCACTACCAGGACTCTCTGTGAACTCCCTCACTTCACACCTATTTCCTCGTACCGTCACTAGGATGGATGGATGATGTCGCAAAACAGGGCCAGATTTAAATGTGTTTTCCTGGTTCACAAATCTATCCATGGTAAGGCACCACTGTATCTATCCTCCTCTATCCTACTCTACAAGTCTTTTCGTAATCTCGGCTCTGCCCCCTCGCGCTCCCTGGGCTTCCTCTCGCTTCTGCTCTTTCTCTCTTCTTGCTCCACTTGCATGGAATTCTCTTTACCCGGACATCCGAGAAACAGTACACAAAGATTTGTTGAAAACCAAACTAAAAGCCTACCTCCTCACCTCCGAGTTACCCTCTTAACCTACCTCTCATCTGCCTGCTGGCTAACATTTTTTCCTCACCTCCAACCTGCCTCTATCGTTCACTTCCTCTGCCTCCATTCTAACACTTCACCCATAATGGTCACGTCCTGAGCACAGCTGGACGTACCGCCTACCTGCACTTAAACATTTACAATATTGGTGGTCCTTAATCTATGTAGGTCCGCTTATGTATTGTCCCCGGTGACTGTTCCATTTACTCCCCTCCACAACCTGGTCAGAATGTCCCTCAAACCAACCCCATTCTATGCTCTCAAATCTGATTTCTTATATATTGTACTTTCTTTTGAGATCAAAAGAGCATTGTTCCTACTGTAAATAAATACAATCAAAAATATGTGTCAGTGTCTATTATTTTCCTGAGAAGATTGGCCAAGCTGGAACTAAAATCAGATGATACATGCGCTGGATATGTAGAGCATGCGGGTTAGGACAAAGATATCGCACATGTTGTGGGAATGTGACCAGTCAAGGACTTTTTGCAATTATAGATTTGCTATACTAAATATGGCTTTATGCTCTTACGCTTCACCCACACTTAACTTGATCCTCCTATAGCTCGACCGGTGGCAGAGCTAGTCAATTGGGGGGGTGACCATTTCTGGTATGTGCACCATTAGTAGGTAAACCGGTCCTCCTCTGCCTTTGGAAAACTCCAGGATCTCTGAAAAGCAAGGACATGCTGACGGACATGATGAACCTTGCTAGCTATAAGAAATTTCAGTTCAACTATAGGACATTTTATGAGAAATAGAAGAACATTTGGCAATCATTCCTTGATGAATGTGCATCAATGCCTTAGATGCTGTGGGGATATTAGTACTTCACTCCGAAAATGGTGTTGCATTGGTGTTGCCCATTCCACCCAACCTCCATCCTTACTTGACCTTTACTGAACATCAGTCAGCCCTTTCCCAGGATTCCAGATGTGCACCCCCTCTCACTCTCTGGCTTGTTTTCTTCGCTGCTAAGTTAATTACCTGTGTGCAGGGTGACCTATGGTAGAGTTTGCCAATACAGCCTTCAAAGACCTTATCATGTTAACTGTGTGTGATGTGATCAATAGGTTGTTGCTGACAGAATAGTTTCTCTGCAAATAGCTTATTCTATTGCTTCGTTTCCCTTTGAGTGCACAGAATATACCACAAAAATGTGAATTAAACAACGTCAAACAAGGTGGCTGGGAAATATTGATTGGAAGCTCTCAAGACAACATTGTCCCCAGCAGGGGGGCACTATGTGCTGCATGGGAGCATGGTTTTGAGCAGACCCTCTACTAGGATGATAGCGGAGCAAGCTAAGCACTCAACCAGATATCCGTGGTCTGCTTGCAAGGCACAAGTTTGAATCTGATCTGGGTGACTTACCCTTTTGTCCTTATGGTTGATAAATGGAGTTCCCTTACAATGGGTAATAACATACCCTATTTTTTGTACAGTTGTTAGAAGCAGGGCGGATCTGGCATGAAGCATATTAGAGATGTGCTATTCATCAAGCTGTACCATAGAATACTGACCATTGAGAAGGTGTCATCAATGTCCAGGGAACAGGGGAAAATGCAAATTACAGAGTCAATAATTTTACTGGACTCCAAGAAATGTATTAATGCAGCTATACAATGTATGCGTACTAGGATTTCTCACCCCAGATATCAACATCTGGTCAGTAATTCATTCACTTCCCATTCAATGCGAGACATTTTCCAATAATAAGTCTTTCTGTAGCTTGTATTGATTTACAAATCACATACTATACACAGCCGCCATCTAGTGTTTGTACGGGAGCATTATAAGTTTACTGTAAAGCAAAAGATAAGCGTCAACATGAGTGTTCCTGTCATTCGATCCCTATTCTACATGTATGGGTACTTAACAATGCTCCAAGTCGAAGCCCTCGCATTGTTTTCTGACGGTCTATAATTGTGAAGTTAGGCATATGCTATACAAGTACTGTTATTTAAATAAAATAAAACACTGCACAAGAACACTTCAAACTATGTTAAATGCATACAGTGACACGTTTCTTTCCTCTGTTGTTCACAGAGCGGATGTATGAGGGGGTACATGTGATTCTAAACAGATACAAGCTCAGAAGAATTACTAGTAAGATAGATTTTAATCAGTTTATATTCACATGCTATGCAAAGATTAGCAAACAGTTTTTACCTGGTGTGCAGTTGATACACGAGTAAACAGATGTCATGGCATGATTTGGCCACTTGTGAATCTGCTATGCTTTGTGTATCTATACACTAGTGTTTTATGAAGTGTGTAGCTGTCTTACATGGCGTGTCTCGGGCAGGGTCTGCAACCTGTGGCTCTCCAGATGTTTTGGACTACAACTCCCATGATTGCTTACCATTTACTATTCTGGCTAGGGCTGATGAAAGTTGCCGTACAAAACATCTGGCGAGCCAAAGGTTGCAGACCCCTGGTCTAGGGGAACAACAATGGCTAGGCATGTAAGTGTTGCCCCTGTGGCTTGTGATCAATTTGTCCCTAATGTGTGGGCCTTTGTTTCTGTGCAAATGCGTAGAGCTCTTGGATGAAACACTATCTTGCAATGCTTGCCTTGCTTATGAGACTACCATCTTTCCCTAGATCAAACCATAGGAAAAATTGCCTTGCTATGTGTTTTGTTAAATTAATATGACATGCATTACTTACTGTAATAGCATTTCTGATGATTGTATCTGCTTACATTCACATGCTTTGCATATAGTCCGATCTCTAGTGGTAATCGCGGAGTATTGCATCTTTCTTTCGAGGATCGCAAGGGGACGTCGACATGGGCGTGACTGTAACACTATCCCCAACGTGACGTGTAGTGTACCCAAAATCCCTTGCTGGTCGAGCTCCCTCCGATTGTGTTTTTTCTGCTGTAAGGGAGCCTTCTGACCAATGAGAGTGAGTACAGAGAGAGAGAGAAGGTGTAAGATTTCTATGTTCCTTCTACTCTATGAGGGGAGGAAGGGTGGGCGTATGTGAATCTAAGCAGATACAATCATCAGAAATGGTATTACGGTAAGTAATGCATGTCTTCTGATGCTTGTTAATCTGCTTAGAATTACATGCTGTACATAGACTAGCGAGCAGTACCCACAGATGATGGTGGGATGTGTGAAGGAACAGTAGCAAAGAGATGTCTTAGCACTGCTTGTCCCACCTGAGAATCAGCCCTAGAGTGTGTATCTAGGCAGTAGTGTTGTGTAAAGGTGTGTACAGATCTCCAGGCTGCTGCTTTACAAATGGACTCAAGAGGAACATTTGCAATGAATGCTATGGAAGCCTCTGTGCCCCAAGTAGAGTGTGCTCTAGGCTTGAAGGGCAGATCTCTCTTGGCAAGAGTGTAGCACAGTGTGATGCAGTTTACGATCCACTTAGAAATAGTTGATTTAGAGACAGGGTCCCCTTCTGTGCCAGTTGCCACTCAAATGAAAAAATGGTTTGTCTTCCTTAGTGGTCTTGCCTTCTCCAGATAATAGATCATCGCTCTCCTCACATCAAGTGTGTGGAGGCTTCTTTCTGCCACGTTAGTGGGGTTTTGGAAAAAGGTGGGTAGTTTTATTGATTGGTTCACATGGAACATTGAAATTAATTTAGGCGCAAAACGTGGGTGAGTGCGCAGGACCATCGTATCCTTGTGAAGCGTGACAAATAGGTCTTGAACTGAAAGGGCCTACAGTTCACTAACTCTCCTTATTACTGTGATTGCCACCAAGAAGGCGGTCTTGTAGGGGGGTGCCTTAAGGCTAGACTTATGCATAGGTTCAAAGGGAGGCCCCATTAGTCTAGTAAGTACTTTCAGGTCCCATCCGGGAGCTGGGTTTGAAATAGGATTAAGTCTTTTTACCCACTCCATAAATGTCTTGATTACTGGAACTTTCCACCACAAAAACTTCTTCTGGGACGTGGTGTATGCTGAAAGTACAGCTAAGTGGACTTTTAAGGAATTGAAAACCAGGCCAGAATCTAGTAGGAGAGTTCGGTACAGGACAATATGTGTTTGTGTGCATTCAATAGGATTGATGCCCTTGCCATTGCACCAGATGGCAACGTGTTTCCATTTGCTGGAGTAGCAATGTGTGGTGTTAGGTTTTCATGCTTCCCCAAGTATGTCCATGCATCTTTGAGGGAGTTGGAGGTGCCCGAACTCTATGACCTCAGGAGCCAGGCTGCTAAATTGAGAGTTTGCAGGCATGGATTGTTTCCCCCCCTGTCTTGTGACAGCATGTTGCACGGGCATGGCAGCTTCCTGGGAGGGTAGACTGACATTGCCAGGAGATGAGAACCATGGTGGGCGGGCCCACTTCGGGGTCACCAAAATCATTGCGACAGGTTCCTGGTGCATCCTGTGCACTATCTTGTTGAGCAGGGGAGTCGGTGGAGGGGGGGAAACGTAACCAAATTTCCGTGACCATGTTATCCAGAGATCGTTCCCCTTGGAGCGATTCTGAGGGTACCTGGAGGCGTAATCTGGGCATTGTGCGTTCTCCAGAGTTGCGAACAGGTCGATCTCTGGGAAGCCCCAGTCTGCGAAGATGTTGAGAACAATGTCTTCTTGTAATTGCCACTCGTACTCTACGGGTAGTGGGAAGTATCTGCTGAGTACGTCCGCCAGAAGATTGAGTTCCGCTGGAACGTGTTGTGACAGTAGGAACATCTTATATTTGAGAGCCCATTTCCATGTGTTCTGTGACAGTTTGGATAGCCCTGGAGAGTGAGTGCCCCCTTGTTAAGGTAATACATAGCTGTGGTACTGTCTGTGAGGACTAGCACAGTTTTCCCCTGGAGGTCTGTTTGGAATGCCCTCAGGGCTTTAAACACTGCTAGCAGCTCCAACAGATTTATGTGGTTGGTTGCTATCACTGGGGACCACACGTTGTGCACCATCTGATGAAGGAGGTGAGCCCTCCACCCCGTCTGAGATGCGTCTGTGGTGAGAGTGGCTTCTACTGCAGGTGTGGTGAAGGTCTTCCCTTGCAAGAGGTTTTCCCTTGACCACCACTGAAGAGACTGAACGAGGGCTGCCGAGACAACCATTAGATCGTCCCATTGTCCGCTAGCCTGACACCATTGGCTCGAGAGCCACTCTTGCATGGGGCGCATGCGCAGATGTGCATGAGGAACTAGAAGACAAAATTCCCTGAACCGCGCCGAGATCCCCTCTGATATATTTGAAGAAGGATTATACTCACTCAAAAGGAAAATTGGTTGGTGAACAATGTCAACATTTATTTAAACGTTTAGTCATTGAAGGGTTGAGATTTCATGACTGCCAAAGGCACTTAGTACCACACTGGCTCAAAACATAATTGGTGCAAGGTTAAGATTTGATAGCAGCCATGGGCTCTTGGTACCACAATGTCCCAAAAGTAATTAGACACTGCTCTCAAAGTGTACCTGAAAAATACAAAGAGGATGCCTGTACAGTCCGTTCTTGGCATTAAACCAAGAAAAACAAGGAAAATTGCCAAGTAAACATAAACGAGGTGTGCCAGAAAGTGCCAACACGTGTTTCGACCTACTATCGGGTCCTCCTCAGGGATAACACTAATTGAGAGCTCCAAAATAAATACAACAGGCTCATACAATTTGAGTTGGTAGAATCAAATTACAGAACAATGTCATTTGTATTGCTACAACATGAAATAGTATAATGCAGAATGATCACATGCTACATGTCCACAAGATGCCAATGTTTCATACTGATCAAATATCAAAGCACAGAAAAGACAACGAGGGAGAAAAAGACGGGAAGAGGAGAACGAGTAAGAAATAGTCAAAATGGTCTACATTCCCAAAAATGTAAAACAGCCATTGCATTTCACGTTATCAGGAACAATAAAAATCTAATTACTGAATCGTTAGTATCACATGTAGATAATACTCAAAATCATCACATGCAAACTAATCAGTTTCTACGTGAGCAGTTAGAGGGTGCATGGATAAATCTGCCTTAAGAGACCGTTTATTGGATCAAAAAGATTGAAAGAACACTCAAATTCGGAAACAGAATTGCATATTCTCTAATTGGACATGCCTGCATACCATGAAAGCTGTTAGCAATGTGTTTGTGTTGAACATAACTCTGTGCCAGATAATGATGCAAAAACCAGATAACTCTTTCATTCAATCAAATGCCATGTGAAACTGGGTATGAAGAGAAAGGAACTAGGTAGATGCAAGAGGCCATCATCCCTAACAGTCGCATGGCTTTGCGTACGGTCACCTCGCGATTGGCTACATAGTGAGGATACTGGAACATCATGTTTTGAAACCTCTAATTGGAGAGAAAGGCGAGACCGTCTTTGGTCCAAATTAGACACCCCCAGAAACTGCTCGACTTGGCTTGGACTTTTTCTTGTTGATCGAGAACCCTAAACTGAAGGAGATCTACCGTCTTTTGGGTGTTTGTTAGGCATGTTCCGTACAAATCCCATGTTATCAGCCAGTCGTCGAGGTTAGGGTAGACCGTGATGGACTGCCAGCGCAGGTGAGCAGCTAATACCGCCAGTACCTTAGTGAACACCCGTGGGGCTGAGGCAATGCCGAACGGAAGGACCTTGAACTGATAGTGCTTGGCCTCTATCATGAACCTTAGGTACTTTCTGTGCGCTGGCAACATTGAAATATGAAAGTATGCATCTTTCATATCCAATGCTGCCATGTAATCCCCCTGCACCAGCAGAGGGATTACTTCCTGCAATGTTGTCATTCTGAACTTCTAAGGTTTGACAAATTTGTTCGCTGGGCGCAAGTCTAACACAGGGTGCGGGTGAGATCCCTTTTAGGGTACAAGGAGGTACACTGAATAAATATTCTTGTTTACCTGATAAATGGGGACTACTTCTATGGCGCCCTTTTCCTGAAGCATCTCAACCTCTTCCAGCAGTATTTACAGGTGTGCTGCTGATAGGGGTCTGCTCTTTGGTGGATGGTATCGAGGTGGCTGGTGGAACTCGATACAATAAACGTGGGTGCCGGTCTTGAGCACCCACTGGTCTGATGTGACCACCTCCCATGCATGAAGGAATGATGTTTACTGTCCCCTGACCGGGGAGGCATGGCAGGGGCCCCAGACTGGTGAGTCTTTTTGATGCAGAGGCCGGGGAGCCTCTTAGGGTGGAGTTTCTGCCCCTACCCTTGCCTCTGCATTGTCCCCTCTGCTGGTATTGGGCAATCGAACCTTGTCCGGAGGACCATGGGGTACCTCCTGCGCCATACTGTCCGTGTGGAGATCATGAGAAGGACTGGCCCCGAAAGGAACTCTTTTTTCGCCGTTTCCAAGACGTCATCCACAGCTTTACCGAACAAGTTTGAATCTTCCACAGGCTTAGTCATCAAAGAGACTTGAGTCTCCAGCTTAAAACCTGAATTCTTTAGCCAGGAATGCCTCTTGAGAAGAGTACCCTGTGCCAGGGTGCGTCCTGCCGTCTCTGCAGCGTCTAGTGTGTTTTTAAGGATGTTGTGTGTCACCTGCCTTCCCACAGAGACGACCGCCAGCAGGCGTGATCGCACGGGTTCATGGACCTCTTGGAGGCCCTCATGAAGCAGGTTCCACTGCACATCGCTATATCTCGCGAGAAGAGTAGTATTATTAGCAATTCTCAAAGAATATGCTGCCAACGTGGTGATGCGCTTGCACAGGGCATAGAGTTTCTTGCAGTCTTTGTCGGTGGAGCTTCTGCATTAGACAGTGGCACTGCAGCCCTCTTCCTGGGGGTGGCAACAACCAGGGAGTCTAGTGTGGCATGCCCCCGAATGTACATTGGGTCAGATGGATAGGAGGGCGAAACAGTTTCTTGACCCAAGGTTCGACAGCCCTGGTAAGGGAAGGGGACAGTAAGGAAGGTGCAAGGCGCTTCTTAATGGAATTCAGCAGAGGAATAGCTTGACTTGTGGGAGGTTTTTCTTTAGAATGTCTTCCACAAAATCAGAGTCCTGAACAGCTTCCTGTGTGGCGATTTGGAAGTGGTCTGTGGCCCCCTTCAGGATGGCATTGAAAGCCATTTGGTCATCAATAGGCGATGGCTGCCTCTGTTGGGGCGAGGGAGGGAGGGGGCAGGCAAACAACGTCTGGGGCAGGAGTTGGAGCCAAGGTGCTTCATGTGTTGGCTGATCTTGTCCCCAATCTAAACACAGTTTCATCCAGCCCTAAGGGATTGTCCTCATGACTATAGGGATCCGCCTACGTCTCCTCAGGTTCTGAAAACTCAAATACTACTTCTTGGCGAGTTTGAGTTTGGATTGGAAGCTTCTGCAGCTTTGTTAAAATGGGGCAGGAATCCTCCTCCCTAGGTCTCTTGGGAGTAATAAACCTTTCAGAAAAGTCTATAAACTGATATTTTGTAAAACCAGAGAACCTCTCTGGTTTTACAGGGAAGAAGCAGAGGTGTCTGGAGGAGGGAAAGGCTCACTAGAGGGAGGGGATTTATCAGATAAAGCCTTAGAGAGAGGCTGTGCCCTGTCAGTGTACTCCTCTCGACAAGGGCGGGTGCTATTTGGTCGTTCCACCTCCAAAACAATAGCTGCCAGACTCTTGCATCGCTTCGGCGACTGTATGTGGGATTTGGACGTGCCTGCAGGGGATTTCAACGTGGCCGTAGGCGTCGACGCAGTTAACGGCTCTGCCAAAACCTTTGAAGCTGACACGATCTTAGAGGGCACTGGTGTGTTTTTTTTTTTAGAAGAGACACCCTTATGAGTGGAATGCCCGGACGCATGCAGAGAAGACGGATACAGGGAGGGCGGGCGCCAGACCATGAGGTTCGATGGGCACCATCTAAATTTTCAGCAGGCCTGTTGGCGTCTGATGCTTCTTCAACATATCCATTGAGGAAGCTTGGGGTTGGGGGTGTTGTATATTTATCATTGGGATGCTGTGTGTGTGCCACCGTCACCGGGGTGTGATCTCCCCATAGCAGTACCAGTGGCCTGCGTGTCGGGCCGGGGATGGGCACCTGGGAACCGGACGGTTCCGCCAAAAGGTCTATGTCCTCCACATAAGAGCCATGGCTGCCGCTAGAGTCTTCGTCACTCGAAGCGACGGAGCCAACGGGGGAATGACTTTCAGCCTGCATCGCGTAGGCTGCCCACTGCTTCGTTCTCCTATCTTTTAACGTCTTAGGATGAAAGAGTTTGCAGGACTTACATGATCGCTCGTCGTGGTCACAAGGTAAGCGCCTATTGCATTTGCGATGGGTGTCCTTCCAGGGGTATTTTCTGTTGCAAGACGGCCAAAACTTAAATGGAGTGCTCTCCATAGCATAGGTAAAGGGCGGCAGTCAGACCAGAAAAGGAAAGAGGGGAAGAGGAAATGCATTCTCAGAAAAGAATCAACCCCGGGCCCCACTCTCCCTACTGTGAGGGCCTGGCCGGAGGGCCGAGGCCAGGCGGTCGACAGGCCTCGAAGGATTTACCAGTCGCCAAGACAGCAGTTGGATGGCATTGACAAAGTGGTCGAAGAGAAGTCAAAGACTAAACAACCATCGGTCATGGGACAACGAATAATTCATTTGCAATAATAAATCTGACGAGCTCCGCATAAGGCGACCAACTAGTTGGGCGGAAAAAAACAATCTGATTTTGGGTACACTACACGTCACATTAGGGATAGGGTTACAGGCACGCCCATGTCGACGTCCCCTTTCGATACTCGAAAGAAAGATGCAATACTCCACGATTACCACTAGATGTCGGACCATATGCACAGCATGTGATTCTAAGCAGATTAACAAGCATCAGAAATAACCTTACTGCTCTTCGAACGTAAGGCGAGGAACACTCTTGTACTTTTGTCTGCAGGTTTAGGAGAAAAAAAATACAGTCAACTCAACTGGCTGGTTCACATGAAGTTTAGATATGAATTTAAGAGAGAAGCGTAGATCCGTTTGAAACACTACCTTAATATACAGATTGTGCTTGCAATTCACTCTTTTTAATTAAACTGACTGTGACTAAGAAAGCCACTTTGTATTTGTGATGCTTAAGTGAGCAATTTGGTATTGGCTCAAAAGGCAGTAGAATTAACCTAAGTAACTGTGTTAAGATCCATGCGGTGGTGTGTGTATCCTCTTAACCAAGGTGGAAGTGGATGATAATTCTTTAAATAATATAAAAATGTAAACTAATTAACCTAAGTAGAGGTATGATGGTGGCGGGGGGTTACTTTACAATAGAGATTGGGAACTCCCCATATGAACTTCAGCTATGAAAATCTCTTCCCTGTGAGATCTTGTCCTGCATAGCCCTATTTATTTTTTCCTGTAACAGATATTAGGCCCTTTTCTCCTTTTGGCTGAAAGTAATGCTGAGCGTTTACACATGCGTGATTGAAAGGACTGTCCTCCTCAGTCCCCTCTCAGGGTTACTGGACCAAGGACGTTCGGGCCACGCCCAGCGGATCGAGCCGGACTAAACCTTTATGAACAAACAACTGGCGTATTAAATTGGAAGTGGTCATAGGGGTGGTGGACAACCACCACTTGGCTGATTCGGCTGACCTGGAAAGACTTACCGGAAGTAATCTCCGGCCTCAAAAGGCTACGTCACATCAGAGCTACATCTTACTCTATAGATGAAACATATGAAGGATAATCCCATTCATGACTACGCTTATTACCGCTCCAAGACGGGACAAATGTGCCGGAAGGCCTAGGAGGTGGGATTTCTTAAAGTTTCTTTAGTCACATGATCTGGAAACTATATAATCAATGTGCCTAAAATGGGGCTCAGGTTAGGTAGGAGGGATTGATCGGGTTGTTCCCCTGCATTCCTCGACTTACAAACCAATGAATAAAATCACCCCCATTTGCCCCATCTACAAAATAAAAGGCTGCAGCTGTTTTTTCTTCCACGCCCACTTCATGAAAGTTTTTACCACGTGTACCCTCCGCCATGTGACTTCATTGATATGATAGGTTATTTATAGCGCGCTTAATACCCAGAGGTTTTTAAGCGCGGACCCGGGGATCGAACCTGTGTAGCTCCATGTCGTCTTGCTTGGAAGGGGAACAGGTTGCCGCTGAGCTATCCTCCTGACAATTCTGCAAGATGGTAAAACACAGCTAGTGCACATTTAGGAACTTTTACACAAGTCCACTATCCAGAAAGTAAAGTAAATAATTGATGCCATTGGATGCAGTTCAATTGCACCAAATGAGGAACCGCCCCATTTATCTAAATAGCATGCCAATGTGTTTAGTATGCATGCCTCCTTCAGTATGTCCATGTGTTTGCATGCAGTTGTGAGGGGCCAAACTCCATGCCTTCAGGAGCCAAGCTGGCAAATTCATAGTTATTTGCTGGTGTTGCTATGTTAAGTTGTGAACTGGACACAGCTTTACCAGTGGTTCAACTGCCATGTGTGAGTGATGCAGATACAACCCTCGTCTCTCCTTCATTGATGCTATAGGTTGAGTCATGCTCTTGTATAATCGCTTGTGCACAACCTTGTAGATTAGTGATGTCGGGG
Source organism: Ambystoma mexicanum (assembly GCF_040938575.1). NCBI lineage: Eukaryota > Metazoa > Chordata > Amphibia > Caudata > Ambystomatidae > Ambystoma > Ambystoma mexicanum. The sequence goes on along the minus strand of NC_090929.1, from coordinate 383,666,479 downwards.
AGGGAGGCTATGCAAATATTTCAACCCAAGCCATCCACAGTGCATTGCCTAGTGACCCTGTCTTTGGGTGCCTGTGTGCCAAGTTATGGCATTCTGCATGTGTACCTGTTGCAAATAATTCTATCTCTGGAGTTCCCCACCTGGAGAATATCCGAGTGGGCTTGTGTTGCGTTCACACTTGTGCTCCTGAAGAATATGGAGACTGAAGGGATCTGACAGGCAACTGCCCACCTCTGCCCACCTCTGGAACATGCTGGTAGGGATATGATTATTTGTAAGCCTAATGCCAAATAAGTTGTGCTGTAAGGATTGTGGCTGGGAGGGAATGTCCCCTTTATTGTTGATGTATAACCTTACTGTAGTGTTGTCTATTCTTGTAAGGACACTACACCAATGTCTCTTGAGGTGTCCACGCACCCTGGGTTTTGTGAGACTTGAGTTTGGCTCCCACACTGTAACGGAGGTGTTGACCGTGATGATCACTTGCACCGAGATTTGTAAACGGGTGTACTCTGGACATGCTCAGTTTGGTCCACCATTTTATATCCAATCTTTTGAGTTACTAGCATTAGATCTCCATAGTCTTCTGATGATTGAGACCATTGTGTGTGGAGATTTCTTTTTAAATGTTTTCATGTGTAGTCTTGAGTGTGGTATTAATTATACACATACAAATGCTACGCTCCCCCCAAAGCTTCATCACTTTCCTTACTCTGCTTCCGATAGCTGATAATAGGGAATGGTTTCCATAAGAGCTTGATTTCTTACTTGTGATAGGAAGGTTAGTGCTTTCTGTCTGTTTAGTCCTGCCACTAAAAACTCTTCTTGTTCCTGATGGGCTCCAACTTGGCTTCGGCACACTGACTGAAAAATTAAGCTAGTGTAAAAGAAATTGTTACTTTGGTCTGCTTGTTCTACCGAGAGGCACTTATTCCTGTTATGTGGCAATCATCTAGATAAGGGTACACATGAATTCAGAGCGTACTGCGGCTACTGACTATAAGTTTGTGATGTCCATGGTATCTGAAAAGGAAGTACTTTAAAATAATGGTGTAAGGAAACTACATTGAAACATAGGTATGCATTGTGAATATGGAAATATGAAAGTATGTGTCTTTTATATCCAACTTTGCCATGATGTCTCCTTGGTTTATCAGTGGTATGATCTCTTGTCTAGTTTCGCAAATTTGGTTGCTGGAGTCCAAGATGGGTTTGCAGCATTTTGTCCTTTTTTGGAACGTGGGAACCTGGTAATGAGTGTAGTATACTCCCTTGGTCTTTTCTTGTACTCGAAGTAACCGCCTTTTATAAAGTAGCTGGAGGCCGCTTCACCTGACTGCAAGATTTCCATTTGGAATGCTGGGAAATCAGGAACTGTAAGTAACTATCTAACTGTGTCTAGTACCCACTGAATTTGCCTCCTATTCATGGGCAAATACTTGCAAATGGGATGGAATCTGGCATGGTGAGGCACTGTTGTGGTGTTCCACCTTTGGCAGGCTCACCCCGGCCTTGTGATCAGCCTCTTTTGTATTGACGATAGTAACCCTGATAAGGAGGTTGGCTGTAACCTTGTTGGCCTCATTGCCAGGAACCGTAGGGAGTTCGAACATCTGGAAAAGTTTGTTGGTATGAGGATGTTGCTTGTTCGGTACCCGCGCCCTGCTGGAATGGAACAACTTCTTCTGTATGCCTTGCCTGGTAGAAGTTCAGGAGACTTCATTGTGGCACCCTTTTTTCTCACTGTCGCATGGGCTTGCTTATTATCAGCATGTGGACCAGTGTTGCCAGTTTCTTTGGCCTAAGCCTTTGATTTTTAGATATGAATAAATGTAGCCCAACTGCATTTGCTGCTTATCTGCATGCAGTGTCCACAGCACCCAGGCTGCTTTTAATGACAGTTTGGCACTTGGAAGCAATTTGAACTTCATGGATAATTGCTTGAGCCTGGGTTTCTCGACTTCCTCGGGTCTGTCTTTGTTGTGTTTGCATCGCATCCCATTTAGACCTGCCATATCTTCTGAGTAATGCAGTAGCATTAGCAATGTGCTTGTTGTATGACATGGTTTCTGACATTTTCTTGATCATTAAGTAACCGCATTTGCTCTCTCTGTAGTTGATGCTGCAGTGCCATCTCCCTTCTGTGCAGTTGACACTATTAGAGGGTCTGCTTTTCACTGATCCTTGCTAAGAGATCTTGGGATCAGGATGTCAACTTTCTATTTGTTCATTCACATCCTTAGCTGCTGCCGGTGATTACATAGCATGGATTATTTGCTTATTTTATGGTCCTTATCACTAAGCTATATTGAGAATAAGTTTGTGTTCATGCACAGTTTCTTCAATGACATCTCTTTCCATCAGCCTCATCCTGCGTGTGGAAAACTGTGCCACTGCTCTCTTAAGAACTGCTACATAAGTGCACTGGTCTTCCGTTGAATAGATTGACATGGATGGTTTGGTTTTTCATCCTCTGAGACAGTCCATGGGTACCCGTCCAAGTCATGATCCCCTTCTTCGAGGTTGTCTTGCAAGTCCTCCATGTCTGTGTCTGGCACATCTCAATGGACATCCTCAGGGTGTATGTAGTCAAAACTTGAGAACTTTGATGGAGGGTTCCCTACTCCTACATGGGACCTTCCTTGGCTCTTACCTTTCTCTTTTTTCTACCTCTCTGATTTGAATGTCTAGATTAGCAAAGGCATACACAAATGCATGGCCATGAGTGCCCAGAAACGGAAGTGGGGCTATATTAGTTGTGTCCTTGATATAAGAAGGGTACTCATGTTAGTCTTCTCCTTCAATCATCATCACCCTCTTGGGTGTTGTATGGAAAATAAGAATCGTCCCTTTCTTGTCAATGCTTTGAGATAATGTTTCCTCTGCTTGGGTATAGGTCTTTGGAATGTTCCCCTAGAACTGTGATGTCAAAGTAAAAATGGATGATGTGCACATATGCCCCAATGTTACTGGTGTCGAAAGGGGTGCTGTGCATGTGCGTTTATCCTTGGGTGTGCATTTACCTATGCTGGAGGTGTCGAGATGTCATCTCTTTTCTCTGCATGATATCTGGAGCATGGCTTCTTCTGCCCCTGCTCTTGTGTGGTGTACTTGGCTTTACTCAGAGGTTCAGTGCCATGTTTATTTGTGTCCGATCTTTAAGGGCTGTGCTGGCTCAAGCCAGTTTTCTCTGCATCATTCTTGTTGGTGCCAAATGGCACAGTAATGTGTTTGTTGGAGAAGTGTCTTGTGACTGCTGAGTGTTCCCCTGCTGTGTGCATCTACACCTCTTGTAGAGGAGGGACGGAGGCTCTTGCTTTTTAATGGCACGTGACTTTAGGGAGGGCTGGTAACCATTCAGTTTCATAGTCTTTAGCAATGATTTGGTTGTAGGTGGTGTCTTTGCCGCAGCTGTATTGGCACCATATTCAGGGGTCTCTTTGGAGTTTGGGAGCGAAAGATCAGGGGTTTTGTTTGTTTCCTTAGATTTTGGAGTCCTTTAAGACTGTCTCCTTGGGTTCTCTTGACTCCCCGTACCCGGTAATTCAACTGTGATATCTTCCACCCATTCACTGGGGGTATCCAGTTTGGAGGCCTCTAGTGAGTAAACACCCAATGTTGCGACTTTATACTTTTTCAAAGTTTAGGTTTGAACTTTACCAAACACTGCACCTTACTTCAACACGTTTTCTGGGCAAACAATAGTTGCTCACCCTGTGGGTGGCGAGAAACGAAAACTTTGTTTTGTACGTTTGGGCAGAATTCAAAAGGGGTTTTCTGCATGTTGTCTTTCGGCACAGCGGGAATGAGACCATAAATTGTTATAAACCAAACATGTAATTTTCTATATGACCAGTCCCCTATGCTGTTTCTCAGGCCTGCTTTATGTTAAAGCCGCCTTCTCGCTCACATCTTTTCCCCACTCATGGACTAAAGAGATGGCAGAAAAAAACAGTAAGAGGGCATCAAGTTGGAGTAGCATTATGAATACAAGTACACTTGGGATACACATAGAATGACATTGTGAACACCTTTCTTATACTTTGCAGTAAACAAGTTGTAATAATCTAACCTTTATAATACTACGGTATGAACTGTAAAACCAACACATGGAAGACTGTGTGTAGCAGGTTAATCTAAACAGATTCATAAACCCAAGAATGTTTTTTTTAAGTTACATTTATGCCACTTTTCTAACAAGCAGTAAGTCCTTTACCGCTAGTTAGTCCTTGTGCCCAATTATAATTAAAAAAACTACAAAAGACCAATCAATGTTTGCCATTACTCTAAATACCCTAACAAAACAAATGCAACCTTGACTACAAACAAAGATATGTCAGAACATATCCTTTTTTAGTGTATAAAAAGTATGAAACAATTATGAAAAATATCAACTTTGGACTGTACCGCAATGCTGTTTTGTACTTCAGATGGAGAATTGTGTCCTATTTGATATGTTTATTTTATTGATTGGTAGAATGTTTTTTTTTTGTAAAGGTCAAATTTGATCAAAACAAAAAAAGATGTACATTTTTTTTTTTAAATTGACCATTTCAAATAAGTTCACAGTCACCAAGATGGCAGGTTCAGGATAGACCTGTCAGCCTGGGCCTTTACTTCAGTTTCAACATTAATTCAATGAATGCTTCAAATCAAGTTGGGACATGGCTTAAGTGGTGGCCGGCCTGCCCACCTCCATTCCCAGCTTCAAAGGACACCACGCCAAAGAGTCTCACTCTGATTCTGGAAGTTCAGGATGATGGCTGCATGCACAGGAGACACCGAGAAAGACAGAGTACGATCGGCCAACTCCAGATCCAGATTCACCAATCCGAGGTGATGTTTCCAATTTAGAGTTCGCATGCCCTGCAACCAAAAAGAAACACTTCAAGACATTGCACATTAACATTCTACAGTATAAATACACATAGGGTTTAGCACTGAAAATAGTCTTCTGAAGTCTGTGGTGAAAGTCAAGACCACTGCTAAATATTTGTTTGAAAGGGTGCTCATGGACATAGCTGTACACTTACAAAATCAAAAATTAATAAAGTAACCAACATAAGTCACAATGTTGTTGGTGGTCTGGTGATCACTGAAACTGAATGATGCCTAAATTCCCTCATTCCTTTCATTGGTCTTCCTGGGAAACCGTACTACTGTCCTTTATGACAAAACATAAGACAACCATTTGTAGGTCTGACAATCTAATAAAGTTCATTTAGATTTTGCTTCAATCAAAAAGAAAATTCACAGAAGACAAATAACTTTAAAGCAAAGATGCAAGCCTTAAAGGTTTGCTACTCACTAGTGCTCTGCATTTGGGGGACTTTATTATTTGCAACATTAAAGTATTTTGTTTCATTTAAAGGAACAAGATATTTTCAGACCAGTCACATCAATTGGGGAGGGAACAGGAAAGATGGTTTTATAAACCCCAAAATGCTAATCAAAATATTATGAATTTGTAAGATGGCCACACAACTGCCGGCGACGGTTCATAGTGATAACATTGAAAACAAAAAAGTCGAAAGTCATAATTTCGAGAAAAAAAAAGTCAAAAAACAAAAAGTCGAATTTCTTTTTTAATATGTTTTTTTATTCGAAATGGGGGGTAACCCCCCTTTTTTTCTGTATACTAGAGCCAAAAAATAAACATAAATAAAAAATAAATAATTTATTTTCCGACGTTTTGTTTTCGACATTATTGTCTTTCGACATTTTGTTTTCGATATTTTGACTGTCACATATAAGGAATCTTTGCTTGGTCTACTGGCCTTAACTGAGTTAAATCTTACTACTATAATAAGCCACTATACTCTCCCCACTCCCACTCTTGCAACCTCTCCTCTACCTGAGACAATGCATGCTTACCTTTGCCCCAATCCATCTCCTAATCCCTTTCAACCAATTACTTTGCTACTTATATCTCATTGATATCCAAAATCAGAGCAACACTGCTCAGCCTCCTATCACTCCCCCTTTCCCGCCCTTCTCTTCACATTTCTGATTGCTTCTTCTCCTCTCTACAGACAGGGAGGAAGGATAACTCAGGGGCAATGCGTTTGTCTTGGAAGCAAGGCAACGCAACACAGGTTCGAATCCTGATCCTACACTCGCTGGTATTAAGCGTGTTATAAATGAACAATAAAATAAATAAAAAAAGAAATCCTCTCCCACCACGATAACCAGACTGGCCTCAATCCTACATGCAGCCAACAGCTCATCTGCGCCTGCAGAACCCTTCGCTCTACAGACCATCAAAGAACTAGCAACCCTAAGCCCGACCCTTACAACCTTTCCCATGTATTTTGAATCCTCACTGCTGACTACAGGATTGCTAATGTCTTAGCCATCCTCAAAAAAACTCTGCTGACCCTAATAACTGCACCAACTGTCAACCTGTCTCTCTACTCCCTTCCTGCTCCAAACTCCATAGGCATGCAGTGTTCAGTCGTATCACTTCCTACCTGGAGACGGTCTCAGTTTCCCACTCTAATCCAGGCACTCCACAGAAACAGCACTCGTGCAAGTCTCCAACTTCCTCATCTCTGCCCAACTCTCCATTCTCCCCCTCATCATCATCATCTCGCATCTATCTGCGGCCACTGACACTGCTGACCACCCCTCTTTTTTCCCTTTCCCTCCCTAACACTGGCACCCACAACTAATCAAAGAGAAGATTGCTTAGAATTTGTCAGACTGGTTCTTTTGCATCTCTGAAAGCAAGAATCTATGTTGCCACCTCCCATCCTGTGGTTGTTTAAAGGTCGGTTCACAGCCCACTCTTTTTTTTCAACAACTTTTATTTAACAGAGTACAGCAGCATATGGAAACTAAATACAATGTCTCAATAGCGTGGGTTTACATACATAGGTCTCATAACGCAGAATCCGCTCCCAACCCCTTTCCCCAGCCTGCCCAACCATTAGCACCTCTTGTACGGTACAGCAGACCACTATACCGCCCATAGCTACCATACAACACAAATCCCATCCCACGTTCCAGTCAATATAAATCACAGTAGAGTGCATCTTCTAAGAATGGGTGGCTTTGCAATAAGCGCTGGGACCTTTTCTGCATACTCTATAAATGGCACCCATGTTGATATATACTTCTCATCTCTTCCCTCATATAAAGCAGTAATCTTTTCAGCCACGAGAATGTCCCAGATCTTAATCCACCACATTTGGGACACAGAGCCTTCAGGGCTTTTCCAGTTACAGGCAATTGGTATTTTTAGCAGCCCAATTAAGTTATAACAATGATGTTATATCTCTGAGGAGATATATGTAAGCGTTTGGAATGCGGAGTGTAAGTGAAAGATGCAGAAGGTGCTGGAGGTTCTAGAGATCAGGTGTTAGCTGATGAGGCTGAAGACGGCTCAGTGGTTGGGGCCTGTTTTACCTTGCTGTAAATAAAGCAGTTTGTCTATTAAGACATTCCGTGTCACAGTAACTTTGTTTAATTGGTGATAAGCTACTTCTGACAGCCTCAGAGAACTTGATTGAGTTATCAAGGCCGTTGGAGCGCAGCGAAAGGCTAGATCTGGTATGGGAGCATATCACAGTGGAATTGCACTGTTTATAGCCAAGCAACGGCATAGTTGCCAAGGTTTTTCTTTGATGGTATGGCAGGTTGCTAGGGACGCTTCATACGCTGTGTCAACGTTTGCTACCTACGCGGTCAGCGTCCATAGCCTGCTTGAGTTCGGAACTGGTTACCATGGACATGTGCGTTGCATCACGTCGGGAATGGTTGACAAGGATGCTGTGTACGTTGCACCACAACAGTGGCCTGTGCTGTGAATGGAGGATTTGCTTTCATTTTCTTACAGCAGGACCACAGCTCGGAGCAATGACGCGGTGAGCGTTTGTCATTGTGCTGCGGGGGAAATAACCACAGTGCTCTGCTTTCCTGTCCGAGAAATGAGAGGAGCGGACTAAGCCACCTAAGTAAGGTGCGCATAGAAGGCAGCTGTGAGCAGAACAATTTAGGAGAGGCAAATTAGGAACCGCTGTCTTCAATAAGGAAGGGCGAGTACTAGAGAGGCTTGTGGTGTAAAGTGTGTAAAGTAAAGAGGAAGTGACACAATGGCGATGCAAGGTGTACCAGGACCTCTTGTGTTTATGGCATCTCCTGGTCACACGAAAATAAAATGGTCACCATGGAAAAAAGGGTTCATACATGTGAAGGCAGCGTGTGGGAACGGGTTTGCCATTGACTGGAAGATATCGCTTCTAATACACTTTTTGGGTTACGAAGGTCAGAAGATTTTTGAGACACTGACTGATATTGTGGCAACGCTGGCCTGAGTTAGACGCGGCACTGTTGAAATTTGTTAAGCATTTTAACGCAAAGACCAGTACAATTCAGGAGATATAATTTTGGAGTATGATATCAAGAGCAGAGTTAGAGTGTGGAGGAGTATGTTACGGCCCTACATCACCTTGCATTGACATGTTATTTTGGTAATACACTGGATGTACACAGCAGGGACCAATTCTGAATTTATTGTTGTAACAATAGAATACGAGAGGAGTTGTGGCTTAAAGACGATCCAAAGTTCGAAGACGCATTAGAGATTGCAAAAAGAGTTGAAGACTGCATGGCATGTGTAGTGAAGATTACCAAGAAAGACGAGTAGGTGGAGGCGAGGACTGAACTTTTAAGTACAGGATAGAGACAAAACATGTCCAGAAAGGGAGCAAAGGAGGTCGATGAGTGAGGATCGTTTATGTTTTCGATGTGGGAGCAAAACCCATCTAACTGGTGCGCCCATATCGTCAGGAGAAAAGTGAACCGTACAAATTGTAAAAGATTCGGTCATTTTGCAAAGTGGTTGTAAGAATTATCAGGGCGGTTCTGGGAAGAACAGTCATGTGTGTGTGTGTTTGGCGAAGGATACGAGTCATCTGGAAAGGATGGCAATGAACACGTCAATGTGATAACTATGAATCTAATCAAAGATGGAAAATGTGATGAAGAGTGTGAGAGTTCAGAGGCAGAGATATCAGTGAATGGATATAAAGTGAAAATGATGGCAGACTCAGGTGCTAAAGTATCTCTCATGCCTCAAGATGTTTATGAAGGAATTGTGATGGGTAATGTGCATGATTTGGTGAGACCCGATATAGGACCACATGGATATAATATGGATAGGATAGAAGTGTTGGGTTATTTTGTTGCAGGATTAGAATTTAAGGGAAGGAATGCAGAAGGGAAAAAAATATATGTCACCAAAAAGGGTGTTACTCTTAGGTCAGCGTGAACAAAAGAAATTGTGCATAAGGTTAGAGCCAAAATACTAAAGATCAGGTGTTGCACTTAGAGGTAGAGGGAGGTCAGATGGACGTGGATAGGTACAACACAGTGTGTGGACGGTGTAGGAAAAGTTAAAGGGATGAAACACCAAATTGTGTTAAAGGAAGGGAATGCTCCAGATTTGTCAAAGTTGCGACAAGTGCCCCTAATTATGTGGGATTGTGTAAAAAGGATCTTGGGAAACTGTGCTCCTTAGGAATTACTCAGAGGACTTGGACAGGAGAATGGGCATCTCTGTTGATGGTGGTTGCAAAACCAAGCAGGGTGCTTTGATTATGCATTGACCTTAGAAAGCTGAATAAGTGTTGAAATGGTGTTCATGATTGGTAAAAAAGAAAGTTAGATTTGTCGTCCGCGTACCACCAGGTGGAGTTGGGCAAGGAATCACAGAGGTTGACGGTGTTTGTGACACATGAGGGACTATTCCAATTTGGTCTGGTCTCTGCATCGTCGGTATTCAAAACAGTGATGGATAAGTTGTTTGAAGGTGTACATTGCTTTCAGGATGATATACTGATTTGGTGTGAGTCAATGAGAGAGCATGAGCTAATATTGAAGAAAGTATTATATATTTTTAAGAAACACGGAATGATAGTGAGGAAAGAGAAATGTGTTTTCAGAAAGGAGGCAGTAGAATCTCTAGGATATGAGATTAGTGCAACAGGCATTAGTCCAAAGAAGGAAATTGTGTCTAATATAAAGAGTGTGGAGGTCCCCCAAATGAAAGGGGAGCTTGGGTTGTTCAATTTTGCAAATAAATTTGGAGGAATGAGGAGGTTGTTGAAAAGGAGAGGAAAAGAGGAGACAAATTTCTATGAAATCGTGTCATGATACATACCCCCGGGCATTCAGATCATGTCCATCAGCCCCGGGAGCAGGCATCATGTTGCCTTGAGAAAACCCAGCAACCCCTGCTAGGTGCTGTCTGGGTTCAGTCCTGGCGCCAATGGTGCCAGGCTCATATGGGACATCAGTCCTGGCGCCATAGGCGCCAGGCTCATAAGTGCACACTTACCTGATGCAGACCATGCTGCAAGAAGATGCAAGCCCATGTGAGGCCTGGAAGGGACTACTTTACCTTAGGGACTATTTTGTTACTCGGGTGTGGTCGGGGAGGAATACCTACCTGGGACTACTTTGGAGGCTATTTAAACCAAGCCCGAAGAGCAGCACACGCTTCGCGTTATTCTGCATCCAGTAGCGTAACTTTCACCGTGCCAGCAGCAGCATCCAGCCTTCTGCCACGCACGCCTCGAACCTGGAGCACCTAGAAAGAAGGAAAGAAGCAAAGGTTAGAACAAGAGTATTACCTGATTTCTTACCTGATCCCGGATTCATCGCATCTTCAAACCTGAGGAAAGACTGTTTTAAACGCATCGCCTGCAGCAGCGCCGCGCCATACTCACCGTTCCACGCAGCATCTCTTCGATCCGGCGCTGTCTCCATCTTTACATCGCCGAATTCCGGCACCTAAGGGGGACAAGAAACAACAAGGTGAGCAGAGAAAACAGACAGAGACAATCTCTTTAGTCACCATATGCTTACCTGATTTTACCGCCGGAGGTATTATTCATCAGCACGCCACATCTTCTTATGCCGCACCTGTGAGAAAAGGAGAAAGCAGCAAGTTTAACCCTTGGCATTATTTACCGGACAGTGTTGGGTAACAGACTTTTACCGGAGCGCTTTCAGCTGTCAATCTTCTTATTGGGTCAAAGCTGCAAGATAAAAGTGGAATTGGACAGGAGTGAATTCCAGACATTTTGAACTCTTACGAACTATATACTTACGGCTCTTCGCCAGGACCTTTTGGAGTCAGGATTCGTCTACAACTCTTCCAATATCTTCAGGCCAGTGAAGTAACTGGTCATCAACGCGCCCCTGCGTACTTCGCAGGATGGAGGGCTCATCCTTCAAGAATATAAGGTGAGATTGCTGAGAGGGCACTTTAGTGGCGATTAGAGGGGAGGACAGTAGGGGTGATATCACTTGAATCCACAAGTGGCTAAATCCATCTCTCCACTTGTAGGAGAATATTTCTACGGGTCAAGCAGACAAGAATTGGAGGGCAGATCCAGTCAGTCATCGCTGCACTACGCATCACGTGGATGGAGGCCGCAGCAGTCCGGGTCCGACCGACGCCCCTGTGGGAGCCAGGTGAGCGTAACAAATGGTTTGCGTGATAGAGTTTAAAGCGATTAAGGAGGAGATAAATTTGGGCAAGCTTTGGGACAGTTTTATATTAGGATACTAGAAGGAAATCGATCATTACAGTGGATACTAGTGATGTAGGTGCAGTGTTGACACAAAGAGGGCCTGATGGTGAAGAAGAATTTATTGCACATGCATCTCAGGTGTTGCGAGGTGCAGAGAAGAAATACTCGGTAATAGAGGTGGACGCATTAGCGTGCCTTTGGGCAGTGAAAACATTTTGTATGGGCATCGCTTTTTGTTATAAGACCTCTCAAGAACTATTTGAGTCAAAAGGTGTCAAGAGGAATGACAAGTTGGATCACAAGAAAGCAGTGTCATGCATTCAGTATGCAGTTAATAACAGGAAAGAGGAATGTGGTGGCAGATAGTGTATCACGTATGGGTGGAACGGAAGAGGTTGAAGGAGAGGAAATAACAGACATGGTCTATATGAAACATGAAGGTGTCATTGAAAGAGGAATGGGTAGAGAATATGTCTGTTGATAAAGGAATAAGGTGTTGAGCATGAATGGCCAGAGAAATGGGTGTTAGGAGGACAGGAAAGAGTTTTATTGGGAGGTTAGAGATGAACCGAGTGTAGTGAGGGGATTGTATCATAGTTGGGGAAGAGTGGTGGTTCCCATGTCTTTAAGAGATCAATTGATTGATTGTGCACACAAAGGACACACTGGAGTGACAAGGACCAAAGCGGTGAACAGAGATGATTATTGGTGGCCACATTTCGACAAGAAAATAAAGAGGTTGGAGAATTGTTTGGAGTGTGAGGAAGCTGTGACGCAACCGATGATGGTTGTGTATATGCGCGTTACAAATGCCATATCATATCATATCAATGCTCCAGAGGGAGTTTGTCAGGAAATTGCCATGGATGTCTTCGGTCCAGTGGATGTTGGAGGTGGACAAGGAGAATTCATTATTGTTGTGATTGACATGCTGTCAAGGAGGATAGAGTTTAAGATTGTTAGGGAGATGAGTGCAACCAGTGTGATAAGTTTCTAGTAGGAGATATTTGAATGAGAGGGGTATCTGTCTAGTGTGTTAACTGATAACGCAACGCAATTTATAGGAAGGAATATGGAAGTGTTTTAATGAAAATTTGGGATTGCACCCAAAAGGACTGCTTTATACCATCCAAGGGTAATGGAATGGTGGAGAGTGTCCATTGGTGTATTATGGAAACAATACATTCAGCTGGTGTGTGTGGAAGAAGTGGGAAGGGAGTGCATCAGAGAGAGAGTGTATGCGTTGAGGATGTCTCTGCATGCCTCAATGGGCGTGACTGCGTTTGAGCTGATGAGAGGAAGGAAAGGAAATACTGATGTGTGTCCAGCGTGGCTGGGAAGAAGAACAGTTTTGAGTATTCAAGTAGAGGAAGTGAGGAGAGACAATCAAAGAAGAAAAAAAGTGATATCAAAAATTAAGGAAGGGAAAGAACACAAAGTAGCAAAGGTGTGTGCTGGTGACTGGGTAAGAATTTAAAAAAAGGAGTGGCGAGGAGAAAGGGTGATTTATTTTACAGTGGACCCAAACAGGTTGAGAAGATTTTGAGGGGAGCCATGGGAGTGAGACTGGGGGGGGGGGCAGGAGGTTGAATATGGAAACTGGGCAGAGTGACGAAGGTGAAGAGGGGATTGGGTGGTTAAGATTGAAAGATGGAAAGGAAGGAGATGTGCTATACATCTGAGGAGAAATATGCAAGTGTTTGGAATGTGTAATGTGGAGTGTAAGTGAAAGATGCAGAAGGTACTGGAGGTTCTAGAGATCAACTGTTATGTGAAGAGGATAAAGATGGCTGAGTGGCTAGGGCTGTGTTACCCAGTCTTGCTGGAAATAAAGCAGGTTGTCCATTAAGAGGTTTTGTTTCACGGTAACTTCATTTCAATGAATATCAGGGACATCCTAGACATCTGTGCCTTCTTACCCTAAATAAATCGGAAGATCTTCCCCCGCAGTGCTCTCAAACTGGGGTCTGGGATTCCTGCAGGCAGAGCAAGACAGTAGTAGAGAGTCTAGGAACCAGATTCATTGTTAAAGCTGCAATTCTACCGAACCATGAGATTTCCTGCCTGGACCACCTGCCAAGATCCTCAGTAAGCCCCTGTATCAGCAGAGGAAAATTACACTGGAAGACCCTAGATATAGCACACGGGATCTGCACACCCAGATGGAGGATAGATTCCCGGCTCCACTTTATCGGACACATTTCCTCGAGGTGCGGTTGTTCAGGAGAGGGAACAGAAATGTCAAGGCGACAATATTTCTTCTAGTTGAACAAAAAGCCAGAGACGGCTCCAAATTGATCAAGCTTAGCCAACCGTGCTTCTAAGGAGCCACAAGGGTTCCAGACAGTCACCATAAGGTTGTCTGCATACAGAGAGATCTTGTATTCCACATCACTGACAACAACCCCTTTGATTCCCCCATTATTTCTGACTCTACAGGCTAACAGCTCCATCATCAATGCAAATATCAATGGTGACGGGGGGGCAACCCTGCCTAGTTCCCCGCAAGATAGCCAAGTTCAGAGTATACTGGCGGTTAACCCTGATCGAGGTCAATTGGGCTTGGTAATTAGCAAGCCATTGTCTACTAAAAATAGTGCCAAATCCGAAGGTTTCAAGGGTGCTGTGAGGGAGTCAGAAATGTGAGGCGGACAACTTGGTAAAGGTTTTGTCACAAGTAGACATTTTATAAACTTACAAGGGTGTGACAAACACCTCAGTATCCCTAACCTAAAGAGGATTTCCATGCCTATCAAAATAACTAAAGGAAACACTAAGAATTAATCTGTCCCTCACACTTGTACATGCATCAAACTCATAAAGGCAATCAATGGCAATAACAGAAATAAAAGTTATATTCAACTCAAACCTAAAAACTGTATCAATGTAACCTGGGATAACCTTCTCCAGATTCAAACTTGGAATTTCAATAAAACATTCAAATTATAAAGTTCATTTTTGTAACCAAGTTTTGATCATAAAGTTCTTCTTACTGTAAACGTATTTGACTTGGATTTCAACCAACAGTTCAACTAGACGAGTCTTTATCTCTCCACTTATAGCAAAGCCTTTAACTGAACTTCTTACTAAGAAACAAAAACATTCACAATTCTTCTGTATCAACAATAAAGTCTTGTCAGGATGATTCCACAACAATTAATCTAACACATTAGTGGTTTTACCACTTCTTCTGTACAAATTTTAACCACAATGCAGTAGTTCAATGATTTCTTCCTTGTCTACTAACCTGCCAGACTACCACTAAAAGGTCCCAATCCTGGTACACTCGCCTGCCAGGACTAAAGTTCCTTACACTTCTAAAAGTACTTTGTGGTAAGGTTTACTTCAAACCTTTTGAAAAGTCTGACTTTTAACATTTTCAGAATTCACAACTTCATCTGAGAAAACAGGAGACATGTTTGTGCGGTTTGTTCACTGTTGTATTTGCCACAGGCAATGCAGGTTATTTTCCCCTTCTCCTTGATACTTTCTACCAGGACGGATTCTGTCCTCCCAATCTTGTTTTCCCACTTTTAAAACACACAACTGATGCCAATGTTTATATATTACACATGCCCCTCTGTGGCTTATGCAATTCTTGGTGAGGTCTTCCTCAGCTATTGCCTCATTCTTACTCTGGCAATAATGGTTACAATTAGCAACTTCATTATTGTACTTTCTTGGCTTTGGCAATGATGGTTATGGTTAGCTTGCTTCAATATTGCCCTCTCTTGGCTTTGGAAATGTGTTTCTATTTTGGGTGAATATTATTCTCTCTGTTTTGGCAATATTCTTGACTTTTCCTTGTCCTTTGTCATTGTTGTTATAATGCAAATATGATTCTCTTTCATTAGTTAGGTATTCAAAATAAGGAAATCAGCAAGCGGCCGACCGCTGAGAATTTCGGGATTACCTAGCAACAGTTAACTCGCCGGATTTCTCATACGCGTGCGTTTGGTCCCCTGCTGCATCCAACTCAGCTTCTTTCTGCTGATTTCTGGATGACCGACGGCTCCAGTAATTTCCCTGCAGCTTGCACCGTTCGTGAAAAGAGCTCTTCTTACTCCCAAAGTGCTCTGGTGCTCACCGGCCACCAGAGCAAGACACGCAATTGGGAGAGTCTCTTTCTCCACGGGCAAAGCCTTCCGAAACAGGGCTTCCTGCTGCGCTATATCTGCACTTTCGATTTGCAAACGCGAAGATCCTCTCAAGCCTGGCACCCACTTCAGATACAGCAGCAGCTCCAGCGTCTCAGTTTTCCACTCCTGCTGCTGCAACTGAGGCCTGAAATGTCTTCTACCTCTCTGCTTGCTTATTCTAATGGCCTGCACATGAGGAGGTGTCATATTTTCAAAGGACCCGCTCAGCTGTGAGTCATTAGAACCACTAGACTGCGCTTTGCAGTTTTGGTCCTCCAAGTCCCTCTTCCTTGCCCCAGTACTTAGGGCATTGTGGAAACTGAAGTCCCCAATGTCCTGATTACTATTTTCTTAACAAGTTTCAATTCTACAGTAGTCCATTAAGACTGTAGGGTCTCTAGGGAAGTTATTAGAGGGGGTTCTCCCATTTTCCTGACCCAGCTCCCCTCATGTGATCCTCCTGAGGAACACCACCCCCAGGATCAGGAAGCATCTGCCTTTCCCTGGCCACATGAGAACGTTCCCAGGCCGGGGTTTCTGAGATACTCACATCGGACTCATCACAGTATCCTGTATAGAAGGCGAGTTCACCCTGTTAAAAGCCTTATGGGCATCTAGTGTAATGACTTCCATCTCAGTTCTTTCCTTCAGACAGATCTCAATTAGGTTTAAAACCCTCTGTGTGCTTCAATCTACTATAAACCCAGTCTGATCCTGGTCTATAATCCGTGGGAGAACCCCCATTAACCTGTGAGCTAGAATTTCAGAGTACAACTTAGCCTCAATATTCATCAAGGTGATTGGACGATATGAGTCACAACAGGTCTGGTCTTTACATGGTTTGGGTATTAGTATGGCTGTCGACATCTCCATAATATGAGTGGTACTGCCAGAGATCCAAAAAGAGTTGAAAAAGGCCAGAGTTTTGATAGCCCATTCAACTTCAGAGGATTGGATAGGACCTTCCATGATCTCTGCACCATCACCGGGCAGTCAAAGAAAACGGTGGTCTGTCAGGTAACAATGTTGACTCTCCAATGACAGGGATTCACACGAGAAAATAGAGGCAAAGTAATTTTGGATTACTGCTAATTTATCAGAATCATCCCAACATAGGGTGCTATCGCAATGCTGGAATGTTATGCGTGTCCTAGGCTTTTTTAATGTATACACCAGTAATCGATTCGACTTATTACTGTGGATGTAATAGTGTTGCTTGGTCCCATGTATTGCCTGCGGCGATGGCTCTGCTAGCTGAGATTCTCATTTGTTACGTGCCAGTTTCAGAAACGTCAAATGTGTTGCAGCACACTTATGTGCAGTCTCAGTCGATCGTACCTCCGTTTCCATTTGTGTTTGAAACAGCTTACCTTCTCTGGTATAGGCCGTGGTCCTACTAATTAGTCCCCCCCTTACAAAAGCCAGCCTTCGCAGCGTCCCATATGATGGACATGGAATGATCAGTCATACTATTTTCCTCAAAGTAATTCTATATGACGCCTGCTATGTTCTGACAGAGTACAGAGACCCTCAGTATCGGCGCATTTAATTTCCAGAGGTGCCTGACCGGTGGGGGCCTATCCATAATCGCTAAGGAGACTAGGACTGGCGCGTGATCAGATAGCTTCTGAAGGCCAATTTTTGCCCCCTCTACATACGGGTACAAAGCACTAGGAAGCAGTAGCAGATCACGCCCGAAGAAGCCTCCATGAACTAACGGGTGGAATGAGAAATCCCCTTCTTCCCCATTAAAGAACCTCCACTTGTCAACCAGACCCAATTCATGCAACAGTGCAGCAAACGAGATGGCGTTTCTGTAGTCAGTTCTAGACGGTTGTAAGGTCTTGTCAATTTCCAGATTGGGGACGAGTTTAAAGTCTCCACCAATCGCCACTTGACCTTTTACGAAAGCCAAAGCTCAGGGGACAAAGATATTAAGAAAATGGTCTTGCCCACTGTTAGCGGCATACAGGGAAATTAAGGTGAATTTGTGATCAAACAAGAAACCTTTAACACAGATATCTCCTCAGGGGATCCCACAACACCTTAACATTAGAGAGCAGAACATTTCCAGCGAGAAGGATAGCTATTCCACACTTTTTATCCCCGTCAGAAGCAAAGCATTGATGCGAGAAGGCCCTATGCTTCATATTTTCGTCTGGCTGAAGCAGGATCTCCTGCAGAAACTCAATCGACAAGGACTAATATTTTCCGGAAAACTGATTTCCTCTTCATGGGCGGGGGGGGGGGGGGGTTCAGACCCTTGACATCTCAGGTCCCCAATCAACTAACACCCTCTCCAGCCCTCCCTTCATCACCTGATCACCTGGCATCGTCAGGGGCATAGGCCTGGTTGCGAACAGCTAGTTACAACGAGAAACCCTGCTGGGGAAACATATTTCGCCCTTATCGCCCAAGTACTGCTGACTACACACACTACATTTTTCCAACAGTAACAAAGTCCCCCCTCCTCTCCTCCTCCCTTGAAACTCAAAAGCTAAACATATTAAACATACAAGCATCAGAGTCTAACCTAACCAGTAAACCTTAAAACAGGTACCCCAACTTGGAGAGACCTAAAACACAACAATAGAGGTATCTCCCCCACCCCAAAACCCAACAAGGCAAGAAATACGCATTGGAAGCAGCAGATGATTGCGAAGCAGGGTATCCATATGTAGGCCAGAGAGTTATAGAGAATCAGTGATACCGGTGCCACGGCTCTGGTATCAGTCATTCCCCAGCTTGTCACGCAGTGGACCCCTGGGTTTCCTGGATTACCCTGCCTTCGAGCATTTCCTCGAATCCATGAGACATGAGGAGGAACAAGCATCTTCGTCCTTGACACTGGCTTCATCCCCATCGGATCGCAACAGCCGCTCAACTTGCTTCACAGATATGATGGACCATCGCTTCCCCATGTATGAGAAGATAAGCATGGTAGGAAACCCCCATCCATATGCAATCTCCTTACTTCTCAGTCACTCTGTCATTGGACGTTGCGCTCTCCTTTTGGTTAGAGTTGAAGCAGCCAGGTGTTGGAACAGCAAGAGTTTGACATTTCTAAAGGCAGTGCCAGGTTTAGCATGAGCTGCCCTCATTATGCATTTTTTAACAGTGAAAAACTGCACCTGTGTCAAAATGTCCAGGGGTATTTCCTGATTCGTGGGGGTTCTGTCCATCTCAACTGCAGAATCAGCCGGCAAGTCCAGTATGGCACGAAAGAGGTTTTAGAGGAATTTGGGAAAATCATTGTCCCGTACCGTAAGTTGGATCCCCTGAATAAAGACATTGTTTCTGAGGGAGCGATTTTCACTTCTGCATGCGTGTCCTCTAAGACAACACATCGGGTCTCCAGAACCTCAATTTTGTGTGACCATTCGCTCAGTTTGTGACTGTTCAGAGACCGCGTTCTTCGCCTCGCTGACCCGGCTTTTGAGCTTCCTAAACACTTGTCTAGAGCTGAGATTTTACGAGACAGCTCTGCAGTGCTATTTTGTATTTCGTTTTTGATTTCGCACAGCATGTCCTGTAGGTCTGACTTTGTGGAGACCTGAGATGGCAGACCGTGAGGTGTCTGGGGTGTGAACTTGAGCCCAGATTATTTCAGGTCTCTTAACCTTGTCTGTTGGCTGGAGCATCGTGGTAATGTCACTCTGCTTGCCGGCTTTTGGTATTTTAGCCATAGGACTGAGATCCAACCAATGCAGGTTATTTTGTGGGTTACGGAGACCAACTGTACAGAGAGGGCTACAATAGTTGGTTATTTTGCCTGATTTGCCGCTCACCCCCAGTGGGAAGCACCTCTCCTCAGTGCCCTGCGGACTCCAGGGCGTTTATACTAGTCCTATAACTAGGTTGCAAGCAGAGGAGCTCCAGGAATCATTTCATTGCCAGCTACTTGGGTCACAATTGCACTGGGTAATGTCCCTAGAGATTGGTACGAGCGGTTAAACAAGACAGGAGCCGGTGTGTAGATGACAGGAAAGGTTGGGGAGAAGGCAGGCTGACTACTTTATTAAGAAGTGCCACCACTCACCAGGCGCACCAAGCTCAAAATTCTGCTACACGGGACGATTCTCTGTGGGTCACTATTGCCTCACAGCAAGTTGAATTATGTCACGCACCTTGCTTCACACGCACAGGCTATGTATTTATAGTCAGTATCCACAAGTAAGAAACAGCACGCAGCAGTCCTCTCAGCGTATGGGCTCTCAGCGGGGCAGTCAAATGTTGTTACATGCCTTCATCTCAGCTTCGAAAGAGTGTGAGCACTCTGGATCAGCCCTTCGACCACACTAAAGGGCCGCCAAGAAAGCAGGGAAACACTGGATATCCTTGCCCCTGTCATGAGGATCTGCCTGAAGCCTGCCACCAAGTGCAACTCTTGGTATGACTCTGATCTGGCTGCTATGAAACGTAAGTGCAGAGTAGCTGAACAGAAGTGCACCCTCTGAAAACTGGCCCGCCACCTGCTCCAAAGGCAATCCAGACTCTCCATCTTCTTTGAGAAGAGGGTCCATATTCAACCCAGCATCTCTGCTGCCTCCAACAACACGGCCGAACATTTCAAAATCGGCAAGGAGCTGTCCAATCCTACTGCAGTATCTACCTCTTCTACACTTACCCAGGCCCTCTGCACAGCTCTGGCTTCTCGTTTCACCACTAAAACCCAGGATATCCTGTCGCACTCTCCTCTTCTCCCTCTCCCTCTCTCAAGCCTTCCTTGGCCACCCCCCCTCCTCTCCTTCGCGCCTCCCTCTCTCACGTAACACCTGATGTTTCTAGACAAGTTACGGCCGAAGTCTCATCCAAACAGGTGACCTCCTGCTCCTCCATGAAGGACAATATTGGTTCTCTCACTTCAGCCTTGGCCGATTTCTGTAATCACTCCATCGCCACTGGATCTTTGCCCTCTCTTCTCAAGCACTCCCTTGTGAACTCCCTACTAAAAAGGTCTTCTGCCGACCCCTCTGTTTCGGCAAACTATCACCCGATCTCTATCACTCCTTTCCTGGGAAAACTCCTGGAGAAGTTGGCTATCTCCCTGCTAACCCTGAACACTGAATCTGTTGGTTACCTCCATGACCATCAGTCTGGCTTCAGAGCAGCCAGAGGCACGGAAACTGCAATCCTAAATAGCCATGAAGATTTGATCTCTAATTTCGACCCCAGCTCTCCCTCGTCCTCATTCTCCTCGATCTTTCCTCTGCATTTGACATGGTCAACCACAACATCCTGAGTGCTTGTCTCTGCGAGACCCTGGGCATCACGGATCAGGCTCTGGCGTGGCTGACCTCCCTTCTCCTGGACAGACCTTCCCAGGTTCAGCTTGGGTCCTTTCTCTCCACATGTGGTGTTCCCCAGGGCTCTATCCTGTCCCCCTGACACTTCAATGTCTATCTGGCCTCTTTGGCCCTCCAGATCTCTACCCTTTCCTCTAACTTTCAGTGTTATGCATATGACACGCAGCTCTCTTTCAGTCTACCCTCGGCCTCCTGCTCGCTCATCCCCATCTATCCGCTTTTCAGGCATGCTGCCCCTCAAACGATCTCTGCCTTAATGCCAGTAAGACTGAGATCCTTCTCATTGGGACCTGTACTCCGGCTTTTCCTCTCTCAGTCTGGCCGCCCTCCTTGGGTCCTCTGCTGTTTAGTGAGGCAAAATACCTTGGGGTCATCTTCGACTCCACTCTCTCCTCTCCACGCATCACGACCTGCCAGGAAGGCCCATTTCCAGCTGCACCATCTCAGAGGTATTCTCCCTTTTCTCACCTTCCCCCAGAAACACACTGTCTCCAGAGCCCCGGTTCTCTCTAGGCTGGACTACTGCAACAGCCTCTTTCTCAATCTGCCTAACTCTACTCTACGCCCTCTTCATCTCATCCAGAACAGGACCAGAAGACTTACCCTTGGCCTCAAACCCAGGGACTGCATCTCTTTAGACCTGAAATCCTCCACTGGCTCCCGGTGGCCGCAAGGACGTATGTATGTATTTATTTTTTGTATAGCGCCGATAGCCCGTGGGCATCAGGGCGCTTAGGCAAACAACGAAAAACAAAACAATACAATAGGAACGTCTGCGCTAAGCCATGAGGTGGTCATAATCCCCCGTATCCCAGTTCATCATCTGAAAAGATGAGTCTTCAACCCTTTCCTAAAAACAGTAAGGTTGGTAATGGTAGCTAGTCTGGGCATGAGAATCCACCTGTGAGTTGACCATTATTCCCAGGGTCTTCACTTTCTGGACCACCTGGATAGTGGCATTCTTGATTTTAAACGATTTATACTCAGCCCCCAAGTTCGCTAGCTGATGACTTGATCCAAACAGCATCAGCTCGGTTTTAGAGTCGTTCAGACACATCCAGTTTGTCTGCATCCAATCGTCGATTATCTTATAAACCCTGGCTATTATTTCACTGTCTGAATCATAGTGGCTGCCACCCAGTTCCAGAATGAGTTGGGTGTCGTCTGCGTAATTAGTAAACGACACCCCCGCATTCACCAGAAGACTGCACAATGTGCGCATGTATATGTTAAACAACATGGGGGACAGACTGGCCCCTTGTGGGACTCTGAATAAGATGTCATACGGATCGGAAAAACTACTGCCCCAATGTACTCTTGCTTGGCGATCCGAGAGGAAAGACAAGAGCCAATCAATGGCTCCTTCCGAGCAACCCAAATTCTCTCTAAGCGCCTTGATAAGAAGGCGATGATCCACCAAATCGAATGCGGCACTTAGATCCAAAAGCATAAGTACTCCCAACTTGCTTTTATCCATTAAGCTGAGCATCTGGTTCTGCAGGTCCAGCATGGCAGTTTCCATACTATGGAATGCTCTAAATCCAGATTGTTGTTGATGCAGGATCTCCTCATTCTCAACAAACTGCTGCAGTTGTTGTGTAGCTACCTTGTCCAATAACTTAAGAACAAAGTTCGAATTAGTTATTGGACGGAGATTCCCAGGGTCTTTGGGATCCAGACCTGCTTTTTTAACTAGAGGGGTAATAGTAACTTTCTTAAGATCTCTAGGCACTATGCCCTCTTGAAAAGATGAGTTCACTATTCTCTGTAGAATAGGAGCGAAGATGTCTTTATGTTGTAGAATGATGTTTGGAGGCAGGATATTTTCTGCACAAGTGGTTGGCTTCATGTTATTCAGTACCTCTAACATCTCTGACTCTGAGATGGAGCTAAATTTAAAAGACTTCTCTCTGGCAGAATTATCTGTTACTAAAGGGCAGGTGTCTAGATTAGCAGAGGATCTAGCTTTGATAATATTCTGTCTTGCTTTTTCTGTTTTTGCTTGGAAGGCATTTAAAACCATATTACAATCCTCCTCAGATGGCGTAAATGGAGGGGTGAGAGAGTCAGGCTTTTCAATATTCTTCAGAATATCAAAAAGCTTGCTTGTCTTGTTTTCTGCAAGCTCAATTTCACAATTGAAAAAGTCGGCCTTTGCTGATTTAATCTTATCTCTATATTCCTTGTCCTTTTTTTTCCAGATAATTTTGCTCTCCGCGGCTTTGTCTGAAATCCATTTCCTTTCTAAGGTCCGTTTTTCCCTCTTCAAAGAATGAAGCTCTGGAGTAAACCATTTTTGGCTGTTGTTATTTTTCCTAATTAATTTCGAGGTAAGCGGAGCTTCTGCCTCCACTAATTCAGTGAGATGCTTATTATATTTATCCAGGAGGATAATGCAGGAATCCTGATCCTGAAAAGAACCCGCTATTTTATCCGTGCAGGCTTTAAGGAGTAGCACATTCAAATTTTTAAAATCTCTCTTGGCTACTTTGATGTGGGGGCTTGGTATATATCCATAGTGTGGTAGTTTTAAGTTAGCTGATATCATGTGGTGATCACTCCAAATGCAAGGGGATGTTCTGCAGTTTAGTAATGATATGTTGTGACCGCACAACCAGTCTAACTGGTTGCCCTGGGGAGCAGTAGGTTCCTTGTTAAGAATGGTAAAATCCAAGTTATTCAGAGCTTTTTCCAAGGCGATGGCACCCTTATCCTTCTTATTGCCTCGCCAAAAATTCACGTCGCCCATAACAACTGTGGATGCATTAGCAGTACTCAGGGTGTTTAAGTAAGAGCAGAGTTCCGACGAGAACTCTGAAACCAACGCAGGTGGTCTGTAAATTGCTATTAGGTTTAAGCAGTTGTTGGGTGAAAACACTAGTTTAAGATGCAATGTTTCGCACCCACTGAGTCCTAATGTCACTTTGAAAAGTTTGAGACTGTTTTTGGCAATGATTGCCACCCCACCTCCTCTACCCTGCACTCTGTTTTCAAAATAAATAGTGTAGTCGTTAGGGATAGCCTGTTCGCAAGGAGGCCCCACTGGGTCCGTAAGCCAGGTTTCGGTTATACAGAAAATGTTGAAATTATTGGAGATAATCATCTCTTTAATATTAGAGGCATGTTTAGGTAAGGAGCGTGTGTTAAGTAAACCAATCTTGAGTTCAGCAAACTTCTCCACCCACTCTCGTGGTAAATCAGTGTCAGTAATTCCCCCCACCTCCTTACTTGTTGCTCTATTGCATTCATGAAGCCCAACTTCGCTTGCTACTTTTAATGCTGCCATTGCGTAGTCTGACCTTACATAAACACGAAACTCCAAAGTGCTCTAAAAAGCCAGAGGGATATTCTATCGGACAGAAAATGAAGGGAGGCCAAACCTGACTCTGCCAACGCCAACACGTCCGGCACAGACCGGCTTGCCCCGATTTGCGCCGGCGCGTTCGCGCCGGGTTTGAGCTAATGAAGCAGTCACAAACTACAAGGCTGCTGGGAAGTGTAGTTTCACTGCCCAGACAGCACGAGTAGGAAAGTAATCGAAATTGCAGTCAAACTGCGCATTAAGTAAAATACACTTTCTCACACTATGTCAGCAAAGCACACAAGGAAGTTACATACAATTTACTATATGCTAAGTTTGCTATATGCTTTGGTTGCAATTCGAGTCAAATGAGGATAGCACCAATGAATCTCAAAGCAACTTTAAATAAATGACTTTTAAAATTACCAAAAACGGCAAGAACACGGCGACATTAAAAAGGTGGTTCCTGAGTAGGAGTTGACTCAAGTGGACTTTGTAGTCCGGCCAGACCGGCTTGCCCCGATTCGCGCCGGCGCGTTCGCGTCGGGTTTGAGCTAATGAAGCAGTCACAAACTACAAGGCTGCTGGGAAGTGTAGTTTCACTGCCCAGACAGCACGAGTAGGAAAGTAATCGAAATTGCAGTCAAACTGCGCATTAAGTAAAATACACTTTCTCACACTATGTCAGCAAAGCACACAAGGAAGTTACATGCAATTTACTATATGCTAAGTTTGCTATATGCTTTGGTTGCAATTCGAGTCAAATGAGGATAGCACCAATGAATCTCAAAGCAACTTTAAAATGACTTTTAAATGACTTTTAAAATTACCAAAAACGGCAAGAACACGGCGACATTAAAAAGGTGGTTCCTGAGTAGGAGTTGACTCAAGTGGACTTTGTAGTCCGGCCAGACCGGCACAGACCGGCTTGCCCCGATTCGCGATCAAGTTTAAGACCCTCTGCATCGTCTATAAGGCTTTCTGGGGCCGTGGCCCTCACTATATTCAACTCTCTCTTCTAAGTACCTTCCTCCTAGAGCCCTCAGCTCATCTATTTCTAATTCTCTGCGTGTAAATCGCTTCTCCAAACAGAGAATGGGGGGTAGATCTCTCTCCTCTGCAGATGCCTCCTTCTGGAAAGGCCTCCCTACCTCTCTCTGCCTTGAGCCGGATCTGCTCAAGTTCTGGCAGCTCCTCAAGACCTTTTTCTCCTCTTTCTCGCTCCCTCTCCCCTACTAACCCTCCCTTGCTTCTGATCTGTCTACTGACTAGCTAATCAGTTTCCTGAGGGGTACAGGACACTAGCCCCTCCCCCCGACCAGTCCTCTCCTGCACTTGTCGCCTGGCCCACCTTGCACTGCTGCCTGGCTAACCTTGCACTACCGGGCTGGGATTGCCCCCTGTAATCCCAGCCTTCCTTGCACTTAACTCAGGGCCCTGCTGCTCTGGGTGCACTTCTCCGTTTACACTCTCCCTTGCACTTCTTGTTGCGCACTTGCACAATCTAAATGACACTAGGCCTAGTAAGATAATTTGTTCCCCTCCCCTTGCCTAATTGCGCTTTGAAACACTTGTGTATAGGCGCATAATAAATAACAAATCAATCAATCTTCACCTGCCGTGCTAGCCCAGCAGCTCTGCAGGGGGATATTAGGAGAGTCAGCCTGTGCTTGCCATCTTGGTTTTCATCTGCGCTGCGACAGATGTAACTTGTATTCAACCTTTCCAGGGGTCGCTGGAAGTCCGAGAAATGCCCCGGGGCATCAGCGTTGACTCCGAAATCCGAATCAGACACCCATTACCGGCCAGGGCTCTGGGGAGAGGAGTTGGGTCAAAACATTCCCCTTGTGTCAATGAAGGCTCACAGGAAGCCATTTAGCCAGGTGGCGCACCAGGCCACGCCCCTCAGCCCACTCTTATTTACGCTATACACCACCTCTCTCTGTAAACTAAAATGTTCTTTTGGCTTCTAGTACAACATATTTGCAGAAGTTACCAAAATATTTTTTCCATCACTTCCTTCTCACCTGACCTAGCCACCTGACTCTCTGCTATCTGTCAAGTGAAAGTGTTTCATGCTTCAACTTGTCCAAGGCGCAAGTCATTTAACTCCCACTCATCCCAACACACACACCTCACTTCTGCTACCAGATCTCCTTTCCTATTGATCTCTTCACCCTTGCCTCCTAGGCTTGCAAACTTGCGAGTCCTCTTAGATATTGGACCAAAGCTTCAGCTATTCATTATCTCAACTACCTCTTCAGCCAAGTTAAACCTTCAATGTTCAGCAAGATGCATCAAAATGCTCCTATCCAAGGAAGAGGCACTGGAAGCCTGCAGGAATCTCATCTGTCTCCACTGACATCCACCTCTCAACCTGCCTGTGCTTTGTACTTAAATGCACATAATATATTTATAGTCTATCCGTATCTATATAGATGGTTCATTAGCTATGTGGTTAGTTTGTGATTTTCCCAACAAATGCTCCCATATGAACTTTCCACACCACCCCTGATCAACCCTATCATCTTCCACTTCACCCTTTGAAAGGCATCATTGATGGGATTGCCTTGCTTTCTGTTAGTGTAACCATTTCTGGGCGAAAAACCCATCTTGCTCAATAAATACAAAATAGTCCAGAAGAATGTTCATTTATATAAATTGCCAAATTCTAATTTCTACACACAATACACATGCCAAAGAAAACCACCCACAAATGGCGATTTAAAACTCCTCGCAACAGATATCAAACATCAGGACACTACACCTCTGCAAGTAACTTCCATACCACACCTTGAGCCAACGCTCATAGCTGCACAAGCCCACAAGGCTCCCCTTTGGGTACAAATGCCTCTATGATATTGGCAACCCCAGAAAACTGACATGTACACCGAGCTCAGGGTATTCTGGGTCACGACAGCAAAGCTATCTTGCATTTTCACTATTTCTGCACTAACTCACCTACTCCTCTTTTTCAGACCCACAGCATGTCTGGAGACAATGCAAATGGAAGCGAAGAATGTTAGGAATCCCAATAACATAATAAATGGCAAGTGGTAAAGGGAAAATGCACATGTAATTTATCTCAATGCACAGACCATACTCCTAAATTAATTTTCTACAAGTCTTAGTCTACAGTTCTGTAGAGGCAATATGTTGCAGATTTCAAACTGGACAAGAATTTTAGGGACTCTCTCTAGTTGGTTACGACCGGACTGAGTGTTGGGGAGAATTCTCAGAAATGTGCTAATTCCTCTATACCTTAGAGACCGCCAGCACTTTTGCTCGACTCTAGGACTTTTACATTTTTAATCTGGACAGAGCGAGACCTTTTTCCTCACTCTGTCATGTATTTTTCTGTGATTTGAACTCTGTGTTTCTTGTGGCTTTGGAGTCTGATAAACTCCATAGGCATCATCTTTACATTGTGTCACACAGCACCTTCAATGCAGGGGCACTGGGAAGTCTCTTAGATTTTCCAAAGGTTTAAATACCTTCTCTTGGATAAACTACTGTTTCCAAGAGGAGTGAAGTGAAATTGACTTTACTTACATTTTGTAACTTTCTAGACCCAGCATACACTATTTTACGGGTGCTGGAGGGGGTACTTAGTATCCCCTTTGTCTAGTTTCTCATTTAACAACTTTATGTTACCCATTCTACAATTAATGGCTGGTGGCAGTGGTTTACTTTTTACTACCATTTTGTGTTTTTACCGTGGGCTGCAATTACAGCCTTGTCAAAATGGCCCCAGTCTTCTTTTTTAGCCATTTCTTGTCGGAAAGGTCTTTCTTGAGATTAACTCTGTGCGCCAAACCAGGTTTGGCCCCTTTGTTTGTTTTGTCTTTGGCGGGATTCACAAGTGAAGCCCACCTCTGGCTCCAGTATGTCTGGCAGGGGCAGGAAGTGAGGGAGGTGCCTGAAACTCCCTGTGCTTAACCCCCTTGGTTACAGGAATGCACCCAAAGGTGATTGGCTGGCTGGTTGTCCGCCAAGGACAGCCACCCTGCTGTGTGATTTACAGCTAGGCTGGAAAGAATGGGAGAAACCTGCAAAAAAGGCAAGATTTTGGGCCTGGAAGGCAGAGTCCACCACTGGACGAAAGAATACGAAGAAGAACTTGGAAGAGACGCCTGCTGCAACTCCTGGACCGTTGGTTTGCCCGGTGCAGCCCTGCTGCTGTGCTGAAGCTCCAAATTCATTTAAACTAGATAAGTCCTACAAGGACGACTTCTCCCCTTGGGTTTGTGGGACCAATCGACTCCAAAGTGAACTCGTCTGGACATCCTCTAGGAGCTGGCTGTACTTTCACTGCTGCTGCTGGAACCGAAGTGCCAGGGAGAGGAACACCAAACAGGGTGCATCACTTTTAAGATGGACCCGTGCTGAAGGAAGATCCCTCGGAATCCCTTGAAGCAGAACTGGCCAAGCCTGAACCACCTCAACAGTGTGCTGGACCCCAGAAGCGAGGAAAGTCCAGAGTGGTATCTGTGAGACTGCGGTGGTGCTATTGGCTGAGATGCGAGGAGCTGAAACCGCAAAGTGCCACTGAATAGAAGTTTGTCCTTTTCTGTCACCGACCGTCCCGTTGCAGGAGTCCCCAGAAGTCTTCCCTCTTGTCCCCACGACTGAGGCACAGGAACAACAGGATCTGCAGAGCCACACAGGAACAGAAGCCAGCTGGAACCATTTCTTCTAAACAAAGTTACTGTACACTCTAAGAGAACTTACCTCTTGTTGTTGTAGCCTTACATGATCTCAGTTGAGTATTGTCTTGGTTACCTCTGTAGAGTTGCTTGCATCTTCTACCTCTCACAAGCCTCCCAGCTTGTGGCCCTACATTGATTCTACTGAGTCTAGAAAGACTTCTAAAACATTGTGCAAGACTTGTATTCACCTATAGGAAGTGCTTCAGCTCACCTACACGTTTGTTCAATTGATATTGGCTGGCTTAGCTCCCTGAATAACTTCTTTCCTCTGACATTGTGTTTACCTTTCCTTTCAGGAAGGGGTTAACTTACATTGCATTGGGGGGGTTCGAAAGTACTTAGCTGCTTCAGAATAATTGTGTGATCTCTTGGTTATTCTATAACCCTTTTCATTGACATGCTTTTCAGTATTGCTCTAAATGCACCAGTGATATATTAATGTCCACAGTGTCCTAACTATTTAAGTCACCTGAGGGTGTAGGAAGTGTCTGTGTGTGAGACATTAGAGGTAGTTAGCCTATATCAACAGCTTACAGTAAGACACACATTAAATCTTTACTGTGATAAATACATAATCTGTAATTTATTAATACTTTCAATTAGAAAAAATGTGGAACATTTAAGAAAACGAAAGCGAGAACGCTGTCGCTTGTAGTCTAAAACACTGTTCTAAAAAAAAAAACCAGACAAAATAGTTGTGACATAAGAGCCTATATCAAGTTAGGTAACATATCTCTTCTAGTTATGTTAATCTTAGGCTTGTTGTAACCGTTTTAACCATTTTACAGCAAACAAAATTCATCTTAATTGATTGCTATATTCATCTATCTAGTTATTTCTTGCCAAGTTGGTGAAAAAACTTGACATGTTTCAGTTCTCTTAGGGATGTTACAGAACTTTCATCAGGAGGTATGTCTCTGTATATACTATTTTTACAGTTAAAATCCAAGGACAATTGTATGAAAACGTTAATAAATCTCAATCTTGGTTGTTGATAGCAGTGTTCAACATTGAATTTTCGTGTTTGAGCTGTAGCTAGTTCAGTAGCTGAGAGTGGACTTGTAGAGGTTGGGTCCTGAATGAAGCAGGTTCTGAGTCTTCTATTGGTGCTAATGACGTTGTTATAAGTCAGTTTGCAACCTAGGACAAAGTCATTAATGTGTGTTTTACTGTAAGCTGTTGATATAGGCTAACTACCTCTAATGTCTCACAGTCTCTCGCCCCGATAAAAGGTAGAGTCACTACTTATGTAGTATTATTGGGTTTCCCCTTAGTGTATACGGGAAGTGTCTGTGTGCCAGCCCCAATGGGTATTTGCTGATTTAGCGAAACTAAGAGTGTGTATTTTGGAGTGTATTTGTGTTACCTATATATTTCTCCTTCTGAAGAAGGCTTATTCAAACTGGCTGTTAAATTACTATTGTTTAATCAAGAAACCTTGAGTATAAGTGTTTATTTGGATACTTGTCACTGTGAATCTCTGTGTAACTCCCCTACTGGTCAGATTGACTCCTCTTGAGATAAGCCTGGCTGCTCAGCCACACTACCACCCTGTGTAGTTCAACTTATACCAAAGGTTGGGTTCCTATTGCCAGGAGGACAAGGTTGTTGTAGTGCATCCAACGGGTACTTCTCCAAATCTTGCCTAACACTGAATTTAAGGACTGTGCAATAAATAACAGACTACAGAGGTGCATTGTATTGCTCCTCTGTTCAGCTGTCCTCCATTTGCAGGATGCGGACAGAAAGCATAGTGGTAAACAAAAAGTGAGGCTGGGGTCAGGTGGAGGGTGAAGAATTTTGTGCAGGCAATTTCTGAGAATGACTGGCTAAACTAAAAACTATAGCCCAGGCCATAGTTCCTGCAAAGTCCATGAGGGATAACCGAAGTGAATGGCTTGCAAATGAAATCCATAAATCGCTATGAAAGGTGACTGAAGGAATAAGTTACTTACCTGTAACTGTTGTTCTCCAGCATGGGTCTGGCATGGATTCACATGCTCATGAATATTTCCTGTCATCAGACTGGGAATCCTCAGTTTATAAGAAAGCTTGGTTTAAAGCTTAAAAAAACTGCTGGTCTCCTACTAACCAATACCTGACGTCTGAGTCATACTGCACCCATCCAATGAGAATCGTCTCCCTAAGCCCCACCCAGGGTGCCCATCTTCAGATTTGGTAGCATGTGAAGTGACATTATGAACCAAGAAGAGCCACAGCGGGGAAAGAAGGAGGGTTCACGTGTGAAACCATGCCAGACCCATGCTGGAGAACAACAGTTACAGGTAAGTAACTTGTTCCTTCTCCAGCATGGGGTCTGACATGGATTCACATGCTCGTAAATACAAATAAATATCAGTACAGAAACCACAGGAGGTGGCAAGGCTCAACAGAAGTACAATCAATTACCCCTGGAACGCACTCGCCTCAAACAAACAAGTTGCATAGTAATGCCTGGCCGACTCTGGAATCCTCCCTGGAATCCCTGTCGACACAGTAGAATTTTGTGAAGGTGTGTCGACCTCCACGTAGCAGCCCTGCAAATGTCCAGCAGGGGAACACCAGAGAGGAAAGCCGTAGTAGCAGCGATGGCTCTGGTGCAATGGGATCTCTGCCAGTCAGGAAGGGGTCTGTTGGCCAGCTTTCGACAGGGCCTTTCCATGGCTCTCAGGTCCAAAATTTACAAAGAGTTGAGATGTCTTCCTAAAAGTGTTGTGCGTGCCACATAGAACTTCAAGGCATGCGCAACATCCAGCGTATTCAATGACCTCTCTGCGGGTGAAGAAAGGTCCGGAAAAAAAACTGACAGTAACTCATGGTGGCAACAGTAAAGACAGACAAAAGTGATCACGATTCAAGAGTGTTTATTTAAACAATATGCAGGCTGGAAAAACACCTAATCTAACCTAAATCTAAGATGGGAGCAAGCTTCGACCATCAAATGAAAAATAAGGCAGTCCTTGTGGCATCTGGTCAAAGTAAAAGGGCCTATACTAAAAAAAAACTATTGCCAAGCCTTACAACTAATATAGAAAGAGTGTGGGATGGGTTCTCAGTAAAGAAGAACAAGTTACTTACCCCTGGTAACGTTCTTTCGACTTGATGTTACTCCAACGTATTCATCATCTTTGACATGTAGTGTCCACAGCTTGGCTGCTTTCGTGATTTTTCGCCAGAAGGCACCCTGCGTCGATGCCGTCGGGTCGATGTCCCTCGAAGGCCTCCGTCGAGGGTGACATCATCGGATGTTATAAGTAGCACGCACGGCGCCCTTTACCTCAGTTCTGTTTTTTCCCCCCTCCTTGTGTAGCAGAAGTGGCCACAAATCGGGCCTGACCGTACTCCGCTTTGTTGTAACGAAAGCTGTAACAGCATGGGAAATTCTACAGAGGGGCAGGTTGGGAGGGCAAAGAGGAATACGTTGAAGGAACATCCAGTCGAAAGAACGTTACCATGGGGGAAGTAAAATGTTCTTCGAATGGATTGTGTCCTCCAACGTAGTCCTCATCTTTAAAGACTCCCAAAGCAGTATCCATGAGTGGAGGAGGGTGAAGAATTTTGTAAAGGTGAAATTAAAGGGCAGAGTAAAGCATTACCTTACCAAATGCCACATCCTGAGCATGGGAAGTATCCAGGGAATAATGCTTGGTAAACGTGTGCATCAAAGACCACGTTGCAGCATCCCATATGTTCTTTATAGGGACACCCCTTTGCAGGGCTGTCGACGTAGCCCTGCCTCTGGTGGAATGAGCACGCAAGCCCTCAGGAGGGACCTTGCCCACCAAAGTACAGCATTCAGAAATAGTGAGGATGATCCACCTAGTCAAGGTCTGTTTAGACACAGCCTGGCCTAGTTTGTGCCCGGTATACCCCACAAAGAGCTTAACGTCCACGCTCACCTTGGACATTCTGTAAATATAAAAGCTCAAAGCTCTCCTAGGGTCCAACCTATGAAGCCTTTCCTCTTCCTTACTAGGATGCAGAGGAGGATAGAAGAAAGGTAGTACAATTAATTGTCAGACTCAAATGAAAGTTTGAAACTACCTTGGGTAGAAAGGAGGGTCTGACTCACAACACAACCCTGTCCTTGTGGAATACAGTAAAGGGTGGCTTGGAAGAAAGTGCCTGCAACTTGGTCACTCTACGTGCAGATGTAATAGCAACCGATAGAATAGTCTTAAAGGTTAACAACGTTAATTGACATGAGTGCAATGGTTCAAATGGAGCACTCATCAGAAACTAAGACCAAGTTAAGGTCCCAAACCGGAACCTGAAACGGTGAAGGTGGGAACACATTTGTGAGCCACTTTAGAAATTACCAAAGGAATCTTAAAATAAGAGCATTCCTTGGATGAGCGCTTAAAGATTGAGAGCGCTGCTAGGTAACCTTTAATGGTACCCACTTGAAGACCCTTGTGGGCTAAAGAAAGCAAACATCCGGAGTTCAACACGAAAAAGGATCAACATTCTTTTCTCTGCACCAGTCGCAGAACTTATTCCAACGGCAACGGTACAAAGACTTTGTTGCCGGTTGCCTGGCCGAAAGCAACACCTACATTACGTCATCCGGGAGGTCCCAATCCTTGTATCTCAACCTTTCAGAAACCATGTGTGAAGGTTGAGAGTCTTGACCTCTGGAGGGAGAACCCGACCCTCCTCTCGCGAGAGAAGATCCTCTCTTTGGGGAAGACGCATTGGAGGCCAGATAGACATGTCCTGAAGATCCGGGTACCACAATGACGGGGACTGGAGGAAACGCGTACAGTAGCAGGAATTCCCAATCCACCGCAAACGCGTCTCCAAGAGCTCCTCTCGAAGGAAATTCCCTTGAGCAGCACTGCTCACATTTCCGGTTCCCACCATTCGTGAACAGATCCACCTGCGGGGTTCCCTAAAGGGCGATGACCTCTAGAAGGACTTCCTGAGCCATTTACCACTCGTGGCAGAATGCGCTCTGCCTGCTCAGAGCGTCCGCCGCCGTGTTCTCCTCTCCGGCTAGATTGACTGCCGCTAGGGAGATTCCTTCTTGAATTGCCCAGAACCAGAGCTGCATTGCCTCTCTGCACAGTGGTAGTGACCCTACACCTCCTCTCTTGTTGAGGTAATGCATGGCCACCGTGTCTGTCATTATCAGGACATTCCTCCCCTGTACAGACGGCAGGAAAGCCTTCAGTGCTAGCCTGATTGCTCTCAGCTCCAAAAGATTGATGTGCACTTTGGACTCCGATGGAGACCAACTACCGCTGATGGTCACATCGCTGGTGTGAGCTCCCCACCCTGTGAGGGAAGCGTCCGTCACTACAGTCCCCTCCGGCCATGGTTGCCAAAAAGGTTCTCCCTTCAAGAGGTTTTCCTCGCAGGCCCACCACAGAAGATCCTGTGAGACCCTGACCAGAATCTGAAGGTGATCGGACATCTTGCCTAAGAATTTGGACCATCGAGTCCTGAGAGCCCATTGAAGGGACATCATTCTCAGACGGGCCTCTGGCACCAGAAAAATGCAGGATGCAATGAGGCCGAGCAACCTCAAGAATTCGAAGGCCAGAAGACGCTGGGCATTCTGAAACTTGGTTACCATCTGGAGAATGTTTTGAGCCCTCACCTTGGGTGGCAACTCCCCAAGGACGTTTCCAAGACAGCCCCGATGTACTGGAGCAGTTGGGAAGGTGTCATTTGGGATTTCTTGAAATTGAGGGAGAAGCCCAGTCTGTGAAGGGAGTGACAGGTAACGTTGAGATGATCCAAGGCTTGTTCGGGAGAACGCCCCCTGATCAGCCAATCGTCCAGGTAGGGGTAGATGTGAATCCCCCGCTCTCCTGAGATACGCTGCCACTACCACCATCAGTTTGGTGAAAACCCTCGGGTGGAGGTCAACCCGAATGGTAGGACTCGAAACTGATAGTGCGAGCTGCCAACGGCAAACCTGAGGTATTTCCTGTGCTAAGGATGGATCGGCACATGATAATAAGAATCCTGAAGGTCCAATGACACCAACCAATCTTGAAGTTGGAGGGCCTGAAGGATCGGAGAAAGAGCGACCATCTTGAATCTGTCCTTCCTGAGGAACTTGTTCAAGTATCTCAAGTCCAAGATGGGTCTCAGTCCCCCGTCTTTTTTGGGAATCAAAAAATAAGGGGACTACCATCCCTTGTTCCTCTCCACTACAGGCACTGGTTCTATAGCGCCTTTCTCTAGCAGGGTCAAGATTTCCTGCACAAGGAGCGGACCTGGAACCCTCAAAGTGTTTACTCCCGGTGGATTGTCGTGAGGCTTCAGTAGAAAAGGAAGGCAGTACCTGTGGGCTATTGTTTCCAGAGCCCAAGCTTCCGAAGTAATGGCTCGCCATTCTTCCAGATGTTGAGACAGTCTGCCCCCCACAGGTGAGCTGTGACTGAAGGCCTCAGAGCGGTTTTGTAGTGGCTGTAGCAGAGCCTGATGGCAAAGAGGCTGCTGCTTGAGCGGGCTTGTCCCCTCTACCTCGTTCACCACGAGGAAATTTACGTTGGCCTCTTTGATTGGCCATTCCTCTCACCCTTCCAAATGAATAGTAGTAGCAAAAAGATCTACCGCTCCACTGCTGTCCGCTCTGACGAAAAAAAAGGCTGAGGCTGCCGAACAGCGGCGCCCAAAGACTTGGCGACTGCTTTAGAGGTCTGCAACTTCTCAAGGCTCTCGTCAGCCTTGCTGCCAAAAAGGCGAGACCTGCCAAATGGCATGTTCGGAAGTCTAGCCTGCACATCCGGTGCAAACCCCGACTTTCGCAAACACGCATATCTACGTATTATGGTGCTCGTAGCCATGGACCTGCTGACACTGTCTGCAACATCCAACCCAGACTGAAGGGATTCACACATGGCTGCCTTGCCGCCCTTAACAAGAGCTAGGAAGCCCTCCCTTTCTTCCCCTTTGGGAATATGCTCAGCTGCCATAGATATGCACTCCCACAGAGTGCAAGAAAATCTTGCCAAGGCACAAGCGGAGTTGGCCAATTTCAACGACATACTCCTAGCCAAAAATACCTTGCGCGCCAATCCATCCACATGCTGATCGTCCCTAGCTGGAGGGATGGTAGGGTACGTAGCATGTTTCGAGGTAGCCGTGGCTGCATGGACCACCAGACTCTCAGGAGTGGGGCAAGGTGACAGGTAGTCTGGGTCGCTACTGGAGGGGCAGTAGTTTCTTGTCAGAGACTTGTTCACCGCCGGATTAGTCTCCAGGGTTTCCCAATTTCTGGCCACCCTGTTCTGCAGAGCCACATGAAATGGCAATATTGGATCTGTAGGGGGACCCTGATCCAAAATGTCCGTAAAATAATCCTGATCATAAGGTGCAGTAGGTCCGGACCAGCCCAAATACTCCACAACTCACGACATAAGTCGTCTGTAAGAGGAGCCAGCATGCTCCCCAGGGTCTGGTCTGCCGAACTCCAGCGCTGGAGAAGTGTCTATACCACTTGCATTATGCAAGTTATCACAAAGATCCTGCATCCAACTCTCCACGGAGATGAGGCATTCTGGCACATTAGGGGTCCCAAACTGGAGACCAAAAGGATCCTCATCAGAATGTTTCTCCTCCTCAAAAACTGAGTGAAAGGACTTTAAAAAAAAGTCTTTCTTCGGCAGAGGAGTACACCTTTTCTCAGGTTTAAAGACGGCGCTGATGGCGTCGACAACAGCGCCAAAGGTATCGAGGGTCTGACCGGGGTGGAGCACCTGACAGGCACTATTGACTGGGATGGTGTCGAAGTTGTCAACGGGTTAGAAGGCATTGAGGGTTTGGACGGTATCGTGTTTCGGTCTGGTTGGACCTCATCAGTAGGGAGGAGTTGTGCCTCTCTAAGAATAGTGAGCAAGGGGTCCACGTCTGATGAGGTCCAACCATACTGAAACACGTGTCTGGGGATGCTGTTGGTATTGCCTAGTATTTCGGTGCTGGACTGCCCCAGGGCAGGATAAAGACTGATATATTTGGGATATTTCTTCTCTGTGAAAGATAGTGAGCTAAAGACTCTGGGTAAGTCTCTCGTAACCAGGACTAATGTCTGGCAGAGAGACTCCCAGGACCCCCCTTGTCAATTTGCATATTGCCAAGGGCTCCAGGGCCAGTATGTAGAGCATAGGAGACCACGGACATCCTTGTCTGGTACCCCTGCTGAGCTGCCACCTTCCCGATATCACAGATCCTGTCTTTACTCTAGCCAGTGGTTTGCTATATAATATTTTCACCCACCTTACATTTCCAGGCCCCAGCCCGTAGCTCTCCAAGGCTGCGAGCAGCCATGGCCATTTGACTGAATCAAAGGCCTTAATTGCGTCCAAAGACACATTCGCCATTTCGTCTTCTTTCTCGCTGCCACACTCAATTATCCGCTGGAGTCTTCTACGGTTATTGGTAATATTCCTATTTGGGACGTAGCCCGTTTGATCCGGGTGCATTGAATTGCCAATAACCCTTTTCATTCTATTTGCTAAGACAGCGGTCAATATCTTACTGTCTTGATTCAGCATCGATAAAGGTCTATAGGAGCCGCAGCTGTGCCCGGGTTTATTAGGTTTGGGGAGCGGTACTATGATAGCCTCTCTTAACGACTCTGGCAAGGTACCCGTCTCGAACGCTTCGTTGAACATCTCCAATAGTGGGGGGAGGACCTCTTCCATGTATGCCTTGTAAAACTTGCTTGGGAGTCCATCTCCCCCAGGGG
Organism: Ambystoma mexicanum; assembly: GCF_040938575.1. Classification (NCBI taxonomy): domain Eukaryota; kingdom Metazoa; phylum Chordata; class Amphibia; order Caudata; family Ambystomatidae; genus Ambystoma; species Ambystoma mexicanum. Next base: position 383,628,783 of record NC_090929.1, on the reverse strand, counting down.
CTCTGCTAGTAGACAGCTGCCTCACCACCTCACCTAGTTCTTCCAAGGTAATCGGGGCATCTAGCTCCTCTCTTTCTTCAACACTTATTTTGGGCAACCCTATATCCTCCAGCGTTTCACCCATCTCAACGCTGCCACTTGCCCATCGTCGCCATATAGTACCTTATAATAATCCACAAATGCCTGGTTAACTCCCTCCTGGGTGTCTTCGACACTACCGTCTTCTCTCTCTATAGTCCTGATTGTAACTCTGGGGGTCTCTCTTTTATATAACCACGCCAAAAGCCTCCCCGGTTTATCCCCTCCCGCATGCTGTATTTTTTATAGTTAAGGTTACACAGTCTATCCCAATATTCTGCACATTTTTTGCTGTAGCCTGAGTGTCAATTCCAGGTTCTCTGCTGTATCCTTTCCACCCCTTAAAGCCTCTTCAAGTTCTTCCTCCGCCCTCTGCAGTTCAGCCACAATCCCACCTTGTAGCCCTTTAGATTTAGCTATAGCTACCCCCCCTCACCACGACCTTAAAAGCCTCCCATAATGTTCCCGCCGAGTCCACACTCCCAGTGTTCGTTTCAAAATAATTTACAATCTCCTCCCTCAGGTCCTCCCTAAAAAAGGGGTCTCTCAGCGCTTCCGCTCATTGGCGCCATGTCGGGATCCTCGCTCTCGGGGGGCGGTATTGCCATTCAAGAATCAGGGGCGAGTGGTCCGAAAGGACCCTGGCTTTATAATCTATTTGTGTAACCTCCGCTACCATTTTGGGTGATGAGAAGATATAGTCCAGCCTCGTGGATAACTTCTGTGGGGCATAGTAACGATCGAACCTTAGATACCTTGTCCGGGCGAGGCCTCGAAGGCTCCCGATGAGGATCATGCCGTTTACCCGGGCTCGAAGGCACGCGAGTATCCGGCCGAGACTGTTCCCTGCCAGTTTCCACAGAAGGCGCGCACGGGGCCTTGCCCTGCTTCTCGAAAATCTTAAGCATTTCCACGCGGAAAGCTTCCCACTCAGCTGGCGTCGATTTCTTGGACAGGCAACTCACCCTCTCGGGGGTTCCGCCTGAAGAAAATGACGAGGAAGGCGACCGGCAGTGCCTTCTACTGGAGCGCTTCGACGAGGAGGACAAGTTGCGGGAACCACTCCTGGACCTTGAACGCTTGGCCTTCTTCCTCTAAGGAGTCCCACATCTCCACTCATCGGTTGAATGCCCAGCAGGTCGGGACTTATGGGGCTTGGACACCTTGCCTACCTTGAGCTTCCCCTTTCGTTCCGGCAAGGCCTTTCCAGTCATTGACTGGCACTTGGAGCACGTATCCGTGTCATGGCCCCCGCCGAGGCACCACAGGCAGACACAATGGGAATCCATGATGGACATCTTGTAACCGCTATCCCGGCATTTCTTGAACCCGGACCGAGGTGTTGTCGGAGTGGAAGACGAAGACATTGATGAACTTCAATAGCAAATACTAGTAAGTACGAGGCGCACGAGTTTCACGAAGCAAACACGTTTGCCGAAAAAACAGAACTTAGGCAACGGGCGCTGTGCGTGCTACTTATAAAATCCGATGACGTCACCCTCGACGGAGGCCTTCTAGGGACATCGACCAGACACCATCAACGCAGGGCGCCCTCTGCCGAAATATTTCCGATGCAGCTGAGCTGTGGACACTACATGTAAAAGTTGAGGAATACGTTGGAGGACACAATCCATTCGAAAGAAGTGTTCTCAAATTATAAGTCAGGATGGGCATTAGCCAGGCGTCTCCCTTCCCCACGTTTTGAGCACAGGATAAGGTGGCAGTCCTGTGCACAGCACACCCTTGAGTTTTCCCAGCACAAGCTGACAGTTCCTTGGCAAGTATCAGGTTCTTCCTTGGGTAAGTCTCTTTTCTATAAAAAGTCTCTTGCCTACAGGAACCCGATGGGTTCCAAAAATAACAAAACAAAAGTTCCTCTCAAATGTTTGGTGGGTGATGCCTTCACCTCTGGGTCCCCCTCATCCGGGCACAAACCCACAATGGGTTTCTAACAGTATCAGGACCTTCGAGGCTTACGTATCTTGTGGTTCTGAGGGTCCGATACAACAAAACAAAAAGATCTTTCTCGATTACACTCAGGGTGGTACATGTCACCCCTGGGTCCCCGTCTTCTGGGCTTAGACCCGTCTTGGATGTCAGCCTCCCTCCGGCGGGTTCACTCTGGCTTGTATTTCAAGATAGCTCTGTAACTAATCTTCTCTGTCACGATTTATAATGTCCTTTTAACCAGTTCATGGTGAGCCTCACTTCCTTGGGGTTCACCCTTGTCAGCACTACTGTTCATTGAGGCATCATACTCTGCCCCTTTTATACACAATTTTGGGGGTGTGGTTCTTCACCCCTGGATCCCCCTCTTCCGGGCGTAGACCCCTCTCGATGACATCCCTCTGCTGGGTTCACTCTTGGCAATCTTCTCTCTCACCATGCAGGATTTGTTTCCTTTAGCTTTAAATTACATGCCGGTCAAAGTGTTTCGACTGTACAGTGGATGTTGCTCAACCTCTGTAGGATCACTTGACATTCTTCTTGCGGCTCTCGCACAGCCTTCTGGTTCATGTAGTTTCAACGCAAAAAAAGGGGAGTCAGCCAGAGTCTTTCACACGAGCTCCCACTTGGTAATGGAACACTCTGCAGCTGGTCTTGAAGGTTTTATTTGTGCCTTATAGTTTCACCACTGTCTCCCTCTGGCAGGCTTGGAACCTTCTTGAAGTTCCTCAAGGTTCTCCCTTCGGCCGGGCTCGGACCCCTTATTAGGTTCTCAAAGGCCTCCCTCTTTCAGGCTTAGACCCTCCTTACAAAAGTCACAATTTTAACAAAAAGGTTTCGGGACTTTAGTCCTAGAATGTACTGGGCTGATTTTTCCCCCACTTCCTTCGCTCCCCGAACTGGCACTTTCCGTCATTGAGAGCTGCAGGAGCCAAAAGGGGATATTTGTGGGTGGTCAGGGTCTCTCCCTCTGCCCCTCAGAGACGTGGGTTTGCATGGCCCAGGGGAGGAATTTGACTGTTGGTACCTCCAGGCAAACCCAGCTGCCCCTGGTCTTGCCTTCTGGAGGGACAGTTTCCTCCTCAACAGCAAACTCCTCTCTGCTAGCAGGGCCAGTGTTTGGCCGGTTTTCTCCTTCTCCTTCGGGTCTCCCAGGGTCTCTCCAGCTCACTAGGTCTCTCTTCTGCTCTGCAGTACCTTCCAGCATCCCCGACTCACTCACAATGCTGTTCCTGGCTGCTGTTTTCATACTCCCAGCTGGAGTTAATTGGAATCAGGTGTGAATAGTTGTCCCTCCCTGACTGACCTAGTTATCGGGACAACATGGAGACTGCCCATAGGAATCCATTGCCCATGGATTCCTATGGGTAATCCTCATGACTCCCATCAGCCTCTTCCTTGTCCCATTCCTTGTGGATTTCAATGGAGGAATGGGATTATGGGAGTTGTAGTATTGTGTAGAGGTAAAATTAGTTTTGGGTATTAGAGGTAATTTGAGTTCCCCTGTTTTCTCTGTCTTTTCCGTAAGGGAAAGTGTTGGGGGCAAAGGGGACGGGATTTTGGTGACAACATCCCATAAAGACTGCTGGGATATCAGGTAGAGGAGCATAGGAAGAAATGGGATGCCGCGTCTCGCCCAAGGGCACTCCTCTCGCTGTCTCCAAGAACCCCCTGACCAGGTGATCCTCCCCTGCATGTCCACTGTAAAGGCCGGGGGGGGGGTCTGCACATCCGCTCTCTATATGGTAGAGAGGAGGCACAGAGACCCCTGCCAAGATTCTCTATTACGGTAGCAATGGACGAGCAATCAAGACCTAGCTTCTCGGGGGGTGATGCGACAGTGTAGCCCCCCAAGCACCCACGAAGGAATGACCACACACTGTATCGGTTAAAACACAGTCTTTATATAATTAATATTCAAAGTCATATACTCGATCACGATAACTCACTTTGTACTCCGAAAATCAACAATGGTAAGTTTGTACAGTTCTAAAGTGATATCACTAACGTTACTCGATCTTATTAAAGTGCATACAGTCAGAATGACACACAGATCAAAATAAAGAGGAAGCCAGCAGTAGAGAGAGGAAGGAAAGCAGGATGGTTGATTAATAGGCAGACAGAATACTGGTAACTACCGTTAAACACAGCTCTGTGTGGAGATTTCCCCCCCCCCCCCACCTGGGCAACCTGTAGAAGAAAGACACAAGCCCAGTCCATATATTGTTCACCCTTAGACTTCCCAATAGTTCTGCAACCCCAAAGTACCTTGGTGTTTTAGCGTTCTGTGTCGGGGAAATCAACAACCCTTCTTGAGTGTCCTCCCTTTCAGGCAGGAGTCACGGGTCGTCGAACGTCCGACGGAGAACTGGTCGAGCTACGACGGTGAAGTGGCTGCGTCGTTCCTAGCGGTGCTCGTTGAGGGGGAAGCGAAAACGTCCTGCCAGGAAGAGGCGTGCGGGGCACCTCGGTGTCGATAGTTCTGGACCGCAAAGAGTTGAAGGGCGTCGAGTCGTCGGCGTCTCCGTGGTCTTTGGGTGGCGGGAAACCCACCGGTGGATGCTCCTCGGCGCGTCGACGGTCAGGCCTTCTCCAGCAGGATACAGCGGCGACGATGCGGACGAGAGCGTCCTTGGATCACAGAAGTTTCTTAGGCAACGGGAGCATGCCGGCTCCGGTCGGCGACGGCAATAGTGGCAGACAACAGTCTGGGCGCTTCTCCTTGGAGTTCCGCAGCAATCCCTGTATCGGGTCGGCAGCCTGTCGAAGGTCTGTCTACCAGGGAGCTTAGGCAAAGATCAGCTGTGCACGATGGTCCCTCATAGCATGGGAAGAGGGCGCCTTACCAGGTCCTCTCTGGGCCAGTCCTTGAAGCACAGCAGCTTTCAGACTGAGAAGGGGAGCAACAGCAATTCTTCTCATCCAGCAGGGCTCAAGGTTAAGCTTCACTCCAGTTACTCGTCGTAGTGGACTTCAGCTTCTGAACACGATTCCTAGCAGTGAGAGGTCCCCAGATATACTGTTGATCTCCCATTCATTCAGCTGGGTCGCACTCAAGCATCCAATCACGACTACGGGCATTCATGCAGGCAGGCAACCAATCAGGCACACAAGGTATTCAGGCCATTCACTTCTCTCCAGACACTCACAACAAGTATCAGTGGAAACGCGTAGAGGAAGAGGCCCTCCCATTTGAATGAGAACGCATCCGCCAGGCTCCCCGTTTGGGGGAATCTGCTGGCGAACGTCTGGCAATTTCAGTTAGCTGCCGTGGCAAAAAGGAGGATCCGGGGCTGGCCCCACATGCAGAAAAGATGTGATGTCTGTGTTTGCTGGAGTTCCCATTCGTGGCAGGATCGGAGGGAGTCTGTGATAGTGTTCTTGATGCCCGCCAGGTGAAATGAGATAAGAAACATGCCTTGAAGAATGGCCCAGTGCCCAGTGTCCGTTTCCTTTGTAGATGGGGAGAAGGTGCAAGTGGATCTTGGTCACCTGGCCTAAGCCCCGCACACCTGGTACCTTCCTGGTTGCCGCTCTTTCTCTCTACTCAAGGAGCCCACCAGCCTCTTTTCCTTTGCAGATGGGGAGCAGGTGCAAGTGGATCTTGGTCACCTGGTCTATGCCTCACCAACCTTCTTAGCCCTGCCAGTTCCTTCCTGTTCTTAACTCTTCGATCAAGGGCGTCTCTCGCCTGGGCATCTGAAACGAAGGGCAGACAAAGAAAAGGGCAATTTCTGTTTGGACCTGGAGGACCCAGGACCCGAGACCCTGCTCAAACAGCAGGTAAGCATGCGCCAACATGTGTTTACTCCCTCTGTCCCCACAGGCCATCCCCACCCCTCTGGTCCTCCCGTGATGTTCCCTTGTCCCCCCACCCACTTCTCACACACAGGTGCTTTGTGTTTTGCTTGATTCTTCTACCCTGCTCCCCCCACTCCCTCCAGCCTACTTTCTGCAGGAGTCGGTCCCGATACATTCTGGTTTCACCATCACCGTCTTGTGGCCAATGCTGGATCTGACTTTTATGGACTTCATTGATTCACGATGCGTCACCCCTTCTCATGGTGGCCCTGATCATGCTGGTCCCATCTTCATCTTGTATCCAGGCTTGCAACATTATGTGTTACTACTGACTTTTGAAATTGTATTCGCTCTCCCCTCTTGCTTGTCACTCTTTTTTGACTGCTTACTCTCTGTTCTCTCCTCCTCTCCCTTTTCCTATCTCCTCCCCTCCTCCCCACACTTTCTTCTATACACTTACTCCATCAGAATCGTCCCTAGACCTAGTATGATAGCAGCCTCGTCTGTCACCTCCTCCCTCCCCTTACTTGTTATTTTCCTCCCCCCAGCTCTATCTGAAATGTCTAAGGCCTAGTAAGATAGTCACTTGTTTTGTTCCTCCCCTCCCTCTCTGCACCCCTCTCCCTTACCTTTTGTTTTCTCCGGCTCTACCAGAAATGTCGTAGGCCGAGTCCGATAGTTAATTTCACATCTTTACTGTTCATGGCCTGTAAGAATGTCATTGTATGTTCCCTTGTTCCCTCCCTTGAAGCGCTTTGAAAAACATTGTGTATAGGCGTTATATAAATAGACTATCATGTCATATGACAGTACCTGCGCCTGGATGGAGAGCGCTGGGAAGCGGGTCCCTGCCTGTTTCCGGGTGTAGAACATAGTGGTGGTGTTGTTTGTGAAGTTCCTTACCACTTGTCTCTGCAGGAGAGGCAGGAAAGACTTGAGGGCCCAAAACAAGGCCATTGAAGCGCAGAGCCTTTTCCTCCGGAAGCCAGAGTCCTCTGGCATGAGACTGTTCGGTGTGGGCCTCCCACCCGTCTAGGGAGCCATCCATGTGACCGTTGCCTTAAACGCGGGTGGCTTGAAATGGGGCTCCTTGTGCAAAGTGCTTGTGTAGTCACCACCAACGTATGGATTGCCTGAACCCCTGGTTGAGGGTTAACTTGTTTCTCCAACTGCCCGTGATCTGGAGCCACCTGGCATCCAGGAACTCCTGTAGCAGGCTTATCTGCAGCCTGCAGAATGGAATCCGATGAATGCAGGACGACATCATAACCAGAAGCCATTTGATGTTACGCACCTCTGATTAACTACGTTAGGAGCCCCCGCCCCAACGGGGTGCAAAAGTAGGGGTCTGGACCTCGGCCAGGGTCAGACTTGTTTGGGCGTTTGCGCATTTAACTGCCGTCAATGCCGACGTTGAGTTGCACCTCCCAAAAGCCTGCAACCGGCCTCTGTATGACTCTTGTGAAGAGGTGAGGGAGGGTTGGCGGCGGTAGGAGGTGGTTGTGTAGCCCTTTGGGCGATCTGAACTTTCCTCTGAATTACTGTCATTGGTTTAGGGTCCCCAGTGACCTAGGCGCCTCTGTGTCTGTTTTTTTTGCTTTCAACGTCTCATCCACCCCCTTTGCGAAAAGGTTATCTTCATCGAAGGGCATATCGATGACCTTCGATTGCACATCCAGCCTGAAATTGGTGGCCTTAAGCAATCTAGGTCGTCTTAGCGCCACTCCATTGCCCATCTGACGAAAACCTGAGTCTGCCACGTCCAAAGCCACAGTAATGGCGTGATCGGAAGCTACCTCACCTTTCTGAAACAGGGCTAAGGCCTCTGTATTCTTGGCCTGTGGGAGGAAATCCAGGATTGGACCAAGCTTATACCATAACTCCCTGTTACAACGAGTTAGTATGGCCAGGGCAATGGCAGCCTTTACTGTCGAGGCGGCTGTATAGATAATACACTTGTCCATTGAGTCCAGCTTCTTCCCTTCCTGGTAAGGAGGAACCAAGGATTTTGAGGATGGGTTGGCTGACCGTTTACTTGCTGCGGCTGAGACCACTGAGTCAGGGGACGGTTGGGATCTTAGGCATTGTAGTGCCGAATCTGGTACGCTATACTTTTTTTCAGGCCTGTCCTGTCTCAGCGGGACCGAATTCGGCGTCTTCATAAGGGCTAGGCCCTCTTCCCATACATCATTCAGTAGTGAAATGGAAGTTACAGTCTTCCTTTATGATGCCTCTCTCTCATACATGAATCCCTCCTACTCCTTGGGTACCATGTTGAACAGGGTAGATGTCCTTGACAAGATGGAGTGGAAGGAACCCACTTTGTGGGAGGTGATGCCTTAGGAGAGTCATCTGCAACCAGAGGCAGTCTGTCTGCCGTTATGAAGTCAAACTCATCTGTGTCTTCCTGCATCCTCTGCCGCTGTGTCGGTTAGGGGTGGGTTGTCCACTGGTGCCCCCGTGTCTGTTAGGGAGGGGTCGTTCACTGATGAGGTGGAGGGTGGCATTGGCTGCCTCGGCACTGATGAGCGTGGCCTATGCCTTAGTGGGCTCTGCTCGGGGGTGGGTTCCACCGCAGCCATCTGTGGAGGGAGAAGTATTTCGGACACCAGGGTGTGCAGAGTAGTAAGAATATCCAGAGATAAGTCTCTGTGATCCACTGGTGTTGGGTGCCGACAGCCGAGCACGTCCCGTTGGTCTCAACGGACTGAATCGTTCCCTCAGTGGGTATCCCTTACCCATAGGGTAGTCACCTTCCTGGTCTGTGGAGCAGCCTCCCAGCAACTTCTCCTCCGAAATGTAGATCTCCATGACTGGTTCCCTTGCTCTCCTTTCGGATCTAGCTTCTGGAAGAGAAGACGATGAGATTGGAGCCTTCACTGACTGCGTAGTCATGGTGGAGATGATCGTAGTCGGAGTGGTTGTTGCCACAGGTCGGGGAGAGAGGGTAACCTTTGCCGAAGATTTCATTGTCGTCGACATGGTTGTCGAAAGGACACTAAACTTGACTGAGGTGCTGTGGGTGGGGCAACTGTCGACAGGGCAGCCGTGGGCGGAGTAGGAGTAGGAGTTGACAAGGACTTGGCATGGACGCAGTGGTACACATCTGTTTCACAGACTGGGACCTTCGACTGTGACTCGTTGACGGCTCTTCCATTGATGCAGGCCTGGATGTAGGCGTTGTCTATCAGTCTTCTTTGCGAGAGTCCTTTCATGGCCTATATTTCGACAAAACGCCACGTTTCGAAGAGGTAGGCAGCCTTTCCGACGACATACCACTCACCGGTAGGGTTAGCGTGGATGGAGAAGGTGAGCGAGTGTATTCCGAACTGGGACCTGCTGTCGTAAAGGCCCCCTGCAGCTCAAATCAGCAGCATGCAGCTTTGCCTTTTTTGGATCTCCTGTGAGGGAGCATCCTCGGCGGATCTCAACCTCTTCCCAGAGGGAGAACGTTCCAAGGGCCTTCCTGACCTGGATGCGGTCTGTTGGCCTGCGGGGGTCGCAGCGGCGGCCCTTTCCTCCTTCAGCCAAGCCACCAAACTGCGGTAACGGTCCCGCTTTGTCTTGGCGTAGAAACTCTGGCATATTTCACATCGGTCCTCTTCGTGCTCAGGATGTAGACAATAAAGGCACTTCATGTGCCCGTCTTCCATGTAGATGTTCCTCAAATCACATCTGGAGCACAGCTTGAACAGGCTCCTCTTGTCTTCTTCCGACATGGATGGGGTCTGGCATGGATTCACATGCTCATGAATATAAGAATACATAGCATTACACACATGCACAACCACAGGAGGTGGCAAGGCTCAACATTAAGCATTTCAACAACTCAACATTAAGCATCTCTTACCTCCCCACCAGGCTCACCTTCAAGCGAACAGGTTGCGCAGCACTGCCTGGCCGACTCTGGACTCCTCCCTGGAATCCCGGTCGACGCAGTAGAATCTCGTGAAGGTGTGCGTCGGCCTCCATGTAGCAGCCCTGCAGATGTCCAGCAGGGGCACACCAGACAGGAACGCCGTAGTAGCAGCGATCGCTCTGGTTGAATGGGCTCTCGGACGGCCGGGCAACGGTTGGTTTGCCAACCGGTGAGAGTGTATGATGCAGCCAGAGAGCCACCTGGAAATGGAAGCCTTCGAGAGGGCCTTCCCTTGGTTCACAGCGCCAAAGTTCACAAACAGCTGTGATGTCTTCCGAAAACTCTTAGTGCGGTCCACATAGAACTTCAGCGCTCTAGCTACATCCAGAAAGTGCAAAGTCCTCTAAGCCGGCGACAAGGGCGTCGGGAAGAAAACAGGTAACACCAAGGGCTCGTTGAGTCCGACGGCAACTTGGGCATGAAGGAGGGGTGCGTCCTGAGCACTACCCTCGTCTCGCGGAATGTCAGGTATGGAGGCTTACAGGAGAGGGCCTGGATCTCTCTCACTCGTCATGCGGAGGTGATGGCCACAAGAAACGCGGTCTTCCACGATAGAAACTTCAGCGGCGCCGAATGCAAGGGCTCGAATGGAGGACTCATGAGCCTGGTCAGCACCACATTGAGCTCCCACGCCGGGGCTGGAGCCTTCACTGGCGGGAACGACCGGAACAGTCCTTTCATGAACTCCTTCACCAGGCGGTGAGACCACAGCGATGACCGCCCCGGAGTTCTGTTGTAGCGGGAGATAGCCGCCAGATGAATTTTGATGGAGGCATGTGCCAGCCCTGCCTTGGCCAGCGACAGCAAGTACGGCAGCACTTGAGGGGCCATAATAGGTAGGCGGTTGATCTTCTGTGCACGGCAACAGATAGAGAACCTCTTCCATTTAAGTCCATAGAACTTAAGAGTTGAGGACGCCCTGGCCTTGCCAAGAACCTCCTTGCAGTCTGCCGGGATATCATAGTCTCCGAACGCTAGTGCTGCAGGAGCCAGGCCTGCAGGTTCAGCGACCCTGGGTCGTGATGTAGGATGGCGCCTCCTTCCCTGGTGAGAAGATCCGCGTCCGTCGGCAGTTTGACTGGGGGAGACGCTGACATGCCCAGAAGGTCTGGGAACCAGATCTGTCTCTGCCACGCCGGTGCAACGAGGATCATCCTGCACCGGGACCGTCTGAGTTAACGGATGAGTCGCAGAAGCAGCGGCAACGGTGTGTACGCATAAAGGAACAGGCCGTCCCAGGGGAAGGAGAATGCATCGCCCATGCTCCCCGGCTGGGGAAACCTGCTCACGAACCTCCGGCACTTGGTGTTCGTCACCATCGCGAACAGATCGATCTGGAGATTGCCCCATCGTCGGAATAGGAGATCCACTTGATCTTGCCGAAGCTCCCACTCGTGGAAAGAGCGCAGCTCCCTGCTGAGTGAGTCAGCGACAGTGTTCTTTACTCCTGCCAGATGAAAGGGTACCAGGAACATCCCCTGGGTAACTGCCCAGTGCCACAGATCCAGCGCTTCCTTGGTTAGGGCTGGGGATCTGGTGCCCCTGTGCTTCCGGATGTAGAACATCGTGCTGGTGTTGTCAGTGAAGACCTGTACCACTTTGCCCTTCAGGGACAGAAGGAAAGACCTGAGGGCCCAGAACACGGCCTGGAGATCCAGGACATTGATGAGCAGAGACCTTTCCACCGGGAGCCAATGGCATGTTGCGTGGAGATCTCTGGTATGCGCTCCCCATCCCTCCAGGGAGGCGTCTGTCGTCATCGTCTCCTGATGCACTGGGGTCTGGAAGTCCATGCCTGCCGCTAGATGCGCGCGGGCGCTCCAACACCGGATCGCTTGATGGAAAGTCTTGTTGAGGGAGATCTTGTCTATGAAGCTTCCCGCCACTTGCATCCAACGGGTGCCGAGGAACTCCTGCAGCGGCCGCATCCGCAACCTGCACAGATGCACAAGGTCGATGCATGCCGAGTAGGGACTTGATGGACCTCATCCTGGCCACTTCCATGGTCAACAGCCGTTGTGCCTTGCCCAGGATTGCCTTCGTCCTCTCCTCCCACGGTGCAGCCAACCGCGCCACTGTGTCGAGTCTGGCTCCCAGGAACAGGGCGACCTGCGAAGGTACCAAGCAGGATTTAGCAAAGTTTATTGAAAACCCCAGTTCAGTGAGCAGTCAACAGTCTTCGCTGTGTGGTCGACGGCAAATTCTCTTGACTGTGCTCGGATGCGCCAATCGTCCAGATAGGGGTAGACGTGGATCCCCTGCAGGCGCAGCCGCGCCGCCACCGGTGCCAATCACTTGGTGAAGACCCTTGGCGCCGACTTCAAACCGAAGTGCAGTGCCTTAAACTGGTGGTGCCGCCCTTTGACCATGAATCGTAGAAACTTTTGATGTCCCTTGTGTATGGGGATGTGGAAGTAGGCATCCTCCAAGTCCAGCAACGACAGGAAGTCGCCTTCCTCCAGTTGTCCCAGCACGTGCTGAAGGGTGACCATCTGGAACTTCTGGGATTTTATATATTTGTTGAGGCGGCGCAGGTCTATGACGGGCCGCCAGCCACTGTTTTTTTTTTAGACTAGGAAGTACCGGGAGTATTCCCCGGCGCCCCAGAGCCTCTGTGGGACGAGTTCTATCATGCCCTTTTTTTGCATTGCTCGTACCTCCAGAAGCAGCTGTGGAATGAGGTTTTCTTTCCTGGCCATAGGTGGAAAGTGGGTGAACCCTTCCTTTGGAATTCCAGAGTGTGTCCGTGGGCCAGGGCATCCAGGGCCGTCTCGGTGTCCGCCTTGATGGCCTGCAGAGACTCGTCCACTGCTTTCCCGAACTGGTTGTTTCCGTCGAAAGGCATGTCCAGTACCTTGGTCTGCACGTCCTGACAGAAACCGGTGGCCTTGAGCCAACCGCGCTGGCATAGGCAAACGCTGTTGCCCATCTGACGAAATCCGGTATCAGCGATATCCGTGGCTACCGTGATGGCGTGGTCTGAAGCCACCTCGCCCTCCTGCAGGATTTCTAGGGCTTCCGCCATCTTGTCGGCCAGAAGCCAGTCCAGGATAGGGGCGATCTTGAACCACAGCTCCCTATCATAGCGGGCCACGATCACGAGGGCGTTGGCCGCCTTGATGGTCGTCGCCGCCAACGAGATGACCCGACGCCCCATGGCATCTAGCTTCTTTCCTTCGCCGTCCGGCGGGGAAGTGGAAGATGACGCTGTCACCCCTGCCGCTTTCTTCTTGGCTGCCGCGGAGACCATTGAGTCTGGGGTCAGTTGTGCCCTGAGGCACATAGGGGTGGAGCCCGGGACCCGGAACTTCTTCTCGTACCTGTCTCTCCTCGCAGGGGCCGTGGACGGGTTCTTCAGCAGGGATAGCCCTTCGTCCCATATGTCGTCCAACAGCGGGACTGAGAGTACGGTTTTCCTCTTGGCTTCCCGTTGTTGGTAAAGAAATCCCTCTTTCTTCTGCTCCTCGGGGCACAGCTATAAGAGCTCCAAGGCCCTGGCGATCATGGCGTGAAAGGAGCCAATTTCGTCGGGAGGACGCCGCCCATGTGGGGGGTGATGGGAGATCCATTCCGTCGTCGCCACCGTCGTCCTTTTCCGTCGTCCCCGTCTCGTCCCTCGGCGGAGGGGATGGAGGTGAAGGATGGACGAGAGGGGGAGGATGGGCTCGCCTCTGCTTGCTCGGAGGGTTCCCCGATGGTCCAGGCACCGCTTAATAGTCCGCTGGCGGTAAGGGCAATTTTGTCCTTATCTCTGTAAACAGGGTCTGCAAGGCCATCAAGATTGCTCCCGAGTTGTCCTGCGGCGGAGGCATCGGATGCGGCATCGGATGCGGCATCGGATGCGATGGGAGTGTCGGCTCGGGCGTGGTGTCCTCCTTTTCCTCCTCGGCCCGCCGCTCCTCGTCAGCTCCACCATTGCTCTCCCTTGTCCGCCTCATCGGGATCCTTCCCATAGGTCCTGACCTCCTCGAACTTCTTGTCCAGGATAGCTTTGACGCCAGACATCCCATCCTCGTAGGAGGTATCTGAGTCTGTTAGGGCTACCGCGCCCCCCCTTCTTTCCATCCCGGGGTTTCATGGGGGTCTTCTCGATAGGCTGGAAAGATGATTCCCTCTGGGGACGCAGGGAAACTCTAGGCTCGGAAGTCGTCTCCACAGGGGTCGCCTCCATAGGCTTTGCCAGGGCCGCCGCGATTCCCTCAATCGAGGCCTTAGCCTGGTGAAATTGGGCCTTCACGACCTTGGGTGCGTTTGAGGCCTTCGCCGTGGGGGGAGGGTGACCGCCTCGCTCCCCCTTGGCTTTCTCAGTCGGGATCAACCGGAGCTTCTCCCGAAGCTTAGCCAGGTTCTCAGACTTCCTCTTCACCGATCTGGAGCGTTGGCTCGTGGTTGACGGAGTCGGTGACTTTGCGCCCTGCCTGGCAGCCGAGGAGTCCGAACCAACAGCACTCCCGGTGCCCAAGGACTTGCAGTGATTTGCCTTCTGTTCGGGCTGCTTCTTCTCACCTGTTGCTGGGCTCTTCGCCTCCAGCCAGTCAGCACGTGGTTTACGAAGGTCCGTCATGGTCCGGACGGACATGTTCTTGCAGAACGCGCAGTCCTCCTCCACGTTTGACTTGTCGGAGTGCAGGCAGTCGAGGTACCGGGAGTGTTCGTCCTCAAAGACGTTCTGCAGTCCACATCCTGGGCAGTTCCTAAACAGCTTGGATCCAGTTGGCGTCGAATCCCCTTTGTCCTGGGCTATGTCCACATGGGTAGGCCTGAAAGATCTTCCAGAATCCTCCAAGAAGTGGAATTCAACGAAAATTGAGGGGCGTAGAAGATTCCAAAACGGGTCCCTGTTACTCGGAAGAAGAAGAATCGGTGGCGCTTGAGGCTCGAATTGACCGAAAAAATGAGAGTAAACTCTTTGAAAAAACGCAATACGCAGAAAAAGCTAAGCACGAAGACTCCCAACACTTGAACGTGCGGTAAAAATCTGAAGATGGCTGCCAGAGGAGGGGCTTAGGTAGAGGGCAGACATTGGCTGGGGGCAGTATGACCAAGAGACCAGTGATTGGTTTGTTAGTAGGAAGACAGTTCAGAAACTAAACTGAAACAGATTTTTTCTTTATCGAGGATTCCCAGCCTGACGACGGGGAATATTCATGAGCATGTGAATCCATGCCAGACCCCATGCTGGAAAAATACATTTATAGTAACTTTTTTAAAAAAACGACATACCTGTTGCATCGCCCATATTATCTACATGCAGATGGATATATCTACTGTTTCTATAGTCTGTGACTGCCATCTTGTGGACCTTTTAAGAATTACAATCCTGGTTACTGCTTTTTAAATCTTTTACCACTTTCACCATTTTACTTTCTGCTTACTTTTGCATTGCTAATACCCTTTACAGGGGGTACACCCCCCGATACCCCGGACCGCTGGATCCACTTATACCAGTCTTTCCTCTTTGTCATCCACCCCTTTATGCTTTTTTTTAACTGAAGTATATTTGTTTTTTTCCCCACTTAAACCGAAACCTGCAATACTATATTATTGGAAATATTTCTATATTTTTCCATCCTGCCAGTTTTTTTTTACCCTCATCATTTTTGTATTTTTTCCCCCTTTATCGTGCCTCTATTTTTTCCTGCAATATAATCACTGGTTCCCCTAGGATACATCTTCTCAAAACTCTGAACACCGACTCATACAGAACTCAAAGTATCTGTGAAAAAATTGACGTGTTCCTTTAACTACCTTCTTGGGTTCAGAGAAAAAAGATTTCCGATCAAACTGGGTCACCCTGTGGACCTCAGAGTGGTGGAACCTATTCCCTTGCAGGAGCCAAAACCCAGCCAGGCTGGCCTGCATACTATACTTGACCTCTCCAACTTCAATCTCTTCCTACCCCAAGAGAAATTTCAAGATGATCACGCCCAGCCAGATAAGGTCTTCTCTCCGGAAGGGCGATTGGCTCAGTGTGGTAGATCTTCAGGGCGCTTAGATGCATATACTGATCTGCGGCCCACAACGGAAATGCCTTCAGTTTTCCGTAGGAACACAACAATTCCAGTATCGAGTGCTGCCCTTTGGTCTCAGCTCAGCACCGCCTGTCTTTACGAAGATGATGGCGGTCATTGCGGCATTCCTCAGACTGCAGGGAGTTCATGTCTATCCATATTTGGACAATTGGCTTCTGCAGAGTCCTTTCCACGGGCTGCAATGGCCAATCTTCAGTCACTCCTCCAGCTCCTGTTCCAACTGGGGCTGTCGGTGAACTGGCGGAAATCGTCTGACGGTTGATCAAGACCTGATTTTTCTAAGTTTGCATTGGGATACTGACTGTCAGTGCCAGAGTGTTCCTAATGGAGGACAGAATTGTGCATTTAATGGCCACGTGCCAGCTTTTCCTGGAGTCCTCCCACACGTCGGCCTGGTGGTTCCAGAGACTCCTGGGCTTGATATCTTCATGGGGGTTAGCCTTACCCCTGGCGAGACTGAAGATGAGACGCACCAAGCTTGCTCTTCAAGACTGCTGGTGCCAGTCCGTGGACCCAGACTCCAAAATGATTCCGATCCCATCGGCGGATCTTCAGTGGTTGTCATCCACCAGCAACCTTTCAGTGGGAACCTCCTTCCAGGAGCCCTTCTCACAGGTTACGGTTACAACAGACTCCTCCCTTCTACAGTGGTGGGGGGGGGCACTGCATCACCTCAAGGTGTACGATCTGTGGATGTCCCAGGACAGAGTGTCTCATATCAATTACCTAGAGGTTCTGGCAGTTTTTCTCGCATTGAAAGCTTTCCAGCCCTCTCTCATCAACAGAGTGGTGCGAATTCATACAGACAATTCGGTAGCAATGTTCTACATCAACAAGCAGGGGGGGCACCAGGTCCCCTCCTCTGGTAGATCTAGCTATCCAGATTGGGAATTGGGCAGTCCAGCACAATGTCTGGCTACAGGCCACGCACATTCCGGGTCACATCACTGTTGCAGCAGACTCTCTGAGCCGCCAGTCTGTGGCGAGTTATGAGTGGGAGATGAACAGCAATGTTCTTACCAAGATTTTCCAGCAATGGGGTTCTCCAGCATTGGACCTCTTTGCAATGGCAACAAACAGGAAACTGCCCCTTCATGCTTCCAGGGACTGTCTCGGAGCATCTTCCTTAGGTGATGCCCTCGAGATTCCTTGGGACAACATGAAGCCTTACGCCTTCCCACATTTGCAGTTCATTCATCGGTCGCTCTGGAAACTCGAGAGCGCTTCCAACTGCACTCCTCTTCATAGCTCCTTGGAGGCAAGCCGGGTTCTGGTTTTCAGAGCTGCAGCACCTATCGATATGCAGCCCGATCAGGTTGCTGCAGATTTCCCGACCTCCTCCACCAGAGCAATTGCCAGGTGTGGCACCCCTACACACAATCCTTCAGCTTGGCAGCCTGGTATCCGAGTTCAGGTCTTTAGCACAGTTTAACCTATCAGAGGATAGTAAGCGCATAATTCAGGCGACACGTAAGCCTTCTACGAGGGCTCAGTACAAAAGCAAATGGCTTCGTTTTTGTCATTGGTGTCTAGCTGAACAGCTTAATCCTCGACAGGCTTCTATTGACTGTGTCTTGTCTTTTATGTCAGACCTTGCGGACTATGGAATCCATGTCTTGTCATCCAGAACATATTTGTCATTCATTGCAGCTTATTGGTCTACAGACAGTTGCTCTTTTTCCCTGGCAAACCCAGTAATTGAGGCATTTCACAGGTCGTCTTCTCTTTCCTCCGGTCGGGCCTCCTCACCAGAAATGGCATCTGAATGTGGTCCTCAACACTTCGTCATAAGCCATTTGAACCTATGACCACTACTGAGCTCAAGTTCCTTTCTTGGAAAGTGGCCTTCTTGATTGCGGTTACATCTGCGAGAAGAATAAGTGAGCTTCAAGCTCTGTTGAACATCCATTCCTGATGTTCTACAAAGATAAGGTTGTGCTTTGCACTCATCCTTCTTTCCTTCCAAAAATTGTCTCGGGGTTCCAAATAAATCAATCAATATCCTTACTGGTTTTCTTTCCGAACCGAATCCGGTCTCTGATGCAGAGCGAGTTCTAGACGTCAGGCGAGTTCTGCAGTTTTACCTCGACAGAACAAGCGAACTTCGAAGTTGTTCACAACTCTTCATTACCAAGTGACCCAAAAGGGAAACCGGCTTCGAAAGCGTCCATCTGACGCTGGTTCGCTTCATACGTCTCAGAGGCTTACACAATTTTAGCCCCCAAAGGGCGTTCATGCACATTTGGTCCGTGGCAAAGCGGCCGCTGTTGCCTTCTAGAAATATTACCATTGGGAATCCATAGACAGGGCTGCTACGCGGGCTTCCCCTTTGGCTTTTTACAGACACTATTGTCTTGACCTGAGCTCCCGGGCTGATGTCCAGTTCGGGCACGTAGTTCTTAAGAACCTGCTCCATTAAGGGAAATGTCCATCCTCCTGTTTGTTTGGTTAGTGCTTGGGAATCTCCCAAAAGTATGTCGGAAAGGGGACGGGACATACGAGTATAACAAAGTTACTCCCTGTAGTGACTACCTTACTCCTAGTCCATAGTCCCCTTTCCTCCATTCGCCCCCCTGCCATCCCCCTCTAATAAGTATCCTCTATTTTGCTAATGGTCCTTCGACTTTGGCAATAGAAAAGGAATGAAGAATGATGCGCGGGGCGGAGCTCGGGAAGGCGGGGCTACTGTCATGAGTTGTGGCCCCGTGTAGAAATGGAGGGACACAAATTGTTTTCGATGCTTCGGGAGTGCTCTGGTCCCAATGGACGGAATGTCCCAGTGGTATGGAGGAAAGGGGATTATGGGCTCGGAGTAAGGTAGTCACTTCAGTGAGTAACTATGTTGAAAGATGAAGCCAATACTCATTCAGTCTATGGGCACTAAGAAAACTCCCCCACATCAAAGAGGGTAACCCACAATCAGTATTCTGTCAAAGAAGCGATCAAGAGAACTCCCCTCCCCCCAACAACTTCCCCTTATGTCAAAAGAATGCACACAGATTGCTATTAAAGGAGGTCTGGCTTTGTTATTGGCCCATTGCAAGAGAAACCCATCCACTCCACAATAGAATCAATAAGCGCATACAAAAATGTATCTAAACACAGATCCCATGTGCCAATATATATTGATCAACAAAGCTTTTCGACTTCCAAATTCTGATTGAAAAGACTAATTCAACAGCTAGGGCCCTTGACTGAATGCTAAGTTCCCTTAGGTCAATTGTACCTTGACCATATTTAATCATAGTCAAGAGACCCCCCGACCCCCTCTAGTCGACCAACCAAACCAGGGTTACATGTATTGTTAAAGTCTTTATTTTTTCCAAAGCTTTGGATTACACCCAGTCAGAATTATTTTCTGGGTTTGCCATGCCGATGTGCAGAGAGTCATTTTGGTTGACTCTTGTACTCTTATTGTCCAGTAACTGCACCTCTTTGCCATGTGAGGTGGAGGAGGAAAAATAACCTTTTCCCCTCATCTGTCTGCTGTCAGCACTGAATATTTTACTTGAGGGAGGGGGTGGAGGGGAATGACACCACTTGTTTCCTTTTGGATTGAAACGACCTTTCTCTGCACTAGTCCATTTCTTTAATAGCCATATCTGAATATGGCTTCTTGCAGACCTGTGTGGCTATTTGTAGAACATCCTTTTGGATGGGAGGCCCAGAGCGCTAGTCTCCCATAAGACCGCTCTAAGGGAGCAATTGAAACCACCAAGCTCACACGCTATAATGCTCACTAAACCTGCATGGTAGGGCATGGCCGATTTAGCATTGCCATCCTTTTACTCTTTGTTCTGTGCTTGTGCATCCGGAGCAAGGAGAGATTCTGAGCAACAAGGCTGCAGAAAGATGTTACAGATTACTAATCTTTTGTCCTTTATCTCCACACGCTTAGTGTTTCTCTAGCTCTATGAATCCTCTGGGACATTGCAAGTGTGTTGAGCTTGTTCTCTAGTTCATTCAGCCTGCGTCGCATCTAGATAGGATTGTGAAAGTTAGCAAGTGCCACACTTAAATAGCATTGTGAATATTAGCATGTGCCACACTTAGATAGAATTGTGAACATTAGCCATGCGTCACATCTAGACAGGATTGTGAATGTCGGCCAGTGCCACATCTAGATAGAATAGCGAACATTAGCCATTGCCACATATAGACTGCATTGGGAATATTACCAATGACACATTTAGATATAATTGTGAATGCTAGCTTGCTTTGCATCTAGACAGGATTTCGAAGGTGGGCCAGTGCCACATTTGGATATAATTGTGAATATTGGTGTGCGTTATATATAGACAGGATTGTGAATATTAGCCAGAGCCAGATTCAGATAGAAATGCAGAGATATTCACGCATCACATCAAGAAAGAACGTGGACATTTAGCACATATCACTTCTAGATAGCGAGGCCAATAACCAACCCACTAACAATTTCACCTCTCTGCATACACCTCTCAAACTCGAACCAAACACAACCACAACCACAACCCTAAAGCACAACAAACCGCCCAAACTTCACTACACCGCAACAACAAAACAAGCCACTCCTAGCTTCGTACAACAGCACACAACGGCTACCGACCGGAAAGCACCCCCAAGCTCAGCAAACAATGTTAACCAAACTGAAACTGCCAACAGCACATCACTGCTCTCTTGCACTTATCCCGCTCGTTCCCACTAACACCCCCCCTGCCCTCTTGCTTTTTCAGATCCGCCAGATTACCACTCTGGCGGTGATCGTGCACGGTACAAATATCCTTTAACATTAACATCACTCACATACGTTTAGTTGATCAACAAAAAATCCTTTCCTAGCAACCAGTTGAGTGTAACTGGTTGACAAGATCCTCTTGAATAACTACTTCCAGAGTCTTTCTGGGTGAGCACCAGGGATGTCAGTAGAAACAACTGGTTTGGGCAGGGGGTTGTGGGGGGGAGGGTGTAGATGAGACGAACAAGTTACTTTCTTACCTGGTAACGTTCTTTCGATGGGATGGTCCGACGACGTATTCCATATCTATGACAGGTAATGTCCACAGCTGTGCTGCTTCGGAAAATCTTTGGCGTCTGCGTCGATGACGTCGATGCGCCGTCCACGAGGACCTCCTCCGACGGCCGACGTCACCCGATGTGATAAGTAGGACGCACGACGCCCATAGCCTCAGTTATAGTTTTTTCCCAGAACGTGTGCCACCAGTTTTCTGCCAGTCAGACACACAAGGCCTTGCGGAACGCAAGCTGCAATCGCAAAAGAAATTCTGCAGCGGGGAAGGCAGGGAGGGAGCGATATGGAATACGTTGTCGCACCCTCCCATCGAAAGAACGTTACCAGGTAAGAAAGTAACTTGTTCTTCGAGGGGATTGGGTCCTCCGACGTATTCCATATCTATGACAGACTCCCAAAGCAGTACCAAGCAAGGAGGTGGGAAAGAATTTAGAATACAAATTTAGCATGCCCAATCAAATTGCGGAATAGAGAACTGCCTTGCCAAAGGCCAGATCTTGCCCTCTGATGGAATCGAGGGAGTAGTGACGTACAAAAGTATGTACTGAAGCCCAGGTGGCTGCATCACAGATGTGACGAATAGGAACTCCCCTCAGCAGGGCAGTAGACGCAGCCACTCCCCTGATAGAATGGGCCCGCAAGCCAGCCGGAGGATCCTTACCCGCCAAGCGGTAACACTCGGAGATAGCTAAAATAATCCAACGAGACAAAGTCTGTTTTGTCACAGCTTGTCCCAAACGCTTTCCAGCGTAACCAATGAAAAGTTGATCGTCCACTCTGACCCGGGACATGGGCGAAATATAAAAGCTCAACGCTCTCCTAGGATCAAGCCTACGGAGCCTCTCCTCTTCCTTACCAGGATGTGGAGGAGGATAGAACGCCGGAAGAACAACCTTCTGGCTCAAATGAAATTCTAAAACCACCTTTGGAAGAAAAGAAGAACGAACTCTAAGGACAACCCTGTCCTTATGAAACACAGTGGCTTAACTGAAAGTGCCTGTAAATCACTCACTCTGCAAGCGGAAGTAACCGCAACCAAAAACACAGTTTTCAGAGTTAACAGCCTCAAAGGGCAAGAATGTAAAGGCTCAAACGGAGCACCCATAAGAAACTTAAGAACAAGGTTCAAATCCCAACCGGGCACCAGAAAAGGTGACGGTGGGAACACATTAGTGAGCCCTTTCAAAAACTGCGAAATTAAAGGAATCTTAAAATAGGAACACTCTTCAGACGAGCGCTTAAATATGGACAGCGCCGCCAGGTAACCTTTAATGGTCCCCACTTGCAAGCCCCTGTGGGCCAAAGAAAGCAAAAAAGACAGAACCATGGGAATGTCACCTTCAAAAGGATCCACATTCTTAACTCTGCACCAGTCGCAAAACTTTCTCCAACGGCAACGGTACAGAGACTTTGTTGCCGGCCGCCTGGCCGAGAGCAACACCTCCATCACGTCTTCAGGGAGATCCCAATCCTTATACCTCACCCTTTCAGAAGCCAAGCGTGAAGGTTGAGGGATCTGACCTCTGGATGGAGAACCTGACTCCCCTCCCATGAGAGCAGATCGTCTCGGTAGGGAAGACGACGTGGAGGGCAGATGGACAAGTCGAGAAGGTCCGGGTACCACGTCCTCCGGGCCCACGCCGGAGCAATGAGGATCATCCGGGAATCGAACCTCCGTAACCTCCGCAGTACTTGCGGGATGACGGGCACTGGAAGAAACGCGTACAGCAGTGGGAATGACCACTCCACCACGAACGCGTCTCCTAAGGCTCCTTTTGGAGGAAATTCCCGCGAGCAAAACCTTTCGCACTTCCGGTTGACACTGGAGGCAAAGAGATCCACTTGAGGGGTCCCCCAAAGGGCGAAGATCACCAGGAGAATCTCCTGAGCCAGCTCCCACTCCTGAGAGATCGTGCTCTGTCTGCTCAGAGTTTCCGCCGTCTCGTTGTCGTCTCCAGCCAGATGAACAGCTGAGATCGAAACTTCCTGCTGGATGGCCCAGAACTCGAGCTGCATCGCCTCCCTGCACAGCGGAAGTGACCCTGCCCCCCCCTTTTTGTTGAGGTAGTGCATGGCCACCGTGTTGTCCGTTCGAATCAGGACGCTCTTTCCATGCACAGTCGGCAGAAAAGCCTTCAGGGCTAGCGTGACGGCCCTCAGCTCCAACAGATTGATATGGAGTCTGTACTCCGACGGAGACCAACGACCGCTGACTGTCAACTCGTTGGCATGAGCTCCCCATCCCGTGAGGGATGCGTCCGTCACGATTGTCACCTCTGGCCAGGGCAGCCAAAATGGGGCCCGCTTCATCAGATTGCCTTTGACGGCCCACCACAGAAGGTCCTGGGCTACCGAGGGCGGCACCTGAACAGGGTCCGACAGCCTGCCGGAGGACTGAGACCACTGGAGCTTGAGTGCCCACTGCAAAGATTTCATCCGCAGACGAGCCTCTGGCACCAGAAGAATGCAGGATGCCATGAGGCCGAGCAGTCTCAAGAACTCGGACGCTGGGAGATCCTGGGCAAATTGAAACTTGTTCACCATCTGCTGAATGTGAAGAGCCCTCACCTGGGGAGGAAAACACTGCCCCAGGGACGTGTCGAGCACTGCTCCGATGTACTGGAGCCGCAGCGTTGGTGTCAAATGGGACATCTTTAAATTGAGGGAGAAGCCCAGCCTGTGAAGGGAGTGGCAGGTGACGGACAGATGATCCAGGACTTGCTCGGGAGAGCTCCCCTGGATCAACCAATCGTCCAGGTAGGGGTAGACGTGAATCCCCCCCCCCATTCCTGAGATGCGCTGCCACCACCACCATGAGCTTGGTGAAAACCCTCGGGCGGAGGTCAATCCGAACGGCAGGACCCGAAACTGAAAGTGCGAGTCGCCAACCGCGAACCTCATGTACTTCTTGTGCCTGGGATGAATCGGCACATGGAAGTAAGCATCCTTGAGGTCGAGAGACACCAACCAGTCCTGAAGTTCAAGGGCCTGGAGGACTTGAGAAAGAGTCACCATCTTGAACTTGTCCTTCCTGAGGAGTTTGTTCAAACCGCGCAAGTCCATGATGGGTCTCAATCCCCCGTCTTTCTTCGAAATCAAAAAATAAGGGGAATACCATCCCTTGTTCCTCTCCGCTACAGGCACCAGTTCTATGGCGCCTTTCTCCAGCAGGGCTTGAATTTCCTGCGCAAGGAGCGGATCCGGACTCTTCAAAGAGAGGTTCCCTGGTGGATTGTTGTGAGGCCTCTGCCGAAAAGGAAAACAGTAGCCGTGGGTTATGATCTCCAGAACCCACACATCCGAAGTAATGGCTTGCCACTCTACAAGATGCTGCGCCAGCCTTCCCCCATCCGCCGAACCATGGGACCTGGCCTCATGACTGAGTGGTAGCGGCTGTGGCGTTGCCTGAGGGCAAAGAGGCAACTGCTGGCGCGGCCTTGGCACCTCGAGTACCTTTTTTTCCACCTCTGGCACTCCTACGATGGCCTCTTTGACTGCTAGCTCCCCTCGCTTTACTGAAGGACGAGTAATAGCGAAAGGAACCTCCCCTCCATTGCTGTCCCCTAGGACGAAAAGGCGGAGGTTGGCGAACTGCAGCGCCCAACGACTTCGCTGCAGCTTTGGAGGTCTGCAACCTCTCAAGGCTCTCGTCAGCCTTGCTGCCAAAAAGGTGTTCACCGTCAAAGGGCATGTTGAGGAGCCGGGACTGCACATCAGGAGCGAACCCAGACTTCCGCAACCACGCAAACCAGCGCATTACGGTGCTCGCCGCCATGGACCGGCTGACACAATCTGCCAAGTCCAAACTCGACTGAACGGCCTCACACATGGCATCCTTGCCATCCTGAACCATAGCAAGGAAACCATCCCGTTCATTCCCTTCGGGAATATGTTCAGCCGCCAATGCAACACAGTTCCACAGAGTGTGTGTGAAACGAGACAAGGCACATATGGAGTTGGCCGCCTGAAGCGCCATACCCCCCGAAAAGAAAAAACTTTCTTCGCCCAGCCGTCAAAACGTTTGTCGTCCCTATCCGGAGGGATGGTAGGATATGACGCCTGCTTTGCCGGGGCCGTAGCCGCCTGCACCACCAAACTCTCCGAAGTGGGGTGCCTAGACAAGTAGCAGGGGTCGCTACTGGCTGGACGGTATTTTCGCAACAAAAACATGCCCACTGCTGGGAGACTCTCCGGAGCAGTCCAAGCCGCTGCCGCCGCCCTTCTCTGCAGGGCCATATGAAACGGCAAAGCCGGGTCAGTGGGGGGAACAAGATCAAGGATGTATGTGAGATCATCCTGAACGAACTTCCCTGGGGAGCAGACCAACCCAAGTACTCGGTGACCCGAGACATAAGGCGCCGATATGAAGAATCGGCATGAGTGCCAGGCTCTGGCCTACAAAGCTCCACTTCCGGAGAGGTGTCCAGTCCACTGGCATCATGCAGTGACTGCCTCAGGTCATCAAACTGGCTATGGCCCGAGATTAGCTCATCTGGAACCGAAACCAGAACCAAGCCGTCATCAGAGCCTTCATCACCCTCTGAAATGTACTCCAGGCGGGGAGAGAAAGACCCCTGGGGACTAAAGCAGTGCCTGACCTTAGCCAGAGCCTTCGTAGGGGCTAATCCTGTGCCACGGGGCCCCTTCGACACCACCGCCTCGAAAGGCGTTGAGGGCGCCGAACAAGTCGGCGCCGGCATCGACAGAAAAGGCGTCGACGTCAGCTGCAGCGCCGCCAGCATCGGCGGCGTCGACACAGGCCCCGAAGCCGGAGCTCCGAGCGTGTCTCTCGACTACCTAGGCGCCGACGACCCCCTCGGAGGCAGAGCCTCGAGAGAAATTGTCGACGACCTCGGCACCACAGGCGTCGACGTCTTCTTCGAAGACGGCAAAGGATCACACGGTCTCGAGCGCGTCGAGGACCGGGACCTGGAACGGGCATGGCGAGAACGGCTACCCTTGTCCGAGCGGGACCTCTCCCGCGAGCCGTGCCGACCACCCGAGCCCGAAGGCGTACGAGCGGTGTCTCTCGACCGGTGCCGACCGACCCCACTCGGAGGCGCGGACGGACCGGTGCCCTGCGATTCAAGAATCACTAGCATCTGCTTCCCGAAGGAAGCCCATTCCTTCGGTGTCGCTTGCATGGAGGGATAAGCGACCCACCGACGGGCGGAGTCCTCGGAAGAGGACGGGGAAGGCGACCAATGCCGGCGCTTCCGGGAATGCCTCGAAGAGGCGGAGGAGTGACGAGACCGACTCCTGGAAGGAGACCCACTGGACTTCCGACGATGACGCGGAGAGTCGCCCCTCGAGTCATCCGTCGAAAGCCCCGCAGACCTCGACTTCCGGGGCTTAGACACCCGGCCTACCGACAGCTTCTTCTTGTGTTCCCGCAAGGCCTTTGCCATGAGCGACTGGCAGTCGACACAGTCGTCCGTATCGTGGGCCTCCCCGAGGCACCAGAGGCAGGCGTCGTGACCGACATCTTGGACCCATAGTCCCCGCATTTCTTGAAGCCCGGACGCGGGGTTGAAGACGAAGTAGACATCGCCACGAACAGGTCTTCACAAAAAACCGAACAGGTTCAACGAACCGAGAATTAAAAACAGCAAACTCCAACGAGTCGAGGCGTACTGAGATTCACGAAGCGAACACGTTCGCGGAAAAAACGGAACTGAGGCTATGGGCGTTGTGCATCCTACTTATCACATCGGGTGACGTCGGCCGTCGGAGGAGGTCCTCGGTGACGGCGCATCGACGTCATCGATGCAGGACGCAGACGCCAAAGATTTTCCGAAGCAGCACAGCTGTGGACATTACCTGTCCTAGATATGGAATATGCCGGGGGACCCAATCCCCTCGAAATTAGTTTTTGGAGGCTGCAGTTTCACAGTCAGAAAATGTGGTCTTTGATTGAAGACCCACAATGTTGCCTTCAAATGATCTTACCACTAAACTGGAATGATAACTGATCAACAGCCTAACATGCATACTAATCTACTAATCTGTCTACACAGAGCATGTAAAAGCTTTCAACCAGATAGGTATTTTCCGATCGAATCCCTTTGGATTGAAGTGCTCTCATAAGAGCAACACTTTCCTTTTACTACTGCCTTGCTAGAAAGGTTTGCAGTTGAAACCAAAAATGACATCTATGGCATTCTCAAGAATCAGATTTCTAATCACAAGCACAGTTATTTTACAAGAAACTGTAAACAGAACTAAAAAGGTAAAAATAGTGGTGTTCATATACATTGTCAGAGGCTGTGGTCCTGCTTACCTTTAATTTTTCATACTTCTTGGTATAGGCTTCCATAGATTCCCTAATTTGATCTGGAAGCTCCAACTTTTCTTCTTTGAGGGCAGGCCAGAATTCACTAGAAAGAATAACCGCTACCAGGTTGAAAGGGGGCTTTTCTTCCTCAGGCAGCTTATTCTCTTCATCTCGGATATTCGCATTAATACGCCGAGAGTCTGCCATGTCCTAAATAAACGCAAATGGAACATTTGTTTCTGCAAATCGGATCCCATTTTCAAAAGAAAGTTATTCAAGCTAACTCTGTTTCGTGATGGCTATAGGAAATGTCTAAAGGCAGAGAAAGGAATTAATGTTATGCATTGGACAATTCTTTCTGAGAGGGAAGAAATCTCCACAGCACCGCACACGAACACAAACAAAAAGCACCCTTTGAAACTCTTTTCTATCACTCCTCGATGGCTGAGGCAGCTAAAGACCTTGGCAGTCTACGGCGACAAAATAAAGATATAGCATTATTGTCAACTGATTGCAACAATGTGTATGAGGCTTCCATTGTGAACATCTCCCCACATATACAATTCTTTTTTTACAGGCACTGAAACTTTCTACAATATGCAGTTCACCCGATTATCCTTTATGGAAATCCTCCTCCCCATAACAATCGCAGGATCTCTAAGAAATGTTTGTGTGGCCTGCAATTACAAACTGTATTCCGCTACTTCCGTTAATCAAGAGATATAAAAAAATACACTTCACCAGTTCAGGTGGCTATATCATGTTGTTTGGATTACTAGAACAGGCTGTTCTTGGGTTACTACCATATACAACAAAATCACTTCAATTAAACACCAGGCAGCACACGTCCTGGAGAGAAAAAGGTAAATGTGTATTTCATTACTCCTAGAAAGCTACCTATTCAAGCCCATTTGTTAGCCTGTTAGTTTTAAGGTGTTAAGCGGAAAGCACAGAGTTAGTGCAACTGAAGGCCCCACTACCTTTGGTGAAGTCGCTAGATGTCATGCAGGAGCCTTCACTCCAGATATTGGAAAAGAATGCCTAATACAAGGACCAACCAAGTCTTTGGAACAAAACCCAGGGATCCTCATCAACAAGAACCCTCGAGAACCGGCTTCAATATAATTATTTGCGGTTCTGTAGCACGATACATTTAAAATAGACCGGCTAAACCCAGTTTGAAGTCTGTTCTCCTTCCTACAGTTGAACCAGTATCTTGATGTTTGCCTCTAAGATGGATCAATGAATTCCAGAATCTTTGAAACCTGTTCTAATGCCCCTTTTATTGCCATCTATTTGATCTTATGCAGTACTTCAGAGGGTGAGCACATACAGCACTTTCTTCCAAAACTAAACCTGTCAAACTTACTACCCTTATCACAGAGGCAAAGATACCAAGGCTCAGTGCAGAGACCTCTCTTGTAGCAGTGCCAGTCTTTTTTTTATTGGTTAATATCATATTCAACGTTAACAATACAAAATGAATAAAAGTACATTGTACATGTATATATGCTTAAATAAGTCATCTAAAACAGCTGACAACTATGTAAGAAAGTTTTTAAATGTCGAGTCAATACACATGTGCAAAAAACCCAAAACAGCAAGTTGTCTAACTTCAAACAATTGATAAACCGCACCACAGCTGGCGCTGCAAAGGTTCTATCTATGTGAAAAGACCTCATTATTAAGGTCTCATGAGAAAAAGGCTGTTTTTCTTTCGATCGTACACCGCAAGACCATAATAATGAGGTCTTTTCACTCAGAACTGCCTCTTATTTTAATTTTTTACAATTCAGGGGGGTTAGGGTAGTTTCACCCCACAAAGTTCCCTTTTGGCTCCACCCGCTCACTGCTTTTCCCCACTATTACCTCACCCCTCTTCCCCCCACTCAAAACTCCCCTAATCCAAAACACATACATACACACAACACACGTTGTCGGCGCTTTCGCACTCTCGTGTGCGACAGGGGCGCAGAGAGTTTAAGTCTCCAGCTACAATTATTGGCCCATTGCAAGAGAAACCCATCCACTCCACAATAGAATCAATAAGCGCATACAAAACTGTATCTAAACACAGATCCCATGTGCCAATATATATTGATTAACAAAGCTTTTCGACTTCCAAATTCTGATTGAAAAGACTAATTCAACAGGTAAGGCCCTTGACAGAATGCTAAGTTCCCTTAGGTCAGTTGTACCTTGACCATACTTAATTATAGTCAAGAGACCCCCCCCGATCCCCACTAGTCGACCAACCAAACCAGGGTTTGCAGAATGAAAACAAACAACATACCCATCCAAGTCAGGACGATGCTTCAAACCAGGACTCTTGTATCAAAATAATCTTGTATTCTTTTAAATCCAAACAAAAGGTTGAGCTAGTAAAAAGAGGAGTATGACCTCAGGAATTTCATGAGGCCAATGAACAAGTTACTCTCTTACCTGGTAACGATCTTTCGATGGGATGGTCCGACGACGTATTCCATATCTATGACAGTAATAAACACAGCTGTGCTGCTTCGGAAAATCTTCGGCGTCTGCATCCTGCGTCGATGACGTCGATACGCCGCCCTCGAGGTCCTCCTCCGATGGCCAACGTCACTGGATGTTATAAGTAGGACGCACGACGCCCGTAGCCTCAGTTGTAGTTTTTTTCCCAGAATGTGTGCCACCAGTCTTCTGCCAGTCTGACACACAAAGCCTTGCGGAAACGTAAGCTGCAATCGCATAAGAAATTCTGTAGAGGGGAGGAAGGGAGGTAGCGATATGGAATACGTCGTCGGACCATCCCATCGAAACACCATTACCAGGTAAGAGAGAAACTTGTTCTTCGAGGGGATTGGGTCTTCGACGTATTCCATATCTATGACAGACTCCCAAAGCAGTACCAATGTAAGGAGGTGGGAAAAGAATTTAGAAAACAGAAATTTAGCATGCCCAATCAAATTGCGGAGTAAAGGACCGCCTTGCCAAAGGCCTGATCCTGCCCCCGGATAGAATCGAGGGAGTAGTGACGTACAAAAGTATGTACCGAAGCCCAGGTGGCTGCATCACAGATGTTACGAATAGGAACACCCCTCTGCAGAGCAGTAGAGGCAGCCGTATCCCTGGTAGACTGGGCCCGTAAGCCGACCGGTGGGTCCGTACCCGCCAAGCGGTAACACTCAGAGATAGCCAAAATAATACAGCGAGACAAAGTCTGTTTCGTCACAGCTTGTCCCCAACGCTTTCCAGCGTAACCAAAGAAAAGCTGATCGTCCACTCTGACCCAGGACATGCATGAAATACAAAAGCTTAACGCTCTCCTAGGATCAAGCCTATGGAGCCTCTCCTCTTCCTTACCAGGATGCGGAGGAGGATAAAATGCCGGAAGAACAACCTTCTGGCCTAAATGAAATTCCGACACCACCTTTGGAAGAAAAGAAGGACGAACTCTAAGGACAACCCTGTCCTTATGAAACACAGTGAAGGGTGGCTTAACTGAAAGTGCCTGTAACTCACTCTGCGAGCGGAAGTGCCCGCAACTAAAAATACAGTTTTAAGAGTTAACAGTCTCAAAGGGCATGAATGCAAAGGCTCAAACGGAGCACCCATCAGAAACTTGAGAACAAGGTTCAAATCCCAACCGGGCACCTGGAAAGGTGACCGAGGGAACACATTAGTGAGCCCTTTCAGAAACTGAGAAAGTAAAGGAATTTTAAAATATGAACACTTCAGACGAGCGCTTAAATATGGACAGCGCCAATGGTACCCACTTGAAGGCCCTGTGGACCAAAGAAAGCAAAAAAGACAGAACCATGGGAATGTCACATGCAAAAGGATCCACATTCTTAACCCTGTACCAGTCGCAGAACCTACGCCAACGGCAACGGTACAGGGACTTAGTTGCGGGCCGTCTGGCCGAGAGCAACACCTCCATCACGTCTTCAGGGAGGTCCCAATCCTTATACCTCAACCTTTCAGAAACCAAGCGTAACGGTTGAGGGATCTGACTTCTGGATGGAGAACCTGACCCCCCTCCCGTGAGAGCAGATCGTCTCGGTAGGCAAGATGACGTGGAGGGCAGATGGACAAGTCGAGAAGGTCCAGGCACCACGTCCTCCGGGCCCACGCCGGAGCAATGAGGATCATCCGGGAACCGAACCTCCGTAACCTCTGCAGTACTTGCGGGATGACGGGGACTGGAGGAAAAGCGTACAGCAGTGGGAATGACCACTCCACCACGAACGAGTCTCCTAAGGATCCGTTTGGAAGAAATTCCCGCGAGCAGAACCTCTCGCACTTCCGGTTGACACTGGAGGCGAAAAGATCCACTTGAGGGGTCCCCTAAAGGGCAAAGATCTCCGGAGAATCTCACGAGCCAAATCCCACTCGTGAAAGATCGCGCTCTGCCTGCTCAGAGCATCCACCGTCTCGTTTCCGTCTCCTGCCAGATCAACTGCCGAGATCGAAGCTTCCTGTTGGATTGCCCAGAACCAGAGATGCATCGCCTCCCTGCACAGAGGAAGTGACCCTGCCCCCCCTTTTTGTTGAGGTAGTGCATGGCCACCGTGTTGTCCGTCAGGATCAGGACATTCTTTCCTCGCACAGTCGGCAGAAAAGCCTTCAGGGGTAGCCTGACGGCCCTCAGCTCCAACAGATTGATATGGAGTCTGGACTCCGACGGAGACCAACGACCGCTGACTGTCAACTCGTTGGCATGAGCTCCCCATCCCGTGAGGGATGCGTCCGTCACGATCGTCACCTCCGGCCAGGGCAGCCAAAAAGGACCCCCCCTCATAAGATTGCCCTCGTCGGCCCACCACAGAAGGTCCTGGGCGACCGAGGACGGCACCTGAACAGGGTCCGACATCCTGCCGGAGGACTGAGACCACTGGAGCTTGAGTGCCCATTGCAAAGATCTCATCCGCAACCTGGCCTCTGGCACCAGAAGAATGCAGGATGCCATGAGGCCGAGCAGTCTCAAGAACTCGAATGCTGGGAGACTCTGGGCAAGTTTCAACTTGCGCACCATCTGCTGAATGTGATGAGCCCTCACCTGGGGAAGAAAACACTGCCCCGGGGACGTGTCAAGCACTGCTCTGATGTACTGGAGCCTCTGAGTTGGTGTCAAATGGGACTTCTTTAAGTTGAGGGAGAAGCCCAGCTGGTGGAGGGAGTGGCAGTTGACGGACAGATGATCCAGAACTTGCTCGGGAGAGCACGCCCTGATCAACCAATCATCCAGGTAGGGGTAGACGTGAAACCCCCCTTTCCTGAGGTGCGCTGCCACCACTACCATGAGCTTGGTGAAGACCCTCGGGGCGGAGGTCAATCCGAACGGCAGGACCCGAAACTGAAAGTGCGAGTCGCCAACCGTGAACCTCAGGTACATCTTGTGCTTTGGATGGATCGGCACATGAAAATAAGCGTCCTTGAGGTCGAGAGACACCAACCAGTCCTGAAGTTGAAGGGCCTGGAGGACTTGAGAGAGAGTAACCATCTTGAACTTGTCCTTCCTGAGGAGTTTGTTCAAACCGCGCAAGTCCATGATGGGTCTCAATCCCCCGTCTTTCTTGGAAATCAAAAAATAAGGGGAATCCCATCCCTTGTTCCTCTCTGCTACAGGCACCAGTTCTAGGGCACCTTTCTCCAGCAGGGACTGAATTTCCTGCGCAGGGAGCGGATTCGGACACTTCAAAGAGAGATTCCCCGGTGGATTGTCTTGAGGCCTCTGCCGGAAAGGAAGACAGTAGCCATGGGTTATGATCTCCAGAACCCACACATCTGAAGTAATGGCGCGCCACTCTGCAAGATGCTGCGCCAGCCTTCCCCCAACCGGCGAACCATGGGACATGGCCTCATGACTGAGTTGAAGCGGCTGCAGCATTGCCTGATGGCAAAGAGGCAACAGCCCGCGCGGCCTTGGCACCTCGAGTACCTTGTTTTCCACCTCTGGCACTCCTACGGTGGCCCCTTTGACTGGCAGCTCCTCTCGCTTTACCAAAGGATGAGTAAAGGAAGGAACCTCCCCTCCATTGCTGTCCCCTAGGGCTGCAACCTCTCAAGGCTCTCGTCAGGCTTCCTGCCAAAAAGATGTTCCCCGTCAAAGGGCATGTTGAGGAGCTGGGCCTGCACATCAGGCGCAAACCCCGACTTCCGCAACCACGCAAACCTGCGTATCGCGGTGCTCGCCGCCATGGACCGGCTGACGCAATCTGCCATGTCCAAACCCGACTGAACGGCCTCACACATGACATCCTTGCCATCCTGAACCATGGCAAGGAAACCATCCCGTTCGTCCCCTTCGGGAATATGTTCAGCCGCCAAGGAGAAACAGTTCCAAAGAGTGTGCGTGAAACGTCACAAGGCACATATGGAGTTGGCCGCCTGAAGCGCCATACCCCCTGCAGAAAACACTTTCTTCACCCAGCCGTCAAAACGCTTGTCGTCCCTATCAGGAGGGATGGTAGGGTACGACGCCTGCTTTGCCGGGGCCGTAGCCGCCTGCACCACCAAACTCTCCGGAGTAGGGTGCTTGGACAAGTAACAGGGGTCGCTACTGGCTGGGCAGTATTTTCGCGGCAAACACTTGCCCACTGCCGGGAGACTCTCCGGAGCAGTCCAAGCCGCCGCCACCCTCCTCTGTAGAGCCATATGAAACAGCAGTACCGGGTCAGTTGGTGGACCAATGTCGAGGATATCCGTAAGGTCATCCTGAACAAACTCCCCCGGGGGAGAAGTACTCGGTGACCCTTGACATAAGGCGCCGGTACGAGGAGTCGGCAGAGTGCCAGGCACAGGCCTACAAAACTCCACCTCCGGAGAGGTGTCCAGCCCACTAGCATCATGCAGGGACTGCCTCAGGTCCTCAAATTGGCTATGGCCCGAGAGAATCTCGTCTGGCACCGTGTCAGGCACCATGCCATCATCAAAGCCCTCATCCACCTCTGAAATAAACTCCAGATGGCGGTAAGAAGGCACAGAACGTGAACCAAAGCCATGCTTGACCTTGGCCAGAGCCTTTCTAGGGGGTTCCACCGAGCCACGGGTTACCCCCGTCAACACAGCCTCGAAAGGCGTCAAGGGCGTCTAGTGAATCGTCGTCGACGTCGAGCGCGGCGTTGACAGCATCGACGGCGCCGACACAGTCCTCGAGGCCGTGGCCCTTAGCGTGTCCCTCGACGGTTGGGACGCTGATGGCGTCAACGACGTCTTCGAAGGCAAGCCTTCGAAAGAGTCCGTCGACGACCTCGGCGCCACCGGCGTCGACGTCTTCCGTGAAGACACCACATGTTCACACGGTCTTGAGCACGTCGAGGACCGGGACCTGGACCGGGCATGATGAGAACGATTTCCCCTTGTACGAACGGGACCTCTCCCGCGAATCGTGACGACCACCCGAGCCTGAAGGCGTGCGAGCGGTGTCTCTCGGCTGATCACGACCGACCCCACTCGGAGGCGCGGACGGACCAGTGCCCTGCGATTCGAGAATCGCCAACATTTTCTTCCCGAAGGAAGCCCATTCCTCCGGCATTGCATACTTGGTGGGGTAAGCGACCCGCCAACGAGCGGAGTCCTCGGATGAGTACGGGGAAGGCGACCGATGACAGCGCTTCCGGGAGTGCCTCGAAGAGGCAGTGGAGTGGCGAGACCGACTCCGGGACCGAGACCCACTGGACTTCCGTCGACGACGCAGAGAGTCGCCCCTCGAGTCGTCCATCGAAAGCCCCGCAGAACTCGACTTCCGGGGCTTGGACACCTTACCTACCGCTAACAACTTCTTGCGCTCCCGCAAGGCTTTAGACGTGAGCAACTGGCAGTCGACACAGTCATACGTGTCATGGGCCTCCCCGAGGCACCAGAGACAGGCGATGTGCAAGTCCGTAACCGACATCTTGGACCCACAGTCCCCGCACTACTTAAAGCCCGGACGCAGTGTGGAAGACGAGGTAGCCATCTTCACGAAGAAAGTACTTCACAAACACCAAACAGGTTCGAAGAACCGAGAAACAACAGAAACTCTAAAGAGTCGAGGCGCGCCGAGATTCCCGAAGCGAACACGTTTGCAGAAAAAACAGAACTGAGGCTACGGGAGTCGTGCGTCCTACTTACAACAGCCAGTGACGTCGGCCGTC
Source organism: Ambystoma mexicanum (assembly GCF_040938575.1). Lineage (NCBI taxonomy): Eukaryota > Metazoa > Chordata > Amphibia > Caudata > Ambystomatidae > Ambystoma > Ambystoma mexicanum. The sequence goes on along the minus strand of NC_090929.1, from coordinate 383,593,607 downwards.
GGAGGAGGTCCTCGAGGGCGGCGTATCAACATCATCGACGCAGGACGCAGACGCCGAAGATTTTCCAAAGCAGCACAGCTGTGGTGATTACTGTCATAGATATGGAATATGTCGGAAGACCCAATCCCCACGAATCAATCGTACTCCCAACACTAAAGACTCTGTTGTGGGGAAAGTGTGCTTGTTTTAGTACTCAAGGCCCCAGCTAGCCAGGACCAATTGAGGCTCCCACATTGTCTAGCACCCATTTCAACCGCTAATTTGGACCTCCCTACGAGTTACCCCTTCATCCTTCAGTGATACAACAACATACTTGCCTGCTTTAAAGTCCACAAGAGATTGCATCAACAGGCCATTGTTCAGGCAACTGTTGGCACTGTATAATGTCAAATCCCAATTGACAGAGGCATGGATTCCCTCTGAATTGTGTCAAAAACTATTCTGGAAACAATGTCTAAGGTTACAATATCAGTCCCAATAGAGTCAATAAACTCAACCCTTGTTTGTCCTTTGTTGAAATAGCTTCAAGATTCGGAACATCTGCGAATAAAGACAAGAGGTTGGACTGATTCAAGCGTTGGCTGTCTTCTTGATATTAACTTGCCAACAGCATACTGTTAGGATGAGTGTTAACTGCTGAATGTCTATAATTTGGCGAGTGCTTGAAATCATCCACTCCTGGCTTCATAACTGCTTCTCTAACTCTACTCCCAGTAATATTATGTGTCCCTGCTCCTATACCTTGCAGGATACTGAAAACAGAGGATCTGGCTGGTTCGTGTTGATTCTTCAGCCACCAGGTATCATTTGTGGTGACCTTGTAGATCGGGCCCCTCAAAACAGGATCCAAACCTGGTCCTCAAGTTATTCTCCGACTCATTTGACCTTTTAACAACATCAGTGTATAGCAAGGCAGAAGGTCCTGCACAATCGTGGTTGTTGCCTCTTTTGTTGTAAGCATCCCTTGAGTTGGTAGATATAGAAGCATATCCCATTTCAGGGGATTTGCTGCAGGGTATTTAGAAGCTACACTTAAAACACCCCCCCTGAGGAATTCCCAGGGATCCTTTTTAGACTGCCCATTCTAGGATCAGAGAATCTGTCATGCAGACTGTTCCGTATGCGGGTTCCCTTCACTCCGGTGCCAATGCCTCTCCAGGTTCCCGTCATTCCAGTCCCCCTTCTGCCCGTTTACCCTCACTTACCCAGTCAGGGCGGCAGCAGCGTGGTGTCCATCGGCAGCGCACATGGAGGCAGACGGGCATGGATGGTCGCCCGAGGTCCCTGCGTCCGTTTCTCCATTGGCAGCTGCCTTGGCGTCTTGCAACAGTTCGACGTAGCCTCCGGCCCAGCTTAGTTCTGCATCACGTGACTAGGAGGGGCCAGCCGGTGGTTGTTACCACGGAACACGTGATGTGGAAGTGCTTGGGGGGCCGTGCATCATGTGAGGCAAAGGCGTTTGATCACCTGACTACCCAGCACAGTTAAAAACGGCAATCACACGCTTGCACAGTGCTTCACAGCGGTTTCACTTTGGCACTGTTTGTCGTTATCGTACTTTCTTGATCACGGTATTGGACTACGGAGAGTTAAACAGATTCCTCTTGCCTCTTCCCTGGATTACGGTTTGCTTTTTGTTGCTTCTGGCCTTCTGACTCCTGGACAGCCAACTGGTTTTCCTTTGGATTATCCCTTGGACTTTGTTGTGCTCTTTGGCTTCTGACCTCGGAACTCTTTGGATTGCTTTTGGACTGCCCTGCTCCATTGTTACGCTTGAGCCCGCAACCGCGGCTCATACAGGTGTCACAGCGTGTGTTCATCCAGAGTGCTGATCAGTGTTTTCCACTGCTTGCTGCCGCCATTCACACACTGCTGGTGCCTGGAACGCCTCATGCTCTGTCTGTCCCAACATAGCGTATGGTTGACACCCCTTCCTCCTTCCACCTAGGTAAGCCCATTAGGTTTCCCCAGCATACATTCTGATCATTGTCTGTTCTTGCCATTGTGTTGTACTAAACCCTTGCTTGCCTTACAGCGGTCAGGGGGGTTTCCGGCGTTCCTGGTTCCTGATACTTCAGCACTCAACACCTGTGGCCTCAAGGATCGCACAGGGAGTTGTTTTAGCATCTGCCTGTGTGGTACTTGGGGACGGAGGTTTTCATAATCTTCACGACAGTCAAGATATAACAGACTGTGAAGCCTGACTTGTCGTCCGGAATATGGAGGCCTCAGCCAGGGACCCCATGGCCGCTTTGGTGCAAGCAGTTAGTGTCCTAAGGGCGGACATGGCTGCAGCCACGACGGCCATCCATCATCGCCATGACTCCCATCAGAGTGCACGCCACCGCCACCCCCTGCCAGCTGATCCTGAATTCGGGGATACAACACCCCATGCACCGGGTCCCTCTGGCACTCCATCCGCCCCCATACCAGTGGTGGTTCCTACCCCTTTCCCGTTAGCAGCCCCCGAAAGATATCACGGTGACCCCAGGAAGTTCCACACTTTTCTGAACCAGTGTAAGCTCCACTTCCTTTGCCGACCTCAGGCGTTCCCTGACTCCACCACCAAGTCTGCCTTTATGTTGTCCCATTTGTCCGGTGTCGCAGCTACCTGGGCGAGTCCACTGTTAGAAAACGACCACCCAGCCCTTTAACTTTGACCTATTGGTGGGCGAAATGTCCAAGGTGTTTGACACGAGGCACAAGGCCCAGTCACGGGATTTGGAGCTGCTAGATCTTGCCGAGGGTAAACAATCCCTCATAGAATACATAACTCGCTTTAACCAGCTATCAGCAGAGACCTCCTGGCCTGAGAACAAGAAGGGCGTGGTATTCTATAGGGGGTTAAGCAGCTCCTTAAAAGATGCTCTTTCGGTGGTACCTTCACTCCCGGCGTTATATCCCGATCTGGTCGACCTGGCTTTGCAGGTTGACGCTCGAAGAACCGAGCGGAGGGCTGAAGCCGGATTTTCTGGTGTTCATACTCTTCCCTCTATCTGAAGCACCCAGTGAACCCATGCAGGTTGGTGGGCTACGTAGTCCCATAACCAGCACAGAATGGGAACGTCGGAGAGTGGACAATGCCTGCTTTTAATGTGGCCTCAACAGACATTATGTCAAAGAATGCCCACGTCGCTCAAAGAGCAAGAACCAGGGTTTTCAGAAAGTTCGCCCCTGAAGCTGGGGGTCAGGGCGAGCACTCATCTGTCCCCCTCCGATTCAACTCCTTTGTTTGGGTCCATAAGACCCGTCATAGTCCATGCTCTATTGAAACTAAACCCTGACACCACCCACTCCGTTCAGATAGTTATTGACTCAGGGGCCACAGGCTGCTTTATTGACGTAATACTGGCCAATGCCCTCAACTTACCCCTAGTAACCAAGAAGTGCCCTGAACCAGTGCAAGCCGTGGATGGGACGTCGCTTGCTTCCGGCCCGATCAGACAACAGACCGCCCCTCTTGAGGTAGTCATTCAGGATACCCACAGGGAAACACTTACGTTCGATCTAATAGCCACACCTCAGTTCGGGGTCATCCTGGGTATACCCTGGTTATGGCAGCACAACCCACTTATCAACTGGGGAACTGGTCAAGTCCTTTTTGAATGTGAAGTTTGCCAACATTATTGTCTTGCAGAAATCGAGAGGATGCATACACAATCACAAGCACTAGGTGCGATTGCCCTTCTTGCTGTGGCTGAGGACAACGATTCACTTGCACCAGTCTCACATACTATCAGTGCAGTCCTGGCTAGCATCCCCACAGTTTATCATTATTTTCAGGCAGTGTTTGATGAAGGTTCAGCTGAGGGTCTACCCCCGCACAGACCATACGACTGTCCCATAGACTTGGTCCCCAATGCCCCGATACCCAAGG